>NC_090446.1:252404788-253057288 GCF_031143425.1 Pleurodeles waltl | reverse complement strand
GCCAGGATACCTTGAGTAGGCACTGTACGGGAGGTCGGAACCACTGCAAGCATATACATGGCACAGTAATTTTTGTTAATTGCTGTGACATGCATATGTTGGAGAGGAAATTGTGTCCCATGTGGCTGGGGACACACTGGCACAACACGCATGTCACACACATACACAACTGTTATTGTGGTATCATCATTCATTGCAAAATTAATAAGATTTGTGCTATGTTGGAATTGTAATGGATGATAGTGTGTACGTGGTGTGTTGTGTAGTTCAGGGGTGCACATATGGCTAAGTACCCCTACCATTGTGCAAATCCCATGGGTCCCCCCACTGTTTCCCTCCATCAGCAATCCGTCACCGGTCCATTGCTTGCAGAACTGTATCATCTAAATAAAGCGGGTAGAATGCTGTTCATTTGACAGGCTTTTCAGGTCCACCGACAGCAGGGCTTGGAGGAAATACCATCAAGATCTAAATCAGGCCCTAAGTCCTTTTTTTTTAGCTTTTTCTCTTGTCGTCGCTTGAGGGTCCCAGTCACCTTTTGGAAATCTAGTCAAAGGGGAAAAGCTCAGGAGCTCCAGCAGGACGAACCTGAAATTCAGGCCAGGTGTTGGTTCGAAGTTGCTGGCTTGACTCTCCGCGATGGGCTGGTCACATTATGGAGCTTTTTTTTACAAAGTTGCTCCAAACGTCTGGTTTTTCCTCTAGAAGTATTTTCTGGGGTCTTGCAGTGTCCACAAACTTGGTGCAATGTTCCAGAAGCTCTGAGTTGCTTCTTGGGATTTGGGACTACAATTCCCAGAATGCATCTGATCAGAATCCTCAAAAGGCCACTGGATGCTGGTCAACTGGGCTCTTCTTGCAGGACTTGATGCAGGGGACCCTTGGTAGCTCATTTGTACCTGTTGCTTACAGGGAGTTCACTCCTGGTACTGAAGCAAGGCAAAGTCCTTTTTGTGGTAAAGCCTAGAGTGTGCAGGTGGTGCAGTCCCTGTGGGTGCAGTCCTTCAGATGCGCACCAGGGATTCAGCAAGGCAGTCCTTCTCCCTCTCCTTATGATTTTCTTCCAGCAGAGATCTGGGTTTCTGGACAGCTTTTCCATATTTATCCATGTTCCTGGGTTGGCAAGCAGGGGGCACCCCTGAGCAGTGGGGTACAGGTTGCCACCCTCTGGGGGGACCAATTCCTGCGACGAGTGGCAGAAATTAATTCCACAAAGCACTGTTTCTTAAAAATAGAAAATGAATAACATCTCTCCTTGGAGGTTAGATCTGGCTGAGCTCATCCTCTGGTGTGATTGAGTTTCCCTAACGCGCCCCTTCCAGACCCTTTCCTAATCTAATTACAGGAGCTTCCATCTGCCTCTGGGTGAAGAAATGGGGGAGATTTGGTTTCGTTACCATGTGCCTTTCTCTCCTATGGTGGCCGGTTTGGCTTTCCTTCCTCTTTCCTGCTCTACCATCTGCTACAGCAGTTTTCTACCCACCTGATGCTTCCTTTGTTTCGGCCTAGGCCACTTTCCACCTCATTAAGGTAGCTTGGCCCACCCTGCCACAGGTTGACCAATCAAGAAAGGCTACTACAGGGTTGAGTTAGGTAACATTTAGAAAGAGTTCTAAAAGTGTTTCCCTATAATAGTTCTAATAAATCTAACATTGGCAATTTGTTGGATTTATTCTAACAAACTTTTCATCATAACCTTCCAAGTTCCAGGGAGGATTACAATTTGTAAACTGAAATGGTGTAGGTGTAGGTCATCTATACTCAGGTTATATGACATCACACAGCCTACAAGGGATGATGTCTTTATAAAGGTGTCCATATCTTACAATCCTTTTTATATATTAGTGGTAGTTTACCAGTCTAATTAAAAAATCAGTTATGTTTAGTATATGTTTCTTTAGAATACTTAAAAGTACACACGAAAGTACGGGGTTCTCTAGAAGCGGACGTCGCGGATATTAGCGTAGTCCTAGGTTGTATGTATTCCTATTTGGAAGGGTAAAGTCAGTGGAATGTCAGTTGGAAATTACCGAGTGGAACAGCGAGGGGTGGGAAGAAGGGAATTTCCTTTTACGGACTAGGTGGTCTCACACACTATATAGTGTCATGCTTCATCATTTGACCACCTAGACCCACCCAGGTAGGACAGTGCCACCTGGGCGGACTCAACCTCACTGTTAAAGGAACAGGAGGGAGTGCGTAAATAAACTTGTTTCTGGAAAGATCGGGATCCAGCTAATCTACTGAAAAACTAAAAACACCTAAGCAGACACCTGTGAAGAGCAACAAATTTAATGGTGGTGTCTGTCTGGTGTAGTTAAAAAGGGGGGTTGGGACACCTCTGTGAGGACAAGGACTCACAGGGTCACCTAACTAATTACTAGCCAATTGAGGTTGAGTCCACCCAGGTGGCACTGTCCTACCTGGGTGGGTCTAGGTGGTCAAATGATGAAGCATGACACTATATAGTGTGTGAGACCACCTAGTCCGTAAAAGGAAATTCCCTTCTTCCCACCCCTCGCTGTTCCACTCGGTAATTTCCAACTGACATTCCACTGACTTTACCCTTCCAAATAGGAATACATACAACCTAGGACTACGCTAATATCCGCGACGTCCGCTTCTAGAGAACCCCGTACTTTCGTGTGTACTTTGAATTATAGGGAGCTAAGTACGGAGTGTTCCTCCATAGTTATCCTCCCTCCTCCCTCTTCCTCTCTCCATGTGTAATGATCTTTAGAATACTTGACAAAGTATAAGTATAATTATTGCTTAAATAATTGTAGTGAGTACAATGCATAGAGTCACTTATTTACAGTGACATACTCTGCAGTTCTGGGGGTTTTCCACAATCTATATGATAGTTTTTTTCCCCACTGCTCAATGATTATTCTTTATAAAACACATCAATTATGTGGAAAAGCATGGAACCCGAAAACAGTAAAAAAGGACAAATTAAATGCTTAAATTAAATGTGTAATTGACTCGCAGCATTATAAATGTATACTGCTTTATTAACAACATAACCTTTTGCATTGCAGAAACATAACGTTTATTGTACAAAGTTATAACATGTAAAATTAACTTATATTTATCTTTTCTTCCTTTTTGTACATATCTGTGGAACCATTTATTGGAGTAATGTAGGTTACTAATCAAATAAATCACCATTTGCAATGCATCCAATAACATACCCAGACAGACACTGATGTATACACTAACACACCCAAGAACACACTAATGCATACAGTGACACACCTAGCATAACACTGATGCTTAAACTTAGACACCCAGGCACACATTGAAGCATACACTGACACACTTACCAAACACTAATGCAGTCACTGACACAGCCAGGCACACACTTATGTATACACTAATACGCCCAGGCACACACTGACACACACACACATGTACACCCAGACACATACTGATGCATACATCAGAAAACCCAAACATATACTCATTCACATACTAACACACCCAGGCACATAATGAATCATAGACTGACACACCCAGGCACACACTGATGTATACACTGACACAGCCAGGCAAACACCAATACATGCACCAAACATCCAGGTAGACACTGTTGAGCACACACACCCATGCATGCACAGACACACATGCTGCTACACTGAGGCACACACTGATGCATACACTAACACATCCAGGCACACACACATCCATACAGTAACACACCTAGGTACACACACATGCATAAACTGACAAACCCAAGCACACGCTCATGCATACGCTGATACACCAGGGCACACATGCATGCATTCGCTGACACACCTACGTACACACTCGTGCATACACTGAAATACCAAGGAACATACTGATGCACACGCTAACACACCCAGGCCCACACTAATGCATACACTGACAAACCCAGGCACATAATGGCACACATGCTGACAAACTCATGCACATACTTATACATACACTGAGACACCCAGGCCCCCACTGATGCATACAGTGACACACCCAGGTACACACTGATTCATATGCTGACACTCCCAGGTACACACTTGCACAACATATATACAATAGACGAATAAAAAGACAAATACAGCTCTTTTTATGATTAAATGGTGTGGTTCTAACAAGAATCTTTTTTTAAAACTGTTTTACATTTTTTTGAATATTCCTTTAATGCATCTAATAAAACCAGGTGCAGAACTGTAGAAAAACAGCCTTTATGAACACCAACAGGCTTTCCAACTCAAAAACAAATGGAAAAAGTTGGATGCCAAAAGGAAAAGAAAATAACAAGGGTTGTTAGTAATTGCATCCAAATATTCAGCCACTGATGTATTCAAACCAACCACATGTGGCATCAGAGGCAGTGGGTTGTCATGTGAACTAGATTAGGAAACAGGCCAGGAACAGTGATGGTGCCTCATGTGGCGGGGGCAGGTGAAGTGGTTGAAAATATGGAAGCACCAGCACTAGTACTCTTTTTACGCTCTGCCCTTAAAGAAGTTCTCTTGTGGATGGTCTTAAGATGCTTCCATGTAGACCTGGTACCATGGCTGTATTTTGTGCTGGTGCCATAAAATAATTCTTTCCCACAAATTGTACATTTTACCATCTTCTTCTGTCCTAAGGGGATTGAAAATAATTGGCACACCTCACTATGGGCCTGATTCTAACTTTGGAGGACGGTGTTAAACCGTCCCAAAAGTGGCGGATATACCACCTACCGTATTACAAGTCCATTATATCCTATGGAACTCGTAATACGGTAGGTGGTATATCCGCCACTTTTGGGACGGTTTAACACCGTCCTCCAAAGTTAGAATCAGGCCCTATGTTTCCTTGGAGGAGGGTTCTTATGTTCTTCATCCTCCTGGGGCAGCCTCCTTGTGAGCAGGATGGGAGTATAGTATAAGTGTGGACACAATTGAAGGACTCACTGGATGTGAGCAAGACCCTGAGGGAGTCGAAATATGCTGGTTTTTGCCATTTCCTGTTGCAGAATTAAACGATACTGAAAGGAGATTTTGGAGTGCGGTGGTTTCCTGTTTTTTCAAATGCAATATTCTCAGAGGGCCGGTCTCCCTCCACCGGGTGCACGCTAGTTGAGTGCGCTTTTGACCCAGCGAGACCAGGATATATATATAAATAAATAAATAAATAAATAAATAAATAAATAAATAAATAAATATATATATATATATATATATATATATATATCCTGAATATGGCACTCTGAGGTTGAAAAGCATTGTTTGGGAAATAGATATCTAGTGTGAGTGGGGGTTTTCTTAATTGCAAATAAACATTTAATTATACATGATCAACTTCTCCACCAATGAAGATGCCGTGAGGGCATGGAACGACAGGAGCAAGTGTATGGAATATATATATAATATTAATATTAATAGATAGAAAGATAAATAGATAGATACGTGAAAAAAAAAGGGTTCCAGGTTCTTAATTTAAGTGCATAAAACCATAGAAAATCAGCTGCTATAGTTAGAGTTGTTTGAAGTAACTTTAGGTTGTGCCCTCGCATGCACAGTTTTCTCATCAACAATTTTATTGCAAATGTTTCACTAACAATATCAATGATGCAATAGAAGATGTCATAAATGATGTAATATGTGGGAAAATTAGCTGTGCATGGCGAGGAAGCATGTTGCATATCACTAACGTAAAGATATATATATATATATATATATATATTTATATATATATATATATATATATATATAATAATGATACAAAGATACAAAAATGTCCTATTTTTTTAAAATTAGTGTTGGATATTTATGGCATGTTGTGATTTACTTATATTCTATTTTGTTGCTATTAAATGCTTTACACATTTGTCTCCTAATTTAAACCTAACTGCTTGTGTGCCATGCTACTAAATGTTGAGCAAGGATTAATTTATTGAGACCTTGACTGGACTCTATGTGAGATTGTGGCCTAATTCTAAGTTTAGGTACCTACCTACCCTTACTAAAAAGCCACTTTTCAACACTTCTGGTTTATACTTAGTAATCCCCATTTCCAATTTAGTACCATCTGCTTTGTATAGTTCTAGGATTAAATGCACAGAAGTTTTATAAAGACATCACCCCAGGTAGGCCATATGATATCATAGGCAGTCATAATACAAGTGCCACAACTATAATGTTTCAGTTTTAATCCTCCTTAGAACTTAAGATAAACAGAAAAAAATAATTTGGTAGCTTAAAAGGCATTTTTTTCTTGAATTTAACGTTGCTGTTGTTATATTCTGTCCATCCAGTTGCAGTCTTTAAATAGATGGTATAGTATCCAGATGTAATACTAACTCCTTCATGAAAAATAATAGCCATAATAGTGTATGTTGTTCTGAAAAAGTTATTTTTTAAAATGTGTAATTTTAGTTTTCAATTTACTTCGAACTGCTGTGCAAAGCTATAGCATTATAATAAGATATTTGCCACGTCTTTGCATGAGATAAGTTGATAACAGATCTGATTGACAATTTCTACAGGCATTGTTCTGTAAAAAATATTTTAACAACCAGTCAGAATTGACAGTTTTGCAATCCGGTGGTGTTAAGTAAATAAATTGCATCCATTTCTGTAGTTGATATAGAAGAACAATTTTTACACTCATCGTTCTGTGAGTAACTAAGTCCAAATAAGTTGTCAATAGGTACCATCTCTTTTTCTAAAATACCAAAATTACCATCAGAAATTCCTGCACATCTTCTTGAGTGTTTTGGGTAAAGTGCACTGATCCAGTGCACACAGCTACAAGGTCTTGAATGTGATATGCTCAATGTGTTTAACTTCTGTCACTGCACAGGCGTTCTAACAAACTAAGCAGTGCAGAGCACAATGTCTTGTGTTTTCTCTGTTCAATTGTAAGGACAACATAAGGTAAAGTGAACAGTGCATAGAGAACGACATTGGCATAGCAGTTGACACCAGAGGGGTTTGACAACTGCAAACCAACAATATCCTTACCTTCTTCTCAATAATATCGCTACGATCTTTTGAATGCTTTCACTTCGGGCAGATGGTAGGTTTTTCATACATTGGATACTGTCCTAAATGAGGACTATAACAATTTCTTTATCTGTTGTACTTTTTGACACAGCTTGCATCAGCATTTACTTTACCATCATCAAATATAACAAGATACAAACAGGACAATGTTCTAACTTGCGATACAGCTACATACGATACATCTTCTATATAAACTGTAGAGCCAATTTTAATGAATGCTGCATCTATACTAAAACCTTGAGATTTATGAATAGTTACAGCATATGGCAGAGAAACTGCGAACTGCTTCCTCCAAATATACACGTTTTTCACAAGAAAGACTTGCAAGAGGGCTTGCAATCTGTTTTATACCATTAACCTGATCAAATTATATCGCTAGGTGTTCAACTGCATTCCTGTTAGGAAACTAAATGAAATCTACCCATAGCACCATTAACTAATCCTTCCTCAACATTTAAATTACACTGCAAATGTACTGGTAAACACTTTTCTAATCTCACAGTTCTGGAAACAGATTTTTCCAATTAATTCAATTTTGCTTGTAGTTTTTCACTTAGGAGTACTGTCACACACTGGTGTTCCATTTTGTTGATTGCTGTAAGTTCCAAAATGTCTTCTTTCTCCAGTGTTAGTAACTGCTCATTAAAACAGGAACACTTCTGAAGTGTAGGTTTTAGGCAAACAATGGTTTCCCCTTCTTCAATGAAATTGAACATTAGCTGTGCTGCTGTCTTGTTTTTAGGAAATAGTTTCTTTATAAGTTGCTTTTCTAAGCAATGTTCCCCCTCTTATATCCTTCATAGTATTTCCATATTCCATATCAGATGTCTGATGCATATTCTTAAGTAGTTCTTTGTACTGTAATTTTATCCAAATGTTTACATTTTCAATATCTCCCAAGGAATTCTGAGTTTCACCATGGCAAGTGTCTGGAACACTAGTTTTCTTTTGACAATGTTAAGTTGCAGTAGATTGCCAAACACAATTAAGTGCTTGAGTAGAACATCATAGTCTGTCTTTAAAATCAGTTGCATTCTCAAGTGTACAAAAGCAAGCATTACGTTTGAGACCATGCTCATCTCATTGATGATTAAAGGTTTTAATTTCTTTAGTACTCTTGAGACTTTATGACAAGCTTCACCAAATAACCAAGTACTTCAGTTTGTTGTCATGCTCTACAGGTAGCATAAGTAGTGGATGTAAAGTAATTCCTTTAATGTTGTGTGCAGCTAATCCACTTGGTGATGTTACTACAAGCAACGTATTCAAGTCTGTAGTTCTCTCAAAGTAAGCTGGAAGAACTTCAATTAAAAATCATTTCCCAGTGTCAGCTTGACCGATGACATATAATAGTATTGACTTAAATGATGTGCATTTACATTCTTTCTTCTCGTGGAGGGATCCATTCTGTATTTTCTTTTTTATCTCCATATATATTTCTTTCTGCTTATCATTCAGTTGTCCAACTAACTGCTAAACCATTGCTTGTTGCATTAAAGTCCCCACCTTATTCATGGCTATGACTGCTTTATTTTCAATAATAGGTTGTCCAAGGGGATCTTGATGTAGGGGTCCTAAACTTTGGCTGCTTTGTGAACTCTCTTTTGCTATCTCGGCATCAATTGTTTTCTCCTGTTCAAACTAATTATTTGACATTTTCATGTAGTTCAGAAACATTGAACACTGAATGCTGTCTTTCTCAGCGTTGAAAGAATCTTTGTAGCAGTCAAAATCTCGGAGTAACTCCGATTAAGAACGCCACGCTGTCAACAGTTGCAGTAGTGCTAAATGGAAAAACTCTCTTTTGTTAGGTGTTTGGCGACTACATTTTCTGTGGCTAATTTGCCTTCCTTTTGTGCATCGTACCAGACAACCGTTGCAACTAACTACTACTGCATATTTCCCTTCATCTACATTTTCTGTTACAATATTTCTATATCTATAGTGTTGAAGAATTTCTTATAGACACAAGTTTTTGAGGTGTAGACAACTCCTTTGGTATTAAGGCCCATATTTATACTTTTTGACGCACAACTGCGCCAACGCAGTTGTGCGTCAAAAGTTTTACCGCTGGCTAACGCCATTCCAACGTGCCATTCGGGCACCTTATTTATGGAATGACTTTAGCTGGCGCTGCGGACTGGTGTGCGTCAAAAAAAATGACTCACACCAGCCAGCGCCGGCGTATGGGAAAATGGGGGTTGTGCATCAAAAAATGCAGCAAGTCAGGTCTGAGGCAAAATTCAGGCCTCAAACCGGATTTGCGCCATTGTTTTTTACGCCCAACCTCCATTGACATGACTCCTGTCTTAGCAAAGACAGGAGTCATGCCCCCTTACCCAATGGCCATGGCCAAGGGACTTACGTCCCCTGGGCATGGTCATTGGGCATAGTGGCATGTAGGGGGGCCCAAATCAGCCCCCCTATGCCACATAAAAAATCTGAAAAAAATACTTACCCGAACTTACCTTTACTTCCCTGGGATGGGTCCCTCCATCCTTGGGTGTCCTCCTGGGGTGGGCAAGGGTGGCAGGGGGTGTCCCTGGGGGCAGGGGAGGGCACCTCTGGGCTCCGTCTGAGTCCACAGGTCCCTTAACGCTTGCCCTGACCCAGGCGTTAAAAAACGGCGCACATCAGGCTGTGCGTCGTTTTTTAAGGCCCACCCCCTCCTGTGCATCAAAATGACGTCAGAGTATAAATATCGGCCACAGGCCTTAAAGTCATTTTTTGGGAGGGAACGCCTACCTTGCATATAATTAACGCAAGGCTGGTTCCCCCTTCCAAAAAATGACGCACATGTTGGAATTTTGACGCCCGCGGGGTCGGACGTCAAAGTATAAATATGGGGCAGGGTTTGCGCCCATTGTGCGTCAAAATTTTTGACGCACATTTGGCGCAAACGGAGTATAAATATGCCCCTAAGTGTCCAACATATTTGTTTTCAAAAAGTCTGTGCTTTCCAAGTTGAACTCTGCTAGGCGCTACATTTCTGAGAAAGACTTTAACACTATTTTGTGTGCTTACACGGCCTAAACTTGCCCAAACAATTCCCCTTGACATTGAGTACAAACTGGTAGAGCTCAACCGCTCACAGCATTTATACGTCTCTGTTTCCATATGTGAAAGCATTTTCAAAGTAAAGCTGTACAATTTCTTGGTTAGAAACTTTTCAGGAGAATTCTTCTCCCTTATCTCCTTAATCTCTGTCTTCTTTGATTTTGTAATGTGAGAAGTAACATACGGAGGAACAGCGATGGAGTTGTCCGCGACAAATTGTATATTCAGATTTGCATTCCATAGTTTGAAAATCACAGGATTATAGTAATTAATATACTTGGAGGCCTCTGTTCGTCTGAGATTATGTGTTTTTTGGTGATTTTCGTGTCAGCGTTTGTCTGACTGCAGATAAAAAACTGTTCACTCTTTCTTTGGAAATCACAGGTTTGGAAATCCAAAACTAGACCTTGTGTAAAATCTTACTTTAGCTCTGCATTTTCAATGACAGTATTTGCCGCATCTGTGTATTTGAAAGCACATAACTTGTTGTTTCTGTTCTTTTTCATCACTATCCTTTGGAATGGCACATGTCACACACTGTTGTATGAAAGAGGAGAGTACAGAGTCATCAATGTCCATCCCAAATTTAGGTGCATCTTATATCCATAACAGCATGTAAATATGAGGAGCACCTCTTGCTTGGTACTCTTTACACCAAAAGAAACCAGTAACTTCACTGAGAGGAGGATTTGTTTTGTTGCAAATGAAAGATAGCATGTTTTAAAACCTGTTGTTAAAATATCATTAGCAGGATCCAAAGAGCAAAGTTTCTCCAGCTGTCTTCACCATTGATATCCCTAATCTTTCAATTTGCTACTGTCAAAAAGTTAAGTTATTCATCCCCAGCATACTCAGAATGACTGAGTACTACATACCAAGTGGGTGCATCTAAGTTTTGCAACATACATTTCAATTCTCCATGACAACGACACTAAAACATGTTGGTCCTACATTGGCATGTCATCAAATTAATCAAATGTATTCTAACTTTTCATCTTTACCTTGAATTTTGTCAATAAATTCCATTTCAGGGGGATTTTGTAGATAAACTCCTGTCTTCAGTATGAGGTTTACAGCATACGATAGTCCAGATGCTTTCAAATAATAGATGGAATCATGTCCTCTGAATATAACCTAGTTGACCTGTACTCAGCGGCTGGTATTTGTACATCGTGGTCATCATACCGACAACTTACTAAATAGTTGTAGAAAACAGCAAGCCTCTAAACGTTTCTCCCCCACACTCAATGGAGTGCCTTTTACTTGTTTCATTAGAAAGAGATCCATTGCATCACCAGTCACTTCTTTGGACTGGGGTGGATGGATACTATAGTGTTCATATATTTCTTCTGATTTGGATCTATCCACTTTTTCAGTCTGTCCACGCAATGTTAACATTTCATCCTCCATAGAACTTGCATATCCACCAAAATCAACAATTTTAATATATGTTTTTGTTTCAAGTATAATGTAGATTTTTTAAAAACTCTATTAACATCTACTGAATCTTGACAGATTTGTTTGGTTTTGTAGGCACACCATTATCTATAATGATAAGTGTGCTCTGTGCGAGCCACTCACCTCAATTCCAGGCGTTCCGATGGGGCGATGACAAGTCCCCAACCCTAGTGAGCACAAACGTGACCGTGATGAAGAGTACATAGCCCTCTCAAGGGAAGGGGGTTTTGGGAAGAGAAAAAGAGAAAATACCAGCTTCTACTTCGTGCACTGCTAAATTGGACTGCTGGACCCTGGACTGCATGTTGTGTTGGGTGTCAGGACTTCTGGTTTCTCAAAATACTGGTTTCTTGTTTTTTTAGGATTCTGGGCTGCAAAAGATTTACTTAATTAAAATGTTGAATTTGCATAAACTATTGCACATTGCATAATGTCAATTATTGTTGATACATTGTGCATATGTTTCTATAAGGCTGAACAAGTCTCTTCCTCTTTTAACAATGCTTTCAGAGTCTCTGAAGCAATGTCCAAACTCAAAAGCAATCAACTTGACTAAAGAGCTTCCTTGTGTTCTGGAGAATTAGGAGATTGTCAATAATAGTTCTGATAAACTTGCTCTATTTCCAATCTCCTAATTCTCAGGGGAGCGCTTGTTACAGGAAATACGCCTTTACTTCATGTGTGTTTAGCGGTATATTGGATTCACACCTAAACGATAAATCAAGCTAATTCTTATAGTCATAAATTATTTAAAAGACAGAGCTCTGTTTTGTTTCATTTAAGCGATTAATCTTTCTTTACATTGAAATTAAGTTACTTGCTTAAAAATTCAGAAGAACCCAAGCTGGATTTTTTTACCTTTCTTATAGTCTCTCTTTTTCAAGAAATATGATCATCAGCAGAAGATGGAAGAGGAGAGCTTGGAGTCTGCAGGAAGCCGACTGGAGGGAGAGGATCTCCAGAACTTGATTGAAGGCTGTCCGGAGGACGGGAAATGCTTGAACTCAACTGGATGCTGGTCAGAGAATGAGGAACACTGGAACTCGACTGGAGGCAGCCTGGAGAACAAGAAACTTGACCTGCACTGGAACTCAACTGGAGGTAGGCTGGTGGACAAGGAACTCGACTTGATTGGAAACAGGTGAGCAGAGCAATAGGTACAAATCCAAGCAAGGCCTCAGACTCACAAGCATCCATAAATTATAAAATGTGCACATGTGCCTTTTGGAAGCTGATTGCTTGTTTAAGGAAATTAGCAATTATCCTCCTGATTGTGTCACATGTTCAATACAGATTACATTGTAAAAAGCACATGTTTTGCCAATTACAGTTGGAGCAGGTGGAATACAATGAGCATAAACAACAAGCATTGGTTAATATAAATGAGACA
This sequence comes from Pleurodeles waltl, assembly GCF_031143425.1. Taxonomy (NCBI): domain Eukaryota; kingdom Metazoa; phylum Chordata; class Amphibia; order Caudata; family Salamandridae; genus Pleurodeles; species Pleurodeles waltl. Next base: position 253,044,367 of record NC_090446.1, on the reverse strand, counting down.
TTTAACAAGCATTGGTTATTGCGCACATGATATTCAAGGATGTAATGAAGGTATCCAAATAAGTCAGTAGTTGAAGCAACAACATCTAATTGTAATCAAGCTCTAGGATGTGCTAGTGTACCCACAACAAAGTGGTTCATCAATATCTCTCTCTACACCCATAGTTTCAACATTCCGTTTAACATCTGAAGGTTAGTAGATAACTCTTCCTTTGTGGCCTTTCTATAGCTCTATTGATGGTAGTTTCTCAGGCGTTGGTTCCATATGAACTATTGCTTGAAAAGGGTGTATAAATTGAATTTAAATTGATTCATAAATATTTAATTGTTGAAGCTCTTCTGGGATTGACACCAATTTTAACTTGTCATGTATTGCTCTGGCTGGCATTTTGTTATCCCCTAACTTATCATATCAAAACAAACATATAATTGCCATGTTAGGATATCAAATCATCCCACCACAAATAAATGTATACCACATTCTTGCCATCTATCTCTGCTCTGCTGTACAACAACATTAAGAGTTTGGCTTTTGTAGTGAGTGGTCAGCCACAAACAACAGCACAATTTGCTTTATCTGAAGAAACTGTGTTAAGCTTTATAATCACTTGTGTAAAGTTTTCAATACGAATATCTGTGTCCTGTTCCTCTACACTTCCACATACCAACTCCTCATTTTCCCTATAATCCTCTTCAGGACCGAAGAAACACAACTTAACATCTCCATAGACATTTTCTACCTCTGCTAGTGTGCAATGCAATAGAGCTCTATTTAGCTCACCTAAACATAAAGCAGGAGTTTTTACAAAATAAACTCTTGTAACTAAATTTCTCAGATAACATTATGAAGTGATGATGGGTGCTTCCACACACTTTGTTCAATTAACACATCAGTGAATGTCACTGTAAAATAGTATACTTCCTCACTCTGCATGGATCTAATCCTTGGAAAATTTAAATGTTCTGCTTCACAATTCTATCTGGAAATTGACACAGAAAATTTCTTAAAATGTCAATTGATTCCTGCCGAACACCTCAAATACTACAACAGTTCCATTTGTATACAGGGACCTGTCTACATATTCCTTGTATCTCTTCAGTTATCACTTCCTATACATTCCTAGGAACTAGCTCCTCTTTTGCAACATGAGTACCATCTTTTACCTCATAGCATCGGCCTGTTATTTCAACAGCATGCACTAATGTATTCTCTTGGAATTAGCTTTCTGACATTAACGTAATTTATTCTGATGTTAATATGGCCCAACAATGCCAAAATCCCTGCACCGTATTTACAGGGTGGCACAATGTATTCATAGAGCCACCCTGTAACCCTTTGAGCTACATTATGCCTGCACCAGGCATAATGTATGCAAAGGGGGCGTTCCCCCGTTAGGGGAGCTAGAAAAATGGCATAAGGAAATCAATGAGATTTCCTTTATGCTATTTTTATGCCACTTCTAACGCCTGCTCAAGAGTAGGCATTAAAATGGGCCTTCTATTCTTGAGAATGGGGCCCTATGTACTCTGTAGAAGTAGCGTCAATATTTTGGCTCTACTACTGCAGAGTACATCAATAGCGTCATGAAAGATGACACTATTGCCCCCTACCCTGCCCCGTTGTGCGCCATATTTTAAATACAGCACACACATGGTGGCAGTAGGGGGGTGCTAAGGGGCGCAGGGAAAGTGGCGCTGCACTTGGTGCACTTCCATTTTCTATAAATCTGCCCCTAAGTACTAAACATATGCTTCCATTCTCCTCTGAAAACATTTCCAAAATTACTTCTATTCACAAGTCTTTATTTGGACCTCTAGACAACACTGTTATATCAAGTGTTCTCATTCTGTTCAAAATAAATAGTTTCCTCTTCAAGGCAAATGCTTTATCACAGTCTCAAAATGTTGTTTTGTTTCACAGCTTCCCTTCTCCTTTTATATGGCCTTTTAGTTCGTACCAAATTCTGAATCACCCTACTACGAAACATTTTTGCTTGTATGCCCTTAAATTGTTTTTGTCTTCTTGTTAAAGTACCTGTTTTCTTAAAACATTTATGTTTTAATGTCACTTACTGCTTCTCCGTTCTAAGTTGTTTAAAAAATGCACTTTTTATTTCCATGTTTTTGCACACTTAGCAGTTTTCCACATACTATTTTAAGAAACTTCTTAGTTTTCTTACCAGTAAATCTTTTCTCTTTAAGTACATTTTCTGCATTATAGGCCTGATTTACACTTAGGTAGCGGGGTTACTCCATCACAACAGTGACAGATATCCCGTCCTCAGAAATATAAATCCCATAGAAAACAATAAGATTTAGATTTCGGCGGATGGGAAATCCATCACCGTTGTGATGGAGTAACCCGTCCACCGAAATCTAAATCAGGCTCTATGTCCCTTTTCATTCTGACTTGCAAGAAGACAGTATTCTTTCCTCTGTTTCTTCTTTCTTGGTTCTTTCTTGTTTGCATCATAAATCTTTATTTGTAAATGCAGGTAGTTCTCTGAAAAGCAAAAAAAGGCAATGCATTTAGGTTTACATTACATACTATTAGATTACATAGTATAAGCAATTAAGTAGCTACAAAAATAGTTATATCACTATGTAACAGACACTCTAAGGGCCTGATTACAACTTTTGCGGGGGTTAATCCGTCCCAAATGTGATGGATATCCCGCCCGCTGTATTACGAGTTCATTATATCCTATGGAACTCGGAATACGGTGGGTGGGATATCCGTCACATTTGGGACGGATTAACCCCCTCCGCCAAAGTTGTAATCAGGCCCTAAGTGTGTTACATTGCCTGCATGAATGGCTGTATCAGTATTGTATCAATGTTTGCATGGCTGTTTGTCTCACTAGCTGTATTATTGTTCACCTAGTTCTGTCAGTGTCTGCATCAGTGTGTACATGCGTGTGCCAGAGACTGCATTATAATTTGGCTGGGTGAGTAACTGTGTGTCTGGGTGTGTAAGTACCTGTATTAGTGTTTGGCTTGATGTGTCAACAGCTAAATCAGTGTATTCCTGTGTGTGTCAGTGCCTGTATTGCTGTGTGCCTGGGTGTCTCAGTACCTGCATTAGTGTTTGAGTGGGTGTATCTGTGGCTGTATTAGTGTGTGTCTTGGTATGTTAATGTGGAAATCAGTGTGTGCTTGGGTATATCAGTGGCTCCATTAGTGTGTCATTGGATGGTTAGTGGCTGAATAAGAGTATGCCTATGCGTCAGTGGCTGTATTAGTGTTTGAGTGTGTTAGTGTGCATATGAGTGTGTGCATGGGTGCCTCAGTGTATCCATTAGTGTTTCACTTGGTGTGTGAGTGTGTGTATCAGTCTCTCCCTGGGGCATTACTTAATTGTTTAGTGTTTGGCTGTGTGTCTCAGCTGTATCATTGTGTGTCTCAGTACATCACTACCTGCATTAGTCTCTGCCTGGCTGTAACAGCAGCTACATTAGTGTTTGGATGTGTGTCAGTAGCTGTATCACTGTGTGCCTGGGTGTGTCGGTGGCTACATTAGTGTTTGGCTGGGTGTGCAAGTGACTTTATTAGTGTTTGCCTGAATGTGTTAGTGTGTGTCTCTGTGTATGCCAGGGTATGTAAGTAGCTGTATTATTGTTTGGTTGAACGTGTGAGTGTCTTCAACAGAAATATTTCTAGACTCAAAATGGCTCTATATCTCTGTGACTGAAATACAGAATGTCTGTGCGGTTGTGTAAAAAAACTATTTTACTGCAGTGTGCCACTTACTCTCTACCTATACTAGTATGATGATGTTATTTGCTTCGGCAAAAGTGAAACTTGGTGTATAAGTCACCTGCTTGTGTTTCTAGCTAGGTTCAAAAAAATTGTTCATTTACTTATGATAATCAGTATTCTGTATCTACTTTCAGAATACATTAATGTGTACCACATTGACAAGAAATATGTTGTTACTCTTTACAACTATTTCTTCCTCCTTTAGTGATCACTATTCATTTACTTATTTTCATCATATAACTTCCCTTTATATTCTCTTTCACTTGAACACTGCACAATCTTTCATCCACCTTACAAACACACATGCTTTTTATAACACATTTTTTCCTTAAAGTAGATCTTCATTGTTAAAAGTCTTTGTGATCTGTAATTTTGTTTGTCAAAATCAGTTACAATCTCTTCTCACTGAACATTTTTAATATCTAGCACAAGAATGGGGTACCATTCTCATACAATGGAAACATTAATAGCAATATTTTCAACTTTGCTTTCAAGTTTACTAAACCAGAAAACAAATCGCAGCCTTCCTATCATTTGAGGTATGTTACACCACTTCTGAATAGTCAGTATTGTTAACCATTTCTAACTCCTCTAAAAAAGACCAATTGGGTAGGGGTTTTCGGTTAGATCTGCAGTTCTACATATGCACTCAGCAAGTCCCCCGTTTAAATTTGCGGCAGATCAGGGGATCCTCTAGGGCAACAAAAAGTTCTTTTTTTTAATAATCTACTGATATTCATTCTCATATATACTCCATTTGGTATAGATAAGTAAATTTGTACCCAAACCCTCTTTTTTCTATTACCACTCTTCCTTCAGATTCAGAGTCTAGTCTTTTTTCAATTCCCCCTGCTGCTGTAGCTCTGTTACCATCTTGACCAATTTTGAAACATTCTCTGCTAACAATAGGTTACAAGGTCACAACACTTTCTGAGAGCAGCATGCTAACTTCTAAACCTCATGACTGTGCACTGTGGTGGCAATGACCGGAACACAGTTACTGGGAAGGGCCTGGAAATCCTATTGAAAGATACCTTTGGTAAATTAATGGCACTTTTCCCATACACTGCCTTAGTATTTTTTAACAGTTGCCAAAAGTAGAAGTGGAAGTGGTTAAGTGAAATCTGTGCACAGCTAGATAATTCCAGGAAACATGTTAATAAAACTGTTTCTGCATTTCTCAGAGACCACAAAATTGGCGCTATATACCACAACAAATTATGCTTTGATATGGATGGTATTTACAGAAAAGAAAGACAGCAGGTTGTTCCTCCTGAACTTGAAAGACTACATCCAATTTTATGCACAGTTACAACCTACACATAATAAACACAAAGCTTATCAGTTTCAAACCTTTTATTTCACACAGTTCTTTTTCAATGCCAATTTTTTTGGGGGGATCTGCGGATCTACAGTTTATTCACAAAGCAAAAGTAATCATCCAGCACACATCAGCAACACCAGTGGGTGTGTCAGTGAATGTGGGTGTGACAGTGTCTGTGTTGGTCTGTGAGTGGATGTGTGTGTACATGTGTGGATCTGATAGTGGGTGTCAAAGTTTCTGCCTGGGTCTGTGATTGTGTGTGTGTGTGTGTGTGTATCTCTCTGGGTAGATATACGAGTGTATATGGGGGTTTGTGCATGGGTGTGTGAGTATCTGTGTTGTTCTGTGAGTGGGTGTGGTCTACTGTGTGGGTCTGTTAGTATCTGTGTGAGAGTCTGACTCTGTGAGTGGGTATGTGAGTGTATTTGAGGGCATGCGAGAGGGTGTATGACTGTATATGGGATCTGAGAGTGGGTGTGCATGTGTCTGTGTGTGGGTGTGTGAGCATCTGTGTGGGTCGTATATGTGATGGAACAACTAGGTCCTAAGCAACAACTTGCCTAAACCACTACTGCTAAACAACTAAAAAGTTTCTACAACAAAGTACTGAACAACTACTATCTAAACAACGATTTTGCCTGAATAACGATTGCTCAGTATGTTCAGGATGTTTTCCGTGAAAAATTGCTAACCGGAGACCCCTGCACCATCTCCAGAAGAAACTGACCAGGTGACCACGGTCCAGTGGCCACAAAGGAGTTTGCACCATGTGCATTCTGGGAGTTGTAGTCCGCACCTTCAAGCAGCATCTCAGAGCTTCTGGAACCTTTTGAGCTGTGGACCTCCAAAGAACCTTAAAGGAACATCTCGAAGAAGATCTACAAGTTTCAAGAAGTTTGGAGAACTTTTGGAAAAAAGCTCCATAAAGGGACTAACCTGCTGCGGCAACTCTAGCTGGCTTGACTCAACCGCGACCAGGCCCGACTTGCAGGTTCATCCCAGTGGAGAAAATCTCTAAAGAAGTCCAATCGTAGGATGTTGACCGGGACCTCCCAGGCAGTGTATCCAAAGAGGGCTCCAGGGACGTCGGATCAAAATTCAGGTTTGCCCCGGTCAAAGGATTTTCATCTGGAAAAACGACTAAGTACGCAGGAAAAACTCTCCATAGAAGGTTTCCATGACGCGTATCCGAGGAGAGTTCCAGGAGGTCGGATTAGACTGGCGACGTGGTCCCGCTGAAGAAAATCTCCAGAAAAACGACTAGGTCCGAAGGTAAACTTTTGACCGAGGCCTCCTGTGAGCTATAGCCAAGCAGGGCTCCATCGCAGTCGGCCTCAAACTTTGACTTTGCCCCGGTCGAGGTGCGACCAGATGACCAGATGGCGGTATTAGTTTCTAAGCGGCTCAAAAGCATTAATTCTTTAAAAATTCATATCTCCAGTTCCCCTTATCCGATTTTAATAATTTATTTGTCCTTTTAAAAATAAAAATATAATCTATTGTTAGGCATTGGGGTTGGATTTTTATTGTGTTTTACTTATTTACTGTTTTGCGATTTTTAAATGCTTTACACATGTCTCCTAAGTTAAGCCTTGTCGCTCGTTGCCAAGCTACCAAAGGTTGACCTGGGTTCCATTTATTGAGACCTAGCTGGCCCTAAGTGGAGGTTAGTGGCCTATTGCTAAGTGTAGGTACTTACCTGCCCTTACCAATAACCTATTTTCCAACAGTTTGCGAGTGTCTGTGTGGGTCTGTGAGTCAGTGTGTAAGTATCTGAGACTGTGACTGGGTGTATGACTGTATATGGGGTATGTGACTGGGTGTGCAAGTGCCTGTGTTGCTCTGTGAGTGGGTATGTGAGTCTATATGGGGGTCTGTGGCTGGGTGTGTGAGTGTATTTGAGGGTCTGTGAGTGGGTGTGTGAACATCTGTATGGATCTGTGACCGGGTGTGTGAGTGCCTTGGTGGATCTTTGAGTGGGTGTCTGTGTGAGTCTGTGAGTGGATGTATGAGTATATATGGGCATCTGTGAGAGAGTGTGTGATTTTCTCTGTTTGTTTCTGACTGGGTGTGTGAGCATCTGTGTGGGTCTGTTGGCGGGTTTGTGAGTATCTGTCTGGGTCTATGAGTGGGTGTGTGAGTGTATTTGGAGGTCTGTGGGTGTGCAAGGGTCTCTGTTGGTCTGTGACTGGGTGTGTGAGCGGCTGTGTGGGTCTGAGAGTAGGTGTGTGATTGACAGTGTCGCTCTGTGAGTGGGAGTTGGAGTGGTTGTGTGAGTGTCTGAGTATGGGATTGTGTACGTGAGTGTATATGGGGGTCTGTACGTTAGTATTTGACTGTATTTGGGGGTCTGTGAATGGGTGTGCAAGTGTCTGTATTGCTCTGTGAGTGTGTGTGTGAGTGTGTGTCCGAGTCTTTGAGTGGTTGTATTTAGGGGTCTGTGCATGAGAGAATGAGTGCATATGGAGGTATGTGAGTAGATGTGTGAGTGTCTGTGTGGATGTGTGAATGGGTGTGTGAGTGTCTGGATCTGTGAGTGGGTATGTGAGTGTTTAAGTGTATCTGTGAGTGGGTGGATGAGTGAATATGGGGCTCTCTGAGTGGGTGTGTGAGCATCTGTGTATGTCTGTGAATGGATGTATGAGTGTCTGTCTGGGTCTGTGATTCGGTGTGTGAGTGTATATGGGGAACTGTAAGTGTGTGTGTCAGTGTCTGCCACAGTCTTCAGTGGGTGTATGAGTGTAAATGGAGGTTTGTAGGTTTGTGAGTGGGTGTGTGAGTGTCTGTGTAGGTCTGTGAGTGATTGTGCAACTTTCCATGTGGTCTGTGAGTAAATTTGTGTGTCTATGTATTTTTTTTTTCATTCACAGTGAGACCAGCAGATCCACAAAAAATTTGAAAAGGGCTGCACTGCACCCCACGGCCAATCCTCAGATCTTGCACGTGGGAAAAAAACATTTCTCAACAACTTTTTGCCCATTCTACCTACTTTTAGTACCTCTGTAAGACAAACATGGGGTCAGGGAACGTCTACCTTAACCCCTTCATATAAATTCCAGGCTATTTCACAGACCATGGACCTTTTACCTCATATATAAAATGGTGACAACAACTTTTCTCTCTGGTTGCGGGCAACCAATCAGATTCTAGCTCTGGGGCATGGAGGATCCACATCCCCAGTTATACAAATTTGTTTTCCCTTTAATTTCTCAATAACTACTGAACGTTTTTACACCAAATAACAACAAGCATTGGCAATGCCAATAGGTTTCCCCTTTGTTTTGCATTCTATCTTACTATCTAACTGGATTATAAACATTATAATTAATGTTGAATTAATAAACAACAACATAATCAACTATTAGTGGCTTATCAAATTTAAAACAAATGTTATTATAACATTTTTTTAATATTTATAATCCAGATAGATAGCAATTCCTGCTGCACGCTGACATTATCAACTTTTTATCAGGTGAACCATTGGATAAGGCCATGGAATGGGTGTGGATACACCATAGAGTCGGGGCCCACTGGTGTGTTAAATTATGCAAATCAATGGTGCAATAGCAGAAACACATCAAGGAGAAGACATGGGACTACACTGAGCAGTGGGCAGTGTCTCTGAAAATGTCATGGAACAAACATATGTTAGGATCACTTTTGACTAAGTCTTTTAAACACTGCAAGTTATATTTTACCTACGTGCAATTATATGTATTTATATACATTTATATAGCACTTATTCACACACGTCGCTTGCCGCAACATGCGGGGTTTATGGTTGGCAGTGTGTTTTCTTTGTTTTGAGCTTATTTGTTACCTGACTGATAATACTTGACTGACAAACGTGTCTGTGAGAAGCATAAACAATTTTAAATGTCAAATGTCATGGTTTGACTACATTTCTCTAGGTTGACCTAAGCTTCTTCTGACCTCCTAACATCAAAAACAGCACATGGGTTACACTTTGGCTATTGGTGAAGCACTGATGTGGCACAATATGTGTACTTGCCATACAGTACTCATTTCACAGAGGTTTGTTGCCATATTTCAAACCCTGATTACATGTTGCCTGTCAATACCCAGAGAGTATCTAGATGAACCATGTGTACCATTCCATGTGTACACAACATCATTGTTCCCAATCTGTATAAATGTTTACATGTGTAAACGTTTATAATGCCAGACACATCCACTTTGTGTAACTACAAGGACAAGACATTGGCATTTCAGCATTGTAAATACAGTAAAGGAGGATGCATCTCATGCTAGTTGGTCATGCTACGTCCCAACATGATCCAAGAACAGGAAAAATCTTACTGAATCCCTTTGGAATGGTACCATCACCTCCAAAAGCATGCCAAGGGATTCAGACGCATGGGCAGGAAGGACGAGCAGTGGAAGGCAGCTGGGGCATGGCTGTCACCACCTCTGGGCAAAAACAATTAAGGACCGGCTGGGCACAACTGCTGCCTTTGTGGCAGTAGGGGGACCCTCTTCCACCACTACCAGTCACCACAACACCAGGCCCAAGGACTGATTTTGAGCAGCACAAATACAATGTGGAGGAGCAGTGGAGGCTGGCTTCCTTGGAACAGCGGTAGCCAAATTAATGGAGATGGTTAAAAACTTGCAGCAAACTCTTGACATGATTGATGCCCAAATGTAGGACCATCTCAAACATGCAGCCCCTCCCCAGTTCCTGTTTCATTTAACTTTTGGATGTCATTCGAGCACAGGTTAGAGTAGTTTGTACAATAGGTATAGTGTGAGTTAGTTGGAGAGCTTTTGTAGATTTTAATGTTTTATACTTGTTAGTTGGGGATGCGGGTGGATAGGCCATTTATTGGGTGGGAGGTCAATGTTTAGTTTATGTATTAAAAAATTATCATTTTTTTTTAAATATACACCTAAAGGTATATATTTGTGTAGGTTTAAATGTTTAGTTAGTTTATCTATAGGTGTAGTGTATGTTTGTCTCATGTTGTTATGTGTATTAAGAGTGTGGGGAGTGATGTTTGCGGTGGTATATGTGTAGACTTGGGTAAATTAAGGTTAGATAGATTAGGTTAGTTGTAAGTTTATCCCGTTGACCACCATGGACGTGATGGTTACGTCCGTGGCTGCGCCTCTCAGGGGCCATGGACGTAACCATTACGTCCAGGTACCGGCTCTTGGGGAAAGCGCTAGCGCTCCCCCTGAGGGTCGTCCCCCAGGTCAGGGCTGGAAGGGGAATTACTACCCCTTCCCCTTCCACCCCCACCACCCTTCCACCACTAGTGATGTCTGATGACGTCAACACGCGATCGCGTGCTGACCTTATCAGAGGTCACCTTCCATCTTCCAGCGCGATGCGGAAGAGAAATGCAAACACCACTAGACGCCAGAGAATTTATTTATTTTTTGTAATTGTCATGAAGGGAGCAGCCTATGGGCCAAATCAATTTTCGGCCATTTATGCCCCCCCGGGGGCTGATTGGCCTAATATAATTAGGCCAATCGGCCACCGGGGGGGCAAAAAAAAACCTGGACACCAGGGATACATTTTTGTATTTTTTTTTATGTGTGGGGAGCAACCCCTATGGTAAGGGTCCCTCCCCGGGGGGCCAAAATATAATTAGGCAGATTTGCCCCTGGGGGGGCAGAAACCATTAGACACCAGGGAATTCTTATTTTTTTATACTTACGCATAAGGGGAGAGGCCCCTTGAGCAAGGGCCGCTCCCCAGGGGGGGCAGAAACCACTAGACACTAGGAATTTTTTATATACTTATGCCCAAGAGGCCGCTCCCCAGGGGAGGCAAAATATTTTTAGCCCTTTTCTGCCCCCCGAGGCAGATCGCCCTAATATAAGTAGGCCGATCTGCTCCCAGGGGGGGCAGAAACCTCTAGACACCAGGGATATATATTTTTTATTTACTTTATGTTTTTATGTATGGGGAGCGACTCCTTAGGCAAGGGTCACTGCCCTGGGGGTGCAAATTGTATTTAGGCCATTTCTGCCCCCCTTGCAGGCAGATCGGCCTATTTTTGTTAGGTCAATCTGCCCCCAAGGGGGGCAGAAAACACTAGACACCAGGGATTGGTGTGTGTGTATGTGTGTGTTTTGTTTCGGGGGCAGCCCCTTGGGCAACGGTCACTCCCCATTTGGGCATATTACTGTTGGCCATATCTGCCCCCCTTGGGGGCAGATCCACCTATTTTATGAAGGCCCATCTGCCCAGAAACCCCACAGGAGACCAGGGAAGATTTTTTTCCAAATAAATGTGGCCAAAGTTGTTCTGCCCACCAGTGGGCAGATTGGGCAATTACCCCCAATCCACACCCAGTGGGGTACGAGGGCAGAAATTCTACTAGATGACAAGGAATTAAAAAAAAAATGGTGGGGTGGTGGCTACCAACCAGTATGGGCCTGGTTAAGCTAGAGTCCAAAATCCACAGCTAGGCACTTTGCAAAAAAACAGCTCTGTTTTCTTTGGGAAAATGTGATGTGTCCACGTTGTGTTTTGTGGCATTTCTTGTTTATGGGCTCTAGGCCTACCCACACAGGTGAGGTACCATTTTTTCCGGGTGACTTGGGGGAACACAGAATAGCAAAATAAGTGTTATTGCTCCTTGTCTTTTGCTACATTTTTTCCTTCCAAATGTAAGACAGTGTGTAAAAAAGACGTCTATTTGAGAAATGGTCTGTAATTCACATGCTTGTACGGGCACCCCGGAATTCAGAGATGTGCAAATAACCACTGCTTCTCAATGCCTTATCTTGTGCCCATTTTGGAAATACAAAGGTTTTCTTGACACCTATTTTTCACTCTTTATATTTCAGCAAATTAATTGCTGCATACCCGGTATAGAATGAAAACCCATTGCAAGGTGCAGCTCATTTCTTGGCTCTGGGTACCTAGGGTTCTTGATGAACCTACAAGCCCTATATATCTCCACAACCTTCAGACGTAACGGTATATTGCTTTCAAAAATCTGACATCGCAGGTAAAAGTTAAAAATGTAGAGTAAAATGTGGAGAAAAAAGGCTGGATTTTTTACCTCAATTTCAATATGTTTTTATGTCAGCTGTTATTTTCTGTAGGAATGCCTTGTAGGATCTACACAAATTACCCCTTGCTGAATTTAGAATTTTGTCTAATTTTCAGAAATGTTTAGCTGTCCGGGATCCAGCATTGGTTCCACACCCATTTGGAGGCTGAAAGCCCAAAAAATAGTAAAAATGGGGTATGTCCCAGTAAAATGCAAAAATTGTGTTGAAAAACTGGGTTTTCTGATTCAAGTCTGTCTGTTCCTGAAAGCTGGGAAGATGGTAATTTTAGCACCCACTGCAAACCCTTTGTTGATTCAATTTTCAGGGACAAAAACCACAAGCCTTCTTCTGCAGCCCTTTTTTACAATTTTTTCGAAAAAAAACCTCGAATTTTTGTGGTATTTTGGCTAATTCCTGGGTCTCCTTCAGGGGAACCGACAAAGTCTAGGTACCTCTAGAATCCCTCGGATATTGTAAAAAAAGTACCCAAATTTGGCATATGAGGGCCTAAGCACGAACTGCCCCCAACAGCCAAAAAAAGGCTTGGCACCTGAGGGGGAAAAGGCCTGGCAGCGAAGGGGTTAAGGTAGCGCAAATAAGTTAGAATGGGGTAGGTTAAGCGTAGTTTACTTAGGATTACTTTTTTTTTTAGAGTAGGTTGGTTTTAGGTTTGATTTTAAGTGCTAAATTAATGTTCATAATAAAGATCTTTTAATCACTTTCACAAATGATCCCTTACTATGAGGTAGTTATCATAAACGCTTCTGCTAGAATGAGTGCATGGTATGTGTTTCCATGGCAGAGCTTGTTTACATGGGTAACTGAGTGGAGCTCCTAAGGAGTATATACTGTCAAGTTTGCAATGTTGTCACTTAAGGGATCATCCAATGTGATTGTGCCATGAAAGTGCCATTTGTTTCTGTGAATGGACACCTAGTCTGATAAATGTATTCTGCTACTGTTGTTTTGTAGGTGTGAGTGCAGCTATATATTCTGTATGGACACATAGGTGATGTAATTGTGAGTAATCAAGGATGTGTTGGGTCACAGACTGTTGGCAGCCATTTACACTCACTCCCTTGCACCAATTTATTGTTGCATCAGGGATGATTGCGGCCTAGTATCCATGAGAATGTTACCCACCTGGCCAGTCACTTTATTCGGTCATACCATTGACTGCTTGCTAATGTTAGAACTTGCATGTGACCTTTGGAATCTACTTACCACTTCAGATGCACATAAGCTTCACATATACTTTTGCCCTATACTGATTTCCCCATGGGTCTATTGCATACAATTCCAATTTGAGAATATGTTGGGTCTACTAGGGCAGCACATCCACCATGGTCTACTCCGTCAGATCAAGAACAGACATGCAACAAGTTTGATGCACATAGAAGTAAGGTGCAAGTGGCAGTTCATGGAGCAACAACACCAAAATTGTTTGTGAGCCATAGAATGTCCAGGCAGTGCCCATCAGTGATTCATTGTATTGGACATATTGAGAAGAGGAGTATTTCAGTGAGGAAGAGGAGCAAGTTGCCGAAGGGAAAATAGGCCACATTGACAGTCCACAAATGTGTGATATCAAATGTGGGGCAGCAAATTGAGGACAGTAGTAGTTGTGAAGTTCACTGGCATGTCCAACAGCACTGGGCAAAGGAGAAACTGGGCAATTTGGCACAGTGAAATGCTAACGGTCAGTTTTATGTTGGATGGAAGTGAAGCCCCCATCTTCCTCCATTCATGTGTGTGGTGGTTCCCATGAAGGCAGAGTTGTAGGTGCTGGAGGCAACGGTGGCACACACATCAGGGGCTGAAGGTGTGGAGCTCAAGTTTGCAGCAGCATTGCTCTGTGACAACAAGTGAGGCAGCACTGCACTGAGAAGGGCTTGCTGGTTTGCTAGCACAGCACCAAAGTATCAGTGGTAGGCACCTATTGTGGCAATGGGTGTGTCCTGTTTCCACTCCATGGACTCCAGGATCCTGCGTATTACCCCCAGCTGTTTGGCAACCTCGCTGGTGCCACTTTGGAAGAGCAGTTGTTCGTGCCTCCGCCTCATAACACCAGCGATGTTAGCCAGGGACTGTTGGAGTCCACAGAGTGGAGGGTAGGTGCTTCGTAAAGTGAAAGAGGTATCCTTATTTGGACTGAAGCACCCATAGGCTGCCTCTAGGGTTTCCACCATGGTCTCCATCCCCACCCGCACCACATCTAGCATCTCCTGCTAGATTCTTACTGCATGACATTGGAATTTGATATGGGGGGGTCCTCAAAGTCTAGAGTAGGGGGTGAGAAGGCTGGAGGTGTTAGCGGGTGGATCCTATACAGACCCACAATGTTGTGGGCTCTTCCCATCTTGGAGATGGTGTATCGAAGGATGCCAGGATTTCCCAGAGGGTGTCTTGATCATGGGTTGGTAGGCTGCCGTCCTCAGCCAGATCTTTATCCCAGACAAGCAGCTGCAATGAGAGAGAGTAATATTAATGGTGTCCTAGGTTAAATGTTGTCATGAGTACTCTGACTGACAATCTGACTTGCTTATGCTTGACTTTCAATACAAAATTGATGTGTAGGATGTCTGTTACACGGAGGTATGGAGTCCAAGTTTCACTGTAGTTGCCTTTCAGATGGCAATATCGCTGCATTGTTAATACAACCACTTTGACAAGGCAGACATTTTGGCCCATATTTATACTTTTTGACGCTAAACTGCGCTAACGCAGTTTAGCGTCAAAAAGTTTTGCGCCGTCTAACGCCATTCTGAAGCGCCATGCGGGCGCCGTATTTATGGAATGGCGTTAGACGGCGCAATCAGACCGGCGCTGCCTGGTTTGCGTGGGAAAAAACCACGTAGACCAGACAGCGCCGGCGTAGGGGGAAAATGGCGTATGGGCGTCTTAAAATGGGGCAAGTCAGGTTACGTCGAAAAAATCGTCTTAACCCGACTTGCGCCATTTTTTAACGACGCCCATCCCCCATCAACATGACTCCTATCATTGTAAAGATAGGAGTCATGCCCCCTTTCCCAATGGCCATGCCCAGGGGACTTCTGTCCCCTGGGCATGGTCATTGGGCATAGTGGCATGTAGGGGGGCACAAATCAGGCCCCCCTATGCCAAAAAAAATTATTAAAAAAATAAAAAAAAAAACTTACCTGAACTTACCTGAATGTCCCTGGGGTGGGTCCCTCCAGCCTTGGGTGTCCTCCTGGGGTGGGCAAGGGTGGCAGGGGGGGTCCCTGGGGGCAGGGGAGGGCACTCTGGGCTCATTTTGAGCCCACTTGTCCCTTAACGCCATGCCTGACCCAGGCGTTAAAAAGCGGCGCAAATGCGCCGTTTTTAGCCACGCCCACTCCCGGGCGTCTCTTTTGCCCGGGAGTATAAATACCACGTAAAGGCCTGGGAGTCATTTTTTAGACGGGAACGCCTCCCTTGCATATCATTAACGCAAGGAAGGGGTTCACGCTAAAAAATGACGCACATTCTGGGAACTTTGGCGCTATTCGCCTCTAACGCCATAGTATAAATATGGCGTTAGTTGGCGTTAGTTTAGCGTCGAATTTGCGTCGAAAAAAACGACGCAAATTCGGCGCAAACGGAGTATAAATACGGCCCTTTGTGTCATGGCACATATTGCAATCCTGTTACACAAATCACTGGGCCTACCATTCCTGGGTGTATAAGAAGAGATCAGGTCCACAATTGCCAAGGTGATTCACACTCTTTTTCATGATGCCTATAGTGATTGTGCTTTAATATGTTGACACCACAACTGGTCAGAATGCACCTAATCCCTGGGGTGCCGGCATTCCATGTGGCCTTAAGTCAGCCCACTGCTCCTATGCAGGTGATGTGGCTTTGGTCATAAATGTATAATGATCCTGCTATCTGGGTTTCACACTGTACACTATGGCACTCCTTGTTGTGCTACATACAATACACATTTTGCATTCATGTGGGCAAAGGTTTATTTTGTAACACATCCTGGGCTTCTGTACATCCCAAAAAATCTTGCTAGACTGCAGGAATGTGTGAGCGCATGTACTTACCATGTATTTCCTATGTCTGTCTCCTCATTTAAAATAATTGGATACACTTTTGGCTCCATAATTGTGTACAGTGGGCACTCTGTACCAAAATTGAGGCTATGGTCAATGTCACTCTAGGTAGGTTACTAGCACTGATACTCACCCCAGTTAATAATTTCCAGATTTCAGTGTCTGCATAGTGTGACACATTATTTGTACATGTACATGCCTACTCTGCCACCCCTTATTTAGGCCCAGGGACTCAACTTACTGCCACACAGTGATGTAACCCAGGACATATATTGATTCTCATGTGCCTACAACACCAACAAAATGTCGAATGCACTGACATATCAGGCTGTTATTGAGGGATATGGATCAAGCTGTACCCCACGGGGTAGTAGTGTTTGAAATAGTGACATGTATCTACCCAGGTTTGCCACATGACTGGGCACATCCACCTCAGTCTCCAACCATTGCTGACTCCTGCCTTTTTGGTGGTAGAATAGTTTTTCATGTCCCTTGACAGATCCTTGTTTCACATCCTTCAACTCAGACATATGTGGCATGATGAGACTCCCTCCTGCCACATGCTACATCTCCACCCAAGGCCACATCACATGTACGATATTGTACCCCAATTGGCTCTTCTCTGTCATCCCTTCCCAGCTGCAACACAAGTGGATTTGTGTTGTGTGGCTACCTTGCAGTACACATATCCATTTAGATCGCCTTGCTATGCAATGTCTCCCCATTTAGAGACAGTGGCAGTTCAACCTATTCAGCCAGCACTTACAATGCTCTGAACACTCATAGGTCCACCAGGGTGGCACAGCAGCTTTGGTTTTAGCACACATGATCCCCTGATATGTATTACTTGCAATAACGCTGACTCAATTAGTTTTAGTACATGGCATGACTTCTGGTGGTCCGTACCAGGGCAAATGACACCTGTGTGGTCTCACTACGCACATCAGGGCAGCTGTGTGCTATGTATTGTCATGACCGTTATTGTACACGTGGGTCTGGGCATGTTTTTATGTGTTGGTACTTCACCAATCCCAAACCTGATCCCCTCTCAGGTGAGCTGTCCCTAGTTTGTCAAGCACATGCCCTTAGATTCCATGACAGTGCATATTTATGTTTATGGGCCCTTGTAAGACACAGTGGTACCATGGTGAAAGGTGGCCTGCATTGCTCCCGTCTGCTTGTGTAGGTTTCAGGTATCCATGCATAATGTGTTGATCCAGTCCATGGGGCATATATTCATGCAGCTTTCACCCCTTGTATGTCAATTTTGTGACAAAATGGCACAGCCAACTGCAACTTTGCATAGCTTTTCTGCCCTTGTAGATATGGAGTGAGGCAAGGCCACACAAGTCAAAGCGTTGCCTTACTCTGCACCAGGGTGTCATACCATGGGCATTGCGGTGGGTTTTCAACTGCAAAACCCAACTGTTTTGTTGCATTCCCTGATTTACAAGGTTCTATGAACTGGAGAATGCAACAAATCTTTACACCTCCCGAGGGGAGCCATGAAGAGGAGTGATGTCATTTATTCTCCTTGTTTTTTTATCCTTTTTCTCTTTGTGCTGCATTCTGCATCACACACAGGAAGAGAACAAAGCTAGACATGATTGTTTTTGTGCATGAAGTTGTCTCTTCCTACACAGAGACAATCCTGTCTGCGACGCAGGCATCCTTGCAACATGGTGCAAGGGTGCTTGTGTTTAGTGCTAGACTGCCCAGTGCATGCCAGCGACGGGTGCAAAGGACAGGAATGCACTTGATCAAGTTGGTACAAGCCATACCTCACCTTTCCATGTGGCACAGGGCAGCGCAGCAAGGTAATTTGCATTGCTGCCGTGCATCACTTAGCTTGTGATTGGGCCCCTATATTTTTTACTTTGTATTGTGTGACTTATAGTTCTGGTAACTCATGTGCATTGCACTAAACATGCCAGTATGCACAGGTTGACCTGGATTGGTGCTGCACCTAACACATGTAATGGATAAATGTGGAGGAGCCTGACTGAGCTGTGCGACATATTATTGGGCAGTGTGAGTAACATTTCTATGACATTTCACAGGAAATGATTCAGATTGCTGCCCTTTGCCCTGCAGACAGCGCAGTACAACACTGGCACATAGCTAGCTTCACTGCAAAATATGACTATTTTCCCCCATTGCCACTCGTTGATGTTTACCTTTTGTCTGTGGTTCTTTCTCTTGTGCTGCACTGTCTTGTCCACAGACTCCAGTCACCAACTAGTCTGGAATAACAGCAGCCACCCGCATCTCCAAGCCATCTTGCTCTTCCTGGGGCACTGAGTTTCCTCCTCCAGTTGGCAATGCTGCCTTTAGGTTTTTGGCCAGTTTCCCTTTGTCCAGCACTTATAATCGTGCCAGCACATCTTGCAGTCAATGACTGTCCTCTTCACTTTTCCCACACTGTTGACTTTCTCCATGATGGAGGTTCAAATGGCCTCTTTTCTCCCCAGGGGCAATTTTGAGGTGACAAAGAGCTGATGTTGGTGCTCTGTCACCTCAGTGATTAAGATGTCCTTCTCCTCCTCACTAAAGTTGCACTGCATCTTCCCCTGGGAGTCTCCCTGGACATCCTGGCTGGTGCTGGGGTCATTGTCCTTGTTGCTACTACTTGCTCAATGGCAGCTTTCTGTGAAGTGCGTAATTTTGTTTCATGAAACATCATTTTTTGTGCCTTTTTTTACACATTTCCCAGTCAGAAGTGATGCAGCGCTGATTTGTGTCACTTTATGTGCCGCAAGTCAGCCTCGCATCACTTATGCAGCAAGAGCATGAGTTTTCCCTACGGCCTGCTGCACATGAATGATTCATCTTTTTTAAGCATGCAGGGTCCTTATACCATGACTCTCAAATTGTAAATATGGCGCATCCATGATGTAGGGTTCTGTTGTTATGAAGCACAAGTTATTTTGAAACATCTCTGCTGCAAACCAGCAATGCATCTGTTCTTGTAAATAAGGACCATGTAATTTAGAGATTGACATTTTCATAATGATAGGAGTCAAAATTGTACAAAAATTGCTTTTCAAGTGCCATTGTAGTGAGAGTGAGCACCATATCTGGAGCTACTGCTTAAAGGATTCACGTTAATGTTTGAGAATGTCACTTTTTATTTTCCCTTTATTACATATTAAAAATGTTTGAAACTAAACAGTTTCATGGAACCTCTTGGTCAAGGTGTCTTGGAGGGAGGTAAAAGCTTCAGGTGAAAGAGTGCTACCAGAATTCCGTAATGGGTTTCTGGAGTAAAGTTCTCTCATAGGTGGCATCTACATACAAATTATTTCTCCTAGTTGGGCCAGAGGATGATCTTGGTGTAGGACTTTGTAGATGAAGACATTTCTCTGGAAGTGCACAGGAGCTTTCAAAGGCTCAAGTTCTGAAATCCCTGGTTTAACAAGATGTCCACTATGGACATTTTATTTGAAAGCCAAATGTGCAATTAGAAGACACAGAGGCCCTCATTCTGACCCTGGCGGTCGGTGATAATGCGGCGGCCAAGCCGCCAACAGGCCGGCGGTCCAAAATATGCAATTCTGACCCTGGCGGGAACCGCCAACACAGCCCGCCGCATTAACACTCCGCCCGCCACGGCGGAACAAACAAACAGCGCGGCGGTCCCCGCCAACAGCCAGGCGGCAGACAATGTACCGCCCACCCTATCACGACCCACCAATCCGCCACCTTTTCCGGGGCGGGAGCACCGCCGATAAAAACACGGCGGAAACAGACTACGAACGGGAAAACGCTCACCTCTATGCACTCCACGCGAGATTCCGGCAGTATGGAACCCGAGTTGCAGGTCATCCCCGCACTCCTATACCTGCTCCTGTACCAGGAGCACGCCCGGCGGCGCGGAAGACATCGGTGAGTACTGCACCTATGACACAGGGGAGGGAAAAGATTACCGGCACACACCCACCCACCCACACCCACTACAACACACACATCAATGCATTCCCACAGATCACTGTCACAACCCACAAACCCCCCCCTCCGAAATAATGCAAAGACCAAAAGAAGAGATCATAAACGGGCAGATATATTGAAATATGGACACCAGTAATCCCAATAAATAAATAAACTATGTACAAAATATATACAGCTACTAAATGTAGTCCAACCACTGTCCGTGGACCACAGGGGTCCTGTGCAAAGGGGCAAGGCCCAGTCCCACGACAAGAACTCCACGGAGAGAACACTGCAGGGGCATCAGAAAGAAAATAGGACAGGCACCTCAGGGGGAAGGGAAGGGGGGGCACCTCAGCCACTTGAGTACACGACGCCAGATCCACGAGGGGACTCAATGACCACTGGCCCATCCTGGGGAGAGCAAAGCCACAGTCCATACAGTCCCTACAGTGGGTGGCCTGCCCACTGGGCCATCCTGGGGAGTGCAAAGCCACAGTCCATACAGTCCATACAGTGGGTGGCCTGCCCACTGGGCCATCCTGGGGAGTGCAAAGCCACAGTCCATACAGTCCATACAGTGGGTGGCCTGCCCACTGGGCCATCCTGGGGAGAGCAAAGCCACAGTCCATACAGTCCATACAGTGGGTGGCCTGCCCACTGGGCCATCCTGGGGAGAGCAAAGCCACAGTCCATACAGTCCATACAGTGGGTGGCCTGCCCACTGGGCCATCCTGGGGAGTGCAAAGCCACAGTCCATACAGTCCATACAGTGGGTGGCCTGCCCACTGGGCCATCCTGGGGAGTGCAAAGCCACAGTCCATACAGTGCATACAGTGGGTGGCCTGCCCACTGGGCCATCCTGGGGAGTGCAAAGCCACAGTCCATACAGTCCATACAGTGGGTGGCCTGCCCACTGGGCCATCCTGGGGAGAGCAAAGCCACAGTCCATACAGTCCATACAGTGGGTGGCCTGCCCACTGGGCCATCCTGGGGAGAGCAAAGCCACAGTCCAAACAGTCCATAACAGACTCCACTGCCACTGGAGGAGGCATGTTGGCCAGAGGACATCCTGCAGCCCTGCCCGAGACAGATCCTGCCCTGCCACGTCTGCCAAAGGGCCAGCGGTTCTTGCCTGGAAGGGCCCAGTTCAGCGCTTCTTGCCTTGAAGGGCCCAGTTCAGCGCTTCTTGCCTTGAAGGGCCCAGTTCAGCGGGTCTTGCCTTGAAGGGCCCAGTTCAGCGGTTCTTGAGACGGCGGTCCCCAGCGGAGCGGTGCTGGAGACGGCGGGGCCCAGTTCAGCGGTGCTTGAGACAGCGGTCCCCAGCGGAGCGGTGCTGGAGACGGCGGGGCCCAGTTCAGCGGTGCTTGAGACGGCGGTCCCCAGCGGAGCGGTGCTTGAGACGGCGGGACCCAGTTCAGCGGTGCTTGAGACGGCGGGGCCCAGTTCAGCGGTGCTTGAGACGGCGGGGCCCAGTTCAGCGGTTCTTGAGACGGCGGGCCCAGTTCAGCGGTGCTTGAGACGGCGGGGCCCAGTTCAGCGGTTCTTGAGACGGCGGGGCCCAGTTCAGCGGTGCTTGAGACGGCGGGGCCCAGTTCAGCGGTTCTTGAGACGGCGGGGCCCAGTTCAGCGGTGCTTGAGACGGCGGGGCCCAGTTCAGCGGTTCTTGAGACGGCGGGGCCCAGTTCAGCGGTTCTTGAGACGGCGGGGCCCAGTTCAGCGGTGCTTGAGACGGCGGGGCCCAGTTCAGCGGTTCTTGAGACGGCGGGGCCCAGTTCAGCGGTTCTTGAGACGGCGGAGCCCAGTTCAGCGGTGCTTGAGACGGCGGGGCCCAGTTCAGCGGTTCTTGAGACGGCGGGGCCCAGTTCAGCGGTGCTTGAGACGGCGGGGCCCAGTTCAGCGGTTCTTGAGACGGCGGGGCCCAGTTCAGCGGTTCTTGAGACGGCGGGGCCCAGTTCAGCGGTGCTTGAGACGGCGGGGCCCAGTTCAGCGGTTCTTGAGACGGCGGGGCCCAGTTCAGCGGTGCTTGAGACGGCGGGGCCCAGTTCAGCGGTTCTTGAGACGGCGGGGCCCAGTTCAGCGGTTCTTGAGACGGCGGGGCCCAGTTCAGCGGTGCTTGAGACGGCGGGGCCCAGTTCAGCGGTTCTTGAGACGGCGGGGCCCAGTTCAGCGGTGCTTGAGACGGCGGGGCCCAGTTCAGCGGTGCTGGAGACGGCGGGGCCCAGTTCAGCGGTGCTTGAGACGGCGGGGCCCAGTTCAGCGGTGCTGGAGACGGCGGGGCCCAGTTCAGCGGTTCTTGAGACGGCGGCCGGTCTATGGCCAACTGCTCATTGCCTGGTGGTGCCCTCCTGGGCAGCCGGGATGGTGCTCCTTCAATGCCCACCTGGGCT
Organism: Pleurodeles waltl; assembly: GCF_031143425.1. NCBI lineage: Eukaryota > Metazoa > Chordata > Amphibia > Caudata > Salamandridae > Pleurodeles > Pleurodeles waltl. Next base: position 253,021,872 of record NC_090446.1, on the reverse strand, counting down.
GTGGGTGGTGGGGCCCTCCTGGCCAGCTGGGCTCCCTGGGCAGCGGCTATGGGGGTGGTGGGCTCCTCCTGGGCAGCAGGCCTGCAGCCTGACCTCTCCGACTTGCTGCCCTTGCCCTCCTTAGTCGGGAGTCTGTGGCCCTTTCCTCCCTTTGGAGCTGTGGCTGGTGACTGTGTCTGGGTGGTGTCCGGGGGGGATGTAGAAGCCGGGCTCCTGCGGCGCCCCTTCCGCCTTCTGCTCCTCTTCCCAGGGGGTGGGCTGGCTGTCCCCTTGCTTCTGGGCGAAGATCCAGACATGCGGGCTGGTGGGCTCCAATACCCCTGCACCCTTGTCAAGGGGGCTGCAGGGCTGGTGGTGGCTGAGGTGCTCTTCTTACCCCGACGAGAAGGAGGGGGGGGCTCAGGGTCAGGAAAGAAGTTATCAGTGGCGAGGAAGAGTTTCTTGGGACAATGGAGAGTGGTAGGTACAGTGGGAATGGGAGTGGAGGGAGAGTATGTGGTTGTAGGTGAGTCACGTTTGCTGTCTTTGGGTGCAGGTGCAGGAGGGATAGGCTGTCGTGAGGTGGATGGCTGTTGGGTGGGTGGGTGGCTGCATTTGTGTGGTGTGGAAGAGGGGGTGACAGACACAGTGGGAGAGGACACAGGGGACGTGTAAATGGCAGTGGGGGTGGTGACTGCACGTGTGCGGACTGGACTGGAGGGTGTGCTGGTGATGGAAACACTGGCTGATGGTGAGGTGAATGGAGGTGTGAGTGTAGACGTCACAGGGAGGGAGGAGGGAGACGAAGAGGTGGGGGTCACAGAGGTGGTAGTGACTGTTGGCATGTCTGCATCGGAATGTTGCGTGTGTGAATGTCTGCGTGATCTGTGGTGCTTATGTTTGGATGAGCTTCTCTTGGGTGTTGAGGTGTGTGCAGGCTGGTCTGATGGTGTGGGTGGGACAGGCAGAGGAACAGGAGACTGGGAGGAGGGAGTTAGTAGAGGGAGGCAGGAGACAGGGACAATGGCTGCCGTCAGTGCTGAGGCCAGAGCCTGGAACGATCGCTGATGGGCAGCCTGACCCGAATGAATGCCCTCCAGGTACGCATTGCTGCGATGAACCTCCCTCTCCACCCCCTGGATGGCATTCAAAAGGGTAGTCTGCCCAACAATGAGCGTTCGGAGGAGGTCAATGACCTCCTCACTGAGGGCAGCGGGGGTAACAGGGGCAGGGCCTGAGGTGCCTGGGGCGAAGGAGATGCCCGGCTTCCTGGCAGAGCGGGCACGGGGCGAACGCTGAGGGGCTGCTGGGAGGGCGGTGATGGTGCGCTGGGTGGCGGCTGTACCTGTAATGGCGGGGGGCACGGATGGTGCCACCCCCGCAAGGGAGCTCCCTTCCGAGGACGTGTCCGTGTCGCTGCAGGGTCCAGTCGTCCCCGTTGTGGAGCTCCCCTCGCCCTCCGTCTCACTGGTCCAGTCAGACTCTGTGGCATGGCCCTCCTGGGCCATGTGAGATGCAGCTCCCTCCTGCCCCGATGCCACTTCTCCTCCGCCTGATGATGCTGATGCACACAAGCACAGAAAGACAAACAAAAAGGGGGGGGGAGAGAGAAATAAAGGGATATTGAGTACATGGATCTCCGGTACAGTTAGCGGACATGACAGACACAGATGCCCCCTGCACTAAGTTGCGCACTTGGGGTCCGCTACGCATTCCGTGGAACATGCCCTACACGCCTAGAGTTGACAACTGCACCCATGGATGACACGGACCAGGGATGGCTGTACTGACACACTACTGAGGGTGTTGGCTGGGGACACAGGGGCTTACGGGGGTGCCCAGCCTACAGATATCGCCCTGGCCTAGGGGGACCCACAGCCCTCCTCCCCCACCCAGACACCTCCACTGCGCGACAACAGAGTAGATAATGCTTGGACTCACCCCCTTGTGTCTGCTGTGCTGCCCTCACGCGCCCATCCAAATCAGGGTAGGCCACCGCCAGGATCCGGAACATCAGGGGGGTCAGTTGACGGTACGCACCCCGCCTACGTTGGGAGGCCATCCCCAGCACAGACTCAGCGGTCTTCTTGGTCCCGCGGCGGATGTCCTCCCACCTCTTGCGGCAGTGGGTGCCCCGTCGATGGTGGACCCCCAGGGTCCGGACTTCCTTGGCGATGGCACGCCAAATCCCGATCTTCTCATGGGCGCGGACCTATGTGACACGTACAGGGAGGGAGAAATACCACGTTCAAGTTTGTCTGCATTTTCGTTGCCAGTGGGCCAACGCCCCCCATCCCCGCCAGGCCCCCCGCCAGGCCCACCGCCAGCCCCAACATGCCCCCCATCCCCGCCAGGCCCCCCGCCAGCCCAAACATGCCCCCCATCCCCGCCAGGCCCCCCGCCAGGCCCCCCGCCAGGCCCCCCGCCAGCCCCAACATGCCCCCCATCCCCGCCAGGCCCCCCGCCAGCCCCAACATGCCCCCCATCCCCGCCAGGCCCCCCGCCAGGCCCCCCGCCAGCCCCACCATGCCCCCCATCCCCGCCAGGCCCCCCGCCAGCCCCAACATGCCCCCCATCCCTGCCAGGCCCCCGGCCAGGCCCCCAAGCCAGCCAGTGGCCCCAAATCCAGATTGAATTAAACTCACTTGTTGGTCTGGAGGACCGTAGAGTAGCGCATACTGGGGGAGGACCCCATCCACAAGTTTCTCCAACTCCTCTCCAGTGAAGGCAGGGGCCCTTTCCCCAGGCGCAGCAGCCATTGTCCCTTCCAGACCGAGGTCACAGCAACACTTGCAGTATAGGTCCTCTCCTGTGAAAGTTCAAGTCGCAAGTGGATAAGTAGATAGAAAATGGCGGTCACGTCCGCGGCGGTGCGTACCGCGGCGGTGCGTACCGCCACCGCCGGCGCCCTTCGCCATTGGCTCCTGAAACCCATAGGCTTCAATGTTAACCAATGCGGCTTCGCGCCGCGGTCTTCGCCCGCCGCCCGCCGCGGTGTGCCACGCCAGCGCATTGACCTCACATCCCATTGTCACACTTCACAGGTCAGGCAGCCGCCATTTCGAGGGTCCACATGGCTCAATTTCAACTGCGTCACACAGGCCTAGGCCTTGCATAGCCACTCAGACACGCCATTCACTGCATAGAGAATCGTTTACTGTGCTAGCTGTGAGTACGTACCTGTGGGTTGCTTGACTGTGTGCTCCATGTTGTCCTTCCTAGGCACCGTCCGCTGGGTTTGGCGAGGAGACGGATGAATCCTCCCGTGTACCGACCGCTGGTGGACCTGTCGACAATGGAAGAACGCCACATTATCCTGACCTACCGTCTTAACCGTGCCACTATACATGAACTGTGTGCCCAGCTGGAGCCCGACCTGATGTCCCCCATCCGCCAACCCACAGGGATTCCCCCTCTGGTGCAGGTCCTGTCAGTACTCCATTTCTTGGCAAGTGGGTCATTTCAGACAACAGTGGGAATTGCTTCTGGGATGTCTCAGCCCATGTTTTCGAAGGTGTTATCCAGAGTGTTGTCTGCCCTGATGAAATACGTGAGGAGCTACATCATTTTCCCTGAGGTGGGCGAATTGGCTGCAGTGAAAGGTGATTTCTATGCCCTTGGACATATTCCCAACGTCATTGGTGCCATTGATGGGACCCATGTGGCTTTGGTTCCCCCAAGAGACAGGGAGCAGGTGTACAGGAACAGAAAAAGTTACCATTCAATGAACATCCAGGTGGTGTGTTTGGCTGACCAGTACATCTCGCATGTAAATGCCAAATTCCCAGGGTCAGTGCATGACGCCTACATCCTGAGGAATAGCAGCATCCCTTACGTGATGGAACAGCTAGAGAGACACCGTGTATGGCTATTGGGGGACTCTGGGTACCCCAACCTGTCGTGGCTACTGACCCCAGTAAGGAATCCCCGGACCAGGGCAGAGGAACGGTACAATGAGGCCCATGGGCGTACTAGGAGGGTGATCGAACGCACCTTTGGCCTCCTAAAGGCCAGGTTTCGGTGCCTGCATATGACAGGTGGATCCCTAATGTACTCACCTAAGAAGGTGTGTCACATCATCGTGGCCTGCTGCATGCTTCACAACCTGGCTTTGCGCCGCCAGGTGCCTTTCCTGCAGGAGGATGGTCGAGACGGTGGTGTTGTGGCAGCTGTGGAACCTGTGGAGAGTGACGAGGAGGAAGACGACGGGGCTGAAACAGACAACAGGGACAGAATCATTGAACAGTACTTCCAATAGGACACAGGTAACAATTCAAACATAATTTAGTAAATGTGAACTACTCTCCTGCATCTCTGCTGCCTGTCTATTTGCCCCAGTGTATGATGACTGAGTTGTGGCTTTTCCCTCCCTATTTCAGATCTGGGGTCCCCACTACGAGTCCTGTGCTTCGTTTCCCCATGGACTACAGCTTTGTGGCAGCTGTTTGTTGACTTCACTATGTACAAGGACATATTTGCACTGTCATGTCAATTACAATATTTTGAAATCACAGCCAGACTCCAGATAGTTTTGTGCAAAATAGGTGTTTATTTAAGTGCTCAAAATGGGATGGGTGGTTTCAAGTGGGTGGGGGCTATGGTGAAGGAATGTCCATGGCAGAGTCCAGAGTAACAGTCACACAGGTGCATTGTCCAGAGGCCTGTGGAGAGATGGAGCATGGGCAGTTCAAGGATGGACAGGGTGACAATGTGGGACAGTGGGATGACATCAGGTGGTATCCTTTGCTGGCGGGGGTCTTGACATCCTACTCTGTCTTCTTGCGAGATCTCAGGGCCCTCTTGCGGGGTGGTTCTTCTCCTGCAGGAGGTGGGGGTCTGGTGGGCTGCTGCTGTGCGGGGGCCTCCTGTCCACTAGCGCCGGCGGAGGTGGTTGGCTGTTCTTGGTCCAGGCTAGTGGCAGGGGCCCTTTGGTGTTGATGAGGTCCTGCAGCAGCCCTACCGTGGTAACCAGGGTGGAGGTGAGGACTCTGATGTCCTCCCTGTACCCCCGATAGTGTTCCTCCTGCAGTACCTGGATCTCCTGGAACCGGGCCAGTACCGTCGCCATCGTCTCCTGGGAGCGGTTGTATGCTCCCATGATGGTGGTGAGGGCCTCGTGGAGAGTGGGTTCCCTGGGCCCGTCCCCCCCCTGTCGCACAGCTGCCCTCCGAGTTGCCCTGTTTCCCTGGGCCTCTGCCCCCTGGCCGGTGTGCCCACTACCACTGCCCCCAGGTCCCTGTTGTTGTTGGGGTGGTGGGTTATCCTGGGTGCCCTGTAGTGGTAGACACACCGCAGATTGACGCGCCCTGGAGACAGAGGCATGGGCCCGCTGGGTGGGAGCTGTGCTGGTGTTCCCAGAGGGGTTTGGGTCTGTAGTGGCCTGGGCCTGTGTGAGGGGAACCGACTGTCCAGAGGTCCCCGATGGTCCGGGCTGGTCATCGGTGTCCAGGTCGACAGAGCTGCTGTCATCGCTGACGGCCTCTTGGGTGGGGGGTGTGGAGAATTCTGGGCCCTCCGCGGCGGTGTGTTGATGGTCGGGTCCTGCAGCGGTATAGAGGTATGGTTATAGTTTCAATGTGTGGCATATGGGTGTAACTGTGGGTTCCCGTGTCCCCAAGTGCTGGCATTCGTGTGTGGGGGCTTTGGTGAGGGTGGCTTGTGGGGGGGATGTGTATATGCATTGGGCATGCTTTGGTGATGGGTGTCCATGCTTAGTGGACGCATGCAGGCCTAGGTTTTTGGATGTGTGGGTTGTGATGGTGAGACATTGGCAGGGAATAGGTGTGCTGGGGGTGGGGGTGAGGATGGTGGTGGGGGTGAGGATGGTGGTGGGGGTGAGGGTGGGGGTGAGGATGGGGGTGGGGGTGAGGGTGGGGTTCGAGGATGGGGGTGAGGGTTGGGGTATGATTTGGCATGCAGGTGGGGGGGGAGCAGTAGTGAAGCTTCAACTTACCAGTATCCATTCCTCCGCCGACTCCTGCGAGGCCGTCAGGATGCAGGATGTTCAAGACTTCCTCCTCCCATGTTGTAAATTGTGGGGGTTGAGGTGGGGGTCCTCCGCCATTCTTCTGCACGGCGATGTTGTGCCTGGATACCATGGAACGCACCTTCCCCCGTAGGTCGTTCCATCGCTTCCTGATGTCTTCCCGATTTCTGGGGTGCTGTCCCACAGCGTTGACCCTGTCGACAATCCTCTGCCATAGCTCCGTCCTCCGGGCAATGCTGGTGTATTGGATCTGTGTGCCGAACAGCTGGGGCTCTACCCGAACGATTTCCTCCACCATGACCCTGAGTTCTTCGTCTGAGAAGCGGGGGTGTCTTTGGGGTGCCATGGGGTGGTGTGTATGATGTGTGGGGTGGAGTATGTGTAGTTAAGTGTGTTGAGTGTGGTGGTGTGTGTTGTTTTGTGTGTGGATATTGTGTGGGTGATGGTGTTGAGTGGCTGTGGATGTGGCTGCTAGTTTGTGGATGGTGGTGTCTCGCTCTGGCCTTCTTTCAGAATTTTTGGTCGTAGGGGTTTGTGGGTGATGTGGGTGTGTGTTTTATATTGTATTGTGTGTGTGGGAGTGGTGTGTGTATGTGTATCAGGTGTGTGGAATTCAAATCGGCCAATGTGGCTGAGTTTTGTTCGTTTGTGTGTATTCTGACCGCGGCGGTGTGTCCCGCCAATGGAATACCGCGTTTGAAAGACCGCCGCGTGGATTCGTGGGTCGTAATGGCATGGGCGTATTTCTGTTGGCGTGACGGTGGAGGTTTTGTCACCTCTACTTTTCCGCCGACCGCTGGTCTGGCGGTCTGTTGTGGCTGTCGGATTTTCGGAGGTTTGCCTGCTGCGGGTCAGAATGACCGTGGCGGGTTTCCGCGACCGCGGCGGGATTATGGAGGATTTCTGACCGGCGGTAGGCGCCTTTTACCGCCGAGGTCAGAATGACCACCAGAGTGTTTTAAGAGAACTTCTAAATCACACTCATGGTTCTTCATGAACTCTTGGGCTTTGTTTTTCACAGATAAAAAGATGCTCTAAAATCTGTAGTATTGGAACTATGGCTCCCCTGACATGGGATGAGTATTACATTGGTAATTGATATAGTTTAAGGAACATGAAGTCCTATGATTGAGCAATATTCAGACCTGTGGTAAGAATACTCTTAAATTGGCTGAGGCTGAATCTACAATATGTATAAAGTGAATGGTGAATGGGGAATTGTTACAGAAAGATACATGTGATTAATTGTTTTAGGGTATACTGATGACTGACATAAGATACACAGCTTTACCTGGATGCTATGGTTATCAAAACAAACTGGGATTTATCAATATTATGTTAGAATCAGTCAAATATTTTAATAGATCCTGAAAAAGTGTTAAAGTTTTGGTCCTGTCCCAAGTGACTGTGATGGATCATCATCAGAAAAGAGTATTACAATCAATTTCAATCCTAAACAAAGTAACTATGATGTGGTAGTGATTTCAACGCAATCCTTTGCAGATCGAACCTGCAGGGCAAAGGGTAGGCTAGCGTAAAAAACAATTACATTAGCTGGGTGGGTCTGGCGGTATGGAAGAAGGGGGGTTTGCACCAAAAAATTACATTAGGCAGGTTAGAGTAAACAAAGATTACTCTAACCAGACTAGCATCATTTTCTGACGCAAAACCATCCATATCACATGACTCCTGTCTTAAAAAAGACAGAAGTCTTGCCCACCACCCAAATGGCCATTTCAGGGACCCCTATGGCACTTTAAAAAGATAAATAAATACTTACCTGTATTTATCTATACTTACCTGGGATGGTATTGCCCATCTTCCGCTGTCCCTCTAGTGTGGGTGGGGTGTCCCTGGGGCCTGGGGAGGGCACCTGTGGGCTTATTTCATGGTGTTCCACCAGGCCGTAGAGTAATTTTTTGCATGGGAACGCCTACTTTGCATCTCATTGACGCAAAGTAGGTTTCCACGTCCAAAAAATGACTTTTACTCCATAAAAGTGGCACTAGACGGGTCTAGCGCCAAAGTATAAATATGGAGTTAGCTTTGCACTGAATTTGCAAAAAATGAAACAAATTTGGCACAAAACAAGTATATATATGACCCTTCGATTTTGGACTTAATGACAAATTTTGTGATTCCCCCAGCTCAGCATATCATGGGAGTCAACAAGAATGCCTGATGTTGTCTTAACATTTTTTACAGCATTGTTTAATATCAGCAAAGCAACACTGTTACAAACTAAAGTTCTTGTGTTCGGAAGCTGACAACATTAACGATGGCTTTGAAGATATAAGCGAAGAAGTAGAAAACAATCCCATAAACCGACAGGCTTATGCTGTGTAAGTGTACTGTCTTTTCCAATTCACATTTTATGAATTACATCATTGCAAAAAGAAAACTTTGCTACACATGATGACTGCCCGTACAGTACACGCCAAGTACAGAAGTAGAGAGCTAATCACTTCAATGAACAGGATTGGTATATAAACAAGTTATTATGAAATAGTAAGAAGGAGGAACTTGTAAGCAGGTCATGATATCAAATCTTGTGAATCTGACAGCACAACACTTCCAAGTCACTTTACCAGGAAAGAATTTACAATTGCTGTTCTTGATAATTTTGATTTTGAAGACAGCTCTTCTTTGTCTGGAACATTCGGCACCCATGATACTGCTGTGGTGTTTTTTCAAGACTGTACCTATGAAGGAGCTTCTGGAAAACAAGCTGTGTCAGCGGTAGGAATAAACAAACGAAGCTGCAAACTTATAATTCAACTGCCTTGCCAATGTGTGCAAAATCACTAGAAGCCATCAACATGTCCCAGCCTACCAAAATGTTTCAAAGTAGCTGGGGACATGGATCTTCTAGCTGATGCTACAGTCCACAAAGCTGATTTAACTGAATTTATTGTATCCCTTATTTGGTGTGGACTGCAGGATTAAGAAAAGCCATATCTTTGTGGGCTGGAATTCATCTCCCAGAATACGGTCCCACTGAAGAAGGTTGGGTTTTTACCAGTAATACCATCTCCAGTCACAAGCTACGCAACAGTAAACACAACTCTAAAAAATTTCCAAAATGTGCGTGCTCAGCTTCAAGATCAGCCTATCCTGCCAATTATCTGAGATTAAGGTGTTTTCTGTATTGTGGCTGACATTTTTATGAGCAATCCAGTAGAATTTAATGATCTTTATCCAATGACGGGTGTTTTCCACATGACAAAAGTTGTGCAGCCATGTGCAGGAAGTTATCTCAGTGGATGTGGCATAGACAATGAGTTATTGACTTATTGAGTCTGAAATCTTTGGAAGCAAAACTGTCCAGTTAGTATTGAGCATTAATTTAATTCATTACAAGGTGGGCTCATCATATCAGAGGCCAAAGAAACATTGTGTTAGAATGCTATCTGAAACAAGAATGAAAAATTAGGTTTTGCACATCTTATCTCAGAAGTGAACAAGACACAAGGTGCACTTCATTCAAAAGACATAGGGGGTCATTCTGACCCTGGCGGCCGGTGACCGCCAGGGTCACCGACCACGGGAGCACCGCCAACAGGCTGGCGGTGCTCCCGAGGGCATTCTGACCACGGCGGTTCAGCCGCGGTCAGAAAGGGTAAACCGGCGGTCTCCCGCCGGTTTACCGCTGCCCCATTGAATCCTCCATGGCGGCGGAGCGCGCTCCGCCGCCATGGGGATTCAGACACCCCCTACCGCCATCCTGTTCATGGCGGGAAACCCGCCATGAACAGGATGGCGGTAGGGGGTGCCGAGGGGCCCCCGTAAGAGGGCCCCGCAAAGTATTTCAGTGTCTGCTTTGCAGACACTGAAATACGCGACGGGTGCAACTGCACCTGTCGCACCCCTGCAACTACGCCGGCTCAATTCTGAGCCGGCGTCCTCGTTGCAGGGGTATTTCTGCTGGGCCGGCGGGCGCTCTTTCGGAGAGCGCACGCCGGCCCAGCGGAAATTTTTAAATGGCCGCCGCGGTCTTTTGACCGCGGTGCGGTCATTTCACGGCGGTACCTTGGCGGACGGCCTCCGCCGTCCGCCAAGGTTAAAATCACCCCCATAATGCAAAGCCAGGCAATGTTCAGTACACTCAGTTCAAAATCCGCAAACCTGACAACCAAGGGGCAGATTTAAGAGCCCCTTGCACCATATAATGTCACATTAGTGTCATTTTTTATGCTAAGGTGGTGATATTATGGCAAAAACGTCATGCCATATTTACAAAGTGGCACGATGCATGCATTGCACCACTTTCCAACCCCTTGCACCACATTATGCCTGCACCATGTATAATGTATGCAAGGGGAGTGTTCCCCAGTTAGGGGGGACAAAAAAATAGCACAAAGAAATCTAAGAGATTTATTTGCACTATTTGTTGCTGCATTTTTAATGCCTGCACAGGCAGGCGTTTAAAGGAAGCACACCACTATTGGTAATGGGCCTCAATGTGCTTTGCAGGTTAGTGTCAAACTTTTTGATGCTTATCCTGCAAAGTGCCAAACTACCATCAATAACTGTGATGTAAGTTCCCTAACTACCACCATGGTACACTGTGTCTTTAATAAAGCACCTACATGGTAGCAATGGGGGGGTGTAAGAAAAGTGGCGGTGCATTGGATGCAGTACCACTTTTCTTAAATCTGCCCCCACATTTGTACACTTTGTCAAAGAATGTGAAGAAAAAGCTGAACTTTGCAAGTACTGGAGAAATGTTTTTCACATGCTAGCTCTAGTGAAAAACTTGGTACATGCTCATCAGGAAGGTGATTGGGGGCAGCACGTGAAGACTTCACAACTTTGTGACCAAACAATATGTGGTTAACAATATAAATACACATCTAGATGTCCTGGAACATGGATCAAAACTAAATGTCGAAGTGAAGCAGGAGAGATTTGTATTGAAAGATAAAAGCTGTTTGGCGTAGTCACTAAAGCTAAACTTCCATGCTTTAATTGTCAGAGTAAGAGTTTTGTCCAACTGGCCAATCCAAACAGGTTACAAAAAACAACTTTCACAAGCACATAGAGAGATGGATGTACCAAAAGGAAGGGGTGAATATATGTCACAATTGCAAATGGAGAGGTCGTTCAGACTGTTTTACAGATATCAAAGTCAGTGTGCACCTTGCAAGAACAGCACCTTGTCTTTGACAGTTATCTTGAACTATCTGTCAAAGAATGTAAGAGAATCAGCCAAATGTCTACAAGTAAGAAAATTGACCTTGCCTGCATCAAAAAACCAACACCTATATCTGCGCAACATGATAAATGGTGATCAACATCTAACAAGATGAACTTGAAGATGTTAACTTGTCAAAACATTGTTGATGATTCGGTGAACATAGAATTTCCAAATATTGCATGTGGAATGATTGTCAATGAAAAGTTGGTGCCTGCAGATATATATATATATATATATATATATATATATATATAGCAAATAGGGGGAAGCTGACCTTCGTGTTGTGCCACATGTTGAGTGGGCTTTTCAAAATGGTTCCAATCAAGCAATTGTACTGTCAAATGACACAGATGTTTTTATGCTACTTAGATGTGTTGCAATGTTCTTAATACAAGGATTGTCAGAATTATGGATACATATTGATTATGTGAGAAAAAAGACACTTAATCCTGCTTCATATTCTGTATAAAAAACGTGACCAAGAGATGCCCAGTGTTCTATGAAGGCACATATTCTTATGGGCTAGGACACTATGAGCTGAATTGGAACATACCTTGGAGCTTTAACTGCCGAACCTGTGAAGTTTCTAAAAGGATTTGCTGGAACAGAAGTAGAATGTGACTTTAAAGAAGTAGAAAAATACCTTGTGCATATGTGGAAAATGATTTCTGACTGTCACACATCTGATGATCTTCGGTATAGTGAGTTCTAGAGACCAATCCCGCTAAGAGACCTCCAACCAACATCATATTCTGTGCATGGACACATTAAAAACATTAAACGAGCATTCTAGTTGATCATAAGATGAGTAAATGTTTTGGATCATGCATTTGTAGAGAAAGATCTGTGTGAATTTGTTTGGGAAAATATTGATGGGGTGCTAAAACCTAAAACATTTCTAAAGCCTCTACCCACAGAACTTACATGTACTTGCAAAACTTGTGCTATAAGATGTCCCTGTCAATATGCTGTTCTCAAATGTTCAGCATTCTGCAAATGTACCACAAGCGATTGCCAAAACAAATAAAGTGAACTATGAAAATGTGTCTAAAGTAGGACTTTTATTATTTATTATTTTTTTCAGATCATAAACATTGTTTGGGGTGTACATTAAAGGATTAAACACCAGCATTATTTGTTTAATTTCTATTTATGCCTTTTCTTCCTCTAGTATAGCCACCATTTTGAAAAACGGTGTAAGGGTTGGGTATTTTCTGTCTCCATAAGACTTCTTATATCTCCACTTCAACACATCTGTCATCTTAAAAAATATCATCCAGAAATATTTGGCCCAGATAATTAATGTCTACCCAAGCTAAATTAAGTCTGTATTGATCAAAAACACAAATCAGAAATGAAAATCTCCCAAAAAAATTACTGAGGTATATCAGAGGGCCAGGATTAAGCACTGCTGTTTGCTTGCCAAGGTTAGTTCAGTTGGAGTAAGAAAGTGGGCAATGGAATACCTGGAAGGGGACGTGAATACATGTGTACAATTATGATGGAGTGATCAGGGAGCAGGTGGTGATAGAGGGGATAAAGAATGATGTGTGTCTGATGGATAAAGTGTTGACGATGAAAAATGACTGAAATGGAAAGAAAGAAAAAAATGCTGATTTAAACTTTTTTGGAACATGAAGGTAGAACTGAATGAGAGAGGTGGTTTGCTTTTACGGTTACTTTTTCCAAGGTTGTTAAGAGTCCGAATTGTAAAGTTGGGACACATGGGTCATCTGGATATAGTGAAAACCAAGGAATGGATTGAATAGGATATTTGGTGGCCTGGATTTGATGTGATGCTTCAGAGAGTGGAGGATCATTGCTCTGAGTGTTGTAACAGTGTCAAGGTGCTAAAGACTCAGAGAAACCACCAGGCAAGAAATACATCTACCTATGACTATACATTTACGGTCCTCCTGTTCAGAATAAATTTATTACCCCTTTCAGCTCAATCAAGCCCTCATGAAACTGAACAAATTTAATTATATGTTAAGTCTTCAGATACAGGGACATGTAAACACAGACAAAAGTTCAAACTGTCTGGTGTCTGCAAGCCAAATATTACCAAAGGAAGGTTTGAACAGGCATTGAAAAGGCGATTTCTTTTTTGCCCTCGGATCTAGATTTTTTTAACTTGGAACAACAACATAGTGTGTGGAGTAACGTGTTACTCCCTTTGTAGGAAAAAATGGTAAGGGTGATTTGGTAGGTTCTTAGTGGTGTTAAAAATAAAACACCACAATTTGGGAGGCCTAAACAATAACTATCATTTCATGTAAAATAACAATCAGCATAGCAAAAGAATAAAAAACAACTGTCATTTCAACTGACTAGGGCTATTGCTAGAACATGGCCAGTTTGAGAGTTAACGCTAAAATTCACTGCCTTTTCTCAGTACAAGTCAATAGAACCTAATCACATGACAGAAACCTCTAACTCTCAGCAAAAATGTATCTAATGAGCAACAGGCAGGTTTTTCTCAAAGTTCTTGAGGAGACAATATCTTTCACACTAATAATGCTAGGATCACTATTCTGATGTCACCTAAAAACCAAAAGCAGTAACCTGGGATATCTGGTCACACTTGACCGGGGCAAAGTCAAAGTTTGAGGCCAACCACGATGGAGGCCTGCTCTGCTACACTGAATGGGAGGCCTCGGTTAAATTTTACCTTCAGACGTAGTCACTTTTTTAAAACCTTTTTCTCTTTTCATCCGGTGAGGCTCCTCTTTATGCCAGGCTGTGAAGCGACGACAGCTGCTTACTGCACTACAGGTTCTCGGTCAACTCCTGGAAGTCTTGTCAATGGGCAGCATCTCTGGAGCTTCAGCGGGATGACCCTGAAAAGGGTTGACTCTCGTAGACGGGCCGGTCATCTTATGGAGCGTTTTTCCACCGTTGTTCCCAACTTCTCCAAACTTCTGGAACTTCTTCCAGAAGTACTTTGTTGAGTCATCAAAGTGTCCACAAACATGCTCCAAAGTAACTGACACTCTGAGTTGCTCCTTGGAAGTTGGGACAACAGTTTCTAGAATGTACCTGGTCAGAATCCTCAAATGGCCACTGGAAACTGGTCAGCAAGGCTCTTCTTGCAGGACTTAATACAGGGGACTCTGGTCCGTTGCACCTGTAGCTTAAAGGGAGTCCACTCAAGGAGTTACAGAAGCAAGGCAAATGTACTTTTTTGTTGAAGCCCAAAGTGTGCAGATGGTACAGTCCTTGTGAGTGCAGTGTCTAGGTGAAAGCCAGGGCTCCAGCAGGGCAGTCCTTCTTCCATTATCTTTTTTCAGCAGGGATATGAATTGTAGGGCAACTCTGCCATATTTTCCCTGGGGGTTGAAAGCAGGGGATTTTCCTTTCCAGTGGGGTGCAGGCCAACACCCTCTTCCTGTGAAGGGTGGAAAAATTAAATCCCAGAAAACAACATTCTTTAAAAATCCAACATAGAGGAAATCTCTCCTTGAAGGTTACATCTGGCTGAGCCCACCGACTGGTGTGGTCAAGGTTCCCTAAGACACCTCCTCAAGCCCCTCTCCTAATGTAATCTGTGGGGCACCTAGCTGTCTGGGAGTGCAGGAATTGGGGGAGGTCCAGCTTCTGTCCCAAGTAGTTTTTCCTCCTTTGAAGACCAGTTTAGCTACACTTCACCTATCCTGCTCTTCCATCTGCTGAAGCAGTTCTCCACCCCCAGATGCTTCCTTTGTGTCAGCCCAGGACACTTTACACCTCATTTGGCAGCCTTGCTCGGGCTGACAAAGGCTGACCAATCAGGAAAGGGCACTACAGGGCTGGGTTTGGTAGCTTTCAGAAATAGTTCTTAAACTTTTTCCTGTGCTAGTTGTATTAAATTCAACATTGACAAGTTGTTGGATTTATTATAACATTTAAGTTTGTACCAAACTTGCTATATTTAGCTCACCTCTATTGAAAATAAGACTTTATTATTTTAAAATTAAGCCTCCAATGTTAGCCTATTGGGCCTACTGACTAGAATAGAGACAAATTTATTTGGCAATTTTTACCTGCTCAGGACCTTTAACACATCCTTAATAAAGTCCCTGCTACTATTTACACTGCACCCATCCTCGGGGACATTCAGGGCATACCTTAGGGGTGAATTATATCTACAAATAAGGTAGCTTGGGACTTTGGAAGTATTTTTAATACCAGCATCGAATTTAGGGTTAGCTTTAACTTAAAACCAGCCACCAATGCAGGCCTGCCTTTGAAATGACACTTGACACTACAGCAGCACACCTATGGGTGCACTATCCATACTGGGGTCCCTAAACCTACATACCCTACCATATACTAGGGACTTACAGGTGGGTTGTCCGCGCCAATTATAATTAGGGCTCAGTTGCATATACCATTTTACACAGAGCACTGGCCCTGGGACTTGTTAGCAGTGTCCAGGGTGCAGTCAGAGTCAGTAACCACTAGTATCAGTGCAAGGGTTTGGGGGGAGGTGATCTGAGCTAAAAGGATGACTTTCCCACAGTTAGACTAGTGAAATAAAGCCTCCCATGTTAGCCTACGGGGCTAGCATCACTGAATGGGGAAAACAACTTTGGCTGTTTTTCCCCCCCAGGGCATATAAAGCATGTTTTATATTGTCCCTGCTTTTTATAATAAGGCATCCTACCTCTTGGACACTTAGGGCAGACCTTAGGGATGACTTATACATAGTTAAAAGGTGGTTTGGGACTTTGGAAGTACTTTTAATTCCAAAGTTGAAATTGGACATAGTTGTACTTTAAAACAAGCCTGCAAGGAAGGTTTGGCCTTAAAACGAAACAAGACACCACACCAGTGCATACTAAAATGCGTTAAATCGTCTGTGATCTCTAAACCTACATGCCTTACCCTATAGTAGAGACTTACACATGGTTTGTCTTGGCCAATTAGAATTATTCTAATTACCATATACCTTTAAGGATAAAGCACTGCTTCCCGAAGGGGACCACCCTCAAATTAGTATTTTGAATACGCCAAAGTTCACCACACTCCAAAAAGCTCCCAAATTACAGTCTTTATTCATAGGATTTAGCAACTACCAACGTGTTTCAACTCAAAAAGAGTCTTGTTCACAGTCAGAAAGTCCTTCCACTCTTTGTCTTAAATACTAATGATCTAACTTGCCCATAATGAGGCATTCTGGATGTTGTAGTCAGTATAAGCATAGTAACTGGTATAAAAGTGATAGTTTGGTTAAAAACATACATGGAATTAATTATATTTGTATATTCCATGACTGTGAGACTAATTATATTGTTATCACTGTTGATGATGATATCATTCCTACAACACTAACCCCTTTTCAATTTCTTTGAACCTCTACTGATTACAAGTGAACAAAAAGTTCTTCATCCATATTCCATCCATACTGTGTCTTTGTTCGAAGCCGCAAAATGTATTTACTCTCCAATTGTTGCAATTTTAGAGTTCTATCTCCACCTCTTTCATCTTTATATACTTGAGCTAGACCAAAGAATCTAATGCTCCTCCAATCACTAGTATGATGTTTTTTGTGATCTCTCGCAACAGCATAACTTTGATCCTGATGTTGAATTGCTTGTACATGTTCTAATATTCTCTTTTTCAAAGGCCAGATCTTACTGCCTATGTACTGTAAGCCACACTAACATCCAATTAGATATACAACATATTGGCTGTTGCATGTTATTCTTTGTGAGATACATATTTCTTTCCCTTTATAATCTTTTAAAGTTTTCACATTTCTGGCTATTTGACAAGCCTTCCAATTGTTAAATTTATAGAATCCAATGATCCTTTCTCCAGCCAATTTCTTGTCACTGGTGAAGTGAAATGGCTTTTTACTAATATATCCTTTATATGACATGATTTCCTATATGTTACATGAGGTCTTGAACCTATCAATTGTCTTATATTATGATCACTTTTCAATAACTTCCAGTGTTTCCTGAAGATATTAATGATGTCCTTGCTTTCCTTACCATAAGTAAGTATTAATGGAGGACTCTCTTTTTCTTCTTGTTGAATGATTGGTGTTTTGTCAATTAGAGTTTGCTGACAAGTTCTATTTCTTGCTTTCTGAGCTCCTAATTCTATGCGAGTTCTAGGGTATCCTCTTCTAAAGAACCTTTGCCTGATATCCATGAACTGAACTTCCATATCTTTGTCATCCCAACAATTTCTTCTTGTTCTTAAAAATTCCCTAAGTGGGATACTTTTGAGTAATGTTTTAGGATGAAAACTTTTGCCATGTAAAATACTATGTGTTGGAGTTTCTTTTCTGTACATAGTTGTGTTTACTTGATTGTTTTCCACATAAACGTTGATGTCCAAAATATTTATTTGGGTGGAATTGATGTTAAAAGTAAATTGTAACCCACAATCATTCTGGTTTAACTTATAAAAGTATGTTTTAAATTCTTCATTTGAACTATTCCATATGAGGAATAAATCATCAATATACCAGAGCCACAAAACAATCTTCTCAAGATGCATGTGAAAATTATCTTGCCAAGCAATTTCCCTTTCCCACCATCCCATAGTGAGGTTTGCATAACTTGGAGATAAGGAAATGCCCATGGCAGTTCCGTGAAGATGTTTGTAAATCTGATGGTTGAATAAAAAGGTATTGTTTTGAAGGCACATTTCAAGCATTTCTAAAACCATCATTGAGTGTTTTGTCTCTTCGATATTTCTCTGCTTAAGAAAATATTCTAAGGCCCAAAGGCCTATATTATGCTGGATAGATGCGTAGAGTGACACTACATCTGTGGTCAATAAGGTTGCCTTGTTATCTCTGAAATTATTCTTAAAAAGTCTCTAGTATCTTTGATGTATGAACTTAATGACATTACCATAGGGGCATGATAAAAATCGACATACCTTGAGATGTTCTCAAACACCGAACCACTCCCTGAAACAATTGGCCTGCCAGGATGTTTAATAAGTGTTTTATGAACTTTAGGAAGAAAGTATATAGTGGGCATGATAGGATGATCTTTCTTAAAAAAGTTACATTCTTCTTCATTAATTGATGTTTCTTGATACCAGCCCTTCAATTAAACCTCAACATCATGTAATATCTCATTTGTAGGGTTATGCTTCCATTTCTGATAATTATGTGTGTCATTGAGTTGTCTCATTGCTTCTCTAACATAATCCTCACAAAAACTATATTACCTCTTTTGTCTGCTGGTTTATACAATGATCTTGTCATTCAAAGTCAACTTTCTTAGTGCCTTTCTTTCTTCTAATGTCAGATTTTCCCTATCTTGGTACTTTTGAGATTTCAAACTATCTAGATCAGTTGTAACAGCTCCATCAAACAAATATTTTTGTTTACCTGGATTCAACACAGGACAACATTTTGATTTAGATTTAAAGTGACATTATACACGATTATTGGTTGAGATATCTAATTCATCCATTATTTCCATGGAGGTAACCTCCTACTCCACCAAACTGTATATAAGACTGTAGCAAACTTTTATCTCTTGTATTTGTTCACTCAAAAGTCCAATGCCTGTTCATGGATCAGAGGGTAGTTTGTCATTTTTGGAATGTTTAGCAAAGCATTTGGCTAGTTTGATCTTTCTCATAAACTTGTATGTATCAATTTTAGTCTCCACTTTGTCATAATGATATTTCAGGGAGAACGATAGACCTTTATTTAAAACTCTATTCTCATCTTCTGTCAGGATATATTCAGATAAACTGACTACCAAATCTTCTTCAATATTCACTCCAGTATTTATTTCCTTTGTCTGCTGCCAAGAGGGTAGTTTATATTCCCCCTTCCTCTTCTGGTCTTTCTATGCTTGATTGTGAAAGTTTTGGCTGGCCTCTGCCTCAATCGCGTCCTCGGCCCCTGCCTTTTGATACTTGTTGATCCCGCTACATAATTTGCATTTCTTCAAGCAGCATTGTCTTGATCCTTGGTTCACTACAGTCCTCTCTTTCACTCAATTCCACATCCAATTCACTGATCGTTCCTCTGTAGTTTGAACACTAGTTTTAAATCCGGATGTAAATTGTTGTTTGATTACATCAAATCGCTTATCAAAATTCAATATTGTTCCATTCTTATAATCATTTTCATCTCTAAGACATTTCCCTGCTTACGTGCCTCCACTTCAGACTCATGTTTATCTAATCTTTCTTCCATTGTGCCTCTGAGTTTACTAACTTCATCTTTATTGCATGATATCGTAAATTTTTCTTGAAGTTCCTTAATTGATTTTGTTATGCTTTCCACATCCATTTTAGCGTATTTAATTAATATAAGCATCATATTTTGTGAGCATGCTATGTTATTTTTGCCCCATTCAAGTAATAGCTCAGGTTTGATATCCGGATGATTTGGTAAAGTGAAGACGCGCAATCCCCTCGGTACTCTACCCACTTCAACATATTTTTGTAGCGTCAAGATTTCCCAACTTTTTGTTATCTCTTTCTGGTACAATTTCTCAAGTTCAAAGAAAATAGAACGTATATCTGTCAACTCTTTTCGTTCAGTAGTTGTAACATAGTTCAAGTTCGGGGATTGAGGAATAGAGAACAATGTTTCTGCTTTCTGAGCTTGTTTGGTCACCCTATCTTCCATTATAGATTGTTATAAAAAATGTGTTTGAATAACTCACAAAGTTGCTAATCTGTCCTGCAATATATCTGACAAAGGAGCTTAAGGCCTTTTATAATATAGAGGCTGCATCAATATTGTTTCTTAAGACAAACGGTGTTGCTGCAACTTACAAAAGAGCTAGTGGATTTCCGGAAAGAAAGTCATTGAATTTTACTTTACCGACAGGGTTGCAATGGTATACCTTGATCTCCAACTCTGTTCGCACAGTCCTCAACACAGGTTTTAAGATCATTATAAATCACAGAGTTCCTCCGCTCCCTCACAAAGGTGTCCTGGCATTTCCTTACACTTGAGGAAATTCTTTTGAATATTTGGGGCGTCCGGAAACTGGCTGGGACCGCTGGTGCATTAGTTTCCGCATTCTGGATAGCATTTTGTGACATATATATATATATGTGTGTGTGTGTGTGTGTGTGTAAAATATATATATATACTGTTTACTACTGGCTGTCAGTAGGTAGTTACAGTTGGAACTAATTTCCAAATGTCCATAGGAAGAAAATGTTTTGTTTAGCTCATAACTTTGATGGTGCTTAACAAATATTCAAGACATTTTCAAAACTAGTTTGACAGTCACTGCAGATGCTGTCTGAAAAATGTTGAGGTGATCCATTAAGCAGGTGTCCTTTTGGTACATTTTCCACATGAATTTTTCCCATGAGGATTTCATACACAACAGAATTACACCAAATTTTGAAAGCTCGGTGTTGGTTCAAAAAGAGTGTTTTTTTATAATTTGGTATAATCTGTGTAATAGTTTTGGAGTTATTAAAGTAAAAAGATATACGTATATCTGAAGAGGTGCATCCACCACAGAACCACATGCCAAAAACAATGCTGTGATTGGCTTGCCACAACTTTGGAAAAAAGTAGAGTGATGATGTAAACTGTGAGGTCATAAGCAGTGCATTGCATGGATGTAAGTTGTGGTGATCAAGTGACTATAACTGCTCAATTTCTATGGTTTTGTACATGTAAAATCTTAAGCTTTTTAAATTCTATTTCCTAACTAAAACATCCCTGTACTTACCTGTCAATATTTGATCTTAAAATGCTGGTCACAATATTGTATGACATTGATATTCCCTCCTCATAATTCTGAAACTACCTTGAAACTTAGCAAATCATAATTAAACTTCCAAAAATCTCAACGCTCCTATGAATCAACATCCATATTTGATTAATAAATATTAATACATTTCTTGGTTATATATGTGACTATTAATACTGTATTACATAAGAACACAAGACCATGATCCAAGCCTGATTTAAGTTTCCACAGTGGAGTAGTGCATAATATTAGATAAGACATATGCACAAAGATCTTGAAATTTTAGATTTGGTAAAATGCAGCACCCAATTAATGTACACGTGGATTGTGATGTTGACCTTTATCTAATATTCTCCTGTGCCAAATTATCTTGGTGAACACATGATGCTTTGTTTCCATGGAGAAGTAACTATAGTCAAATCATGAAATACATCGTTCACAATCTACATAGTTACTTAGTGAGTATCTAACAACCCAACTCCTCAGTACCCACAAAACAATGCCTTATGGTTTCTGTATTCCAAGGTATCCAGATGACCTAAGGCTGGCCTTTGTGGAAGTACATAAATATTAGATTGTTAATACTTGTGAGATAGTAATTGGCTGCTCAGTGCATTGAAGGTGATTGACAACTCTACCATGAATACATGTATCTCAATTGCAATATATTTCCACAGAGGATGTATATCTCTATGTGTTTAGACACTAATGTAAACCAAACAACCATTTGTCTGTCCCCGGGAGGTGATAAAGCCCTCTTAGGCCTTGGCTCATGATACCTTGGTGTGGGAAGCTAGAACTATGTAGGATGTTCTAGCATTTGTCTTTTTAAAGGGTGAGGTTTAGATACCTATTTCATACATGAAATGCACTACAGTACATATATGAAAGGTGTGCTGCATCCTAATGATGTGTGCTATACTTCGGAGCAGTGCTACCAGGCAATGCAGATCAGGAAATTTAGAAAGAGGAGATAGCACAGATAAAGAAGAGCCACAGCAACATTAACTATGACAAAGGAATAGAGCTGCCAACATAATTCTAATCAGTATTATCACACATTTTTTCTACTATTGACTATAACCACTTAACAATTGTGCATTTTAAAGAGGACATCAAAACAGTGTAGATTTGAAATGTTCTATTGAAACTAACTTCCTTGTTTCTTTGTAATAAGATTGTAGTCATTCTTGCCATGTTCTGACAGTGTGCAATGTGTATTGTCAAAATGATAACTCAAAGTGTCTGAAGTTCAATGCAAAATGACTGAAGTCTTATGACTACCTAACAGACACAGCCAGAAACACAGTAATGGCCCATTCCTTATTCTTGGGTACAGACTCCTTGTCTCTGCTAGTTGAGGCACAAGGTCTGACTTTCTCTGCTTCTCTGTGAGCAGACCTGTGATGAGGGTAAGGTTGCTGTGGTGAACCGTGTAGTGGAGCAAACATATTTTGCTGTCCTGCAAATTACAGCAAATGTGATAGGGTAACCTACTACTTGTCAAACAGCTTAGCCAAGGTGTCCATTGTTTTAATAAAGGATGCATTTCTTTCACCATTTGCTAATTTAGAGGCAGTAGTGATGCTGATAGACCAACAAGTTTATATAGTACCAGTGCCTCTGTGCTTTCCTGTGTCACAACGCTGGCCTCTCTAATAGTCATATGTGCTCCACCTGTTCCTTCAAAAGATGCCTTTTCTAGGAAACAGCTGTTACACATCCCCATTGTCTGATGTAAGATTTCATAAGCATTCCCTGCCTCTTCTTCATTGGGAGTAACAAGGAGATCCTCAATGTTAAAGGGGAGCCAAAAATTCAAGACAACACAAAGTAAAAACAACAGTCTGGTAAAGTACTTGACAGTGCTTGAAAACAGTGACCAAATAAAGCTGAAGGGAAATTGCAGATAGCATACACGTTTGTCACTTGCTCACATCATGATGAATTCTGGAGGTCCAACAATAGCTTGATTGCAAAACTGCCACAATGTAACACTGCAGTGAGCAAAAGCTAGATCCTTTCTGAGGCCAATGCTAGGACATTTTAAACTGAGAAGCCATGTGGTTCACAAGATTGCACAGCACTTTCATGCAGAATGCAGCACACACAGAAGCGCCAAAGATTAATTTGAAATGATTGTTTATGTGCATGAAGGGACACCTTCCCACACATAAACAATCGTGCCAGGCATTTTGCTCTTTCCATGTGTCGTGCACAATGCAGCATGCATAGAAAAAGCAAAAGACGAGGAGGAATAAAACTATTGCACCTCGTTGTGCCTTGCTAACGCTACCCCTGTGTGGCATTAGATTGTGGCGCTGCTTCAGGTTTACAAAATCTCGTAAATCTGAGACAGCGTCAAAATGCAATGGGTATTGCTGTGGCACGCCCACAGCAACACCCATTGCACGCCCATTCGACGCAAAGGGCTGCATGTGAAAGGGCTGCATTTACAAGGTGGTGATAAGCCACACAAAGTGGCTTACCGTCATCTTGTAAATTCAGTGCAGGGCATAGTGTCACTAAAGGTTATGTTTTTACATTCAGCCTTCTCACGATTCCCGATGAGAGCAACAGGCACCTGACACTCCCTACTATCAATCAATCAATCAATCCCCCCAAAAATTGTAAAGCGCACTACTCACCCGTGAGGGTCTCAAGGCGCTGAGTGGGGAGTTAAGAGGGGGGGCAGGGATGGTCACTGATCAAACAACCATGTCTTGAGGTTCTTTCTGAAGAGCAGGAGGTCTTTGGTTTTGTGAAGGTTGGTGGGGAGGGAGTTCCAGGTTTTGGGGACCAGGTAGGAGAAGGACCTGCCTCCTATGGTGGTGCGTTGGATGCAGGGGACTGTGGTTAGGGCGAGGTCGGCTGGTCGGAGGTTGCGTGTGGGAGTGTGGAAGTTTACTCTTTCGTTGAGGTAGGTTGGGCCGGTGTTGTGGAGGGATAAAACTGCCCATCAGTGCCATCTAAACACAACAAGGGTAAGTGCACTTTCTGAAGTAAAACAGAATAAATACCAGCCAACTAAATGTAGTGAACTCTATGAATAGATTTTTCAAGTACTGTTTTTTCCATTTTTTTCTGGGATAGAGTATTTGATGTGGCTTACCTCTCCTTTAAACAAACAGTTTTAAATAAAACATAGCATCTAAACAACAGCAGCAATAAACATATGAAATATGGCACTATCAGTCAGGAGCTTCTAAAATCGTTAATGTAGCTTTCAAAATTAAAATTTCTGAAATCAACATACTAAGCAATTAAAGTTTTATGATGCAGATCTGCAGTTTTTAATTTAAAAAATATGTTCTATTCCTATAGGATGCAACAATATAATTATGAAGCACATATTTGGAAAAAATGCCTTTTTGAAAAAATATAGCTTTTAATCTACAGGTAAAAAGATTCAAAACTGTAATTTAAATTGTTATAGCAAATAATCTTTATCCAACCTACCCTATGTCTCTGAGGGCCACATGTACATAGCTTTTTTTGGGTCGTAAACAGGCTGATTAGAAGAATAGGCCCATTTACAATCCCCCCCAAAAAGTGTTTTCCTATGTACAAATCCATATTTTGCAGATCGATATGTAGTTATCGACTCGCAAAACAGGGTTTGTAACTTGCAATTAGGCAGGGCCGTCCCTTCCTAATTGTGACTTGCAGGGGGACGTATGATAGTTTTTTGACCGTGAATACACTTGCAAAACAATCACAGTTACAAAATTTCAAATTAGTGCTAACCCATTTGCAAATGGGAATGGGTCTCCAGTAGACTCCTTTTCCTTTGTGAAAGGGTGCACAACCATTTTTTCAGAGCAGGCAGTGGTCCAACGGACTGCTGCCTACTCTGAAAAAAAAGAAACTGAAACAATGTCTTATTCTTTTTTGTAATGCATACCGTTTTCCTTTAAGGAACATGGGCTGCATTTTTTAAAAACAAATGCTTTATTTGCTTTATATAAGCAATCAGACACATGGTGGTCTCCATTCCTGTGAGGGCAGTCATTCCGAAAATGAGTCGCAAATTACAACTTTTATCACACAAAGGTTACATGTATTGTAGGTAATGGATGTCAGAACTGAGGGCTCACTAGAAATGTGTTGGATATTTCTCTGGTGCTGCAGGGACACAGCGGTTACACAGAGGGCCAATATAGAGAAAACCGCCAACCATAACCACTCTGCCGCTGAAAATTAAGTTGTGACCAGACAAGAGCTTTATTAACTACAAGTTATTTCAAGCACATCCTGTGACCACTCTGGCTCGATTCCAGAAACATTGCTGCTAACAATCCCCAATATGTTGCTGATGAAATGCCTTGTATGAGTAATTTAACATGGATTATAAACGGTAAATGCCAACTAAGCAGAGACTCCTTCCCCAGCCCAAAAATTTCAGTGACATTAACATCTGTGAGCACCTTCAGAATACCTTTTCTTTTTTAGGATAACCATGACTCACACAAACGGATACTAATTTCCTCTACTGAACAGAACTTACTAACATTAGAAAGTAGTTATATTAGGATAATGAATGAGACACTTAAAACATGTCTACATGTATTCTCCTAACTATGTACTATACATGGTAAATCAAATAATAACCTACCTCTAGTGCTTGGTATGCTACTTGACAAACAAACACTTACCTATACTAAATATTTGACAGACATTTTTGAAGAAACAAACAGAAAAGTACCTGGGAATATAATAATCGTTTTCAAATTCGCAATGCTGAAAGTCATCTTGAAATCTTATCCTCAGACTAAAACAGGGATGTTTTCTCCATTTTTCCTGGGCTGTTAAGACTAAAATACAAAAAAAAAAAAAAACAAGGTGCAGATTACATAACAGACAGAAAGCTACGTATGAAGTTTGAAAACTCACAGCCTTATGGCATGATTTAGATGGTGGCAGTAATGGTCCCATCGTTGACTTTTCAAACAAACACCTGTCTGCCGCCGGTACGGACAGCCCGCCATGTTTAGGTGTTAGCGGTCTCATTGCTGAAAACCCACACTGGAACTACCCTCTCTGCCAAGAAACACCATCCGTGTCAACAGCGCTATAGGGAAAAGTGGCTGATAGCGGAACCCCAGACACTTTTTTCATCATGCAGATATGAATGTGCTTACCGCCAAGGAGAAAAAGTGGTGGTCCAACCTCTATGTTTGAGTTGGCAGATTGGGGGACAAGGGGGTGAAAACTCACCTTCTTTCACCATTCCACAACCATCTTCGGCTGGATATGACTGGACAACACCTTCCGTCTCTGCAGCCACGAACACATGGAGAAAACAGGACCCCCTCATCTCGTCAGACTTGAAGATGGAGATGCCGAATTGCCAGGGTATTTTGGGTAAGCACTTCACTAAAGGTCTAGACCACTGCAGGCATATACATGTCACAGTAAAAATAAAAAAATCACTGTGACATGCATATGTCGAGGTGACAATTGTGTCACACATGGCTGTGGACACAAGGGCACAACCCGCAAATCGCACACCTACACAACTGTCATTGTGGTGTCATCATTCATTGCAAGATGAATGCTGGTACCACAATGACAGTATACGCACACTGGGCAATGGTGACCATGTTTGCGCATTGCAAGGGGACCAGTATGGATAGGTTTGTTCTATCTATTGTGTACATGAGTCTGTACATGTATGTGTGTGTTTGTGTGTGAATTGGCAGTTTGAGATGGAGGATGCGGGAGTGGGTTGTGTGGTTGTATCTGTATGTGTGTCACTTGCATGTGAGGTCGATGTTGTATATGTTGTGTTGCTGTGTGACACATTCAGGTGAGTGTTGTTGTTGTGTGGCGGTCGTTGACATGGTGTGTGTAGTTGTGCTTGTGTAAGTGTGTTTGTGTAGCTCAGTGTGTAGTTATGATGGTTGTTGTGGTTGTGTCCTGTGTGGGTGCAGTGTCAATGGTGTGTGTATGTTGTATCATGGATGTATATTAATGTATGTTTTCGGCATGTACTGGTTATGTTGTGTTAGAATGGCTATGTGTTATTGTGTGTATGTGGTGTGTTCTGTAGTATGTAGTGCAGGCGTACACATATGGCTCAGGGACAGTGTGTGTGTGTGTATAACTTATTTCTTTTCCATAGCCCCTGCCATTGTCTGAAGTCCATTGAGTCCTGCCACTGGCTCCCTCTGTCAGCACTCTGTTGCCAGTCAATCCACTTGCAGAACTGTGACATCTAAACACCGCAGGTGGAACACAGTTGGCTTGACAGTCTTTTTGGGTCCACCGTCGATGTGACTTGGTGGTGTGATTGCCAAGATCTAAATCCGGCCCTCTGTTTTTGTACTACAGCAGTTTATGATCATTTTACTGCAATAATTTAAAGTGATTATTTCAAAAATATTAAATGGTGTGCCATTTCTCTTCACCACTAGAGTACAACTAACTCGATAAACAGCTCTGACATAAAATGAAAAAAAGTCAAAACATCTGTGGCCAACGTAAAAATGCTTACTTCTCTGTTATGTAGGCTGCCACACCTGCATTTGTAATTCCCTTTAGCAATGCTTTAAGGGGCATGTTTATGAGCCCCTTGCACTGCTGGAGTGTCAGTTTTTGTGAAGCTCCGGCAACGCAGACTGCAAAATAATATCTACCAGGCAATGCAAAGCCAAATTGCTTGACTTTGAATGGCCTCATAGATATGGAGTAAGGGAAATTGCTACATTGCCTTTCCCTGCCCTCTGGAAGCATTCCATGGGTGTAACAGTGGGTGTTCCCATGTAGTAACCATGGATTTAGATGCTTTCCCCAGATTTACAATACTGAGTAAATCCTGGGATGCACCAAAACCTTAACTTCTCGAGGTGAGGCGTAACAAGGAGAAATATTTGTATTTCTCCTTGTTTTTCCCCTCTTTCCATGGTGCTGCTTTCTGCAGCACACATAGAAAAAGGAAAACTCTGTGAGTATTGGCATACCTGCCAATAGCACAGGCACCCTTGCCCCCTTGCACCATGGTGAAAGGGTGCCGGCCTTGGCACTAGTATGTTGGCACTAGGCTGCCAGAACAGCACCAGTGCAGGGGGAAAGGACAGAAATGCATCGTATTGCATACATACAGTGCATTCCTGCCCTTCCAATTTGGAGTGGGGCAGCTCAGCAATATATTGTACTGAAGGAGTCAGATGGAAAGGAGTC
Organism: Pleurodeles waltl; assembly: GCF_031143425.1. NCBI lineage: Eukaryota > Metazoa > Chordata > Amphibia > Caudata > Salamandridae > Pleurodeles > Pleurodeles waltl. The sequence continues at coordinate 252,993,839 of NC_090446.1, read as the reverse complement.
TAAAGTACAAAAAAAGAAGAATCTTTCTTGCATCCATCTGCCTGCTTTCTCAACACACCATCAAAGCAGGCTACTCTATTATTTCTATATATTAGGAGCTTGAAATAAATGAACTACTGGTCATGAGGCCTGGGGCACAACCCACAGCAAACATATAAGAATGACTAACAACACAATCTGTCAAAATCACCAGACAGAGGTTAGCCCGTATCCATTTCTGGTAACGCCTTAGATATAATTGATGCTGCTGTTCAGGACAGAGAACACAAACTGTGCCTGCCACAAATGGCAGATAAACAAAGCTTACACCTGATGATTATGATTCCTTCCTTCCAAGGATAACTAACCAAATAACAGGGAGCTGCACCTATTCCCAAAATGTCAAGTAAAAGTCTGACATTTTGACTGCATCAAGAACAAAGGGAGTTTTTGATGAATTTGTAAATAAAAATCCTGCAATGGATGTATGTAAAAATCACATTTGTACTTTGTAAAGTGACCATGTTATGATTCAATATTTGGTGAGGTAAAATAATAGCATCCAATGCAAAAAATAAAATGTTCTCAAAGATGCAAATATAGTCCTGGGCCATTTTATGTAGGCTTTCTTTGCATATCCCAGAGGCAGATATGGAACTTAAATTACACAGCTGGCACTTATTGTTTATGGTTTGTTAAATAACACTATAATCTAATCTCAACCAATAATAGGACTGCCAAGTGTCTTGAATCCAGTGACGCAGTAATGGACTCCATCAGGACCGACACCTCACAACTCTTGATTTATTTTTCAACCCACCTGCTCAGGCTGAGCAGCATCTTGGAGACCCACAATGGATTATTTGAGAAATAAGAGCATTCTTTACTAAAAATAGATTGGGTATGGCCTGTAAATGGTATGTCCCAGGAGGCCACACCAGACCCTGGTATCAGGCCCAAAATGTATAGGTCATTGAAGTACTGTGGAATGTTGTTCTTTGGGCCCTCACTGTTGTTGGCGTGACCACCAAATAAACAACACTTGTTGGCAACTAAGGAGAGGCTGTGCCCCAGTCGAGGACATGGTCGCAGCCCATTCTTGTTCTTTTTTGCCTTCAGCTTCTTCCATTCCCATCTGCCCGCCACCAGCTCAAACAGGTGGTTGCTGTACTTTCCATACTCCACCATCCCTCCAAACACCAGTAACCTGGTGCTGTCACACACAAAGCCGTATGCTGCACATCCCGGAGGAATATCACCATGCATGGCAGGGATGAGCCATTGGTTTGTGGCTGTGCCCGCAACGTGCAGCTCGTCAATGATCCCTTTGTTGCCACCTTCGAACAACATAATGAGCATCTTGATGGCCGTTGTGTGGTGTCCCTGCCGGGGCCTGGGCACCAGGGCCTGGGCACTGGGGCCTGGGCACTGGGCCCTATCAGCCCACCACCTGTTTCCATCAAGGCTGCAAGGCATTGGAGGGGGGCTGTGAGGTGGAGTTGCTGGTGGCTCCAGGGTGTGTGGTGGCAGCCATTGTGGCCAATGAGAATAAACCGCAATTGTGACACAATCAAACTGCAACAGAAAACGTACAGAAATGGGTTCAGGTCGGGTGGGGGGCTGCTCTTCGCTCTGGGGAACTTAACAGGAGCACTGGAGGGCGTTGGTGTACAGGCCAGACATGGAGACTGTGAGAGCCGCCGTCTTAGGAGAAAAGAGAAGCTGCTGCTGATTTCTGCTGGTACCTCCACAACTTCTGCCCATGAGCCTCGGGGAGTGAGCTGCTGTCTGTGGCCGGCGTCCTAGCTCAAGAACTGGGCCCGGCGCCCCTGCATGTAAACTGAAACCAAAAGAGTGGTTCAACATAAATTGTCACCTCAAGAAATCAGAACTTATGAGTGCTGTTAGACTGGGAGACAGGAGCAATAACAAAAGCAAGAAACCCCGACATAACAACAACCCAGGCTGCTAAGAGGGCGTGGGATAAAATGACCATGGCTAACCTACTGGAGACGGCCAAGGGTAAAATATCTAAGCTTTTCTGGCACTTGCACATGCATGGTGGTAAAAAAGGTACAATAAACCTGAATCATATGTGCTGCTCAGAGATTAGGAGTCCCGCTTTAAAGCATTGTACTCATACAAGGTGGAACAATCCTCCCTGTAGGTACCCACAGCCCATGGCAACTGCTCAAACAAACACTTTGGCCCTCATTACAACCCTGGCGGACGGTGTTAAAGCAGCGGTAATACCGCCAACAGGCCGGCGGAAACAAAATGGAATCACGACCATGACGGAAACCGCCAACATAGACAGCCACTTTAATACTTCGACCGCCACGGCGGTAGAAACAAACAGCGTGGCGGTCACCGCCAACAGACAGGCGGAGGACAAAGTACCGCCCACTGTATTCCAACACGCCTATCTGCCAACTTTTCCGGGGCGGAACCAACGCTATCAAAAGCACGGCGGAAAGGGAAACCACTCACCTCTCGCCACCTAACGACGAACCAGGACACCATGGAGCCCGAGTTACACGTCCTGCCCATGCTGGTCTTCCTCCTGCTGTATCAGGAGCAGGACAGATGCCGTCGACGATCACAGTGAGTACTGCACCTACAACACAGGGGAGGGGGGAGGGAAAAGAGAGTGACACACTCAACACTCAATACCCCCACCCCCACCCACAACACCATACACACAAATATATGCAGCAACATTACATATACACCCCCTCACCCCCTGGAAGAACGCAAGGACAAAAGGAACTGATTGTAATGAGTGTAATCAAGAAAAATCAGATAGTGAAAGTTCAAAAATCAGTATATACAAATATGTACACCAACTACACAAGTCCGAATAGTGTTTCAATCATTGTCCACGTACCAGTGGTCCCAAAATGCATGGGCGAAGCCCACACAAGATACCTGACTCGAAACGGAGAGAACACTGCAGGGGCATCAGATAAAAATTAAAAAGGCACCTCAGGGGGAAGGGGAGGGGGGCACCTCAGCCGGATGAACGCACAATGCCACTGCTGCACGTGGGGCTCCATGCCCATTGCTGTATCCTGGGGAGTGCAAAGCCACAGTCTCTCAAGTCTTTCCAATGGGTGGTTTGCCCACTGCTTTATCCTGGCGAGTGCAAAGCCACAGTCTCTCAAGTCTTTCCAGTGGGTGGTTTGCCCACTGCTTTATCCTGGGGAGTGCAATGCCACAGTCTCTCAATTGGCTAACAGCCTCCACTGGTTCTGGAGGGGGCTTTGTGCCAAGAGTGCTTCATCCTGCCAAGGACTGAGGTAGTGGATGCCTTTCTCCACTGGTTCTGGAGGGGGCTTTGTGCCCAGAGTGCTTCATCCTGCCAAGGACTGAGATAGTGGATGCCTTTCTCCACTGGTTCTGGAGGGGGCTTGGTGCCCAGAGTGCTTCATCCTGCCAAGGACTGAGGTAGTGGATGTGATTGTCCACTGGTTCTGGAGGGGACTTGGTGCCCAGAGTGCTTCATCCTGCCAAGGACTGAGGTAGAGGATGCCTTTCTCCACTGGTTCTGGAGGGGGCTTGGTGCCCAGAGTGCTTCATCCTGCCAAGGACTGAGGTAGCGGATGTGATTGTCCACTGGTTTTGGAGGGGGCTTGGTGCCCAGAGTGCTTCATCCTGCTAAGGACTGAGGTAGTGGATGCCTTTCTCCACTGGTTCTGGAGGGGGCTTTGTGCCCAGAGTGCTTCATCCTGCCAAGAAGACTGAGGTAGTGGATGCCTTTCTCCACTGGTTCCGGAGGGGGCTTGGTGCCCAGAGTGCTTCATCCTGCCAAGGACTGAGGTAGTGGATGTGTTTGTCCACTGGTTCTGGAGGGGGCTTGGTGCCCTGAGTGCTTCCTCCTGCCAAGGATTGAGGTAGTAGATGCCTTTCTCCACTGGTTCTGGAGGGTCTTGGTGCCCAGAGTGCTTCATCCTGCCAAGGACTGAGGTAGTGGATGTGATTGTCCACTGGTTCTGGAGGGGGCTTTGTGCCCAGAGTGCTTCATCCTGCCAAGGACTGAGGTAGTGGATGTGATTGTCCACTGGTTCTGGAGGAGGCTTTGTGTCCAGAGTGCTTCATCCTGCCAAGGACTGAGGTAGCGGATGTGATTGTCCATTGGTTCTGGAGGGGGATTTGTGCCCAGAGTGCGGCATCCTGCCAAGGACTGAGGTAGCGGATGTGATTGTCCACTGGTTCTGGAGGGGGCTTGGTGCCCAGAGTGCTGCATCCTGCCATGGACTGAGGTAGCGGATGTGATTGTCCACTGGTTCTGGAGGGGGCTTTGTACCCAGAGTGCTTCATCCTGCCAAGGACTGAGGTGGCGGATGTGATTGTCCAATGGTTCTGGAGGGGGCTTGGTGCCCAGAGTGCTTCACATGCAGTGTTGCTGGTCCCATTATCTCACATGGGTGTGTGTGCCACGAGATTGCCTAGGAACAGGTAGCATGATATGCCATGGAGGCAGAGACATACCCTACCCTGCTGCAGGTTCGCCGTCCACCTGCAGGTGCAAACAGTGATGACAGTCATGCCTCATGGAAGCTGGGCAGGGTCCAGGAGGTCTCCTCAAGCCTCGGACGGCTGCCCACTGGGGATGGTAGCCATGTCAGCTGTGGTGCCACTGTCTGAGCATGTTGCGGGGCTGGTGGTGGTGCTTGCGGTGGTGTCTGTGGCAGAGGTGCTGGCAGTGGTGCGTGCGTCAGCACCTGTTTAGGGACACAGCAAGACGTCTCCTGCAGCCTCGGATGGCTGCCCACTGGGGAAGATGCTGTGGACTGTTGCTGAGGCTGCAGACTTGCATGTGGCAGTGCAAGTAGCGTGCTGGTGGCGGTGCAGGTGGCGGTGCAGGTGGCGGTGTTCACCACCGTACAGGTTGGTGTAGTGGTTGACAGAAGGGGTGACTCTAGTCCCTCAGTCGGAGCCACCGTTCCCTGTCCTGACCTGCTCTTCGGCTTGTATTCCTTCCCCACCTTTGATGGTGCCACAGGTGTCTTGCCACTGTCCCCTTTTGTTTTGGAGGAGCCCTTGGTGGCTGGTAGGTGCGGCTTCTCCCTCTGGGATGTGGGCACCTTCTTCACCTTGGCAGGTGGCGGAATGTCCTTGGCTTTGCTAGGTGGCACACTGGAATCCCTGATGGGTGGCGCATTCGATGACACCACAGTTGCTGGCACCACTGTGCCTGGGGATTTGGTGGCTGAGTTGCTGGGCTGGGACCTGGAAAGCCTGGCCCTAGGGGAAGGATGGGGTGGAGGTGTAGGGAAGAGGTCAATGTTAGCCAGGAAAAGCTTGTTAGATACACTGTGACGGGAAGATGGAGGGGGTTTGGGAGTGGAGGAAGAGGTAGTGGTTGTAGGAGGTGTACGTTTGCTGAATTTGGGTGAAGGTGCATGGGCCAGAGGCTGTTGTGAGGTGGATGGCTGTTGGGTGGGTGTGTGCCTGCGTTTGTGTACTTTGGGAGGAGGGCTCACAGACCCACTGGGGGAGGACACTGGGGATGTGTGAATGGGTGGTGATTGCATGTGAGCGGTGTGGTGATGGGCATGCTAGTGATGGAGGTAGTGGCTGAGGATGTAGTGCATGCAGGTGAGTGGAGATGAGACAGGGATGGAGGAGGAGGACGTGGAGGAGGGGGACACAGTGGAGGCAGTGGATGTTGCTGTGTCTGCATGGGGATGGTGCTTGTGTGAGTGCTCGTGGTATGTGTGGTGCTCATGTTTGCCATGTCCACTCGTATGTTGATGAGTGTGCATGCTGGTCTGATGGTGTGCTTGGGATAGGCTGAGGTACAGGGGGTTGGGTCGGGGTGGGGGAAGTTGGAGGGGGGAGGCTGGACACAAGGACAATGGCTGCCATCAGTGCTGAAGCCAGAGCCTGAAATGCTCTTAGTTGGGCCGCCTGCCCAGAATGAATGCCCTCCAGGTATGCATTTGTTTGTTGCAAATGCCTCTCAACACACTGGATGGCATTCAAAATGGTAGATTGCCCAACAGTGAGGGATCTCAGGGGGTCAATAGCCTACTCGCTGAGGGCAGCAGGCCTGGCTGGGGCAGGGGCTGAGGTGCCTGGGGCAAAGGAGATGCCCACCCTCCTTGGTGAGTGGGCACGGGACACACTCTGAGGGGCTGCTGGGAGGGCGGTGCTGGTAGGGAGGGTGGCAGCTGTACCTGTTGATGCGGTGGGCACAGAGGTGCCCGCCACCGCAAGGGAGCTCCCATCAGAGGAGGAGTTGCTGTCGCTGGTGTATGCTCCTGTCCCCGTCGTGGAGCTCCCCTCGCCCTCCATCCCACTGGTGGCTTCAGACTCCATTGCTTCACCCTCTAGGGCCATGTGGGTTGCAGCTCCCTCCTGCTCCAGTGCCACTGCTCCTCTGCCAGATGATGCTAACGCACGCAAGAACAGGGAGACAAAACAACAAGGGGGGGAAAGACAGAAGGAACACATGTTCAGTGCATGCAACACCACTACCGTTGGTGGACACAACACAAAGGGAGCAGCCCTATGCACTAAGCCATGCACTAACAGTTCTTAGCAAATTCACATGCCCATGGGGGACGAGGCCTAAGCCCAATTGCTGCACACCTGGAAGTCACAGAAGCCTGACTAGATGTAGATGGCTATTACCAGTAGTGGGGTTCGGGTGCCACAGAGCCTGCCTAACAAGGGACCTAGCCTACCAAGTTCGCCCTGGCCTAGGGGAACCCACAGCCCACTTCGACCACCCAGATACCTTGTAAAGGGCGCACAGTCAGCTGAATTAGAGTGTACTCACCCCCTTGTGGCTGCTGTGATTCCCTCAAGTGCCCATCCAACTCCGGATAGGACACCGCCAGGATCCGGTACATCAGGGGGGTTATGGTGCGACGGGCACCCCTTCCACGTTGGGAGGCCATGCCCAGCTGGGCCTCTGCTGTTTTCTTGCTCCAGCGGCGCAGGTCCTCCCATCTTTTACGGCAGTGGGTGCTACATCTATGGTACACCCCCAGGGTCCGGACGTCCTTGGCGATGGCACGCCAAATACCCTTCTTCTGGTGGGCGCTGACCTAGAGGAAAAGTGAAATAAAAATGGATGTTTCTATCCCGTACATTTCATCTCACGCATTGCCAAATACCTCCAACCCTGGCCCAGACATACATACACACACACATCCTCACATACTGGTCTTTCCCCCTCCCCACCCTCTTCCATCCACGGCACTCCATACATTCATGTGCCATCCACCATGCTCCTGTTTGTCTGGAGGACGGTACAGTTGCGTGTACTGGGGGAGGACCCTATCCAACAGTTTCTCCAACTCCTCCGAAGTGAAGGCAGGGGCCCTTTTTCCAGACACTGTAGCCATAGTCGCTTCCAGACACAGGTCACAGCAGCACTTGCAGTGTAGATCCTCTGCTGTTGAAGGTGAGGTATCAAGTGAGTGAACAGATAGAAAATGGCGGCCACTTCCGCAGCGGTGCGTACCATCACAGCCGGTGTACATCGTCATTGGCTCCTGGGACCCATAGGGCCCAATGTTAACCAATGCTGACTTGCGCCGCATTCTTCGACCACCCACCGCGACGGTGTACAACGCCAGAAAATTACCTCATTTCCCCTTGTCCCACCTAACAGGTCAGGCAGCTGCCATTTCAGGGGGCCACATGGCATGGAAAAAAAACTGCGTCACACCTATTTAGGCCTGGAATACGGACAGAAAAAGGCACATTGCGAATTTCCAACGTTTTACCAAATTACACAATGTGATATCTAAATGTTGGATGACCCTCTAATCGCTGTTCTCCTCCATAGGGCACGTCTGCTGGGGCAGGTGATGAGATGGCTGCATCCTTCGGTATACAGACCCCTGGTGGACCTGTCGACAATGGAAGAGAGACACATCATTATCACATACAGACTTGATCGTGCAACAATCCTGGAACTGTGTGTCTAGTTGGAGCCAAACCTGATTTCACCTATCTGCCATCCCACAGGAATCCCCCCTCTAGTGCAGGTTCTGTCTGTACTCCATTTCATGGCCAGTGGGTCTTTTCAAACAACAGTGGCCATGGCATTAGGGATGTCCCAGCCAATGTTCTCTAACGTGTTGTCCAGAGTGTTATCTGCCCTGCTGAAACACATGTGCAGCTACATCGTTCTCCCTCAAGTGGAGGATTTGCCCACAGTGACATATCCCCAACATCATTGGTGCCATTGATGGTACACATGTGGCATTTGTCCCCCCCGCAGGAATGAACAGGTGTACAGAAACCGGAAAAGCTACCATTCACTGAATGTGCAGATGGTGTGTTTGGCAGACAAGTACATCTCCCATGTGAATGCCAAGTATCCTGGCTCAGTGCATGACGCTTACATTTTGAGGAATGGAAGCATCCCTTATGTGATGGGACAAATCCAGAGGCACTGTGTGTGGCTAATAGGTGAGTCCAAGGTCCCAACACAGTTGACATAGGTGTCTGGGTATGGGGTTGTCCCTAAGAGTTAGTGTCTGTCTAACAGTTGTCCCTCGACATTTGGAGGTGACTCTGGTTACCCCAACCTGTCATGGCTACTGACTCCAGTGAGGAATGCCAGGACAAGGGCAGAGGAACGCTACAATGAGGCACATGGGAGAACTAGGAGGATTATAGAGGAGGATTATAGAATGCACCTTTGGCCTCCTGAAGGCCAGATTCTGGTGCCTCCATCTTACAGGTGACTCCCTATACTACTCACCGAAGAAGGTGTGCCAGACAATCGTCGCCTGCTGTATGTTGCACAACCTATCTTTGCGACGCCAGGTGCCTTTTCTGCAGGAGGATGAGCCAGATGGTGGTCTTGTGACAGCTGTGGAGCCTGTGGACAATGAAGAAGAAGAGGCAGAAGAAGAAGCTGTAGACAACCGAAACAACATCATCATGCAATACTTCCAGTGAGACACAGGTAAGAAGATGTAACTGCTTCCCACATCTCATACCAATGTTGGAGCTAGCATAAGACTGTCGTTTTCACTCAATGTATGGACCCTGACTTGTTACTTTGCCTTTCCATTTCACAGATCTGGGTTCCACTTTATGCTCTCTGCTATGTTTACTGCTGGCCTACAGCTGTGTTACATTGGTATGTGAACAAGTACATTGACATTGCTATAATCCAGAGGTTTTGCAATTACACATTTGTGAAAACACAGATTGACTCCAGATTGTTTTGTGATTCAAGGGTGTTTATTTCTGTGCAAATAAGTGGAGGGGGGTGTGAAATGGGCTGGGGTGATGGTGGAGGAATGTCCACGGCAGAGTCCAGTCTATTTGTTTCACAGGTGCATTGTCCAATGGGGCATAGGAAGAGGAGCAATGGCAGTTTAAGGTGGACAGGTTGTCAAAGTGGGACAGAAGGGTGACATTCAGGGGGGTCTTATTTCCTGACGGGGGTCTTGGCAATGTTCTCTGTCTTGTTCCTGGATCTCATGGACCATTTGCGGGGTGGTTCTCCTTCTGCAGGGGGTGGGGTGCTTGTGGCCTGTTGTTCCTGTGGCGGTGCCTCCTGTCCACTAGCGCCGGCGGAGATGGAGGGCTGTTCATTGTCCAGGCTAGTGACAGGGGCCCGTTGGTGTGCCACTGTGTCCCTCCTGATGTTGACAAGGTCTGCCAGCACCCCTGCAATGGTGACCAGGGTGGTGTTGATGGACTTCAAGTCCTTCCTGATCCCCAGGTAGTGTTCCTCGTGTAGCCGCTGGGTCTCCTGAAACTTGGCCAGTACAGAGCCCATGGTCTCCTGGGAATGGTGGTAAGATCCCATGATGTTGGAGAGTGCCTCGTGGAGAGTGGGTTCCCTGGGCCTGCCCTCCCCCTGTCGCACAGCAGTCCTCCCAGCTTCCCTGTTATCCTGTGCATCTGTCCCCTGAACTGTGTGCCCACTGCCACTGCCCCCAGGTCCCTGATCGTCCTGTGTTAGTGGGTTTGCCTGGGTACCCTGTAGTGGTGGACACACTGCTGATTGATGTGTCCTGGGGACAGAGGAATGGGCCCGCTGGGTGGGTGCTGTGGCGGTGTTTCCTGAAGGTGGATGTTCAGTGGTGGTTTGTGACTGTGTCAGGGGAACCGACTGTCCCAAGGTCCCTGATGGGCCGGGCTGGTCATCTTGATCCAGGCGTGCAGAGCTGCTGTTGTCACTGTGGGCCTCTTCTGTGGGGGGGAGTTGATATGTCTGGCACCTCCTGTCTGGTGACGTTGGGTAGGGGTCCTGTTGGGGTGTGAATGCATAATCTTAGTATGTGTGTGTGCCATCTTGTGCAATGGGTGAGTTAACCTCTACTCCTGTGCTTTCATTATTGCCGTGGCCCTTGTGTGATTGGTGATTTTGGGGCATGAGTGAGTCTCTCTACTGGACATGCTTTGGTGATGGGTTTCCATGCATTGTTGTTACATGCAGGGCTTGATTTTGGGATGTTTGGGTTGTGGTAATGGGGTACCTGTGGGGTGTTGGGGTGATGGGTGTGAGGGTGAGGGTGGGAGTATGTGATGGCATGCAGGTGGGGTGGGGGGATAAAGTAGTTAAGAGATGACTTACCAGAGTCCAGTCCTCCTGCTACTTCTGAGAGGCCCTCAGGATGCAGTATTGCCAAGACTTGCTCCTCCCATGTTGTTAGTTGTGGGAGAGGAGGTGGGGGTCCACCGCCAGTCCTCTGTACAGCAATCTGGTGTCTGGATACCACCGAACGTACCTTCCCCCGTCGGACGTTCCACCTCTTTCTGATGTCATCCCGTGCTCTTGGATGCTGTCCCACTGCATTGACCATGTCCACGATTCTCCGCCATAGCTCCATCTTCCTAGCAATGGATGCACCTGTGATCCGAATAGCTGTGGCTCTACCCGGATGATTTCCTCCACCATGACCCTGATCTCCTCCTCTGAAAACCTGGGGTGTCTTTGAGGTGCTGTTATGTGGTGTGGGTGATGTGTGAGGTGCTGTCTGTTGTGATGTGTGAGGGGATGTGTTGGTGTGTGTTGTTTGAGGTGCAAGGATGATGTATAAGTGATGGTGTTGTGTGTCTGTGGATGCTGGTGTTGTGTTAGATAATCTCTCTCTCTGGCCTTCTTTAAAATTTTTGGTTGTAAGGGTTTGTGGGTTATGTGGGTGTGTTCTTTATATTGGATTGGGTGGGTGGGAGTGGTGTGTGTGTATGTGTATCAAGTGTGTGTATTTCGAATTGTCCAATGTGGTTGTGTTTTGTAAATGTGTGTGTATTTTGAGCGCAGCGGTGTGTACTGCCAATGGATTACTGTGGTTGAAAGACCGCCGCATTGATTTGTGGGTCGTAATAGTGTGGGCGTATTCCTGTTGGCGTGACGGTATGGGTTTTGGTATTGCCAGTTTATTACTGACCTTTGGTGTGGCGGACTTGTGTGGATATCTGTATTGTGGCGGATTCCGAGCTGTGAGTCGTAATACCTGTAGTGGAATTCCGCAGCCACAACGGTATGTTGGCGGTCTTCAGCACGGCAGGAAAGCGGGATTTACTGCCAGGGTTGTAATGAGGGCCAATGTTTCTCCTTAGCCAACACTAAAGCAGCTCTGAATTCTCAAAAGGCTGGAAAGGTCCCATGTCCTAACAAATTACTAGCTAGGCTTTACCACTCTAACCCCAATTTGTTGCTGCCATACATTAACATGCTAAGCAATTCATTTGAAAAGATACAGCTAACTACCGCCCGAGCAGTAAAATTAACAATTTGCAAAAGAAAATTTGAAAACAAGTTTTGGCCTGGATTTTAGAAAAAAAACATCTTATCCATCTTCCAGACCGTCTTTCAACCAAAAGTAAGCACAGTCAACCAAGTTTTTCTAATGAAGTTTATCAGGTGGAAAATGGTGCTACTGGGCAAGGATAGCCTCTATTTTTTTCTAAACACATTTTATTGAGGTAGAGTAAAATAGTACATTTAATGCCAACATAAATTGCATAGATTATTGCTTCTCAAAGTCTGCATCTATCTATTGAATTAAGTCATAAACTCCAATGATGAAAGACAGCACCCATGCAAATTATATACATACTCTCCATATCAACATAAATAATCCAGGCACATATGCAAATGGCACTCAGCTCATTGCAATTGTGTATGATGTGTGAACCAAAAGGAGCCAATAAGAGCATGCAAAGACAGAGGCATAAAACAAAAAACAGTACATTACCCGTCTGAGGTAAGACATCCATCCCCCCAACCCTCCTCTAATCTGACCCCCCCATGTGGTAAGTGTCAGATCAGGAGCTAAACAATTTGTGGTTGGTATTCAGTTATAGCAGTGGGACTATAAAGTGTGATGTAGCAAGGCTGAAGTGATAGTATTGTCAGTGTTGGGAATTGCAGCACCAGGCTTCATTGAGTCTATTGTAATAGACTTGTGTGGAGGTGCCCTTAGTCGAAGGAATCATCGGAATCCTCATTGGTATCCCACAGAAAGTCTCAGAGAATTATGTTACAGGCCCTTGCATGTTCCAGGGGATGCTGTCCCTGGCAGGCCTTGGGAAGCAGAGCAGTTGCCCATTTCAACACATCAGTTTGCCAACCTTCAATCCAAGGACACTGAGGGGGTCATTCAGACCTTGGCGGACGGCGGAGGCCGTCCGCCAAGGTACCGCCGACAAATGACCGCACCGCGGTCAAAAGACCGCGGCGGCCATTCAAACATTTCCGCTGGGCCGGCGGGCGCTCTCCAAAAGAGCGCCCGCCGGCCCAGCGGAAATGCCCCTGCAACGAGGACGCCGGCTCAGAATTGAGCCGGCGTAGTTGCAGGGGTGCGACGGGTGCAGTTGCACTCGTCGCGTATTTCAGTGTCTGCAAAGCAGACACTGAAATACTTTGTGGGGCCCTCTTACGGGGGCCCCTGCAGTGCCCATGCCATTGGCATGGGCACTGCAGGGGCCCCCAGGGGCCCCGCAGCACCCCCTACCGCCATCCTGTTCATGGCGGGTTTCCCGCCATGAACAGGATGGCGGTAGGGGGTGTCTGAATCCCCATAGAGGCGGAGCGCGCTCCGCCGCCATGGAGGATTCAATGGGGCAGCGGTAAACCGGCGGGAGACCGCCGGTTTACCCTTTCTGACCGCGGCTGAACCGCTGCGGTCAGAATGCCCTTGGGAGCACCGCCAGCCTGTTGGCGGTGCTCCCGTGGTCGGTGACCCTGGCGGTCACCGGCCGCCAGGGTCAGAATGACCCCCTAAGTACTCTTCCGTGTCATAGTTATTCTACGCTTGGCCAAGACAAGGTCAATAAAGCAGTTGGAGGAGTGGGGGTAGCTACCCAAGAGACAGAATCAGGGAGAAGGGGCCAGGGCATGGGCAGTGGCATTGGCCAATAATCGAACCACTGTGGACTAGTAATGGGTAAGGTGGGGGCAGCCCCATAACATATGGAGAAGGTTCCTTGAGGAAACGTGGCAGCGTGGGCAGTCGGGAGAAGTCTGTGAGGTATGCTCGGTGGAGAACATAATAATTCATTAATTTGAAATAAGAATTGCAGGAGATTTGTCCAATCACCTTTCAAAATACGTGTTCCGATGTCTTCCTCACACCGATTGTGCAACACTGCTGGAGGGACACAGGCATCTTCTCTCAGTGCCGCATACAGGCCCTAAACCAAGCCACTAGTAATGGATGTGTCGCAGAGAAAGCAACAACTGAGAAGCAACTTGGGTTTCATGCTGCAAGCGCCCTAGATTGTTTGCACTGTGGCTATCTAGGTAACGTATTGGCACAAATTGCCCTGCAAAGATGTCATAATGTGCGCTTAGGTCTTCAAACGGTCATAGCATACCATCACTATACAACATGCCTATTGTATCCTCTCCCACTACCTCCCATTCCAGTAGTCAAACCCCTCTACCCATTGCATTTGGGTAAGCGACACCCGCGATGGTAGGGTCAGGTATTATGGTGAGTCTGTGTGTGGTCTAGCTCACGCATCCAGCATGAGTATAGAACAGACTGAGAAGTTCGGCTGTTTGAGGTGTGATCCCTGGCAGGGTCCACCTTTGCTGTGAGTTCAGAGTAGCTTCAGAACGCGACCCCACATCAAGTACAATAGGTGAAGTCCGCTCCTCAAGCGTGAGACATTCTGGGCTAGGGTTTGTGAGTTTAGCAGCCATTTCTACGGCACTTCAGCTGTTCCTTTATATATGATCAAATTATGTGACTCCATCTTTTCCCTGTCTATTTTGAGGCCTGCTTCTGGGCTGGCGGGGTTGCCCCCTTGCCATAGGGATCAAATCAAGCCAACTCCACACTGCCTCCAGTTCCAGGAAGATTTGTGTGCCCTGGTTGATGATTAACGGCAGTCTGGCAGGGAACAGTAGGGCTTACTGGATATTAAGGTCCGAAAGTTTTCATTTAGATTTCAGAAATGAGGCTCTCTGCTCTTGAACAGCGCCAGTAAAGTCAGGAAATAGCAGTACCAGGCTGTTATTCATCAGTAGTTCCCCAATGTTCCTGGCAAAGTGTAGGATATGGTCCCAGTATCTAAAATGGAGGAGACAAGCCACTATTGGCTGGTGTGGATTGCCAGGAGGTGGTGCACAGGCTGGCACTCTATCAGCCCTTTCAAGTGCAAAGAAAGGGGATAAGCCTTCAGGTGCCACTTCTCTTGCAACCATGTTTCCAGGAAGGTAATCATGTCCTCATCCTCTCAGTCATGCCCACAAGCCATATATTGTTCCTGCATGAACAGCACACAGCATCTTCGGCTCGGGTCTCAAGGACCTGGATTTGCCCCAGGGCACCGTGCATCTGCATAGAGAGGGCCTTAGTCACAGGTGTCAGTTCTTGCAGTGTGAGTTCGGTTCCAGTAATATGTTCCCCCAGCTTGCGGTGATCCACCTGGAGCAAGCCCAGATCCACCACCACTATATCAAGCTTACAGTCATGGGTGTCTTTGGTATCCTTAATGGTCAGGAGGATAGAATCCAGTTTTTCTTCTGGGGCCAGTCCTGGGTCAACGAGAGCAGGAGGACCATCTGGGATGCGACAGGCACACCTTGGGCCCTGCTTCTGGGTGTCCTTCCCCCAGTTAGAGCGAGGCATGATGAGGGAAGTGTGCCAAGTAGCTGAGGGGCCAGATAGTCTCTATTCTTGTCATTGCTGCAAATATTGTAGACCAGGGACATCTCCATGCCCCAAGAGCTGACCACTGTCACAGCGGGAGCCACCACGTTAGGTGCAGGTGGTATAAAGGATAGCACAAGTGAGGCCGTCATGTGCCAGCACGTGAGGGATGCCTGCAAATGAATTGCCAAGAATACCTCAATTTCGAATGAGGGGCGCCACCCACCTGGTACCAGGAGTCTGCTTTGCCCAGTGATCAAATTGAGCAGTGTGGAGGTAGTTGGGCAAGGGTAGTACGGGCTCAGAGAAAGGCACCCATGGGTGTGGACCCACAAGATTCTCAGTCCTCCTCAGGGTCAATCTTCAGTGAAGCCACGTTCAGTCAGTCTCTCCCTAGCTTGTTTCACGAGCATCTGGTTCAATCCAGCACAGATACATGCCCTGCTTATAATGCTGGTCACAAAAATTCCCAGCATGTTTTGTTCTTTTGCCCCCCCGAATAAGACCCAGCAAACAAAATGGATAAAACCACTTGCCCAAACCTGATGATCAGACATTTTCAGGAGGCTTTTGAATCTGCAAATTGATACTTACTAAAAGATAGCACTCCCTCTGTCTAGCTTTCTGAAAGCAATTTGTTTCATAAGAAACAAGTGCTTAAACAACTTATGGCCTCATTACGAGTTTGGCAGTCCCAATGTGAGACCACCTAACTCCAGAGGAGGATGACACGACGGTGGCATCCCCTCCACCCAATTACAATATTCCCACCAGCCTGACCAAGGGGAGCAGTGCTACGAGATAGCACTCGGCTACCTTCAAGGAGCTGAGTGCCATCAAGTAGCACAGAGGGGACCGGTCAGCACACTCGGAATGCACACTGTTTGCAAAGCCATGAGCAGTGCAGGGGCCCCCTTGTGGCCCCAGGACGCCCTCCCCGCCAGCCTTTCCATGCGGTAAAACTGCCATGGAAAGGCTGGCGATGAGGGTAGATGTAAACAGCCAACCAAGTTCTTGGAGGGGACAATGGTCCTCTGGGGGTTCGGCCTCCAGGGTTGTAATTCGGTGGTCGGACCACCCTGAGTGTGGCGGTCCCACCGTCAACATGAGTGTGGTGGTCCTTGGACCACCACACTCTTTACGAGGCCCTAAATCTTGAGTCTTCAACCCTCCAAAAATACTGCTGTCAATTCAGGGACCATTTAAGCAAACCTATACATGGCATTTGTTGCCCAAACACCTTGACTCAACCAGTGCATAGTCCTTTGGTAGATAATATTGCTAGTGTGTCTTATTGTTCTTCTATGACAAATAGCGACAGTATGTATAATTTTTAAAGTTTTTTACTTTTTTTCAACATTTTACCTTTGTTGTGTTTTTATGATATTATGCTTATTTGTACTGTTCTTGTCGATGAAGAACTGTAAATTCTAACGACAAAGAATTATGCAGAGTATGAGCTAATTGCCTTCTTGCAATCCATCAGCAGAAGCACAAGTTTGTAGGATGAAACTTAGCACATACATATTTTCCATAAGAAGCGATCCTTATTTATCAGTTGTGCTTGTGCAGCTACTTGTTTTCTTGCCTTAAATTATGCAAGGGTGGCGTTTTCAACCCTATGTGTACTACACTATGGATGGTGCGTATTTTGCAGTGATAGCTAGCAAAGTATCTGCAGTACTTTTTAAAACTGATGGCCTAATTTACAAGCCCTTTGTGGCACCGCTGCATCATTTATTTTTGACGCAGCAGTGGCACTAGTAGTACTACTTCACTGCTCCATATTTACAAACTGACTCATTGTGCCCAATGTGTCACTTTGAAAATCCTTGTTCACATTATACCTGTGACAGGTATAATGTATGCAGGATAGACATTACCAGGGGAAAAGCCATGCAGAACTGATGCAGTGAAATTTACATTTCACTGCGTCATTCTGTGACTTCACTGCGTCAAAATGTAAACTGCCTGCTCTGAGAAGGCGCAAAATTGATGCAGGGCTTTTTCTTATAGGAGACTTCTCACACTGATGAATTGTGTCAGTTTAACACTGCTGCTCCAGCAAAGCGTGAGTTTATCCCAAACATATGAATCAAAAATTCTGATGCATCTGTGAAAAGGTGCACCATGGAGCTCTGCATTGTAAATACAGCATATACATGACATTGTTAGGGGATGTGCAGGATGCGCAAGATATCTGACTCAACAATGGAGATCCATCAGATTCTTGTAAATGAAGCCCTGACTATTTTCAGCAAAGAATGCCTCTTTCGTGTATAATTCACAAAAAAAATGTTGAATAATGTGTTGGGCAAGTCATAAAGAAATAAGAAACAAAAAATTATAGGCTACAACTAACAACACTGGAATAAGGGGAAACACAGCCCTCCATAATTTAGGACTAGATGCATGTAGAAAGACTTTATGATTTATAAAAGTATTTCCAAATATTGTTAAATTATTAGAAACAGGTTTAAAAGGTGAGTTATTTTCTAACTATGACTCAGTATACTATGTATAAATGGTTTGCGGTTAATATTCTGGTCACAAACCATGGTCAGACCACAAATTAATACCCTTCCTAGTGACCAGGACTAGGACCAAAGGGTACATTTCAGAACAGCATGTATTGAGAAGGAATTGGTCAAGGCTGGATTCAGATGCTTGGATGAGCAGCCTAAGTAGCACTGTTGCAGAGTTAAGCGGACAAATAGCTAGCAGGTATAGTAGTTTTGAAGTGTGGATACAAAATGCCTCAAACATTTTAGTCCCATTAAAAAAGCACAAATAATTCACCCTAGAGAAAAACACCATGGTTTGCAGCAGATCATGCAGAATCGAAAAAGTCTTCTAAAATAATTACAGACACAGACACAGAGGTAATCAAAATAATATTAAAATCAGGTTCCCAACAAGACCAAACAATCCTTAGATATTATGCTAAAAGGCAGCAAAGTAGTGATTTCTACGCTTACTGACATGTTCAACTGGTCACTCAGCTCAGGGACGCTGCCACTGAAGTGGAAACAAGCCATCTTTAAACCATTATTAAAAAAACATTAGCCGACACCTTAAAATACAAAACTAGAGGCCTATCTCTCTACCGCCAGATCCTGGTAAGATTCTGTAAATATGTCAATAAGAACCTTTCCTTTTATCTAGAAACCGACGCTGTTTTGCACTCATCACCAACTCGATTGAGACAGGGAAGCAGCAGAGAAACAACCTTGCTTGCAGCCTCAGAGGAGCTGAAAAAGATCTTAGATCAAGGTGGAATTGCAGCCTTGATCTTTTTGGATCTGAGTTCAGCTTTTGATATGGTCTCTCATTTAATATTGGTACAGAAGCTTGAAGAAGTTGGTACAACCAGGACGGCACTCAAATGGCATACTCTGTACCTCCAAATAGGACATTTCAAGTTTGTGAGGAGGCTTCAACATCAGAACTTTTTTCTCTAAGTTGTGGTGTGCCTTACGGCTCTTTGTTGAGCCATACGCTGTTTCTCTGGCAGAAATCACAAAAAGTTACAGTCTTTCTGCAATATCATACACAGGTGATACACAGATCATTCTTTCAATCTCTCATCAAACAGACAGGACCTCCTTTCAGTTTAACAACTGTCTTAAACATGTAGCAGAATGAATGGCGGCTAGCAATCTGAAGTTAAATGGGGAAAAAAATGGAGGTGATGGTCGTGGATAACAACCCATCCAGATGGATAGAACTTAATTGGCCAGATTCTTTGGGTAGTGAGCCCACACCAAAGAAGAGGTTAAAAGCCTCTGTTTTTGGCTGGACTATAAGCTGTCAATGACAGTTCAGGCCAATAAACTGGCAGGGATTTGCTTTGGACTGCTAAGATCCTTAAGAATGGTACTCATATGGCTACCCTAGCCATTACGGAGGACAGTAGTATAGGGCCTAATAATTTCAAGACTAGATTATAGGAACTCCTTGTACCTAGGCTATTCCAATTTGGTCATAAAAAGACTCCAGATTATCCAGAATGCTGCAGCACATACATTACGCAAAATCCCAAGATGACAATCAGTAACTGGAGCACTGGTTGGTCTACATTGGCTGCCTGTACGGAAAATAAATCACTTTAAGGCCCTATGCATGGCCCACAGAGCTTTGTACAAAAGAGGCCCCAAACTGAACCAGAGCTTATTAGAACATTGGACTGTTGGAAGCTTCAATGAAAACAATGGAGTGCTCCAACCTTCTAATTGCTAGTAGAAGCCCGTAGCACCAACATTCTAATGTTTTTGTTCACAGCTTTTGCTGTAAACAAAGTCCTCACAGAGCCCGAGGGGATTCCAGTCCCCTCAGGATCCATGAGGCCTTTGTTTTACTTATTAGAACATTCTGCCCTCTAGTGGTAGAATGTTCTAATTGCCCTATAGCCCTCCATAGCTGGTATATACCGGCATTAAAGCCCCGCTCCCTTGTCCTGGAGCAAGCCTTTAATGACTGGTGTAGCCCTCTACGGCGGGCTATAATGCTATACTCAAGCATTACAATCCCACCAGAGTGCTGAGATCCTCAAACCAGCATTTGTTTGAAGTGCTGAAGATCTGAGGGTTAGGAGTGGAGGTCGCTCCTTTTTCCTTTTTGGTTCCCAAGCTTTGGAATGCCCTCCCACAAGATATACAGCAAATTGAGTTGGGATTAACTTTTAGGAAATGACTAAAGACAATCTTGATCTAACATCTTGGAATTTCTCAGTTCTGTACCTCTAGTTGTTAGAGCTGGGAGGCCCTGCTGGGTAGCCATGTGTACTACGAAATTCCATAAATAGAATAGAATAGTTACTGTCACCTTGAAGAATGTGGTAACTGTTAAGCAATTACAATAGTGGAATGTTGGGAACGCCATTGAAAACTGTGGAGTGCTCTGGGCTGCTATTGGCTGGTATAAGCCCGAAGCTTCAACATTCCAATGTTTGTTTCAGAGCAACAGCAGTGAACAAATGCCTCATGGAGCCAAAGGGGATTTAAATCCCCTTGGGTTCCATGAGGCCTTTGTTGTATTTATTAGAATGTTCTTCCCTCTAGTGGCAGAATCTTGTAATAGCCTTATAGGGGATCATGTTGGCTACCTTGGAAAGAGCGAGCAATGTTTCACTGAGCCACTGCCTGCACCCCCTGATGTTTTCCCACACAAAAAACATATTTTCATAAATCAGCATCCATTCCTTCAAGCAACATGGCCCGCTTTAAAAAAATATTTTGAAATGCAAACACAGGGATGTCTGTTGTCCCTTGTAGACCACCATCATCATCTTTGTAGCCAGTCGCGGGGGTGCAAATTACAAACAACTTAATTAATGATCATCACATAGGTTGTTCTGTGGCCCTCCTGGAAATGGTGATTTTGCAATGAGACCAATTAGTACTTAGGTCACTTTGAAAAAACTAGAGCCCGATCACAAAAAATTGGTGTGCAATTTGCAACCACTTTTTGCAAATGTATTCTTCATGTACATCTGCCCCTTAGTGCACTGAAAATAAGTTGCAGAGCTATCAAATTTGGTATGTTGTGTTCTTGTGGCAAATTTTTCACTTTGAACATATAAGGTCATTCATTTACATTTTGTAAATGTGACCTGATGTTCTAGCTGTGGGTATCCATTCAGTATGATGGCTGATAGACAAGGGAGCTAATTCACACAATAATTTATGAGGAGTAGGCTTGTACTTCTCTTACATGCCTTTGTGTGACAGATCTAAAAGTCCACCTCTATGAGTAGAGGTGCAAAGGGACACAGTCCTTTCTCTTTGTAGTAATTGTATTCAAATATTACCTGAACATTCACGTTTTAATGACATTGTAGATGTTTTGGGACGAATTCACAATGGCAGTTAACAGCAGGTAAAAGTACTACAGGGGTCCTATGTTAAGAACTTTAAAATGTCTTTGTGGATAGGCCTTACGTTGTTTAGTGGGAATGCTAATGACTGTTCCCTTGTTCTCTTCTCCCTCCCTTTGCCCCTTAATGGCACTTAATTTTTATGGAAAGGTACTTGTAAAGCCAAACCTAGCTGAGGACTAAGAAAGTGTTAATTATTTAAAGCAAATGGGCCTTCCAATTCCCTGTTTACTCTCTCTGTTTGTTGCCACTTTCATGTCCTGACACAATTGGGATAGCAGGGTCAGTGCCACAGGCTCCAAACAGCAAACTAGTGTTAGCAGTTGATGTCCCTGGAGGCTAAGTCAGCATTATAGATGTAGTCTTCGATGTGCTGTGAAAATGATAAATATATATATGAGTAACATTCCTTGATTTTAGAATTTTATAGAACGCTTATTCGCAAATGAAGAAACAGCAGAAGCGATACAAAATTGTCTGAAAACTACAAGTCATCATCCTCTGCCCCAAGAAAGTAATTTATATCTTCTAGCTTGCATGAGCAAGTATGAATCCACATTGTGTAAAATGTTTTCCTGAACTAGGTTGAAACTTTGAAAAACAACCATGCTCATGCTTTGAAATTTCTGTTAGTAAATTCTATCCCAATGACCCATTACCAGCCAATCACTGATATACTGTTCTGCTATGTCAACCCCAACATTTTAAGGATGTCATAACATTAGCTGTCCGCTGGACTGATGTAAACAGTAGAGTTGTGCTGAGACCATTCCCTTCATCCATTGCTTGCTGGATGTGTTATTCAGATTTTGGATCTGCCCACAGGAGGGAATACATACAGTGGGGCAGTGGTTCAGCCCCCTTCAACCATTTCTTTGTTGACAGAGTCATTCACTTTTTGAATCTGTCAACGAGGCGGTGTAGGAGGCTGGCCTGGTTTGTAGTGAGTACCAAGGGGTACTTACACCTTGCACCAGGTCCAGGTATCCCTTATTAGTGTAGAGAGGTGTCTAGCAGCTTAGGCTGATAGAAAAGGTAGCTTAGCAGAGCAGCTAGGCTGAACTAGGAGACGTGTGAAGCTCCTACTGTACCACTGGTATTATATGCACAATATCATAAGAAAACACAATACACAGATATGCTAAAAATAAAGGTACTTTATTTTTATGACAATATGCCAAAGTATCTCAGTGAGTACCCTCAGTATGAGGATAGCAAATATACACAAGTTATATGTACACAATACCAAAATTATGCAGTAATAGCAATAGAGAACAGTGCAAGCAATGTATAGTCACAATAGGTTGCAATGAGAGCACATAGGTATAGGGGCAACACAAACCATATACTCTAGAAGTGGAATGCGAACCACGAATGGACTCCAAACCTGTGTGACCTTGTAGAGGGTCGCTAGGACTGTAAGAAAACAGTGAGGGTTAGAAAAATAGCCCACCCCAAGACCCTGAAAAGTGGGTGCAAAGTGCACCTAAGTTCCCCAAAGAGCACAGAAGTAGTGATAGGGGAATTCTGCAAGGAAGACCAACACCAGCAATGCAACAACAGTGGATTTCCGGACGAGAGTACCTGTGGAACAAGGGGACCAAGTCCAAAAGTCACGATCAAGTCGGGAGTGGGCAGATGCCCAGGAAATGCCAGCTGTGGGTGCAAAGAAGCTGACACTGGATGGTAGAAGCTGTGGATTCTGTAAGAACGAAGAGGACTAGGAACTTACCCTTTGGAGGATGGATGTTCCACGTCATGAAGAAGCTTGCAGAGGTGTTTCCGTGCAGAAAGACTGCAAACAAGCCTTGCTAGCTGCAAGGGTCTCGGTTAGGGTTTTTGGATGCTGTGTAGCCCAGGAGGGACCAGGATGTCGCCAATTGCGTGAGGAGACAGAGGAGCTGCCCAGCAAGACAGGGAGCTCACTCAGAAGCAAGCAGCACCCGCAGAAGTGCCAGAATAGGCACTACGAAGAAGAGTGAACCGGAGCTCACCCGAAGTCACAAAAGAAGGTCCCAAGACGGCGGAGGACAACTCAGGAGGTCGTGCACTGCAGGTTAGAGTGTCGGGGACCCAGGCTTGGCTGTGCACAAAGGAAATCCTGGAAGAGTGCACAGGAGCCGGAGCAGCTGCAAATCACGCGGTACCCAGCAATGCAGTCTAGCGTGGGGAGGCAAGGACTTACCTCCACCAAACTTGGACTGAAGAGTCACTGGACTGTGGGAGTCACTTGGACAGAGTTGCTGAGTTCCAGGGACCACGCTTGTCGTGCTGAGAGGGGACCCAGAGGACCGGTGATGCAGTCTTTTGGTGCCTGCGGTTGCAGGGCGAAGATTCCGTCGACCCACGGGAGATTTCTTCGGTGTTTCTAGTGCAGAGAGGAGGCAGACTACCCCCACAGCGTGCACCACGAGGAAAACAGTCGAGAAGGCGGCAGGATCAGCGTTACAACGTTGCAGTAGTCATCTTTGCTACTTTGTTGCAGTTTTGCAGGCTTCCAGAGCAGTCAGCGGTCGATTCCTTGGCAGAAGGTGAAGAGAGCGATGCAGAGGAACTGTTATTAGCTCTTGCATTCGTTATCTAAAGAATTTCTCAAGGCAGAGACCCTAAATAGCCAGAAAAGGAGGTTTGGCTACTTAGGAGAGAGGATAGGCTAGCAACACCTGTAGGAGCCTATCAGAAGGAGTCTCTGACGTCACCTGCTGGCACTGGCCACTCAGAGCAGTCCAGTGTGCCAGAAGCACCTCTGTTTCCAAGATGGCAGAGGTCTGGAGCACACTGGAAGAGTTCTGGGCACCTCCCAGGGGAGGTGCAGGTCAGGGGAGTGGTCACTCCCCTTTCCTTTGTCCAGTTTCACGCCAGAGCAGGGCTGGGGGATCCCTGAACCGGTGCAGACTGGCTTATGCAGAGATGGGCACCCTTTGTGCCCATCAAAGCATTTCCAGAGGCTGGGGGAGGCTACTCCTCCCCAGCCCTGACACCTTTTTCCAAAGGGAGAGGGTGTAACACCCTCTCTCTGAGGAAGTCCTTTGTTCTGCCTTCCTGGGCCAAGCCTGGCTAGACCCCAGGAGGGCAGAAACCTGTCTGAGAGGTTGGCAGCAGCTGCAGTGAAACTCCGGGAAAGGTAGTTTGGCAGTACCCGGGTCTGTGCTAGAGACTCGGGGGATCATGGAATTGTCTCCCCAATGCCAGAATGGCATTGGGGTGAGAATTCCATGATCTTAGACATGTTACATGGCCATGTTCGGAGTTACCATTGTGACGCTATACATATGTGGTGACATATGTATAGTGCACGCGTGTAATGGTGTCCCCGCACTCACAAAGTCCGGGGAATTTGCCCTGAACAATGTGGGGGCACCTTGGCTAGTGCCAGGGTGCCCACATACTAAGTAACTTAGCACCCAACCTTTACCAGGTAAAGGTTAGACATATAGGTGACTTATAAGTTACTTAAGTGCAGTGGTAAATGGCTGTGAAATAACGAGGACGTTATTTCACTCAGGCTGCAATGGCAGGCCTGTGTAAGAATTGTCAGAGCTCCCTATGGGTGGCAAAAGAAATGCTGCAGCCCATAGGGATCTCCTAGAACCCCCATACCCTGGGTACCTCAGTACCATATACTAGGGAATTATAAGGGTGTTCCAGTATGCCAATATAAATTGGTGAAATCGGTCACTAGCCTGTTAGTGACAATTTGGAAAGAAATGAGAGAGCATAACCACTGAGGTTCTGGTTAGCAGAGCCTCAGTGAGACAGTTAGTCATCACACAGGGAACACATACAGGGCACACTTATGAGCACTGGGGCCCAGTCTGGCAGGGTCCCAGTGACACATACAACTAAAACAACATATATACTGTGAAATATGGGGGTAACATGCCAGGCAAGATGGTACTTTCCTACACAACACCCCCAAACGAAGGACAATAAGACTAGCCATGACCTGATGAGTCTTCATTGTCTAAGTGGAAATATCTGGAGAGTCCATCCGCATTGGAGTGGGTACTCCCAGGTCTATGTTCCACTGTATAGTCCATTCCCTGTAGGGATATGGACCACCTCAACAATTTAGGGTTTTCACCTTTCATTTGTTTTAGCCATAGTAGAGGTTTGTGGTCTGTTTGAACAATGAAGTGAGTGCCAAACAGGTATGGCCTCAACTTCTTCAGTGCCCAGACCACAGCAAAGGCCTCCCTCTCTATGACAGACCAACGCTTTTCTCTAGGGGTCAACCTCCTGCTGATAAAAGCAACAGGTTGATCCTGGCCCTCAGAATTAAGTTGTGATAAGACTGCCCCTACCCCAAATTCAGATGCATCAGTTTGGACAATGAATGTTTTGGAGTAACAGTGGCTTTTCAGGACAGGTGCAGAGCACATGGCCTGTTTCAGCTCCTCAAAAGCTTTCTGACAGTTAGCTGTCCATAATAACCTTTTTAGGCATTTTCTTAGATGTGAGGTCATTAAGAGGGGCTGCTATGGAGCCATAGTTATTTATGAACCTCCTGTAGTACCCAGTGAGGCCTAAGAAGGCTCTCACCTGAGTCTGAGTTGTAGGGGGAACCCAATCTATAATAGTTTGGATTTTCCACTGAAGTGGTGCAATCTGTTCTCCACCTACAAGGTGTCCCAGATAAACCACTTTCCTCTGCCCTATCTGGCACGTTGAAGCCTTGATAGTGAGGCCTGCCTTTTGCAGGGCCTCCAAAACTTTCCACAGTTGGACCAGGTGATCATCCCAGGTGGAGCTAAAGACAGCTATATCATCTAGATATGCTGCACTAAAAGCCTCCAACCCTTGCAGGACTGTATTCACCAACCACTGAAAAGTGGCAGGTGCATTTTTCAACCCAAAAGGCATTACTGTGAATTGGTAGTGCCCTCCAATGGTTGAAAATGCAGTTTTTGCTTTAGCATCCTCTGATAACTTGATCTGCCAATACCCTGCAGTCAAATCAAAGGTGCTTATATACTTGGCAGATGCCAGTGTATCTATTAGCTCATCTACCCTGGGTATAGGGTGAGTATCCGTTTTAGTTACTTGGTTGAGACCTCTATAATCTACACAAAATATCATTTCCTTCTTTCCATCTTTGGAATGAGGTTTTGGTACAAGTACCACAGGAGAGGCCCATGGGCTTTCAGAGTGCTCAACCATTCCCAGTTCAAGCATTTTCTGAACCTCTTGTTTTATGCAGTCCCTGACATGGTCAGGCTGCCTATAGATTTTACTTTTGACAGGCAAGCTGTCTCCAGTATCTATACTGTGCTCTAACCAAGAAGTGGTGCCTGGCACAGTAGAAAAGAGTTCAGAAAACTGACCCAGGAGATTTATGCAGTGGTCTTTCTGCTCAGCAGTAAGACAATCTGCCAAAACTACACCTTCCACTAGAGAATCTTGTTCTGTGGAAGAGAAGAGATCAGGGAGAGGGTCACTCTCTTCTTCCTGTCCTTCATCTGTTGCCATGAGCAGGGTGAGATCAGCCCTGTCATAGTAGGGTTTTAGGCGATTGACATGGAGCACCCTAAGGGGACTCCTAGCAGTGCCCAAGTCAACCAAATAGGTGACTTCTCCCTTTTCTCAACAATAATGTGGGGACCACTCCATTTGTCTTGGAGTGCTCTTGGGGCCACAGGCTCCAAGATCCACACTTTCTGCCCTGGTTGGTACTGAATCAGAACAGCCTTCTGGTCATGCCATTGCTTTTTGAGCTCTTGGCTGGCCTGAAGGTTTTTACTGGCTTTTTTCATGTACTCAGCCATTCTGGATCTTAGGCCAAGTACATAGTCCACTATGTCTTGCTTAGGAGCTTTTAAAGGTTGTTCCCAACCCTCCTTCACAAGTGTTAGAGGACCTCTTACAGGGTGTCCAAATAGGAGTTCAAAGGGGCTGAAGCCCACTCCTTTTTGGGGTACCTCCCTGTAAGCAAAAAGGAGGCAAGGTAACAGGACATCCCATCTCCTCTGGAGTTTTTCAGGGAGTCCCATTATCATTCCTTTGAGAGTTTTGTTAAATCTCTCCACCAGTCCATTTGTTTGTGGATGATAGGGTGTGGTGAACTTGTATGTCACACCACATTCCTTCCACATGGCCTTTAAGTAAGCAGACATGAAATTGCTTCCCCTGTCTGATACCACCTCTTTTGGGAATCCCACCCTGGAAAAGATTCCCAGGAGGGCCTTTGCCACTGCAGGAGCTGTAGTGGTCCTTAGAGGAATTGCTTCAGGATATCTGGTGGCATGGTCCACTACCACCAAGATAAACCTATTACCTGAAGCAGTAGGAGGGTCAAGGGGGCCAACTATGTCAACCCCTACCCTTTCAAAGGGAACCCCAACCACAGGCAGTGGAATAAGAGGTGCCTTTGGGGTGCCACCTGTTTTACCACTGGCTTGACAGGTGATACAGGACTTACAAAATTCTTTTGTGTCCTCTGACATTCTTGGCCAATGAAACAAGGGAACAAGCCTGTCCCAAGTTTTCATTTGTCCCAAATGTCCAGCCAAGGGAATGTTGTGGGCTAGAGTTAGGAGGAACTCTCTGTATTGCAAGGGAATGACCAATCTCCTGGCTGCTCCAGGTTTAGGGTCCCTTGCCTCAGTATACAAGAGGTTGTCCTCCCAGTAAACTCTGTGAGAGTCACTGACATCCACATTTTGCTGTTTGACAGCTTGCTGTCTTAGACCCTCTAGTGTGGGACAAGTCTGCTGTGCCACACTCAGCTCCTCCCTGGCAGGCCCCCTCCACCCAAAAGCTCAGCAGTGTCTGCTTCCAGCTCTTCTGGTGTAGGTTATGCACAGGATTGGAAATTCTTCTTCCTCAGAAGTTGAATCCACTGTAGAGGGAGGGATAGTAGGTAGTGATTTACCTTTACTAACCCTAGCTTTAGGGAGTACTTGGTCCATTGTTCCAGGATCCAAGTCACCCTGTCCTTTTTGCTTTTTGGCCTGAGCCTTGTCAAAGCAAAAATATGCCCAGCATTGCTGCATGAACCTCCAACTCCACTTCTGCCCAAGCTGATGTCTCTAAAATCGTTCCCTACTAGACAGTCTACAGGTAAATCTGAGGCAACCACAACTTTCTTTGGACCAGTAACCGCCCCCCCAGCTGAGATTCACAACAGCCATGGGGTGGCTAAAAGTGTTGTTATGAGCATCAGTCACTTGGTACTGGTGACCAAGTAGGTGCTGTTCATTGAGGCTCCAGTCTCTTCGGAGACGTGGGTTCGAATCCCACCGCTGCCACCAATGTAGGAGGCTGGCCTGGTTTGTAGTGAGTACCAAGGGGTACTTACACCTTGCACCAGGTCCAGGTATCCCTTATTAGTGTAGAGAGGTGTCTAGCGGCTTAGGCTGATAGAAAAGATAGCTTAGCAGAGCAGCTTAGGCTGAACTAGGAGACGTGTGAAGCTCCTACTGTACCACTGGTATCATATGCACAATATCATAAGAAAACACAATACACAGATATACTAAAAATAAAGGTACTTTATTTTTATGACAATATGCCAAAGTATCTCAGTGAGTACCCTCAGTATGAGGATAGCAAATATACACAAGATATATGTACACAATACCAAAAATATGCAGTAATAGCAATAGAGAACAGTGCAAGCAATGTACAGTCACAATAGGTTGCAATGAGAGCACATAACTATAGGGGCAACACAAACCATATACTCTAGAAGTGGAATGCGAACCACAAATGGACCCCAAACCTATGTGACCTTGTAGAGGGTCGCTGGGACTGTAAGAAAACAGTGAGGGTTAGAAAAATAGCCCACCCCAAGACCCTGAAAAGTGGGTGCAAAGTGCACCTAAGTTACCCAAAAAGCACAGAAGTAGTGATAGGGGAATTCTGCAAGGAAGACCAACACCAGCAATGCAACAATGATGGATTTCTGGATGAGAGTACCTGTGGAACAAGGGGACCAAGTCCAAAAGTCACGATCAAGTCGGGAGTGGGCAGATGCCCAGGAAATGCCAGCTGTGGGTGCAAAGAAGCTGCCACTGGATGGTAGAAGCTTTGGATTCTGCAAGAACGAAGAGGACTAGGAACTTACCCTTTGGAGGATGGATGTCCCACGTCATGAAGAAGCTTGCAGAGGTGTTTTTGTGCAGAAAGACTGCAAACAAGCCTTGCTAGCTGCAAGGATTGCGTTAGGGTTTTTGGATGCTGCTGTGGCCCAGGAGGGACCAGGATGTTGCCAATTGCGTGAGGAGACAGAGGGGGTGCCTAGCAAGACAAAGAGCCCACTCAGAAGCAAGCAGCACCCGCAGAAGTGCCAGAACAGGCACTACGAAGAAGAGTGAACCAGAGCTCACCCGAAGTCACAAAAGAAGGTCCCACGACGCCGGAGGACAACTCAGGAGGTCGTGCACTGCAGGTTAGAGTGTCGGAGAGCCAGGCTTGGCTGTGCACAAAGGAAATCCTGGAAGAATGCACAGGAGCCGGAGCAGCTGCAAATCACGTGGTACCCAGCAATGCAGTCTAGCGTGGGGAGGCAAGGACTTACCTCCACCAAACTTGGACTGAAGAGTCACTGGACTGTGGGAGTCACTTTGACTGAGTTGCTGAGTTCCAGGGACCATGCTCGTTGTGCTGAGAGGGGACCCAGAGGACCGGTGATGCAGTCTTTTGGTGCCTGCGGTTGCAGGGGGAAGATTCCGTCGACCCACGGGAGATTTCTTCGGAGCTTCTAGTGCAGAGAGGAGGCAGACTACCCCCACAGCATGCACCACCAGGAAAACAGTCGAGAAGGCGGCCGGATCAGCGTTACAATGTCGCAGTAGTCGTCTTTGCTACTTTGTTGCAGTTTTGCAGGCTTCCAGAGCAGTCAGCGGTCGATTCCTTGGCAGAAGGTGAAGAGAGAGATGCAGAGGAACTCTGATGAGCTCTTGCATTCATTATCTAAAGAATTACCCAAAGCAGAGACCCTAAATAGCCATAAAAGGAGGTTTGGCTACTTAGGAGAGAGGATAGGCTAGCAACACCTGTAGGAGCCTATCAGAAGGAGTCTCTGACATCACCTTCTGGCACTGGCCACTCAGAGCAGTCCAGTGTGCCAGCATCACCTCTGTTTCCAAGATGGCAGAGGTCTGGAGCACAGTGGAGGAGCTCTGGGCATCTCCCAGGGGAGGTGCAGGTCAGGGGAGTGGTCACTCCCCTTTCCTTTGCCCAGTTTTGCGCCAGAGCAGGGCTGGGGGATCCCTGAACTGGTGCAGACTGGCTTATGCAGAGATGGGCACCCTTTGTGCCCATCAAAGCATTTCCAGAGGCTGGGGGAGGCTACTCCTCCCCAGCCCTGACACCTTTTTCCAAAGGGAGAGGGTGTAACACCCTCTCTCTGAGGAAGTCCTTTGTTCTGCCTTCCTGGGCCAAGCCTGGCTGGACCCCAGGAGGGCAGAAACCTGTCTGAGGGGTTGGCAGCAGCAGCAGCTGCAGTGAAACCCTGGGAAAGGTAGTTTGGCAGTACCCGGGTCTGTGCTAGAGACTCGGGGGATCATGGAATTGTCTCCCCAATGCCAGAATGGCATTGGGGTGACAATTCCATGAGCTTAGACATGTTACATGGCCATGTTTGGAGTTACCATTGTGACGCTATACATATGTGGTGACATATGTATAGTGCACGCGTGTAATGGTGTCCCCGCACTCACAAAGTCCGGGGAATTTGCCCTGAACAATGTGGGGGCACCTTGGCTAGTGCCAGGGTGCCCACACACTAAGTAACTTAGCACCCAACCTTTCCCAGGTAAAGGTTAGACATATAGGTGACTTATAAGTTACTTAAGTGCAGTGGTAAATGGCTGTGAAATAACGTGGACTTTATTTCACTCAGGCTGCAATGGCAGGCCTGTGTAAGAATTCTCAGAGCTCCCTATGGGTGGTAAAAGAAATGCTGCAGCCCATAGGGATCTCTTGGAACCCCAATACCCTGGGTACCTCAGTACTATATACTAGGGAATTATAAGGGTGTTCCAGTATGCCAATGTAAATTGGCGAAATTGGTCACTAGCCTGTTAGTGACAATTTGGAAAGAAATGAGAGAGCATAACCACTGAGGTTCTGGTTAGCAGAGCCTCAGTGAGACAGTTAGTCATCACAAAGGGAACACATACAGGGCACACTTATGAGCACTGGGGCCCTGGCTGGCAGGGTCCCAGTGACACATACAACTAAAACAACATATATACAGTGAAATATGGGGGTAACATGCCAGGCAAGATGGTACTTTCCTACAGGCAGCATTATAGTAACTGAATTGTGATTTATTCTGAGTGAATAATGTTGTTCTTGTTTACATATGGATCTGCCTAAGAAACACATGAGCACCTGAAAAAGAAAGCAGCTCCTTTGTTTGTGATGCAGCGCTTCAACCATCACTGGATCAAGGGAGATCAGAAGAGGCTAATACAATGGAGTCCATTGCTTCTTAGCTAAGGAGTCTATGGCCATCCATATGACTCTTCTGGTGACAGAAATGCTAATTATCATGCTAGTCAAGTATGAAAGGTAGGTGTTGGAATTTACAGGGTGTGATAATTATCGCCTATTCTGAATTTTGTCCTCAGTATGGGACTGTTGCAGCAGATATGCTAATATGAGAATATTCTAATGATTTGCTTATACATTTTAATGAGAAAAATGACATTTGAAAACTAATAATTGAAGATAACGTGTAATGTGAAAATGTGCCCACGAGGAGTGGTCACCATATGTGTTAACAGTACTAAAATAATGCAAGATTTGTATAAAAAGGTAATAATGTGCCATAACTGATGATATAACCTATGTTTTATGATGCTTCGCATCCTTAACTTAGCCGAACTAGAGGCCTGGTCGGCGCTGGGCCTTGGTTGCTTAAACGTGGAGACGGGATGAGCTGCAGAGGACTGGACCTGGAGAAAAGGACCTTGAACTGTACAGAGTTCAGAGATGAGCTCTGCTAGAAAATTTCTGCAAATTCATCAGCGAACAGGAGACGATCAGAACAAATTGATACAATTATGTGTAGATTAGGCTAAATTTACTTTCCCGTGATCTGAACAATAGAGCCACTGACTGAGAGACTGTGAGCAACAATGTTGTTACCTGAAGACCCGGATGATGTACTCATCGATGGAGGGACCAGTCATATTAATGGAACTTGATGCTTGTGTAAACGCAGACGAGTGGCAAAAAAATCTATAGGTTAGAGTCATAACCCCAGATAAGGTTGACCAATTAGCAAATTGTGGGACGGACTGAGAGACCCTAATAAAAAGTCATGACACGACAAGGAAAATCAGAGTGGAGAGGCCAAAGTTGATGACGTCAGGAGACGCTGTCCGAAGTGCTGAAATTTGGTCTTGCTCCTTTTGAGCCCGATTCTTGCTGATGACTGATGACTGATGACCTGGAGACGAAGACTGACTCGTTGCTGATCTATCTTGGATAGGTAGCTATGAATGTTGACTGACTAATGTGTGCTTTTCCTTTTAGGTACCAACTGCGCTGTTTAAATGTTTTTCTCTCTTAGTTAG
Source organism: Pleurodeles waltl (assembly GCF_031143425.1). Classification (NCBI taxonomy): domain Eukaryota; kingdom Metazoa; phylum Chordata; class Amphibia; order Caudata; family Salamandridae; genus Pleurodeles; species Pleurodeles waltl. The sequence goes on along the minus strand of NC_090446.1, from coordinate 252,961,365 downwards.
ATTTTTTCAAAATTTTTGATTTTTGACTAAATAGTTTTTTGTATGAAGACCCACATGCTGATGCTAATCAGAGTTAGGTAGGCTTACAAGGGTGACTAAGGGTGACTTTGACTTTGACTGACTGTTGGACCTGGCCTTTTTACAGGGTCATCCCCAAACTTTTTGCCTCCTTCCTCCTATTTTTTTCTGACCGGTTGTTGTTGACTTTTGAACTCTGGGCACTTTACTACTGCTAACCAGTGCTAAAGTGCATATGCTCTCTGTGTAAATTGTACTGTTGATTGGTTTATCCATGATTGGATATTTGATTTACTTGTAAGTCCCTAGTAAAGTGCACTATATGTGCCTAGGGCATGTAGATTAATGCTACTAGTAGGCCTGCAGCACTGGTTGTGCCACCCACTTAAGTAGCCCCTTAACCTTGTCTCAGGCTTGCCATTGCAAGGCCTGTGTGTGCAGTTTCACTGCCACTTCGACTTGGCATTTAAAAGTAGTTGCCAAGCCTAAAATGCCCCTTTTTCTACATATAAGGCACCCCTAATGTGTGCCCTAGGTAACCCCTAGAGCAGGGTGCTGTGTGGGTAAAAGGCAGGACATGTACCTGTGTAGTTTAAATGTCCTTGTAGTGTAAAACTCCTAAATTCGGTTTTACACTACTGTGAGGCCTGCTCCCTTCACAGGCTAACATTGGGGCTGCCCTCATACATTGTTGAAGTGGTAGCTGCTGATCTGAAAGGAGTAGGAAGGTCATATTTAGTATGGCCAGAATAGTAATACAAAATCCTGCTGACTGGTGAAGTTGGATTTAATATTACTATTCTAGAAATGCCACTTTTAGAAAGTGAGCCTTTCTTTGCGCTTCAATCTTTCTGTGCCTTACAATCCACGTCTGGCTATGTTTAGTTGACAGCTCCTTGTGCATTCACTCAGACACATCCCAAAAACAGGGTACTCAGCCTCACTTGCATACATCTGCATTTTGAATGGGTCTTCCTGGGCTGGGAGGATGGAGGGCCTGCTCTCACAAAGGACTGCCACACCCCCTACTGGGACCCGGGCAGACAGGATTGAACAGAAAGGGGACCTGGTGCACTTCTAGGCCCCTCTTTGAAGTCTCCCCCACTTCAAAGGCACATTTTAGTATAAAACAGGGCCTTTGCCCTACCACCTCAGACACTTGCTGGAGAAGAAACCTGAACCAGAACCTGCATCCTGCCAAGAAGAACTGCCTGGCTGCTCAAAGGACTCACCTGACTGCTTTCTACAAAGGACTGCTGCCTTGCTGTTGGCCTGCTGCCTTGCTGAACCCTTGCCTTGCTGCAGAAGTGCTCTCCAAGGGCTTGGATAGAGCTTGCCTCCTGTTCCCTGAAGTCTCAGGACCAAAAAGACTTCCAACTTTCAACTGGACTCCTTGTACGCGGAAAAATTCGACACACAGCTTGCTCCGTAGGGAAAATTCACTGCACGCCGATCCTGGAAGACGCCGCTCGACCCCACAAGGAAAAGATCAACTTGACGCCTGTGGTGCGACCGGAACTTCGACGCACAGCCCACCTGGACAAAGCCACCCGACTTCCAGAGAGGAAATCGACGCAACGAATGCCCTGAGGGAGAAAATTTCACGCACAGCCCACCGGAACGACGCGCAGCCGGACGACAAGCCCAGAATTCCACGCACAGACCCCGGGGCATCTGAAAACCCTGCGACCCACAGAGGAGACTGTCCGCATGCCGGAAATCGACGCAACGTCTTCCCCCGTGAAAAATAATGACGCAAGTCCGTGTGTGAAGGGGCGACAACGACGCACACTCCATTTTCCACGCATCTCCTCCTCTTTGCAGAGATTTTTCACTCCAAACCAGGTACTTTGTGCTTGAAAGAGACATTGGCGGTCATTACAACATTGGCGGTAAAAGCCGCCTACCGCCGTGCAGAAGACTGCCAACACACCGCCGCGGCCGCAGAATTCCACCACAGCTATTATGACCCACAGCTCGGAATCCGCCAAAATTCAGACACCCACACAAGTCCGCCACACCAAAGGTCAGTGATAAACTGGCGATAACAAATCCTCCACCGTCACGCCAACAGAAATACACCCACACTATCACGACCCATGAATCCACGCGGCGGTCTTTCAACCACGGTATTCCATTGGCGGTACACACCGCCGCGATCAAAATACACACACATATACAAAACACAACCACATTGGACAATTCCAAATACACACACCTGATACACATACACACACCACTCCCACACACCCAATACAATATAAAACACACACCCACATCACCCACAAACCCTTACAACCAGAAATCACGAACGAAAGCCAGAGAGAGACACCACCATCAACAACACTAGCATCCACAGGCACACAACACCATCACCGACATAACTTCCACGCACCTCACACTACATCCCACTACATATCAGCACACTTATCACCCCACACACCACCCCACACATAATTTACACCACCCCATGGCACGGCAAAGACACCCCAGGTTCTCGGAGGAGGAGCTCAGGGTCATGGTGGAGGAAATCGTCCGGGTAGAGCCACAGCTATTCAGATCACAGGTGTAGCACACCTCCATTGCAAGGAAGATGGAGCTTTGGCGAAGAATAGTGGACAGGGTCAACGCAGTGGGACAGCACCCAAGAAATCGGGAGGAAATCAGGAAGAGGTGGTACGACCTACGGGGAAAGGTGCGTTCCGTGGTCTCAGGACACCACCTGGCGGTTCAGCGGACTGGCGGCGGACCCCCACCTCATCTCTCACAACTAACAACATGGGAGGAGCAGGTCTTGGCGATTCTGCATCCTGAGGGCCTCGCAGGAGTAGGTGGAGGAATGGACTCTGGTAAGTCAAATCTTAACTATTACATCCCCCACCCTACCTGCATGCCACCACATACCCCCACCCTCACCCCCATCACTCCAACTCCTCACAAATGTCCCAACATCACAAACCACACATCCAAACACCAAGCCCTGCATGCAACAACAAAGCATGGACACCCATCACTAAAGCATACCCACTGCACATACACATACACCCCCCTAAACCATCATCACACAAGGTCCCACACAGGAATGCTAGCACTGGGGTACACAGTCACCCACCCATTGCACATCATGACACACACAGATGCAATAATCATGCTTTTATACCCCTGCAGGACCCCTACCCAACGTCACCGGACAGGAGGGACCACACATGTCCACACCACCAACAGAAGAGGCCCACAGTGATGACAGCACCTCTGTCCAACTGGATCTAGATGACCAGCCTGGCCCATCAGGGACCTCGGGACAGTCGGTTCCCCTCACGCAGTCACAGGCCACTACAGAGCTTCCCCCTCTGGAAACACCAGCGCAGTACCCACCCAGCGGGCCCATACATCCGTCCCCAGGACTAGTGACTACTCGTGACCATACACTGGGTGAAAACGACAGACAGTAGAGAGGTAGTAGTGTTTAAGTACATGTAGTAGGCAGGTTTGTATTCTTACCTGTGTCTCACTGGAAATATTGCTGGATCACTGAGTCCCTGTTGTCCATGTCTTCTTCCTCTGCTTCCTCGTCTTCACTGTCCACAGGCTACACAGCTGCAAAAACACTGCCATCTGGACCATCCTCCTGCAGAAAAGGCACCTGTTGTCACAAAGCCAAGTTGTGAAGCATACAGCAGGCCACCATGATCTAGCACACCTTCTTTGGTGAGTAGAATAGGGATCCACCTGTCATATGGAGGCACCTGAACCTGGCCTTCAGGAGGCCGAAGGTCCGCTCGATCACCCTCCTAGTTCACCCCTGGGCCTCATTGTAGCGTTCCTCTGCCCTTGTCCTGGGATTCCTCACTGGGGTCAGTAGCCATGACAGGTTGGGGTAACCAGAGTCACCTGCAAATGGCGAGAGACAACTGTTAGACACACACTAACCTGGAGGGACGTCCCCAGACCCAGACAACCATTCCCACTGACTAGCTTCCAGGTGTTCACCTAATAGCCACACACGGTGCCTCTGGAGTTGACCCATCACAAAAGGGATGCTGCTATTCCACAGGATGTGGGCGTCATGCACTGAGCCAGGGAACATGGCATTCACATGGGAGATGTACTGGTCTGCCAAACATACAATCTGTACATTCATGGAATGATAACTCTTCCCGTTTCTGTACACTTGTTCACTCCTGTGGGGGGTACCAAAGCCACATGTGTGCCATCAATGGCACCTATGATGTTGGGGATATGTCCCAGGGCATAGAAATCACCTTTCACTGTAGGCAAATCCTCCACCTGAGGGAAAACGATGTAGCTCCGCATGTGTTTCAGCAGGGCAGACAACACTCTGGACAACACGTTGGAGAACATAGGCTGGGACATCCCTGATGCTATGGCCACTGTTGTTTGAAATGACCCACTTGCAAGGAAATGGAGCACTGACATCACCTGCACTTGAAGGGGGAATCCTGTGGGATGGCGGATAGCTGACATCAGGTCTGGCTCCAACTGGGTACACAGTTCCCGGACTGTGGCACGGTCAAGCCTGTATATGATGATCACATGTCATTCGTCCACTGCCGACAGGTCCACCAACGGTCGGTACACCGGAGGATGCTGCCATCTCCTCACATGTCCCAGCGGACGGTGCCTATGAAGGACAACAGCGAGCACAGAGTCAAACAACTCAGAGGTACGTGCCCACAGCTTACACAGAACACCATTCATAATCAAAAAGTGGCCTGTATGTGTGTTGAGTCTAGGCCTAGGTATGTGTGATGCAGTTGAAAATGAAGCCATGTGGGCCCCTGAAATGGCGGCTGCCTGACCTCTAAAGTGGGACAATGGGATGTGAGGTAACTGCGCTGGCATTGTACACCGTCACGGTAGGCGGTCGAAGACGCGGCACAATGCTGCATTGGTTAACATTGGACCCTATGGGTCCCAGGAGCCAATGACGTTGTACGCCTGCGGTGACGGTACGCACCGCCGCGGACGTGTCCGCCATTTTCTATCTGTACAATCACTCGATACCTGATCTTCAACAGGAGTGGACCTACACTGCAAGTGCTGCTGTGACCTCGGTCTAGAAGAGACAATGGCTCGAGTGTCTTGGGAAAGTGCCCCTGCCTGCACATCGGAGGAGTTGGAGAAACTCATGGACGGGGTTCTCCCCCTGTACACGCTACTCTACGGTCCTCCAGACAAACAGGTAAGTACACTGGGAGCATGCTGTATGGGCTATGTCTGTGTGGAGAGGGGTGGATGTAAGAAGGAAGGGGGGAGAGTGCGGCGTGCATGAAACGATGGTGAGTGCATGTGCCACATGGCAAGGGTAGGGATGGGGGCCAATCACTTTGACGGTGCAGTTGGTAATAAGCTTCTCTTCCCCCTGTACAAATCATTTAGGTCTGCGCCCACCAGAAAAAACATATTTGGCGTGCCATCGCCAAGGACGTCTGGAACCTGGGGGTCTACCACAGACGGAGCACCCACTGCCGGAAAAGATGGGAGGACATTCGCCGCTGGAGCAAGAAGACGGCGGAAGCTCAGCTGGGGATGGCCTCCCAACGTGGGAGGGGTGCCCGTCGCACCATGACCCACCTGATGTTCAGGATCCTGACGGTGGCGTACCCGGAGTTGGATGGGCGCTTGAGGGCATCACAGCAGCCACAAGGGGGTGAGTACACTCGCATTCTGCTGATTTTGCGCACAGTGGAGGTGTCTGGGTGGGGAGGTGGGCTATGGGTTTCCCTAGGCCAGGGCGAGTTTAGGAGGCAAGGTCCCTCCGTAAGGTAGGCCATGTGGCACCCCACCCCACCTCTGTAAAGTGCCAAGTACACCTGGTCATGCCCCTGTGTCATCCATGTATGCAGATGTCGTCCATAGCCTTGTAGGCCATTTCCCAGGAATTGAACAGTGGAGCCCAAGAGCGCGGCCTAGTGCAGGGGGCTTCTGTGTCTGTCGTGTCCGCCAACGGTAGCGGTAATGCAAGCACTCAACATGTCTTTCTTCTGTCGTTCCCCCCCCCCCTTTTTGTGGTCTCCCTATTCTTGTGTGCATTAGCATCATCAGGCGGAGGAGCAGTGGCACTGGAGCACGAGGGGGCTACATCCCACATGGCCATGGAGGGCCACACTACGGAATCGGACTTCACCAGTGGGACAGAGGGCAAGGGGAGCTCCACGGCGGGGACAGGAGCTGAAACCAGTGACACGGACTCGTCCTCTGATGGGAGCTCCCTTGTGGTGGCGGCAACATCTGTGCCCCCGCATCTACAGGTACAGCCGCCACCCCCCTTCCAGCACCGCCCTCCCAGCAGCCCCTCAGCCTTCGCCCCGTGCCCGCTCACCCGGGAGGGTGGGCATCACCTTCGCCCCAGGCACCTCAGGCCCTGCCCCTGTCACCCCTGCTGCCCTCAGTGAGGAGGCCATTGACCTCCTCAGGTCCCTCACTGTTCGGCAGTCTACCATTTTGAATGCCATCCAGGGTGTAGAAAGGCAGTTGCAACAAACCAATGCATTCCTGGAGGCCATTCATTCTGGTCAGGTGGCCCTTCAGCAAGCTTTTCAGACTCTGGCCTCAGCACTGATAGCAGCCATTGTCCCTGTGTCTAGCCTCCCCCTCCAACTTCCTCCACCCCGACCCAATCCCCTGTACCTCAGCCTATCCCAAGCACACCTACAGACCAGCATGCACACACGTCAACACACAAGGGAAGCTCAGGCAAACATAAGCACCACACATCCCACAGGCACTCACGCAAGCATCACACACATGCAGACATAGCAACATCCACTACCTCCACTGTGTCCCCCTCCTCCTCATCTCTCTCCTCCCTCCCAGTCTTGTCTACACTCACACCTGCATGCATTACCTCTACAGCCACTACTACCATCACCAGCACACCCACCACCACACCCCGCTCAGGTGCAGTCACCACCCCCACTACCATTCGCACGTCCCCTGTGTCCTCTCCCAGTGTGTCTGTGACGCCCCCTCGCAAGATACACAAATGCAGGCACACACCCACCCAACAACCATCCACCTCACAACAGCCTCCAGCGTATGCACCTTCACCCAAAGTCAGCAAACGAACACCTCCTACAACCACAACCTCTTCCTCCACTCCCAAACGCCCTCCAGCTACCCATCCCAGTGTGTCCCAAAAACTTTTCCTGTCCAACCTTGACCTCTTTCCCACACCTCCCCCACCCCGTCTGTCACCTAGGTCCCGAACTAGCACCTCAGCCACAACATCTCCGGGACCAGTGGTGCCTGTAGTCACCGGAATCTGGAGTGCACCAGCCACCAGGGCAGCCAGTGTGGCACGGAGCCACAGCACAGACAGTCCCCCACCTGTGAATCATCAGAAGTTCGCCAGTGCCAGGCGGGAGTGGGGGAAGACTCCAGCCACCAAAGCCGCTCCCAGGGGTACAGGTGGGAGTGTGGAGTCAGCTGTGACACCTTGAAAGGTGGGGAAGGGCCACAAGAAGGTCAGCAAGTCTGGGAAGAGCAGCACAGCGGAGAAGACCGCCATCATCCCAGCCCAGCTGCACAGGAGGCCACCGCCAGCACCAGTCCAGCTGCCCAGGAGGCCACCGCCAGCACCAGCCCAGCTGCCCAGGAGGCCAGCACCAGCCCAGCTGCCCAGGAGGCCACTGCCAGCACAAGCCCAGCTGCCCAGGAGGCCACCGCCAGCACAAGCCACGCTGGGCCATGAAGGACCGCCAGCAAAAGCCCCGCTGGGCCATGAAGGACCGCCAGCAAAAGCCCCGCTGGGCTATGAAGGAATGCCAGCACAAGCCCCGCTGGGCCATGAAAGTCAGTCAGCAGCTGAGTCACTGCAATGGAGACTGCCGTCTCAAGCACCGCTGAACAGGGCACCGCCGTCTCAGGCACCGCTGAACAGGGCACCGGCGTCTCAAGCACCGCTGAACATGGCACCGCCGTCTCAAGCACCACTGAACAGGGCACCGCCGCCTCAAGCACCGCTGAACAAGGCACCACCGTCTTAGGCACTGCTGGCCCATGAGCGCCAAGGGCACTGACGCTACTGAGTCCGCCACGGGCAGAATTGAGCACTCAGGGCACAATGCCCCCTCCAGAACCAGTGGAGAGATCTATCCACTACCTCTGTCCTTAGCAGGATGAAGCACTCTGGGCACCATGCCCCCTCCAGAACCAGTGGAGACTGCCATCCACTACCTCTGTCCTTAGCAGGATGAAGCACTCTGGGCACAATGCCCCCTCCAGAACCAGTGGAGAGATGCATCCACTACCTCTGTCCTTAGCAGGATGAAGCACTCTGGGCACCATGCCCCCTCCAGAACCAGTGGAGACTGTCATCCACTACCTCTGTCCTTAGCAGGATGAAGCACTCTGGGCACAATGCCCCCTCCAGAACCAGTGGAGAGATGCATCCACTACCTCTGTCCTTAGCAGGATGAAGCACTCTGGGCACCATGCCCCCTCCAGAACCAGTGGAGACTGTCATCCACTACCTCTGTCCTTAGCAGGATGAAGCACTCTGGGCACAATGCCCCCTCCAGAACCAGTGGAGAGATGCATCCACTACCTCTGTCCTTAGCAGGATGAAGCACTCTGGGCACAAGGCCCCCTCCAGAGCCAATGGAGACTGTTATCCACTTGAGAGACTGTGGCTTTGCACTCCCCAGGATGAAACAGCGGGCAAGCCACCCACTGTATAGACTTGAGAGACTGTGGCTTTGCACTCCCCAGGATTGAACAGTGGGCAAACCACCCACTGTATAGACTTGAGAGACTGTGGCTTTGCACTCCCCAGGATTGAACAGTGGGCAAACCACCCACTGTATAGACTTGAGAGACTCTGGCTTTGCACTCCCCAGGATTGAACAATGGGCAAACCACCCACTGTATAGACTTGAGAGACTGTGGCTTTGCACTCCCCAGGATTGAACAGTGGGCAAACCACCCACTGTAGAGACTTGAGAGACTGTGGCTTTGCACTCCCCAGGATGGAACAGTGGTGAAGCCACCCACTGTATAGACTTAAGAGACTGTGGCTTTGCACTCCCCAGGATTGTACAGTGGGCATGTGGCCCCCTCGTGGATTTGGTGTTGTGCACTCAAGCGGCTGAGGTGCCCCCCCTTTCCCTCCCCCTGAGGTTCCTGTTTTGTTGCTCTCTGATGCCCCTGAAGTGTTCTTTCCGTCATGGTCGGGGATCTTGTGTGGGCCTCACCCATACCGTGTGGTCCCAGTGTTCCACAGACTTAATTGGAGCACTACCTGGACTACTATGCTTTATATATATTTTGTACATGGTGTATATATATATTTTTGCCTACTTGATTTTAATAGATTACAATGGTTACACTTATTTTCTATTGTCTTTGCATTCTTCCAGAGGGTTTGGGGGGTGTAACTGTGATGTATCAATATGCATTAGTGTGTGTCTTGTAGTGGGTGAGGGTGGGGGTGGGGGTGTTGCGTGTTGCGTGTGTGTGTCCCTGTTTTTTCCCTCCTCCCTCCCCTGTGTCGTAGGTGCAGTACTCACCGTGGTCTTCGCCGCCGGCGTTCGTGCTCCTGGTAGAGGAGCAGGAAGACTATTGCAGGGAGAATTTAGAGTTCCGGGTCCATGGTGTCCTGGTTCCTCGTGGGGTGTGTAGAGGTGAGCGTTTTCCCTTCGGAATTCCTGTTTCCGCCGTGTTTTTATCAGCGGTGAATCCACCACAGAAAAGATGGCGGATTGGTGGGTTATAATAGTTTGGGGGGTACATTGTCCTCCGCCTGTCTGTTGGCGGTGACCGCCACGCTGTTTGTCTGTACAGCCATGGCGGTCGGAGTGTTAAAGTGGCTGTCTTTATTGGCGGTTTCCGCCACGGTCGTAATTGCAAGTTTTTTACCGCCGGCCTGTTGGTGGTCTTACCGCCGCTTTAACACCGTCCACCAGGGTTGTAATGACCACCTTTGTTTGCTTTTTAAAGACTTAAGACACTTCGGGGGTCATTTTGACCCTTGGCGGTACATGACCGCCAGGGCTAAAATGATGGAAGCACTGCCAACAGGCTGGCGGTGCTTCCTGGGTCACTAAGACCGCGGCGGTTTTCCACCACAATGGCCCCGGCAGTAGTAATCCGCCAGGGCAGTTCTGCTAGCAGCTCTGCCCAGGGGATTACGAGTTCCCGACCGCCAGCCTTTTTCTGGCGGTTTTAACCACCAGGAAAAGGCTGGCGGTACGGGGAGTCGCAGGGCCCCCTGACAGGGCCCCATGTGGCTTTTCACTGTCTGCTATGCAGACAGTGAAAAGCCCGATGGGTGCAACTGCACCCGTCGCACGGCCGCAACACCGCCGGCTCCATTTGGAGCCAGATTCCATTTTGCGGGCCACATCCCCGCTGGGCCGGCGGGCGGAAACTCGGTTTCCATCCACCGGCCCAGCGGGGATGTCGAAATGGACACCGCGGGAGTCCGGCCGCATTGGCGGCTGCACAGCGGTTACAACTTGACGGGCGGCGCTTGCCGCCCGCCAATGTTGTAATGAAGCCATTCATATCACTTTTCAATGATATCTGTACAATTTCCTATTGCATCTTTTTGCATCTTTTTTCGTTTTGACCTGCAAATATCCAGATAAATATTATATATTTTTGTAAACACTGTGTGGTGCATTTTTGTGGTGCTATATTGTGTTTTTGTATGATTTATTGCAGAAATACTTTACACATTGCCTTCGAAGTAGAGCCTGACTACTCAGTGCCAAGCTACCAGAGGGTGGGCACAGGATAACCTGGATTGTGTGTGACTTACCCTGACTAGAGTGAGGGTCCATGCTTGGACAGGGGGTAACCTGACTGCCAACCAAAGAACCCATTTCTAACATTGACCAACTTGCATTGCTGAATTGATCAATGTTATAATTTTGCCAATTCAGATTAATGTTGTTTTTGCTCATTAATAAAAAATCTAGATGAATTATTTCTCATGATGCTAATAGAGTTTGGTTAACCATGGATTTAGTGAAATAAAGGAAATTGACTAGAATTTGAACTAATAGGGAATAAAACGAACTAACCTTCTTGATAGTTATGGTCTTTTGTTTTTAAGCTAAGCTTTGGTGTTATACGTCGGTTAGAATTATTGTTGATGTTTTCTTTATTCACCACTTGGCTAGGATACTCTATGCGATCCAAAAGATTAATTGACCTTTATGCGTCCCCTTGTAAGTTTACTTACTAAGGAGAAGGCGCGCTTTTCGGTAGCAGAGGATGATAAGTTTCCTTAGGGAACTAGTTAAGTGGTGAGTAGAGGTTATGGTAGTAGTTTGAAGTTGAGTATAATTTTCCAAATTTTATGAGGTTTGAATTGTGTTTTTCTGAAATGGCAATGGTAGCAAGGATGATATTTCCTTATGCCCAGAAATGAGCCCAGAAATGACTTTCCCAGGTCCTGGATCCCGTTGGTAAGATTGAGTATGTTCTCAGCGTATTTTGAAGTAGTATTAGAGTAGTAGATTGCGCTCGCATAAGCTTAAGCAGATCGCAGGTGAATTGTTATGTAAGTGAGGTCAAAGTAGGGAGTCTGCGTACTCCATTTTAGGGTTTAGTAGGAGTGTGCGTACTCCAAGGTGTGAGAGTAGGGAAGTTGTTGAACTTCACACGTGTGTGGCGCTTTGTGCTAACAAATTGTCCATGTGGTTGATGGTGATCTACGGACCCTGCGTGGTCTAAGACTCCGGAGTATATTAACAAGTGTAGGAGACACTTGGGTATATGTTGTAATCTGTCTGCTTTATTAGGTTGATCGGGCATGGTCAACAAGTCAGAGTGAATGATTAGATGAATAAAAGAAGCTTCGACTGACATTTGGTGAGTCCTTCATGCACCAAGACAGACCCAGAGACAAGTTGAGAGTAAAGTTTGTGGGTCAAATTTTACTTGCGAATGTGGGGGACTGAGAAAGAGGAATAGCTAAGGAGTTAGAATGTGCCGTTAGTGAAAATCCATAAGGTCCCTGAAGCGATTGTGTCTCCTCCTGTAGTGAACCAGCACGTTTGTTTTAGTTATTATTTGTTGAAGATGCTCGCAATATAATTGCAATAGTTGAGTGAAATTGAGTTGAGAAAGGCGAAGCTGCAAGACTTTGTCAGCCGCTGTGAGTCAGAGTGACGTCAGTGTGTGCCGCTCTGGGGTAGGTTGGTTAGTGAGGAGAGCCGCGACCGGATTGGCAGCTGTCCGCGAGAGGCAATTGGTTGAGTAAGCGGGTGAAGGGAACATTGGGAGTAAAAATCATTTCATTTATTGAATTTATAGTACACAAAACAGGCAAAATGAAGTTTTTCCAGGCATTAAAGAGAGTGGTGAGAGGTGATTCTTACATTAAAGCGTCAGTGGGAGAACCGACTCCCCCGGAGGATTCTCCGACGTATCTTGTGATGACGGAAAAGGGCACAGCTTCGTGTCTTTGGTTGAAGCAATGGAGTAAATTGACTTAGAATCAAGGGACATTAGCTTTTCCAGAACATGGAACATTCAATTTGAGAGTTTTGGATCAATTGCGATTATCATTGTATGACATGAGACCGTTACCGAGGCCGGCACAGTTTGAGGCTTTAGCAGTATGGGAGTTAGTGGCCGGACAGCAGCAAGAGATGAAGCTCAACAGAAGGATAAAGAAGATAGAAAAGTCACTAGCTGAAGCAAGGTGGGATTGGGAGCAAAAGAGATGGAGAATAGCAACTATGAAGGAGATAAAATTGTTTCGCCCAATTATAGAAAGTGATGGGTCAGATAAAGGGGACAATGTTAAGAAAGAGGAAAGTGGGGGAAAGAAGAAAAGAAAGAAGTCCTATGTGGACGATGACGATTCTGATGTTGAAGACCTCATTACACAGTTACTGAGAGATAGACCTCCACCTCTGACGACTTATGCAGGGGGTCCAGGGACTAGTGCTACAGCCCCTCCTGATACTCCTGGGACATCCCAGGGAGCCGCGGGCGCTGTACAAGCAGAAGGAGGACAGTTACCAGGGGCAGTACAGAGTACACCAGTTGAAGGAACTAGTGCAGTAGCTCAGGCACAGGTGCATACCCCTTCGGTGAAAAGGATTTATCCAGATGTACCAGTTCCTGAGACTGTTTCAAATATTGTAGTGCCAAGGGAACAGGTGCACCCGCAGCCAATGTTGGTCCAGACTGACCCGACTCCAATGTTAATGCCACCAGCACAGATACAGAGAATGCTGAGGTTTGACCATTTAACAGGGACTTTGGTAGATCCTGCACCAGTTATGAATCAGGCAATGGGAGTACCACTCACACAGGGTATGGGTACTAGAGCAGCCCCAGATGCAATATTGCTACCGATCACTGTTGGTCCAGCAGTACCTTTATATGCCCAGAAGAAAGCAGAAACAGGAGGACAGGCAGATATGGCACAGAGGGGGTCATTATAACATTGGCGGTAAAAGCCGCTTACCGCCGTGCAGAAGACCGCCAATACACCGCGGCGGCGGTGGGAGACCGCCACAGCTATTATGACACACATCACGGATTCCGCCGAAATTCAGACACCCACACAAGTCCGCCACACCAAGGTCAGCGATAAATATGCGGAAACAAATCCTCCACCTCCACGCCAACAGAAACACGCCCATGCTATTACGACCCACGAATCCACTCGGAGGTCTTTCAACCGCGGTTATCCATTGGCGGTACACACAGCCGCACTCAAAATACACACACATCTCCAAAACACCGCCACATTGGACAATTACAAATACACACACCTGATACACATACACACACCACTCCCACACACCCAACACAATATAAAACACACACCCACATCACCCACAAACCCCTACGACCACAAATTAGAGACGAAGGCCAGAGAGAGCCAACACAATAGATAACACCATCACACAGAGGCACACTACACCATCACCCACACAACATCCACCCACAAAACACCACATACCACTACACTCACCACACTCATCAACACATACACCAACCCACACATCACACACACCACCCCATGTCACGCCAAAGACACCCCCGCTTCTCCGAGGAGGAGCTCAGGGTCATGGTCGAGGAAATCATCAGGGTAGAGCCACAGATATTTGGCTCACAGGTACAGTACACATCCATAGCCAGGAAGATGGAGCTATGGCAAAGAATAGTGGACAGGGTCAACGCTGTGGGACAGCACCCAAGAAATAGGGAGGACATCCGGAAGAGATGGAACGACCTACGGGGGAAGGTGCGTTCCACGGTATCCAGGCACCACATCGCGGTACAGCGGACTGGCGGCAGACCCCCACCTCCTCCCCCACAACTAACAACATGGGAGGAGCAAGTCTTGTCCATCTTGCATCCTGAGGGCCTCGCAGGAGTCGTTGGAGGAACGGACACTGGTAAGTCAAATCTTCACTATCATATCCCCCACCCTACCTGCATGCTATCACACACCCCCACCCTCACACCCTCCCCTATCACCCTAATTCCTCACTAATCTACCCATAACACCAACCACCCATCCCAACCCCAAGACCTCCATGACACAACTAAGCATGGACACCCATCACTAAAGCATGCCCACTGCACAGACACACAACACCCCCCAACCATCACCACACAAGCCCCCACACAGGAATGCCTGCACTGGGGTTCACGCACACCCAACCATTGCACACCATGAAACACACACATGCAATAATCATGTACTTATACCCCCGCAGGAACCCAAAGGAACGTCACCACACCAGAGGGTCCAGACAACACCACTCCACCCCCAGAAGAGGCCCACAGTGACAACAGCAGCTCTGCCCTACTGGATCTTGATGACCAGCCCGGACCATCGTGGGCCTCAAGACAGTCGGTTCCCCTTGCCCAGCCACAGCCCAACACCGAGCTTACACCCTCTGGTAACACCAGCACAGCACCCACCCAGCGGGCCCATACCTCCCTACCCAGGACAGGTCAATCAGCGGTGTGTCCACCACTACAGGGCACCCAGGCTAACCCACCACCCCAACAACAACAGGGACCTGGGGGCAGTGGTAGTGGGCACACGGTCCAGGGGACGGAGGCACAGGAACACCGGGGAACTGGGAGGGCTGCTGTGTGACAAAGGGAGGACAGGCCAAGGGAACCTACTCTCAACGAGGCCCTATCCTCCATCATGGGAGCATACCAGCACTCCCAGGAGACGATGGCAATGGTCCTGGACAAGTTGCAGGAGACCCTTCATCTGCAGAAGGAGCAGTATTTGGGGTTCAGGGAGGAGCTCAGGACCACCGCCTCCGCCCTGGGCACCATCGTAGGGGTGCTGACGGACATTCAAAAGACCTTGAGGGACACCGTGGCACTCCAAGGGGCCCCTGACATTAGCCAGGACGATGAAATGCCCACCACCTCCGCCGGCGCTAGTGGACAGGACGCCCCGCCACAGGACCACCACAACAGCACCCCACCCCCTGCAGATGGACAACCACCATGAAAGCGGGCCCTGAGATCCAGGAACAGGACAGAGCAAGATGGCAAGACCCCCGCGAGGAAATAAGACCACCCTGATTGTCCCCCCACTGTCCCACTTTGTTACCCTGTCCAGGTTGGAACTGCCCCAGCTCCACTTCCAATGGGCAGATGTGCAATGCACCTTTGAGACTAATAGACAGGACTCTGCCATGGACATTCTTCCACCATGACCTCTCCCCATTTCACAACCCCCCTAAATTTTTATGCACTTCAATAAACACCCTTGAAACCTCAATAATAGTGGAGTCAGTCAATGATTGTGAACTTTGTATTGTCAATTACAGTGTTAAAAAAGGTTACCCATTGGAAGGTCAACATACCAATGTCACACATCACAAGCCTTTCAAGGGTGCAAGCTGTTGACACGTAGGTTACCACATTACTGAAACTGAAATGGAAGGGGACAACTCAGTTACCAAATAGGGAGTGAAATGTAGGTACAGGATAGAGGTAGACGTGTGAAATGTAATATAATGTGAAACATGAAATTGTACTCACCTGTGTCTCATTGAAAATATTGCTGTATGAGTGACTCCCTGTTGTCGTTTTCATCTTCATCAGCTTCATCCTCATCACTGTCCACAGGCTCCACAGGCTCAACCGCTGCAACAACACCGTCATCTGGATCATCCTCCTGTAGAAAAGGCACCTGGCGTCGCAATGCCAAGTTATGGAGCATGGAGCAGGCGATGAGGATGTCGCACACCTTCTTCGGTGAGTAGAATAGGGACCCACCTGTCATATGGAGGCACCTGAACCTGGCCTTCAGGAGGCCGAAGGTCCGCTCGATCACCCTCCTAGTCCGCCCATGGGCCTTATTGTACCGTTCCTCTTCCTGGGATTCCTCACTGGGGTCAGCAGCCAGGATAGGTTTGGGTAACCAGAGTCCCCCAATAGCCATACACGGTGCCTCTTGAGTTCACCCATCATATCAGGGATGCTGCTATTCCGCAGGATGTAGGCGTCATGCACTGAGCCAGGGAACATTGCATTGACCTGCGAGATGTACTGGTCTGCCAAACAGACCATCTGGACATTCATGGAATGATAACTCTTCCTGTTCCTGTACACCTGTTCATTCCTGCGGGGGGGGGACCAGAGCTACATGGGTCCCATCAATGGCAACTATGACGTTGGGGATATGTCCAAGGGCATAGAAGTCACCTTTCACTGTAGGCAAATCCGCCACCTCAGGGAAAATGATGTATCTCCTTACGTGTTACAGCAGGGCAGACAACACTCTGGACAACACGTTGGAAAACATAGGCTGGGACATCCCTGATGCCATGGCCACTGTTGTCTGAAAAGACCCACTTGCAAGGAAATGGAGCACTGACAGCACCTGCACGTCAGGGGGGATTCCAGTCGGATGGCGGATTGGTGACATCAGGTCTGGCTCCAACTGGGTACATAGTTCTTGGATTGTGGCACGGTCAAACCGGTAGGTCACGATGACATGTCGCTCTTCCATTGTCAACAGGTCCACCAGCGGTCGGTACACCGGTGGATTCCACCCTCTTCCAATATGTCCCAACTGACGGTGCCTAAGAAGGACAACAGTGAAGAAACTGTCAGCATTCCTCCAGGTATGTACCCACAGTCACACACAAGACTACACCAGACAATTAACCCATCCTGGAAAGGTTTTGAGTGTAGGCCTCGGTATGTGTGATGCAGTAGTAATTGAAGCCATGTGGGCCCCTGAAATGGCGGCTGCCTGACCTATAAACTGGGACAATGGAATTGTGGGGTAACTGCGCTGGCGTTGGACACCGTTGCGGTAGGCGGTCGTAGAGCGCGGCGCAATGCTGCATTGGTTAACATTGGACCCTATGGGTCCCAGGAGCCAATGAACAGGTGCGCTGGCGGTGATGATGCGCATCGCCGCGGACGTCACCGCCGCGGACGTCACCACCATTTTCTATCTCTTCAATCACTAGATACCTGACCTTCGACAGGAGAGGACCTACACTGCTAGTGCTGCTGTGACCTCGGTCTGGAAGCGACGATGGCTGCTGCGTCTGGGGAAAGGGCCCCTGCCTTCACTGCACAGGAGTTGGAGAAACTTGTGGATGGGGTCCTCCCCCAGTATACGCTACTCTACGGTCCTCCAGACCAACAGGTTAGTACACAGGGAGCACATTGTATGGGCTAGGGCTGGGTGGAGAGGGCTGGGTGGATGAGGGAAGGGGGCAGAGTACATAGAACAGTCATGCATGGGGATGAATGGGCCACAGGGATAGAGTTGGGAGGGAGCCAATTACAACGACGGTGCTGTAGGTAATGACTGTTCCTCTTTCCTTGTGCATGTCATGTAGGTCAGCGCCCACCAGAAGAGGGACATTTGGCGTGCCATCGCCAAGGAAGTCTGGACCCTGGGGGCCCACCAGAGACGGGGCACCCACTGCCGGAAGAGATGGGAGGACATTCGCCGCTGCAGCAAGAAGACGGCGGAAGCTCAGCTGGGGATGGCACCATGACCCCCCTGATGTTCCGTATCCTGGCGGTGGCCTACCCGGAGTTGGATGGGCGCTTAAGGACATCACAGCAGACACAAGGAGGTGAGTACAACCTCATCCTATGGACTTTGCGTGCAGTGGAGCTGTCTGGGTGGGGGTGGTGGGCCGTGAGTGTCCCTAGGCCAGGGCGAGTTAGGTAGGCAAGGCCCCTCCATTGTGTAGGCCATGTGGCACTCTACCCCAGCTAAAAAAAAAGGCAAATTGATGTATAGTTGCCCCTTTGCCATCCATGTGGGCAGATTTCTACCATTGCCATGTAGGCCATATCCCAGAAATTGCATGTGCAGAGGGCAGCAGCACGGCGTAATGCAGGGGGCTGCTGCGTTTGTCTTTTCCGCCAACGGTAGCGGTATGCCATGCACTAAAACTCTCTTTCTTCTGTCTCCACCCTTTTTCTGCGCTCCCTGTCCTTCTGTACATCAGCATCAACAGGCGGAGGGACAGTGGCACCGGAGCACGAGGGAGCTGCATCCCACATGGCCATGGAGGGCCACACCACAGACTCTGAATTCACCAGTGGGACGGAGGGCGAGGGGAGCTTCACGTCGGCCACAGGATCACCAAACAGCGACACGGACTCGTCCGGCGATGTGAGTTCCCCTGTGGTGGCGGCACCATCTGTGCGCCCCACTTCTACAGGTACAGCCGCCACCTCCCCTACCAGCACCCCCCTCCCAGCAGCCCCTCAGCGTTCGCCCCGTGCCCGCTCACCCAGGAGGGTGGGCATCACCTTCGCCCCAGGCACCTCAGGCCCTGCCCCAGTCACCCCTGCTGCCCTCAGTGAGGAGGCCATTGACCTCCACAGGTCACTCACTGTTGGGCAGTCTACCATTGTGAATGCCATCCAGGGTGTAGAACGAGAGTTGAAACACAGTAATGCATTCCTGGAAGGCATTCATTCTGGTCAGGCTGTCCTTCAGCGAATCCTGCAATCTCTGGCCTCAGCACTGATGGCAGCCATTGTCCCTGTGTCCAGCCTCCCCCCTCCAACTTCCTCCACCCAGACCCAATCCCCTGTACCCCAGCCCATCCCAAGCACACCTACAGACCAGCATGCACACAAGTCAACACACACAAATAGCTCAAGCAAACATAGGCACCACACACACCACAGGCACCCACACAAGCATCAGACCCATACAGACAGAGCAACATCCACTGTCTCCACTGTGTCCCCCTCCTCCTCTTCTCCCTCCTCCCTCCCAGTGTCGCTACACACACACCTGCATGCACCACATCTACAGGCACTAGGACTCACACCAGGACACCCAGCACCACAAGCCGCTCCCCTGCACTCACCACCTCCACTGCCATATCCACGTCCCCTGTGTCCTCTCCCAGTGTGTCTGTGACGCCCTCTCCCAAAGTACACAAACGCCGGCAATCACTCACCCAACATCCATCCACCTCACGACAGCCTCCAGTACCTGCACCTGCACCCAAAACAGCTAAAGTGACACCTCCTACAACCACCTTCTCTTCCTCCACTCCCAGAGCCCCTCCAGCTACCCATCCCAGTGTACATCAGAAACTGTCCCTATGTCAAATTGACCTTTATGCCCCCACCCCCCCCTCCAATTCATCAGTCCCGTCGTAGCGCCTCAGCCAAAAAACCTCCAGTACCAGTGGTGCGTGTACCAGGTTTTTGGAGTGCCCCGTCCACCAGGGCAGGCAGTAGGACCCGGAGCCAAGGCACTGTCAGCCCACCCCCTGTAAAGGCTCCGAAATTGGAGAGTGGACGACGGGACCGTGTCAAGACTCCTGGTGGGACAAACAGTGAAATGGGATCCAAGGGGATTGGTGAGTCATCTGTAACTCAAAAGAAGGTGGGGAAGGTCCCGAGGAAGTCTCCCCAACCTGTTGTGAGTGTCACGGCGGAGAAGTGCGCAATCATTTCCGGCGGTCCAGACACAACTGCCAGCACCGTCGTCACTGGTCAGGAGACCACCGCCAGAGTCATAGCCCGGTAGGGCCCAAGTACCGTCACTGGTCCAGAGACCACCGCCAAAGTCATAGCCCAGGAGGGCCCAAGTATCGTCACTGGTCCAGAGACCACCGCCAGAGTCATAGCCCAGTAGGGCCCAAGTATCGTTACTGGTCCAGAGACCACCGCCAGAGTCACAGCCCAGGAGGGCTCAAGTATCGTCACTGGTCAGGAGACCACCGCCAGAGTCACAGCCCAGGGGGGCCCAAGTATCGTCACTGGTCCAGAGACCACCGCCAGAGTCACAGCCCAGGAGGGCCCAAGTATCGTGCTGGTCCAGAGACCACCGCCAGAGTCATAGCCCAGGAGGGCTCAAGTATCGTCACTGGTCCAGAGACACCCGCCACCGCCAGAGTCATAGCGCAGGAGGGCCCAAGTATCGTTACTGGTCAGGAGGCCACCGCCGGAGTCACAGCCCAGGAGGGCTCAAGTATCGTCACTGGTCAGGAGACCACCGCCAGAGTCATAGCCCAGGAGGGCCCAAGTATTGTTACTGGTCCAGAGACCACCGCCAGAGTTACAGCCCAGGAGGGCTCAAGTATCGTTACTGGTCAGGAGACCACCGCCAGAGTCATAGCCCAGGAGGGCCCAAGTATCGTCACTGGTCCAGAGACCACCGCCAGAGTCATAGCCCAGGAGGGCCCAAGTATCGTCACTGGTCCAGAGACCACCGCCAGAGTCACAGCCCAGGAGGGCCCAAGTATCGTTACTGGTCCAGAGACCACCGCCAGAGTCATAGCCCAGGAGGGCTCAAGTATCGTCACTGGTCCAGAAACCCCCGCCACCACCAGAGTCAGAGCCCAGGAGGGCCCAAGTATCGTTACTGGTGAGGAGACCACCGCCACCGCCGGAGTCACAGCCCAGGAGGGCTCAAGTATAGTTACTGGTCAGGAGACCACCGCCACCGCCGGAGTCACAGCCCAGGAGGGTCCAGAATCCCACAGCCCCTCTGGGCAATGATGGAACGTCATGCCACACACCAACGTCCAGTTTGGAGTTTGTCATACCACACACCAGCGTCCAGTGTGGAGTTCATCATGCCACACACCAATGTCCAGTATGGAGTTCGTCATGCCACACACCAATGTCCAGTGTGGAGTTCGTCATGCCACACACCAATGTCCAGTGTGGAGTTCGTCATGCCACACACTTTCGTCATGCCACACACCAATGTCCAGTGTGGAGTTCGTCATGCCACACACCACTGTCCAGTGTGGAGTTCGTCATGCCACACACCAACGTCCAGTGTGGAGTTCGTCATGCCACACACCAATGTCCAGTGTGGAGATCGTCATGCCACACACCAATGTCCATTGTGGAGATCGAAATTCCACACACCAATATCCGTACCAGAACCGCCATGGCAAAGCACCGCTGAACAGGGCAAAGACCGCCATGGTGAAGACCGCTGAACAGGGCAAAGACCGCCATGGCAAAGCACCGCTGAACAAGGCCAAGACTGCCATGGTGAAGACTGCTGAACAAGGCCAAGACTGCCATGGTGAAGACCGCTAAACAGGGCAAAGACCGCCATGGTGAAGACCGCTGAACAGGGCAAAGACTGCCATGGCAAAGCACCGCTGAACAGTCCATAGCCAGCCATGGCAATGCACCGCTGAACAAGGCCAAGACTGCCATGGTGAAGACCGCTGAACAGGGCAAAGACCGCCATGTTGAAGACCGCTGAACAGGGCAAAGACTGCCATGGCAAACCACCGCTGAACAGTCCATAGCCAGCCATGGCAATGCACCGCTGAACAAGGTCAAGACTGCCATGGCTAAGCACCGCTGAACAAGGCCAAGACTGCCATGGTGAAGACAGCTGAACAGGGCAAAGACTGCCATGGTGAAGACCGCTGAACAGGGCAAAGACCGCCATGGTGAAGACCGCTGAACAGGGCAAAGACCGCCATGGCTAAGCACCGCTGAACAAGGCCAAGACTGCCATGGTGAAGACCGCTGAACAGGGCAAAGACCGCCATGGTGAAGACCGCTGAACAGGGCAAAGACCATGTGGGTATGAATAGTCCGGCACATCAGGCATCGTTCTCCCATGTGCAGCTGGGACTGTGACAGGACATGTACTTTCACGGGGAGACTCAGCCAGTGTGGGCACCAGTCCCACCCAGTACCAGTAGAGAACTGCATCTACTTGCGAAGATGTGTCTTTGCACTCCCCAGGATGGCACAGTGGGCAAGCCACCCACTGTAGAGACTTGTGAGACTGTGGATTTGCACTCCCCAGGATGTAACAGTGGGCAAGCCACCCACTGTAGAGACTTGAGAGACTGTGGCTTTGCACTCCCCAGGATGTAACAGTGGGCAAGCCACCCACTGTAGAGACTTGAGAGACTGTGGCTTTGCACTCCCCAGGATGGCACAGTGGGCAACCCACCCACTGAAGTGACTTGAGGGACTGTGGCTTTGCACTCCCCAGGATACATCAATGGGCATGGAACCCCGTTGTGGATCTGGCTTCGCATTCATCTGGCTGAGGTGCCCCCCCTTCCCTTCCCCCTGAGGTGCCTGTATTGTTTCTATCTGATGCCCCGGCAGTGTTCTCTCGTATTTTGGTCAGGTATCTATTGTGGGCCTCGCCCATGCATTTTTGGACTGTTGGTGCACGGACATTGTTGTGTACATATCTGCACTACTTCTTGTATTGTACATTTATTTTTGACAGATTTCGTGATATATATATCCGTATATTTTTTAATGAGTAGTATATTGGCACAATACAAAGTTTGACCGCTATTCGCTTTGTCTTTGCATTCTTCTGGGGGGATTGTGGGTTGTTACTGTGATTTTTGTAAATGCATTGGTGTGTATGTTGTAATATGCGAGGTTGGGGGTGTTTGGTGGTTGTCCCCATAACCTTTGCCTCCCCCCTCCCCCATGTCGTAGGTGCTGTACTCACCGGTATGTTCTGCACCTACGTCGCTGTTGGTCGTAGATGAGCAGGAATGCAAGGGCAGGGAGTATTTGTAGTTCCGGCTCCATGGTGTCCTCGTTCCTCATGGGATGTGTTGAGGTGAGCGTTTTCCCATTGCAAAAGCTGTTTCCGCCGTGTTTTTATCCACGGTAAATCCGCCCCCGAAAAGGTGGCGGATTGGTGTGTTGTGATAGTGTGGGCGGTACATTGTCTTCCGCCTGTCTGTTGGCGGTGACCGCTGCGCTGTTTGTCTGTACCGCCGTGGCGGGCGGTGTGTTAAAGTGGCTGTCTTAGTTGGCGGTTTCCGCCATGGTCGTAATTCCCTTTTTTTGTCCGCCGGCCTGTTTGCGGTATTACCGCAGCTTTAACACCGTCCGCCAGGGTTGTAATGACCACCAGAGTTTGGTAAGAAGGGGAGTGGGAGATTCAGTGAATTCGACATCATCTTCAGGAACTTGTCCGGGTGAGTTCAAATCTGCAGGCTTTAGTCCTCTTGTGGCATTGCCAGATGCATCAAATGTTTCTAATGCAAATCAGAGTTTGAGACTTTTGACTCCACAAGCCTTGGGAACGGGAGCACAGCAGCTGCCTGTGACCAATGCGGGTAACATTTCATTGCAAGGGCTAACAGCTCAGCAGTTAACTAGTTGTCTGGATAATTTAAATTCATCACGGGGCGCACCCAAGGGAGAAGATCAGTTAAATCAAGTGGGACTAAATATTGAAACAAATGAGTTGGTTGAAGGGACAATGGGATTGAATAGGTTAGAGTCCTACACTGAAGAAGAGCTTAGGTATTTATGCCCAAGGATTACAAAAGAAGTAGGGAAAATACACCAGAAGTTAGTGGAAGTAGCAGAGAAGCATGACATTGATCTTAAGACGACGAAACATTTGAGACAAAGTTACAGATTAGATTTTGAGGCAAAAGATTTTGAACACATGGGATCAGCTGGAATGAAAGCACATTTGAGGGACTTGCTGCAAAGTGTGCAGATATGGGGAGCATTAGAGAAATGGGAAGGCAGATGGGCAAGGAAAAAAGAGAAACGAAAACGAGATTCAGAGGGAGAAACGGAGGGAGCAGAGAAAGGGGAAGCAGTTAAAATGCTACCAATGAGAGAGATTCCAGGGGGACAGTTTGTTCATGTCCCATGGCATTGAAGTGACATTTTGTCTTTCACAAATGATTATCCCAAATTGAGAGAGAAGACAGTTGAATGGTATCAGCAGACTGAGAGGTTTGTGAAACTCTCTAAATGTTTGTGGGAAAACCTGAATACCTTATTCGAGATAGTTGTGTCATCTGATTTGTGGGTTGAGTGCAAGAGGGCAGTAGACTGGCCAACAAGTGAACCTGAAAAGAACAAAGTTACAGGCGCACCGTCACCTGAGGTAATGAAAAACTATTATAGGGTGATTGAGTTTCTGAAAACTAGGGGTTCTCAGAAAAACATTGATTGGCAGAGAATTGACAGGACAGTCCAAGAAACTAAAGAGTCAATACATACTTATTATGAGAGATTGCTAAAGGCTTTTAAAGAATACAATGGCAAGGAAGCAGTCGAACTGAAAGACATGTTGCATTTGGTGTTCAGATTTGTTGAAGGGTTGAGACCTGAAGTAGGGCAGATGATTAAGAATCATTTGATTTGCTGGCAGGCAAAGCTGATCGATGAGCTGTTGCAGTATGCTAAATATTGCATCGATGAAATTGAGTTGAAGCAAAAGAAGCTGAAGGAAAATGCAATGGTGATGCAGATTAAGGCAGCACAATCAGGAGTGCAAGGAGCTTTAGTGCCGCTGATGCCGCTGCAGCAGAAAGCTGTCATGTTTCAGCCTCAAGTAAGGGGTAGAGGACATGGTATGGATGTGAAGCGTGGTCCAGACTTAAGTACTGTGGTTGTTCAGAATGACATGCAGGGCATGAAAAGGATGTTGCCATGTCTTTTGTGTGGAAAAGTGGGACACTGGAAGCGGAAGTGCCCATTGATGGTGCAGGAAGGAATGATTCAGCAAAGCGATGTTGGTACAGTCCAAGCTGTACGAGTCCCCAGAATGAGGGACCCAGTCCCGAATGCTCAAAATTGAGGTCAGAATTTCTTGCCTGTAGAACAGATGCAGGTGCCTCGAGCACAGATTACTTCTTTAACACCGGTACAGCGGCAGATTCCTATGGTGCCTAGACAGCAAATGCACATACCCCAAGCCCCGATGGAGCAGCAACAAGTAATGCTTACTCAACAGGTTACAGGTCAGAGACCAGATAATAGTAACAATACAGTACATCAGTTCCAATTTCACAGTGAGGATGAAATAAACAATGGATGGATGAGTAACAGTTCGGATGAAGGAGCTTGCATTCTTGCCGCATCCCTAGAGGTAGATCAGAGAGGGCCTTCTGTGAAGGGAAAGGTAATGGGACATAAGGTCTTGTTTTTGGTTGATACTGGAGCTACTCGATCTACAGTGAGGAGTGTGGAAGTACCAGATTTACCTCTTTCCGGGAGGACAGTTCAGGCTGTGGGAGTGGAGAATAGGCAATTGATTAATCCCATTACAGAGCCAGTGCAAATAGAAATCAGAAATTATTTGGGACTGCACAGATTTGTGGTATGCGACTCATGTCCTGTATCTTTGCTAGGCAGAGACTTACTGTGCAAAACCAATTGTTCCATAAATTGTAAAGATGCAGGAATAGAAGTCCAGATACACAGTGATGATGAGGAGGAGCAGGCGTCAGCCATGGTTCTTAATGATGCATTTGAAGAGTACCCTTTGATTGAGATTTTCCCGATGTTCACACTGAAGGAGTTGCACGCAGACTTGCAGGGAACAGTAAAGGAGAAAGTCTGGGATTTGACAGGGAAAAAAGTGGGATTGATCAAAGGAGTAGAACCTATTAAAATCACTTTGAAGCTGAATGTTGAGTTCCCGAAACTTCCACAGTATAACATGGCAAAGGATGTGATGATGAAGGTGCCGCAAATAATTGGGGATTTCCTGAAGCAGGGTGTCCTAAAAGAAGTGCTGAGCAGTCCATATAATTCACCAATAATGGGATGGAAAAAGCCTTGTGGGAAAGTGTGGGTTGTGCAGGACTTGCGAAAAGTGAATGACATGATGGTTAAGTGTTGTCCGATTGTGCCCAATCCAGCAGTGATACTGTTTCAGATTCCATGTGAGGCAGAGTGGTTCACTGTAGTTGATCTGTCACAAGCTTTCTCTTCAGTGCCACTTCATGAGGATAGTCAGTTTCTTTTCAGTTTCAAACTCCTGGATAAAGTCTACAGCTGGTGCAGGCTTCCACAAGGGTATACGGAGTCACTATCTTTGTTCAATCAGATTTTGAAGATGAATTTGGAGTTGTTCGAATTGCCTTGCCAATCGACTCTAGTGCTGTACACTGATGACTTATTGATTGCATCCAGAACAAGGGACGAGTGTAATCACTACTCCATTGCTCTGTTGAATCATTTGGGGAAGTTTGGACACAAGGTTTCACCAGCAAAGTTGCAGTACTGTCAGAAGTCTGTTAAATATCTGGGTCATCAAATTGAGAAAGGGCTGAGAAGAATCTCCTGAGAAAGGATTACAATGATTTTACAAAGAAATCCTCTGACTTTCCAGAAAGATCAGAAAGATGTGCACATGTTTTTGGGAAGGGTAGGATATTGTAGACAATGGAGTCCGAATTTCGCTGAGATAGCAAAACCTCTACAGCAGTTGACACACAAAGGAGTTACCGATCCCATTAGTTTAGACGAGGATCAGATGAAAGCTTTTACCGACTTGAAAGAGAGTTTGTGCAAGGCTCCTGCGTTGGAAGTGCCTGATTACACAAAGCCTTTCACATTGTTTTGTCATGAACGTGATGCTTGTTCTTTATCTGTCTTGACACAGGTCCATGGAGGTGCTTATCGCCCAGTACCTTATTTTTCAGCTACCTTGGACCTGGTTGCAGCAGCTTTACCAGGTTGTCCCCGAGCAGTAGCCACAGTTGGTTAAAGTCTTTCCCAATGTGAAGGGGTAGTCATGGGATACAATGGTACCACATTCTGTTAAAATCTTACTGACGAGAACAAAAACACAACATTAGACGGGGCCAGACTGACAAGGTATGAGACGAGCATACTGGGAGCTCCAAATGTAACTTTAAAAAGATGTACAGTATTGAATCCAGCAACATTATTGCCAAGTGATACTGCTGAAATTGAGAAAGAGGAGGATATAGAACATGATTGTCTTGAGGTGACCGAGTTATGCACAAAACCTAGACCTGATATCAGAGATACTCGATTAGAAGAAAATGACCAAATTGTTTTTGTTGATGGTTCATGCCTCGGAAATGGGACAGGCAAATTGAGGGCAGGATATGCTGTATGTACAGTTACAGGAACCCGAGCAGCATCTTGGCTTCCCAATGTTTATTCAGCACAAGTGGCGGAATTGGTAGCTCTTACTAGGGCATGCTATGTTTCTACCAGGCTGCGAGTGACAATATACACGGATAGTCAATATGGATTTGGAATTGTTCATGATTTTGGTCAATTGTGGTCACAAAGAGGGTTTATGACCTCAAGTGGAACTCCAATGAGAAATGGTGACAGGCTAAAAGACTTACTGTATGCAATACAATTGCCAGAAGAGATTGCCGTAGTGAAATGCAGTGCACACCAGAAAACACCAGATTACATTTCCTTGGGAAACGGGAATGCGGATCAGGTAGCAAGGTTTTGTGCCCTGAACTGTATATCGTTTAAGGATGAGTGGGAACTAATGCAAGAAGAAGAGACCAGTTGTGCCAATTTTGCATTGAAAGTAATTGACACCCTAGAGGAGTTAAAAACATTGCAAGAAAATGCAGACAAGGAAGAGAAAAAGTTGTGGGCAAAGCTGAAGTGTGTACAGAGACCAGATGAGATCTGGGTATGTGAGGAGGGTCAGATGGTATTGCTGAATTGTCTGTTGTCTCAGATGGCTCGGTATTACCATGATCAGGCACATATTGGAAGGGATGCCATGATTAGATTATTCAAAGTTGATTGGTTCAATCCAAAGTTTAGAAAAGCAGCTGAAGCAGTGTGTCACAGATGTGTAATCTGTCAGCAGCTAAATGTGGGAAAAGGGACAGTGGTGAATCTGAGCCACATTGGAAGAGCGAGAGGACCATTCAGCAGAATGCAATTGGATTTCATTGAGATGTCTGCATGTGGTGGACTGAAGGACGTGTTGGTGATTGTGTGTGTGTTTAGTCATTGGATTGAAGCATACCTCACACGTAGAAATGACAGTCTCACAGTTGCAAAGCTACTCCTTAGAGAACTGATACCAAGGTTCGGTTTTACGATCTCTTTAGAATCAGAAAGGGGAAAGCACTTCAATAATGAAGTGATTGAGCTCTTATGTGTCTCATTAAACATTGAACAGAAGCTTTACTGCAGCTACCGTCCAGAAGCATCAGGACTTGTAGAGCAAATGAATGGTACTCTGAAGTCAAGAATTGCCAAAATGTGTGCAGCCACAAACCTGAAATGGCCGGATGCATTGCCTCTAGTGTTGATGTCGATGAGAAATATACCTGACAGGAAGACAGGATTGTCCCCACATGAGATTCTTATGGGGAGAGCAATGAGATTGCCAGCAATACCAGCCACTGCTCTTGTCAATATTTCAGATGATATGTGTTGGACTACTGCAAGGGTCTAGCTGATGTGGTTCGATCTTTTTCTCAGCAGGTACAAGCCATTACCCTGCCACCTATCCATGACCCAGGCCACAATCTAAGAGCAGGAGATTGGGTCGTGATCAAAAAGCATGTGCGCAAGACTTGCCTAGAGCCACGTTGGAGAGGTCCATATCAAGTGGGGCTGACAACTACAACAGCTGTGAAATGTGCAGGTTTGCCTAACTGTATACATGCGAGCCATACAAAGAAAGTGGTGAGCCCTCAGGATCATGAAGAAGTGTTACTGAGAACGCCTGCAGCTGCAAAACGCATAGTTATACCTGAACCAGAACCGGAGCAGGTTGAGCCGGAAGTGGACCCAGAGTTGGTGGAAGGATCGATCACCCCAGTAAGAGACAAGGGTGTGGAAAATCAGGAGGGAGAACAAAAACTCAATGCAGCAGAAGTGACCAGAGATCCGTGCACTGGAGAGACTCTCACAACTCCAAAATATGCATGCTTCTGTATCTATTGTAGAATTTACTTGAGGAAACAGAAGGGAAGGGGTCCCCAATGACTTTAAAATGTATTGTGTGTTGCATTTAGAATAGAAAGGAACATAGGTATCTACATTTTCAAGAAAGGATTATGAATATGATGAGGCCCTGCTGAGCTATCACTCGCGCCTGAAGGCTGTTCTCTGTGGAATAAGACGTAAAAGAGTCACTTACAGAAATGAGAGGACCTTCGCTGTGATTGCTTGTGTTCACCTCTAAGGGTCAAAGCAAAGCTGAAGCAATAGGAATTTGTACAACAACCAAATCATTAACATTCTCTTTGGAGAGGTAGGAGGTAATGTACATGATCAGCCAACCACCTGACAGGAGGCTCGATCTGATGCTAGCTATTCGAGGGCAGAATTAATGTCTTACCTGCATGAACACAGTGAAATGAGGTACCAATGCTGCAACGTAATACTAAATAATACAGCATTTTGATGTCTGCTTTCCAGCAAGCAAGGTTACATATAGTTTTCTGACAAAATTACCCATCACAAACACAAGAATGAGGTCACATGGCAAATCCTTTTCACCCATTATCAGATAATCTTTTGTTAGGATTACCCATAGCTGATTGTGATATTTTACCTTTGCCTATGAATGGCAGACGCAAACTGAAGCATAAGTGCTGTCCAAAGCAGTCAACCCATATACCACTTCCCTGCTGGTTTCTTTCATGAACTGCAGAAAGGGAATTCATATTGTTTTGTACCACAGCACCCCTCCCACTCCCACAGAAGCTCTGTCTGGGCCTCTGCAAGGAATAACCGAGGTCGATCCATTGCATTCTGAGGAGAGGAGCTAACTATGGTGTTTTCTGCAAAGGGCAACACACACAGCCAGATCCATTGATTATTTAGATCGCATGGCTGAACTAGACACTCTTCAGCGCCGAGAATCTGCCCACTGGTTTTTAGCGCGCAAACACTTTGATCTGTGGGCTTTTAACCACGCCCATCTCATACCCATCACTTTCATTAGTTCCTTCACTTGTCTTTCAAAAATCACTTGATGTCATTGGTAAATGCTTTACGTGTGTCCTGCCTTGAGGCTGTTTTTGTCACGCCTTGCAGACTGCCCCTGTTACATGGATTATTGCACGATTGCTGATATACTTCAGCGTTGGCAAACTATGGCCCATATTTCAAAGAAAATGACGGATCGCGACTCGGCGGCAAAATTGGCAGCACCACGCACTGTCATTTTCACAATGCAAGAATGCGCTGTATTTGAGTACGGCCCACCCCTGTGTTGTTCCCTGCTCCGTCGCTAAACCCTTGGGCCCATATTTATACTTTTTGACGCTAAACTGCGGTAACGCAGTTTAGCGTCAAAAGATTTAGCGCCGTCTAACGCCATTCTGAAGCGCCATGCGGGCGCCGTATTTATGGAATGGCGTTAGCCGGCGCTAGCAGACCGGCGCTGCCTGGTGTGCGTGGAAAAAAACCACGTAGACCAGGCAGCGCCGGCGTAGGGGGAAAATGGCGTTAGGGCGTCTTAAAATGGGGCAAGTCAGGTTGAGGCAAAAAAATCGCCTCAACCCGATTTGCGCCATTATTTTCGACGCCCAGACGCCATTTAAATGACTCCTGTCTTAGTAAAGACAGGAGTCATGCCCCCTTGCCCAATGGCCATGCCCAGGGGACTTATGTCCCCTGGGCATGGTCATTGGGCATAGTGGCATGTAGGGGGGCACAAATAAGGCCCCCCTATGCCACCCAAAAAAAAATAAAAAATATAAAAAATTATACTTACCTGAACTTACCTGAATGTCCCTGGGGTGGGTCCCTCCATCCTTGGGTGTCCTCCTGGGGTGGGCAGGGGTGGCAGGGGGGGTCCCTGGGGGCAGGGGAGGGCACCTGTGGGCTCATTTTGAGCCCACAGGCCCCTTAACGCCTACCCTGACCCAGGCGTTAAATAGTGGCGCAAATGCGGGGTTTTTTGACCCGCCACCTCCCGGGCGTGACTTTTGCCCGGGAGTATAAATACGACGCCGTCATTTTTTTAGACGGGAACGCCTTCCTTGCATCTCATTAACGCAAGGAAGGCGTTCACGCAAAAAAAATGACGCTATTTGCCCATACTTTGGCGCTAGACGCGTCTAACGCCAAAGTATAAATATGGCGTTAGTTTTGCGCCGAATTTGCGTCGAAAAAACGACGCTAATTCGGCGCAAACGGAGTATAAATACGGGCCTTAGTGTGGCATTAGATTTTAGAGCTGCCTCAGGTTTACGAAATCTCGTAAATCTGAGGCCGCGTCAAAATGCAATGAGTGTTGCTGTGACATGCCCAGCAACACTCATTGCTCGCCCCTCTGAAAACTGCATCAGATGGGCCCATATTTACAAGGAGGCGTAACGTCACAAAAAGTGGCATTACACCTCGTTGTAAATATGGAGCAGAGTTTAGCGCCACTGGGGCGTCACATAAAGTGGCCTCTTAAATATGTCCCTTTTTTCTCTCCCCTTCATGCTGCATGGTGGCTATGGCACTCACAGCGCGAACAGGCACAACAGGGTGAACTCGATTGGCGGTATTGGAGTGCTGGTAGCATTGTTCACAGTTACCTAATCAGAGTCATTTCCTGTGGCTCTCCCCTTAAAACACTTGAAATTGGCAAATGCTTTACCTAAAACAGACATTCTCAAAGCAAGCATTACTTTTACAAAACATTTTTGCTCATAACTCAGGCTGTGGTGGTCCTAGGACTATGGAACCACCTATAAAACCTTCAAGACAACGTGTTCTTTTTGTCCATACCCCCACACTAGGTTAGTGGGGATCACAAAATAATAGCCTCTCCCACCATTAAGTTTTGTTTTAAGCAGTATCCTGGCTGGAAGTTTTGTTTACAGCTGAGAGTAGCTTGTGTTTTAAAGGGCTTGTTTATAACATCATTGCTAAAGGCTACCCATCTTGGAAAATATATGATGTACTATGCCATCTAGCGACTAAATATGTGGTTACATTGCATTATTAAATGCTTTTTTTTTTTTTTTTCATTATGTCCTCTGGTAGGTAACTATATAGTTACATGACCATGTTTCTTTCAAATGCTCTTTTCATTGTGGTACTCTCTTGGGGCTGTTCTAGGCGCTACAGTCATATCAACATACTAAAATATCTGTGGCATGGAAACTTGCCCCATAATGCTTTGCAGGGCATTACTTTTACAAAACATTTTTGCTCACAACTCAGCCTGCAGTGGTCCTAGGACACTGGGACAACCTTCAAAACATCGACCACAATGTGCTCTTTCTCTCTATATGAGCTCTGGGTCCCCACACTATGTTAGTGGCGACTCCAAAATGATAACCCTTACCGTCATTCATTACCTTTTTAAGCTCTCTCATGGCTGGAAGTTTTGTTTTGTAATTGAGAGAAGATATGTTTTGTGGGCCTTGATTGTCATACTATTGTAATTGGTCTGCTAGCCTTGAAAACAAATATGTAATGCACTACGTTCTCTAGGGTCTAAATAAATTGTTGCTCTGCTTTACTTTTTCAGTTTTTTGTGTGTGGTTATGTTTTCTAAGGGCTGACTGTATGGTTACATGACCATGATTTTTCAAAATTCCATTTTAATTGTGGTGTTTTCTAGGGTCTGTTCTGAACATTGCAGTCAACATACTGTAATATTTGCGTCATGAAAACTGGTCATTTAATGCTTTCCGGGCATTACTTTTACAGAACTTGTTTTATCATAACTCAGCCTGTGGTGGTCCGAGGACATGTGACCTCCTTCAAAATGCTATTTCTGTCTACATCATCTCTGGGTTCCCATGCTAGGTTAGTGGGTACCTGAAAATAATAACCCCTCCCACCAGTCTGTGTCTCTTAAGCTTTCTCATGGGTAGAACCTTTGTTTTACAAAGGGGAGAATTGTTATTTTA
Organism: Pleurodeles waltl; assembly: GCF_031143425.1. NCBI lineage: Eukaryota > Metazoa > Chordata > Amphibia > Caudata > Salamandridae > Pleurodeles > Pleurodeles waltl. The sequence continues at coordinate 252,928,276 of NC_090446.1, read as the reverse complement.
AAGGCCTTCTTCGTAATATCATTGCAGTAGGCCTGCTAGCCTAGTATATTTTTACACTACAATACCTTCCCCCATTTTTCTCATGGGGTTATGCCCTCAAGGGACTAACAATATGGTTATATGACCATGTTATGGTGCCCTCTAGGGGGCTGTTTTGAGCATTACAGTGTAATGATTTTCTGATAAAGGTTTTTATGATAATTGTATATGTTTAAATGCTCTCTCCTTATTACAATTATGACCACGATTGAGGTAAACTTCACATCCTTATTAAACTAGGACTGTTTGAACACTCTTGATATGTTTGGATGACCCTTTTTTATGGGGAATTGTGTTAGCCAGCCAGCAACTCTGATGGTGGGGTGGTGAAAGTGGTATTCTATTGGAATTAGCATGTCAGATTTAAATTAGAATGTTAAATGGCAACATTTTCATTTTTGCAACAGATAGAGGAAGAAAGTAAATGAAGTGCTTTAGCCATTGGAATTAAAGACAAAATTATGAGGCCGGGTTGACTAAGGGTCGACTAAGAAAGTTCAGTTATGAATTTACACTAGGGAGTTTTCTTTTTTATTTATATTTATACATAAGGGGAGCGGCCCCTTGGGCAGGGGCCGCTCCCCAGGGGGACAAAATATTTTTAGGCCTTTTCTGCTCCCCTAATTATAATTAGGCTGATCTGCACCCAAGGGCGCAGAAACTTCTAGACACCAGGAATAATTTTTTTATGTTTATTTTATTTTTTTATATGTGGGGAGTGACCTCTTAGGCAAGGGTTGCTCCGCTGGGGGGCAAATTGTCTTTAGGCCATTTCTTCCCCCCTTGGGGGAAGATTGGCCTATTTTTATTAGGCCAATGTGCCCCCAATGGGGGCAAAAACCACTAGGCCCCAGGGATTTTTATTTTTTGAGTCAATTTCAGCCAAGGGGAGCGACCCCTTAGGCAATGGTTGCTCCCCTGTGGTGGAAATTTATTTTAGGCCATTTCTGCACCCCTTGGGGGCAGATTGGCCTATTTCTATAAGACCGATCTGCCCCCAGGGAGGGCAGAAAATCCTAGACATCAGTTTTTTTTTTGTTTATTTTATTTTTTTATATGTGGGGAGTGACCCCTTAGGCAAGGGTCGCTCCCTGGGGGGCAAATTGTCTTTATGCCATTACTGCCCCCCTTGGGGGCAGACTTGCCTATTTTTGTAAGGGAGACCAGGGAAGATTTATTTTCAAAATAAGAAGGTGGGGGTATGGACATACCCCCACCCCAAATAAATGGGGCCAAAGTTGTTGTGCCCACCAGTGGGCACATGGGGCAATTACCCTCGATCCACACCCCGGGTGGGGGGGCAGAAAGTCTACTAGATGCCAGGGAATAAAAAAAAATAAAAAAATAGTGGGTTGGTGGCTACCAACTGTTATGGGCCTGGTTATGCCCCCACCCCAGCTGAAGGGGGTAACAGTCTTTCAGCTCCCCCCGCACGGTAAAACATCTTATCCCACAGCAAGCAAGAGGACATTTGGGGGCATATTTATACTCCGTTTGCGCCGGAATTGCGTCGTTTTTTTTGCCGCAATTCCGACGCAAAACTAACTCCATATTTATACTTTGGCGTTAGACACGTCTAGCGCCAAAGTCCATGGAGTTTGTGTCATTTTTTTGCGTGGACACCTACTTTGCGTTAATTATATGCAAGGTAGGCGTTCCCGTCTAAAAAATCGACTCCGAGGCATGTGCGTCGGATTTATAATCCCGTGCAAAATTCACGCCCAGGAGTGGGCGGGTCAAAAAAAATGACATACGGCCGCTTTAGCGCCGTTTTTTAGCGCCTGCAAAAGGCAGGCGTTAAGGGACCTGTGGGCTCTGAAGGAGCCCAGAGGTGCCCTCCCATGCCCCCAGGGACACCCCCTGTCACCCTTGCCCACCCCAGGAGGACACCCAAGGCTGGAGGGACCCATCCCAGGGACATTAAGGTAAGTTCAGGTAAGTGTTTATTTTTATTTTTTTGTGACATAGGGGGGCCTGATTTGTGCCCCCCTACATGCCACTATGCCCAATGACCATGCCCAGGGGACAGAAGTCCCCTGGGCATGGCCATTGGGCATGGGGGCATGACTCCTGTCTTTGCTAAGACAGGAGTCATTTCTATGGGGGTTGGGAGTGAAAAAAAATGGCGCAAATCGGGTTGAGGCGAAAAAATTGCCTCAACCTGACTTGCCCCATTTCTTGACGCCCAAGCCCCATATCCCCCTACGCCGGCGCTGCCTGGTGTATGTCGTTTTTTTTAACGCACACCAGACGGCGCCGGCGGCTAACGCCGGCTAACGTCATTCAATAAATACGGCGCCCGCATGGCGCTTCAGAATGGCGTTAGCCGGCGCTAATTTTTTTGACGCAAAACTGCGTTAGCGCAGTTTTGTGTCAAAAAGTATAAATATGGGCCTTGATTATTTTGGGTTTTTGTTTTACATTTGGGCCATGAGAGCTTGGCTAACTCTCAAAATCGTCCCACCTGGAATGGTGAGGGCTGTACTTTTTGGACTTTGGGATACTGCCATGTAGAAACATCCACAAGACCTAGACAAATCTGAAAACTAAACATCTGGGTGGTTCCAGTGTGGTGTGCTCTACATGCACCCTGCACCATTTTCTTACCCACAATGGCCTGCAAACCTCCAACTTTGCTGAAAATCACACATTTTCCCCACATTTTTGTGATGGAACCTTCCAGAATCTGCAGGAATACACAAAATTCCTACCACCCAGCATTGTCTCATCCATACCGATAAAAATTCTGCTGCACTTGTCAGCCTGAATTTTTTTTTTTTTTTTAACTGCCCTTTTGAACCCGCTTTGATTCCCCCTCAGTTTCGACATATTTTTGGCTCCTCCCTGTCACAGGCACTTGGCCCACCTACACAAGTGAGGTATCATTTTTACTGGGAGACTGAGGGGAACGTTGGGTTTGTCCTGGCGCTGTGATCCCACACAGAAATGTGGGAAAAATGTGATTTTGTAGCTAAATTTGAGGTTTGCTAGGATTCTGGGTAAGAAAACATTGGTGGATCCATACCTCCCTGGATTCCCTCGGATGTTTGGGTTTGGTAAGTTTCCCTATATGGCTGCTGAGCCCAGGACCAAAAACAAAGGTCCCCACCCCCGCAAAAACAGGTAGTTTAGTATTTGATAATTTTGAGGTGTCCACATAGAGTTTTGGGGCATTTCCTTACACTGGCACTAGGCCTATCCACACAAGTGAGGTACCATTTTTATTGAGGGAATGCTGGGGGAAGGCAATTTGTGGCTCCTCTCAGATTCCAGAACTTTCTGTCATGGAAATGTGAGGGAGAATTGTTTTTTGGCCAAACTTTGGGGTTTGCAAAGGATTCTGGGTAACAGAACCTGGTGAGAGCCCCACAAGTCACCCTATCTTGGATTACCCTAGGTGTCTAGTTTTAAAACATTTGCAGGTTTGGTAGGTTTCCCTAGGTGCCGGCTGAGCTAGAGGCCAAAATCCACAGCAAGGCACTTCAAAAAACAGGTCGGTTTTCTTTGGGAAAATGTGATGTGTCCATGTTTCATTTCCTATCGTGGGCATTAGGCCTAACCACGCAAGTGAGGTGCCATTTTTATCAGGAGGCTTGGGGGAACACAGAATGGGAGAACAAGTGTTATTCCCCTTTGTGTTTCTCAACATTTTTTCCTTCCAAATGTAAGACAGTTTGTAAAAAAGACGTCTATTTGAGAAATGCCCTGCAATTCACATGCTAGTATGGAGACTCCAGAGTTCAGAGGTGTGCAAATAACCACTGCTTCTCAACACCTTATCCTGTGTCCATTTTGGAAATACAAAGGTTTTCTTGTTACCTATTTTTCACTCTTTATATTTCACCAAATGAATTGCTGTATACCCGGTATAGAATGATAACCCATTGCAAGGTGCAGCTCATGTATTGGCTATGGGTACCTAGGGTTCTTGATGAACCTACAAGCCCTATATATCCCCACAACTAGAAGAGTCCAGCAGACATAACGGTATATTGCTTTCAAACATCAGACATTGCAGGAAAAAGTTACAGAGTAAAACGTGGAGAAAATTCACGTCAATTTCAATATTTTGTTTATTTCAGCTGTTGTTTTCTGCAGGAAAATCTTGTAGGATCTATACAAATTACCCCTTACTGAATTCAGAATTTTGTCTAATGTTTAGAAATGTTTAGCTTTCTGGGATCCAGCATTGGTTTTAAACTCATTTCTGTCACTAACTTGAAGGAGGCTGAAAGCACAAAAAATAGTAAAAATGGGGTATGTCCCAGTAAAATGCCACAATTGTATTGAAAAATTAGATTTTCTGGTTCGAGTCTGCCTGTTCCTGAAAGCTGGGAAGGTGGTAATTTTAGCACTGCAAACCCTTTGATGATGCCATTTTAAGGGGAAAAAACACAAGCCTTCTTCTGCAGCCCTTTTTTGCCCCTTTTCTTTTAAAAAAACTATTTTTTTCAGTATTTAGGCTAATTTCTTGGTCTCCTTCAGGAGAACCCACAAACTCTGGGTACCTCTAGAATCCCTAGGATATTGGAAAAAAAGGACGCAAATTTGGCGTGGGTAGCTTATGTGGACAAAAAGGTTATGAGGGCCTAAGCGTGAACTGCCCCAAATAGCCAAAAAAAGGCCTGGCACCTGAGGGGGGGAAAGGCCTTGCAGCGAAGGGGTTAAACTTAAACATGTGTGGTGTGGTGCATCTGTAGAGCCAGTGCTTAATTTGTAAAATAATGAATGCTGGTGCCCGTAGCTCTGCTCAGATGCCCGTGGGCAGTACCTATTCAACGTTGGTGTGCTGAAAGCTAGTCTTGAATCCACATCCTGCCTCTTTAATCCACTACCACAAGCACCATCTCTTTTATCTCATTCGTGCAGGTTCATAGTTTTTTGTAATGGTTTATCTGTCTTTTTCTTCCTCCTTATTCCCCCTTATGTGTCATTCCTCTATTGCTTGTGGTCAAAGTCTGATTAGGAAAAGTAAGTGTTAGTCTCCAAAAATAAGTGTCAGTTGCCCCACTGGCTCAAACTAAGAACTGCAAAGGTTGATATTGAAGGCTACCAACTTCCTCTTGGCTGGGACTAAACCTGATGGTCCTTCTGATCCCCTGTCCACTGTGAAGTGGATTTTTCCAGAGAGAGAGCCCCAAGTTAGTAAAAGACCTATGATGACAAGGGGAGCTTTGAAGCTGACTCAGAGCCTCACCATTTGACAGAAGGCAGCTGGTAAAGTATCAACATGAAATACAACTGAAGACCCCAGAACATCCACTCAGCCCATCCAACTCCTCACCAGAGAGGAGATGGGCTGCCAGCCAGTTCCTTTGCTGCAAGTGCAAGTAAGTTGAGGTTTAAAATAGACTGGCCAACACCCCTCAGTGTATCTCCATTTGTTATTTTAATTTATGGCCTCTCCTTGCTGAATATGACAGTCCAGAACCCTGTTGCCTAACAAGCTAGCAATATCCATCAATTCCTCATTTTAGCAAACAAAAACTTGTTTTATATGGCCTTGCACTCTCCATTATGAACCAGTTTGAACCTCCGTCCATTGATAGGTATAAAAACACACAAACTCGGAGATATAGATCTCTGACTTATTGATGTTGCATTTATATTTTCTTTATGCTGTTTACAAACTACTAAGATCATGACCCTTATCCGTCAACAAATTGATACAATGCAACTATTTGCACCGGAGATTGAGACATCCCATTGCTACAGTTTTTCAACTTTTCATCAAACAATAGATATTTTTACATCACTGTTGTGGAAACTTAGGCCCAGATTTATGAAAAAGTGGTGCATCAGCTCTGATACGCCAGTTTTTCTGTGCACCTTTACTGGTACCTTACGACACCATGGTTGCTCAGTATTTAACATACGGCGCACCATGGCAGTAGTTAAGACATTAGCTTCAAAATGTTTGACGTTATTGAGGCACTTTGCTACATTACCATCAAAAATGTTGACGCAAGTGCAGCAAAGTGTAAGGATGCCCATTAATTACAATGGGTGTGTCATGTTAAGGCCTGACCTTGAGGAGGCGTTAAAAATGACGGCAAAAATGGTGCATCATTTTTGCAGGCGTCCTAATGCCTAAACGCCCCTCTTGCATAGATCATGCCTGACGCAGGCATAATGTGGCACCAGGGGTCGCAAAGAGGCACAATGCATGCATTGCACCACTTTGTAAATAAGGCCGCAAAACTTGCTTCATTGAGCCACATTAGCGTAAAACAAAAATGACGCTAATGTGGGGCAAGAAGGCATTAGGCCTTCTAAATTTTGGCCCTTAACCTGCTGAAATACCTCTTGTGTACAGAGCGCTGATGCCATTTAGAAATCTATTAAGCTTGCAAAGCAACATTTTATGAGGCATTCTCTGTAAACCCCCAGCACACAAAGTGATGGCCCATCTTTACAGCATTTTTTAGTAGACTTTGCTCCAGCTGAGCTGGGTGAAAGTTCAGATACCCCTGTGACATGTCGTAACTACAGTCCTTTAAGCATTGTACTTTATTAGCATTAACTGAAAAGATATGAATGTGATACATGGGTTTTACTTTTATGCGCTTATTTTAGGTCAATTTGAGCCAGAGTGTATGCAATTGAGTAGTTTAAAAAATACACAAAGGGTGGTTGGGTCAGATTGCCTTCAGAAACTGGTTTGTTTGTGTCAGCATCTTCCTGCCATACTTCTTATAAATTTTCATTCGTATTGTAAATCAGCCCTGAGTATTTCTTAATGTCAACATTTCATTGTTAGATTTGGTGCATCAAACCACATAAGAAGTGCTTCCATTACATTGTATTGACTGTGTAGTCACAAACATGATAATGAGCCAAGGTTGCTTTTTAATGGGCAGGGCTCTTAGGAGAGAAAATGTCAAACAAGGCCTGGGGCTGGCAGCCTTAGGGGAACGCCTATCTGGAGAAGATCAAGCAAATTACACTTTTAAGATGTCAAATGAACAATCACGACTCTGACAGCTAAAGAAGACAGGGGCTATCGGTCCTTACTACTCAGTTCTGACTCATGCAGGTTGCCTCCCTTTTTCTGAATTGGTATAAAAACGAATTCTAGCAACATCAGAGGGACTTACCTTCATAAACAATGTGATCCTATATGATTCACATATGAAATAATTTTATGAGCTTCCGTCGCATAAGATCAAAGTAGTATTGCAAAAGACCCTGGGTGTATAAAAACTGCTCAAATGACTAAACATGCGGACCGATTTATGGAAAGTGGTGCTGCACCAAGTGCACCGCCACTTTCCCTGCGCCCCTTAGCACGCCCCCTATGGCCACCATGTGTGTGCCGTATTTAAAATATGGCGCACCATGGCGCTGTGCAGGGGGCAATAGCATCATTTTTCATGACGCTATTGATGTAATCTGCATGAGTAGTGCCAACATATTGGCGCTACTCCTGCAGAGCACCTAGGGCCCCACTATAAAGAATTGAAGCCCTCTTTTAACGCCTGCTCTTGAGCAGGTGTTAAAAGTGCCGTAAAAAATAGCTGATGGAAATTTCATGGATTTCCTTATGCCATTTTTCCAGCTCCCCTAACAGGGGAACGCCTCCTTTTCATACATTATGCCTGGCACAGGCATAATGTAGCGCAAAGGGTTACAGAGTGGCGCAATGGGATTTCGGCCTCGTTGGGCCACATTGATGTGAAAAATATTGACGGTAATGTGGCGCAAGGTGGTGCTAGGGCATTATAAATATGCCCCAAGGTCTGACTCTAGCACACAAACCGTGAGAACCCACACATACATACATAGAATGTACAAATTTAGGGGCATATTTATGAGCCCCTAGCGTCACCTTGCGCCACATTTGCGGCATTTATTTTGATGCAAATGTGGTGCTTAGGTGGCATTTCCGACGCGCAATATTTACAAAGTGGTACAATGCTTGCATTGGGTCACTTTGTAACCCCTTGCACCACATTATGCAACACCAGCCATAATGTATGCAAGTGGGGCATTCTAGTGCTGAGGGGTGTAAAAATGGTGCAAAGGAATCTATGATCTATGATCCTTTGCTTAATTTTTATTGGCATTTTTTAACGCCTGCCAACTGCAGACATTAAAAAGAGGATCCCATTGATTACTGTGGGTCTCTTGGAGCTTTTCAGGATTAGTGTCCTAAATTGTGACTCTAGTCCTGCAAAGCACAGGGCTAGCATCACAAATGTCGATGCTAGCCACCCTAACTACAGCCATGATGTGACGTATTATAAAGATGGCGCTACCATGGCGGCGTTAGGGGGGTGCTAATTGGTGCAAGAAAAGTGGTGCTGCACAAGGTGCAAGGCCACTTTTCATAAATATGCCTCTTATTGTTCATTTGCAAAAACAACAGATGATGGACGGAATGCAGAGCAAATCAAACATTGACCCCCAGTCACAGATCTGGGTTTAATCCATCAGTTTTTTTTGCTTGCGATGCCCTACTAGTTTAGACCCAGCCATCTGCAAATCATTCTTGACCCTTGTTCCCCATGGGAACAGTCCAGCCTGAAACTGCCTGGCCTCGTCCTCCCTTGACTGGAAACAAGCATCCTGGGACCAGTTTCAGGGTATCACCCTTCATCAGCCAGGCCAGCTTGAATCTAGTGGCATCCTTTCTGCTGGCCTCTCAGACACAGTTAAAACAATTTGTTTTTCTTCACACTTGTGCTGCCTGCATGTAAGGAGATTTGGCACATGAAACATTACAATCAGCATAAACACATTTTATTGTTCCTAATTTTATGAGTTTTTGATGCAGTTATGTTTTTTTAGTTCTTCCCAGAGACAGGTAAGATTTTAACAAAAAGATATATACAGAGAAGGACTTTTGAGTCTGTTTGCCATCACGATGCTAAGCCATAGATACAGTAGGCGTACGGTAAGTGTGCCTTTGCCAAGCTACTTGGGTGCTGTACGAAGAATATGATTAGTAAAACTAAATGAGTAAAATAGATAAAAATATATATTCATATATTAACTGAAAAAGACAAAGGTTACATGGGTGTTATAGTAAGGCAATGAATTTACTCGTACAAAACCGTAGAAATTCAGCAGTTATAGGTACCTCAGCTAACTATAACTGGTGATTCCGTAATGCACTGCTTATGACCTCACATATCACATCACTCATGATATGGTCAGTGACATCACTGATGACATCACTGATGACATCATCCAGTGAGTGTAAGTGTTTTAGTGGGTGCATCAGTCTGTGCGCAGGTCTCTGAGTGGCTGCCTGAGGGTGTCAGTTGGTCTGTGAATGGGTGTGTCTAAGTGGGTGTGTGAGAAATTGTCTGAAAGAGAGACAGAAAGAGAGAAAAAAGTGAGAGAGAGAGAGATTTATTTTAGGCTTTAATATCTCATATACTTAGAATGAGCTTTTTTTGTTAGATTTAAGAAAGAAATGTAATTAACATATTTAAAAAAATACAATTTTAATTAAAAAAATATAAATAAAAAGGAGAACAAGTCTAGCTGGACTCTAGCCCCTATAGCTCAGTGTGAAGGTCTCTGATCTTCACACTGAGCTATGGAGGCTTTTTTTTAATTTATTTTGTTTTAGCCATTTGTGGGCTTTGTAGTGAAAACAAATATATTAAAAAAGTAGGACAGCGGGGGGCAAGCCCTTAAGGGCTCTCCTGTGGCCCCTACTTTTTTTATTTTTGTTATAAATGTATGTAAGTTTTATAACAAAGCCATTACGGACTATGTGGGACCGTGAGGGAGCCCTCAAGGGCTACCCCTGCGGTACATACGTTTAAATAAATATATATATATTCTTTAAACAATGCACTTATGGGCTACCTGGCACTGCAGGGGAATCCTTAAGGTTTCCCCCGCTGTGCCAATGCTTCAGCAAGCACAGAGCTGCTTTGATAGCAGCTCCCTGCTTGGTGAAGCATTTCATCTCCGTCTTCTGCATGCATGCAGGAGACAGAGATTAAAGCTTCGGATTTTGACAGCAGGACCTGCTTCAAAGGTCCCGCTGTTAAAACCCAAAGTGTTTGTGGTGGCTTGGCTGCAGCTGCAGTGCTTCAGCAGAGCCACAGCTAACAGCTATGTCCCCGGGATGGGCACCACAGGACATAGCAGGAACCTGCCCTGGGGGAGGGTGGTCCCCAGGGTCAGCAGAGGCTCCTCAAGGGGCGCCACTCCAAATAGATCTAAGCACAGGGGCTGGTGGTCCCTGGGGCACCGGGGTCCCATAGGGATCCCTTTTATTTTTTAAAACATTTCCCCCAGGGCGCGGGGGCCACAGGACCCCATCCCGCATTTATTACAAGATCACCCGGGGAGGTGATGGTCCCCGGGGCAGCAGGAGGGGGCCAGGAGGCCTTAAACCAATGAAGCGCAGAAGACTGCAGTTCCTTTTAAAAATAATTTACGTGTAGATCCACTGCGTCTCTGCTCGTAAAATAAAAAAAAATGTTTTTTACCCCTGAGTGGGGTCCCTTTAGGACACCAGAGCTAAGGGGTCAAGGTGTTCGTATCCTGGCCTTTTTTGTTTTTTATTTTTTACTCGGCTGAAGCCGAGTCCCAAGAGGGCTGACAACACTTCAACAGCTTCGGTTGTTGAAGTGTTATCAGCCAATCAGATCTCAGCTCGAGATCGTTAGGGGTAGCAAATCCTTCTCATCCCTAGATATACAAATTTGGATTTTCTTTAAATTCTCAAAAACTACTGAACCGAATTACACCAAAACAAATAAGCAGTCTTTCTGGACCAGGATCTACCTTCCTGCCAAATTTGATGTAATTTAGTTCAATAGTTTTTGGGCTATCGCTGTTCAAAATCCCCATGGCAAAATGAATGGGGAAAACTTGTTTTGGGACCCTACTGTTTTCTCACCCCCACCCCTGAACAGATCACCCCGAAACTTTTCAAGTAGCAGCTGACAGAACTGCCAAATGATTTTGGAAAGATTTGTGAAGATTCATCAAATGGCGCCAAAGATATTGCCAAGTAAAAAGCTCTTTTTACATAGAAAAGTAATCCTACCTAACTACCTAGTGGCGACTGCCAATAGGTTATAGATATACATATAAAAGCCAAAAACAGTCGCTGAGTCCAATGCCAGCAACGCAGCAGACAGAGGCAAGGTTGTGACCCTCGTAAATCAAACAAAAGTTATTCGGCCGGGCCAAACATCTCATCTCGCCGTGGTAGAAAATAACGAATCTCCGTCACAACACTTGGTTGAAGTGAAGTTTTAATGAGCAAACAAACCCAACACGTTTCAGAAACAAAGGCCCTGATGTATACTTTGTGGTGCAAAACTGCACAAACGCAGTTTTGCACCAAAAAGTTGAGCACCGGCTTGCACCATTTCTGTGCACCAGCCGGGCACCATATTTATGGAATGGTGCAAGCCGGTGCAAAGTGTAGGCTAGCATTAAAAAAACGACGTTAGTCAGGTGGGGTTGGCGGTATGGAAGAAGGGGCTCTTGCACCAAAAAATAACGTTAGGCAGGTTCCGGTTAGGGAAAAAAAGCAAAAAACTCTAACCTGCCTAGAGTAATTTTCTGATGCAAAACCATCCATACCACATGGCTCCTGTCATAGAAAAGACAGGAGTCATGCCCACAACCCTAATGACCAACATAGGGGGCCAGGGTCCCCTGGGCATGGCCATTGCACCCAATGCCATGTAGGGGGGGCCCACTTCAGGGCCCCCAGAGGCACTTTAAAAAATAAAATAAAATACTTATGTGGGATGGGGTCCCCTATTCTCTGCTGCCCCTGTGGTGTGGATGGGGGTGTCCCTGGGGGCTGGGGAGGGCACCTATGGGCTTATTCCATGGTGTTCCGCCATGGAAATAGATCCATAGGTCCCCTAACGCCTGCCCTGACCCAGGCATTAAAAAATGGTGCAAATCAAGCTTTGCACCATTTTTTGGCCCCTCCCCCCCGTGCTTGATTTTTGCACAGGAGGATAAATAAGACGCTAGGGCCTTAGAGTAATTTGTTGCTTGGGAACACCTACCTTGCATCTCATTGATGCAAGGTACTTTTCCGCAGGCAAAAAATTACTTTAACTCCAATGTCATGTCTAGCGCCAAAATATAAAGGTGGAGTTAAGTTTGTGCCAGATTTGCATAAAAAAATTACTCAAATCCAGAGTAAAAAGAGTATAAATAGTCCCAAAAGTTTCCTTGTTCACGGGCAAGTAACCCTTCGACTTCTTCTTCTTTATGCTAAGTGCACCAAACAACAATTGACAAGTGTTGCTGCGGATACTCGTTATTTTTGACCACAGCGAGATAAGGCGCTTTTACATATCTTCCAAAGGGAAACGCATCTCTCCAAAAGGCTTGATATCCATATTTTCAAGACTGTGATAGTCGAAGCGTGTTGTTGTTGGTGATGGTCTGCTCTGGTGATCATTAAAATATGTATATCAAGTCTTTTGGAGTGCTGCATTTCCATTTGGAAGATGTGTAATTGCAGGGAAATGGTCCGTCCCTGACGCAGGCACTGCTGTTGAGCATGCTGTGAGAGGACTGATTTGGCTTGTGTATATATGTATAAACATATATATGTGTGTGTGTGTGTGCCCAAAAAAGGGTCTCATGTTTAGGTGGAGAACAGTTCCAGAAAGGAGCTCCATGCAACACCAGCAACACTCTAGAATTGATCACCTCAAATGTGTGTTCTTCTAGTAAAGTTTTTAGTCATAGTATTAGCACAGTAATATCCATGCAGAGCTAGAAAGGGACAAAGGGCCTCACTATGATTTTGGTGGAACCACCCGACCGCCATGTTGTCAGTCCTGAAAAGACCACCCTATTACAAGTCATACAGACAAGCCTGCCGGACTGTCAACCGCCAAGCAAAAAAGGCAGACCGCCAGTGGCGTAGCAGCCTGGAAATATGCGGTCGACATCCAATGCCGACAGCACAATGACGACCTTATCAGAAGCACACAGTCGCTGTGGCAGTCACACATAGCGGTCACCATCTGGCTGTCCGAACCACGGCAGTTCACGGTCAGCAAAGTAATACACAACTGCACATTGGATGAATTTGAAAACAACACAGCTTACACTCATTGCCACACTGTACACACAAAGCACACCCCTTCACACACCACAACCATTTGCATTTTCAACGCCAAACACAGAAGCCAGAACACGTTTTGTCCACAGAATCCTTATATTAGGTACCCCTTTTTTCACCATCCTTTTGAATACCCAGCACACACCTTTGTCTATTCACACCCTTTTGCATTTCCCCTGTTCAGTAAGTCACCATCACCGTTTTTTCCCCACAATGTCACATTCCAAAAATCCCCAAGTTAAGAGTCAATGTGGATGAAATCATTAGAGTAGATCCACAATTGTTTCGAGCACAAGTCCAGTATATTCCTCTCAGAAGTAAAATGGGATTGTGGGGCATGATCATTGACAAAGTGAATGCTGTAGACACTACCCTGCGCACAAGGGAAGACATCAGGAAGAAGGGGAACAATCTCAAGGGCAAGGTCATTTCCTAGTCTCCAGGCACCAGCTGCAGTCCACGAAGACTTGTGGTGACCCTCCCAGTGGCCCATTACATCTCTTTCCCTGGGAGGAGAAGGTCTTGCCAATCTGGCATCCTGAGGGCTTGACTGGAACACCTGTGGGGTGGAGTCTGCTAAGTCACAACACAAAAAATGTCACAAAAATGCAATGTCATGCATGCTCTTAGATCACCTTTTGCCTAATATATTGTTACTCCACTCATCAGCCCAGTGTTCACCTGTCCAAAGATGTCTATTTGGCAACTCACAATTGAAATGTACTCACCTGGCCCGCTAAAGTTTGTCAAGTGTGTGTAGTACAGGGACTGATGTGACTCCAATTCCAAGCAGGCACTGTTTCTAAAACTCCAAATACCAGACCACTGTTCACTTGTCCAAAGACCCCTGTTTGTTTTCTACAAATTTAAGGGGAAATTTCTGGGGAGATAACATTTGTCAAGTGTGTGTAATACAGGGACTGACATGACTCCAACTCCCAGCAGGCACTATTCCTGTAACCACAAACACTAGCACAGGGGCCACATGCTAAAATACATCTGTTAGTGAACTCTCAATTACAGTATACTCACCTGGGGGATAACTTTGGTCAAGTGTGTGTAGTAGAGTGAGAGACCTGCCTGCAACTCACAGGAGGCCCTGTTTCAGTAACTCCTTTACACCACCAAGGTGGTCACATGCCCCAATACCTCTGTTTTACAACCATCAATTGCAGTGTACTCACCTGGGGAGATATCATTTGTATAGTGTGTGTGGTAGAGAAAGTGTCATGACTTCAACTCCCAGAAGGCAATGTTTAAATAATCCCAACCACAATCACACTGTTCCCGCATCCAAAGTCCTCTGATTGTGAACTCCCAAATGAAGTTTACTATCCTGGGGGGATAACGTTAGTGAACTGTGTGAAGTAGATGGAATAACCTGACTGAAACTCACAGGAGGCAATGTTTTAGTAACTCCAAACACCGGAACAGTGTTCACTCATCAAAAGACCCCTGTTTGGCAACTCTCAATGTAAGTTTACTCAGCTGGGAGGATACCATTTGTCAAATGTGGGAAGTAGAGGGAGTGACATGCCTACTAAGGCCAGTAAAGCTCTGTGTCTTTAAAACCTACCACCAGCCCAGTGTTCTCTTGTCCAAATACCATTATTTGGTGGCTCTCAATTGACATGGACTCAACTGAGAGGATAACATTTGTATAGTGTGCCTAATAGAGGGAGTGACACCTTGAATACTATGCCTCTTTGTACTCTAGCACTCTGGGAGGAGAGGAACTGGAGACCTTCTTAGATGCACTTCCATGCCCAAATGTTAGTGAGGAGGAGAGAGGGGAGCTGGGGGGTGAAATAACTGCCCTAGAAGTCAGCGAAGCCATAAAAGGTCTAGCTCAAGGGAAAACGCCTGGGACTGATGGCTTACCGGCCGAGTTTTATGCCACATATGAGCAGGAATTGACCCCCAAGCTGGAGCGGTTGTTTAGTGCAGCGCGGGCAGCAGAATATCATCCACAGTCCACCGGGGAGGCTCTGATCATCCCACTGCTCAAACCCGGCAAGTCCCCTAGCGACAGCAGGGCATATAGACCCCTATCTATGATAAGTATTGACTACAAGATATTGAGAATTCTACATTCTGACAAGGCGGGATTTATACCTTTCAGGAATATAGCCCAAAATATCAAGAGAGTCACACACAAGGATGCATACCATTGCACTATATGCGGATGATCTTTTACTCTTTCTACAGAATGCTGGTAGTGAATTGAAGGGAGCTTAGTCCCTTTTAGCAGTATTTGGACGACTGACAGGCTTAAAGGTCAATTGGCAGAAATCGTTCCTATTCCCCCTTTCTGTACGTGATGACCCACCAGAAGGGCTGGGGAGTGTGCCGTGGGAGCAACGATTTATGCCATACCTGGGAGTTAAAATATATCACTCCAGCTCCGACCTATTTGATGGCAACATCGGCAACACCATAAGGGCTTTGAGACCCAGCATGGCTTTCTGGAGTACACTCCCGCTCTCAGTTGTGGGGACAGTGGCGGTCATTAAGATGGTGGCACTCCCACGCCTGCTCTATTACTTTGCGACCCTGCCGCTCTGGGTCCCCGCGGCAATATTCAGAGAGCTGGACTCAATGCTTATGACATTTATCTGGGGAAAAGGGGGATGCAGAGTGGCGCTTGCTAAGCTTAAATGACCCCGAGCGGGAGGTGGCTTGGCGGTTCCTGATTTTGAGTCCTATTATTTGGCTGCTCAGCTGCAATGGCTGACCCGATGGGTGGCAGCAAGAAGGGCCGGAGAGTGGGGAGAGGACACCTTTGCTCCTCCTGAATCCTCGTTGGTGGGGATGTTTCTGGGCTGCGCTGCCCTGGGACTTGGGCTCTCCTCTGAGGCTGGAGTGCTGGCTCGATGCTGGAGACATTGTCTCCAGCGCTCTGGATTGACGGTGCCTTACGCGCCGGGGATCCCGATGACTTGGCTTCGATGGCTGCCTAGGGCTGGGGACTGGAGAGGACTGCTGGCGTGGGAGGAAGCAGGAGCCCTGGAGATGGGGGACCTCTATAGAGAGGGTACCCTCTTGCCCTTTGAGGACTTTCGACAGAAACACGGCATATTGCAGGGCCAGTTCTTATTACAACGGGCGATCACTCAAGGGGTTCAGGCGTATTGGCAGATGGGGGTGGAAGAACCTGCCCTCCATCGCCTGAGCACCTACATTATCACTTTGGACGGCATGCGAAGGGCGATTACCAACCTATACAGAGCAATTACTGCTGGGTCACAAGGGCCCCTAGTGGATCTGAAGCACAAATGGTAAACAGACTTGGGGACCCAGATCCCAGAAGATGACTGGGAACAGGTCCTGGGGAGGGTTCCGAAGATATCCAGGAACTCACGATTTCAGCTCAGCCAATTTTACATCATACACAGAGCATACCTCACCCCACGGAGGCTCCGAGATCATTTACAGATCCTAAATGCAAAATACCCTCATTGTGGTACAGAGGCAGCAGAAGTTTTCCATATGTTCTGGTCTTGCCCTAAGCTGGGGGCATACTGGAGCTCAGTGGTGAACAAAGTGGCAGTAGTTATAGACCGCGAGGTCCCTGTTGATGCCACGTACTGCTTATTACACTGGTTTCCCCGCACGCCCAAAAACCGAGCAACTAGTAGATTTCAAGATCTAGCATTTATACTGGCCAAACGAGAACTGACAAAGAACTGGAAGAGCGCAGCTGGCCCCGCCTTCTTGGTTGGAGAGGGGAGCTCCGAAGGTGGTCATGAAGCGAGGGAATGGCTATACACACAGACCTTAGGAGGGGTGGAGGCTCCCAAGAATTAAAGGATACCTATGACCAGCTCCTGATTGAGCTGCGGGAGGGACCTGGACCGCCCCCGCTGGGGATGCAGAATTAGCTCTCACATCCATTGCCTAACAAGACACCGCACACCTCAGTTCCTGAGAGGGTCATTGATTAAAGCAAGGAGCACACCTGATCATTCCACTCTGAGGGATCATTGAGACACAGGGGCAGTTCGGGGAGAGATTGCAGACTATTCCTAGTAAGGTACAGGGAGCGGGAGTTCGCGGGGAAATAGAGGGATGTTTAGAGTTAGGGACCATGGCAGATATACACCAAACACCAGACAACACCTCGACCGCACTAACTAGGGCATTTGATCATTAATACTTGACAACTAGTGTGTGTGAAGAGTGGAAGCAATGGAGGTAGGCCAGCTCACAGGCCACACGACCTGATCCTGACTTACATAAATTGAGATGAATACCAATATTAAGATGTTTCCATTAATAGATGTGATTAAGCTGTCACTATTTTAGAATGATTTGTATCAACCAGAATATACGAGAAATTAATAAAATTTGTTTAACAAAAAAAAAAAAACATTGAGGGAGTGACATGACTGCTAAGGCCAGGAGACTTGCTCTGTCAGGGGTTACTCCAATCACCCACCCAGTGTCCTCTTCTCCAATGACCCCTGTTTGGTAACTAACACATGAAATGTACTCACCTGGGGAGATAATATTTGTATGTGTATGTAGTACAAGAAGTACCATTACCGGAATTCCTAGGAGGCTCTATTTCTATCACTCCAACCACATGTCCAGTGTTCTCTTCTCCAAGTACCCTTGTTTGTGAACTCACAAATGAAGTGTACTCACCTGGAGGGATGGCATTTATCAAATGTATGAAGTAGAGGGAGTGACCTGACTGCTATGGTCTGAAGGCTCTGTTTCTCTAACTCCAACCACAAGCCCAGTGGTCAGTTGTCAAATCCAAATATTAGTGATCTCTCAACTGAAGTGTACTGGGAGGATAACATTTGCATAGTGGTTGGAAGTAGAGAGAGTGACCGGAATGCAAAACCCATTAGGCTCTGCTTCTCTAACTCCAACCAGAAGCCCAAATCTATCTATTTGTATAGCGTGTGTAGTATGGAGAGTGACATGACTGCAGCTCCCAGGAGGCACTGTTTCTGTAACTCCAAACACAATACCAGTGGTCACTTGTCCAACTACCCTTGTTTGCTAACTCTCAATTGAATTGTATTCACCTGGGAGAGACCAAGATACATATCATGCTCAACTCACAGATGTGTCTGGCTGCCTTGCTCAATCTTGACCTAACAACCCAGATGAAACTATTGAGGACAGGAAGGACAGCTTACCCAGTGTTCTAAACAATAATCCATAAGGCCTCTTGATGCATAACCAGAATAGTATTGGCAGCTGACAAATTCACACTGTACTGACCACATAATGACTCCAGTCACATATATAAGAAATTCCTGCCTACATCACAATCAACTAGGCCTCAACATGATCAAAGCTATATCTTGCCTAGCCACTGTTTTGCATGCACTGGTGGCAAGATGGCATTCTCCAGCCATCCACCCAAGTACTAATGATCTGCACATTTCTGCAGCTGCTTCAGTCAAAACGATCTGGCATGCTACACAAATGTCATGCCAATACAACCAATATCATGGGTACTTGCAACAATTGGATTCACTGCAACTTAATTTTGTACAAGGTGCTTAATGTAACAATAAACTGTTGGAGATAGATGTTGCAATACAACCATTAAAAGTGTATGTTTCACATCAACAGGTCAAGCTGACACTGGACACACAGATGCCACTACCTCCCTGGATGAAGCCCTCAGTGATGAAGATACTCCTGGACGTCTGGACATGGAAGATGGTTCTGGCCAGTCAGGGCAGCCTGGTCAGACACCAACAGTGAGATCACTATGACCAAATCAATACCTCCCAGTCCTGTTGCCTGAACATCACAGGCAGCCATTCTCCCCCCAACCTGTGTACTAAGCACAGTGTCTACCGTCTTGTGCCACCTAGCCCTGAATCCTGAGTTGCAGAGCAACATTTTTCACAATGAGGTCCCAAGACCCAGTTGGAGAGGGCACAGGCCTGTGGGGTAGGGTACATGTGAGGGGTGCTGTGGGTCAGCGGGGGGAGCCCACTGGGACTGATCGTCGCCAGAACACCATCAGCCATGTATTGGATGCCTTTCAGGAGTCCCAAGGTGTGATAGGCCAGGTCTTAACCAAACTCCATGAAATACAGCAGCTACAGAGGGATATGCGAGAACAGATGGAGGCCCACAATGACAACAAGGCATCCCTAACAAGGGTGCTGCAGGACATTCACACAGGTCTAAGCAGGGCTTTTCAAAATCGATCTTCCCCTTCCTTTCACTCATCAATGGCAGGCCCATCAACAATAGTGCCAGTCACTGGAAGGGAGGCCCTGCCAGCGGAGCAACCAGACCCAGACACGCCAGCCTCTGTAGCAGTCTATCCCATCCTTAAGCAAGGGAGGACATCCAGCAAAAAATCTAGGAGATGCAGAGGGCAAGATACTCACCACTACGATCTAGTGACCTCTTCCTAAAGCACATCCTTTGTGTGTCACACATTGCTTTGTTGACTGATTCTCAACCGACTATCAGTTCCAATGGGAGGAGAACTCCAGACTTTGGCCTCCCAATGGTGTGGCATCTACTCCAAAGTTTTCATTCACCATGACTGACCCCTTAACTTAACATTTTTGTTTCTTTCTGACCAAAATGTATTTTCTGCATTAGCATTGTAATAAATTCACCCATCACAATCTCATTGTCTGCTTGCTTAATTTCCACCTTTTGATAAGTACAGATTTAATACAATATGAACCATATGATGAAGGCACAAGCTGCTTGTGCAAGGAGGGATATGTCCCAGGTACACAGTATCCTGCTCAGGATTACAACCATTACACACAAACACATTGGTACAAGTGTCTGGTAACACTAAACATTTTATTCCGATGTATAGCACATAGGCTGTCTATATGTCTGGACTTTTAGAACAATAATGGATGACTCATACTGAGTCAAAGTACATATTCCAAGGTACAGCCCCCCAGACCAGAGAAACAAGGGATTTGTCAGACATTGTTCTGTAGAATAGGCAAACATTAAAGTGGATTTTGTCACCAGCGTGAGCCTCATCACTTACCACACCAAAGTAATCCAACATCACATAGTCCAATATATACAGCTGGCAGTACAGCAGTTCCTGGGCACAGGCCCATCATAATCCAGTTACCATGCATCTGGTGGTATGACACAAATACCAGTGTTGTGGCACAGGCACTGTGGTCTGCAATGATGAAACACATCTACAGCTACATACCGGTCATACAAAAAGAGTCTAGCCAATGTGAAGGTAATGTTACTTGGTCGCAATCTATGACAACATGTTTCATGCCCACATGATGATAAACATGATGCCCACCACAGCACACAAAACCAGTCCAATATGCACTTTTTCCACCTAAACACTGCAAGCTGTCTTGGCACAGGTCTCATACACTCAAAAACAGTGACCTACATTACCTGGAACAATCCATGTCCACATTGTATGTCAGAACAGAATCAGATACCTGCCAATGTCACAACTCTGAAATGCCAACATGAGGATGTCATGGTGAAGATACCTGTGCAAAGACAAAACAATGAGTATAGGCTTGAAAACATACACACCTCGCAAAGAAAGCATCTGGAAATAAAATGACATTGCGAGGAAACTGACACAAACAAAGCAAAATTATCAAGGTGGGTATATGTCAAAAGTTAACTCATCAAGCAGCCTTTGGCTGAATATTGCACAGTATCAACTCCCTACCTGTTTTTAAAAAATGAGCTCCACACATTCTCACAACTACAGTTCACTGTACAGTCACAGTCATTACATCACATGACATACTTACAGTCATGAAAAGTATCTGTTGATGAGATGTTCCCGCACGTCAGCTGCTTCCTCTTTACCATTGCCATCCTCACTTATCATTTCAGGAGTCTCACCCGGTGGCACTGCAGGCTCCTCTTCCTCTGGGTTATATGGGATATTTCTTCACACAGCGGTGTTGTGGGACATTCAGCATGGAACAGTGATCTGACACACTTTTCCGGGTGACTACAGGAGGGCTCCACCAGCCCTGTCCAGACACCAAAATACGGCCTTCAGGAGCTCAAAAGCCTGCTTCACTACCCACGGTGTTCCTCCACGGGCCTCATTGAAGCAGACTTCCCCTGGTGTAGTTTAATTACTTAGTGGTCTCAACAACCAAGGAAGGTTTGGATATGCTGTTAAGGAATGGGACATATGTGCAACAATGAGTCACTAACTTCATGATTGTAGCACCTGTCACTGCACACACACAATCAGGACAGATGTGACTTTCCAACCAGCCAGGCCCTCTCTAGGTACAGTTGCGACATCAGCTGGGATATGGTGCTGTACTGCATAATAAAGTAATAATGGGCTCAACCCGGATCACGGGCACAGACATGTGAAATGTAGAGATCTGTCAAACAGACAACTTGCATGTTGATTGGATGGAAGTTCTTTCAGTTGCAATAAACTTGTTCATTGGCATGTGGTGGCACCAAGCCAACATGTGTAGCATCAATGGTTCCCACTACGTGTGGGAGGCGGCCAAAACCATAAAAGTCAGCCTTCACATGGGCTAAATCCTCACGCTGGGGAAACCGGATATAGCTGTCAAGGTGTTTCAACATTGCTGACAGTATATCCTTCAACATTAGACTGAACATAGGTTGGGACATACCAGCAGATAGGGCCACTACATGTTGGAAGGACCCTGGGGGCAGGAAGTGCAAAACTGACATGACTTGTACAATAGGTGGTACATTGGTTGGATAACTAATAGCTGCCATCAGATCTGGCTCCAGCTGATGACATAAGTCAATTATCATGTGCCTATCCAGGCGGTAGTACATGATAATGTGCTGTTACTCGATGGTCTGAAGGTCTGGCTGGGAACAGTAGACAGAAGCTTGTTGCATGCTGCCTCATGATTTTTAACATTAGTCAGTATGCCCACAGCAACATACATGATGCATGTCAATGATATCATGTGACAAAGAATTTCTCATTGTAAAGACAAGGCACCCAGTACACATCATAGCTGGCAACTATACAAGGCTCACTTGAGACCCATATGGTTTTCAACACATGTGTCCACAACATGGATTTGGACCAAACTTAAAGATGTGCTAAAATGCCATCTGTGACCTGGAACATAGTACAATGGTGGTTGAGTAAAAGGACCTACATGAAAAGATGGGATAAGGATGTTTTTGAAGTAAAAAAACATGTTTTGTAGGTGTGATACAGTTTATAAAGCCCGATATAGCAATCAGGCCACTAAAATGGCGGCTGCCTGACCTGCTCCACTGGACATTAGGAACTGCCTGTGACCGTCGGCGGACATCATCATGACAGTAGGTGGTTGCAACCGTGGCGGACACAGTCATAGGCTAACAATGTTGCCAGTGGTGATCGCGGACCAATGCCTGTGTCCTCTGGCAGTGACCATCTCTTAAGTGGCGGACCTGACCCCCCTGTTCTTCAGATTCACTCACTGGACTCCTGACACTGTAGCCAGCAACACCTCCATGATCTGAGCTGCTGTGTGCCCCCTCTGGGAGCAACCATGCCACATCCAGCAGGTGAGAATGTCCCTGCGTTCCCTCCAGAGGAGCTGGGGCGGCTTGTTAATGAGGTCCTCACTCTGTATGGACAGCTCTATGGCTCACCAAAGAAGCAGGTAAGTACTTCATGTGCACAATTTTATATGTACTTCACCATCTTTTTCTTCCTCACAGGCTACAATATGCCCCGGTGTGCCAGTTAGACCTCTTGTGTGCCTGTTGTTGCAGTCTGTGTGGCATCAATGGGAGGTACAATGTGCAGGTATTGGTGGCCAGTACCACATGTTAACTTCAGTCACATTGTGTTTTGTGAGGTTTTTGGGGTCCTAGATCATCCTCAAGTTGGATGCACATAACTAGGTAAGGAGACATTACTGTCATCCAATAACATCTCTTTCTCCATGATTGTTGTAAATGTTGGACAACATGTATGTGCGTGACAGCATGAGCTGTGCATGCATCTTGTATGAGTCATTTGAAAATCATGTGAACAATGTGAATCTTTCAAACCACATCTGGCCTTACAAAACTGTTGTGTGGAAGGCACATCATGACTCTCTCTACCCTTCAGGTTGCCACACACACACCACATGCCAAATTGCT
This sequence comes from Pleurodeles waltl, assembly GCF_031143425.1. NCBI lineage: Eukaryota > Metazoa > Chordata > Amphibia > Caudata > Salamandridae > Pleurodeles > Pleurodeles waltl. Next base: position 252,905,055 of record NC_090446.1, on the reverse strand, counting down.
GATGGCCACATGATGTACTGTAGTACATAGAAGTGATGGAAATGGAGTGACATGTAGGTTCTGTCTGCTCAGCCTGCAGAGAACATGGCCTGTCAAATGCATCTCCTAGAATGGGGCCTAGTCCAGACTGAGGGAGAGTCACAATGGCTATGCAACTATGACACTATGCCCACTTCCTGCTCCCCAGCAGATCCTGCCATGTGGCCAATATGATGCTCTAGTGGCAAAAGCTGTCCAGACGGCCTCAGTCCTTTGACTATATAAGGAACGGGTATAGAGGTAAATCATTAAACTAGTCCTTTGTGCATTTTTCATCATTGTCAATGTGTGTCTTTGACTAATGACAGGTCCTTACTCCCACAGCTCTGTTGTCACTTTCACACAGATCATATTTGTCCTGTACAGGCTTATTGTGTAAATGGCAGTCACCCAGTGCAGACAGTGTGTTGATTCTGGGGAAGCCATGATATGTGACTCAGTAGCTTGGTCACATAGCAGAAACTGTACAATGCATGCCTTTGTATTATGGATGCCATCTCTGTAGGATAGACACATATGTCTAAAGGACTGTTTTGTGGTACAGACACATACCAAAGAACAAACTCTGAAGTGGCATGAGTCTCCATTTGCCAGTCCAAATGTCCACACATGGACAAGGATGAAGCGTTCTGTACCCACCATGCCAGCCCCTTCATTGTTACTCAAGTGTAATGGTGAAGTTTGTACTATAGCAATTGCCCATGGGGGCTGTATGCAGTGAGTCAATGTCACAGAGCGTGATTGTGTTGGTCCATTCAGGCAGAAGGAGTTTATACTTTAGAAAATACATAGGTGTGTAGTGTTTCATTGTGGCTCACATCACAGTACAGGTTGCTGGAGCAGGGGCTACCTGAGTCAGTAAGCTTGCTTAGTCATTGTAGGCATTTTCTTATTGGCTTTTGTGTTTCACACTTGTGGAGTGTTAACAAATTGCAACGTTCTAGCTTGGTGTTTCTGACATGTATGTGAACCATTTGTGCCAAAACTTGTGATTGTAATCTCTTGATTTGTCTGGTGCATCCATGCAGGTCAACGCCCATCGAAAGAAGGAGCTATAGAGAGTCATCGCAGGGTCCACAGCCGATGGTGAGGTGACTGTCGGAAGAGGTGGGAGGACTTGAGACGCTAGGCCCAGAAGATCGCTGAGGTCCAGCTGGGTATGTCCTCCTAATATGGGTGGGGTAACTCATTGGATCATGGTCCCCACCCCCAATCACCCACATATTGGTGGTGGCCTACCCAAACCCTGATGGACGTTTGAGGACAGCACAGAAGCCATAATGAGTTAAGCACAGGGCATATTCCTGCCTATCATATTGCCAAGTGAATGTTCTGACAGCTACTCCCGGACAATTAGGGATGAGCCATTTGTACGACAGTAGATGTGTGATTGTTTGTGTAGACATGGCATGTGTTGCATATTGATGTGCCTTGCCTATTGGTCCAAGGACCTAGGACATAACTGTACAATTCACAAACAATTTGCTCTTCAGGGCCAACATATGGCTGTGTACATTGATCAATCAAATACTGTTTGTTGTTGTAGTGTGTGTACATTATATGCAACAGACCACTACTCCTCAGTGTTACAGGCCAAAGGAAAGGTAGTGATAGATCACTGTATTCAGCCATTTGTCTGGTGAAAGGAGTATATTGGCCTCTGCCACCCAGAGGCTGCTTGTCTTCGGCATATGACAGGTGCTGGTACCTCCCTACTGTCTGTACTGTGAAGATGGCCATCATACATGTGACAATGTATAAAAAAAATTGCCGGTGCAGCTATAGATCAATGTTTTCCTTTGGTAACTGAGGAATGTACATTGACATTATTTATGTGCCATCACTGTTGCCAACATTCCTTTTGCATGCATGTCAGCATGTGTCTCTTCCTCTTTAGAATAACATCTGTCAACTGCTGATTCATGCATGATTATTGGCTGACACATGCTCTCACCCATCATAGCATGTCATTTGGTATGTACAATTGCAGTAGAAATGAGGGACAGGACCGGTGGGTGTAGAGTTTTTACCAACAATGCGCATTTCCATGCCACTGATGCAGAATCATGTAGCAAAATGCATGGTGAAATGGGGATGGTTCGTAACCTGACTGTTAGCATTCATCATGGAGTGACTTGCAGTTATGTTGGAATCACATGTTTGGGTACAAGCATTTATCCACGCATATCTGGGTTTGCATGACCAAAATGGAGACAATGATGTAGCTTCCTCTGGGGCAAAATATTGAGGGCCTTCTGCAAGTAATTACAAATCTCTGGGCCTCCCCAACATCCAAAGGACTAATGGCATCAACTGATGGACTCCGAGTATGTCATTGTAAGGGGTGCCAGACATTAATTGACGATTCATTGTGTTGTAGATTTTAGAGACATATCTCCCTGACATTTTGGACATTTTGTAGACAGTATACATATCCATGCCAAATGCTGGGCATATCTGAGCAACATTAGTACTACCTCTATGGCTCCATTGGGAATATGTTACATGATGAAGTGTGCATTGTGGATCTGTTTCCAGTGTGGCATGAGTATTTCCATGTTACCTTCTCCAGGCTATTGTACTTTGTCAGCAACATGGCATCTTCTGGGAGCATCATTTCTTATTTCTGGTACTGTGTATGTGACAAATGTATGTCTTCGTGACCTTGTGGGGGATCTGTGGGAATGCAGTTGGCATAGGCCTACTATTTTATGACAATAGATAAGCGATGTATGCTCCATGAGGCAAAGCACTGAAGGTGATGAGGTCTCCTACTTGGTCAATGGTTATTGTCATTGCACAGCTTCAGCCATGCAACTGTAGTTTTCTGAGATCCTGATTTTGTTGTGGGCAGCTGTTGACAGTTTATATGGCATGCATACATGTATTAGGGTACAATTAGGGGCCATTTTGGTAGAGTTTGTTGCTGGGGCCTACTTGACATCATAGTAATGTTTGCTAATCCAACTCTTGTTCAAGTGTGATCATGGGCATGTGATGACCCTATTTATCTTTGTTTTTGCAGCATCTGCCCAGGGAGGTAAAGGGGACAGGGAGATGCTGTGTACATTCGTGCTGGGTGGTTCGTGGCAAGGAAGGGGAGTGTGAGACGAGGAGCGAGGAGTGGCAGCTGCCGGCACTGGACAAGTGCCCTAGGTGCTGCCAATGTTGCTGCAGGTGCTACTGCTGCTGCCACAGTGCCGGCCGTGGTGCCGTAGCATTCCTAGGGGCCGCGTGGTGAGTGGTGAGCGACCCCCTGACACGCAAGAAAGAGGAGCCAGAGAAGTGCTGCGGTGCCGCGGGTGCAGCATAGCCGCGGGTGCAGTCGCTGCGGCCATTGCACAGGGGGCACAGGGGGCGTTGTGCACCCGTTCGAAACAAATGGGTTAATAAAGGAGCCAAAGGAGCTGCAGCTACAAAGAGACTGCAAGACTGTGAGACCCGGTCCCCCCGGCAGTCACAGGCTTGTGGCACATCGAGGAAGCTGGGAGAAAACTGAAATGTATTGAGAGGCACGGAGGTACGGAGGCACAGAGACACATTGAGACTTAACAAGATGCCTTCTCCACCTTACAGGCACCCCTTTAGGTCAAAGCAGGTGGGTGAACCAGAAACGTGCCTGGTTGGAACTTCTTTCAAGCATCAAGCAAGTCAGTAGCAGTTAAAGGCAACAACCAGCAAGCAAGCAGTAACTAGCAGCGAGTACGCGAGTAGCAAGCAGCGCTAACTGGCCTGTATGGAGTCTGCCTCTGGGGATTAAATTAGTAGAAATTTATGACAGTCCATCATACTTAACAAACCATGACACGGTAACTCAGCGACTGGTGACACAGGTAAGCCTGAGTGTATGAGTTCCTCAAAGGCACTAGGCCGAAGCCCGCCCTCCTTGCACGGAAGCAGACAGTAATAGACTGGTGCGGCTTGTGCTCAAGGGAAGCTGCTAAACCATTTCTTACCTGCGCAAGAATCTACACTGACATAGTCTGACAACTTTGGTGGAGAAGTAAGGATGACACTAACTCGGGGGGAGGAAAAAAGCAGCAAAGAGGCAAAGACAAGGTTCCCCAGGGGAGGGTCAGATCGAGCAACGGAATAAGCCAACAGCAAGAAAAGCTCCCCCAAACCCGGCAAACCATAAGAAAATCTCTCATAAATCACTGAGTCTCTACAAGAAAGCAGGATATAAAATCACTGACTTCTTGATTACCAAGACAGCTGCAAACTCCTTTCTCTCCTCGAATGGCTCAGCGTCATCCCCCCAACCATTCACCAATGATACTGAGACAATGGCCGCAGTGTCTGTGAAGTCCCCTCAGGACACGGAAAGGCCTTGTGTCGACACTGTAGCAATTAATACACCTAACCTGCATTCTAGTAACACAGGCTTCACGATCATCGCAGAAATTCATAACTGCTATCAAATTGATTCATTCTCCACTCTAAACCTTAGTAATTGGGATAATTGGGATGAGAGTCTGTGCTCCACATCAAATACTGAGCAATCACTGCAAGAGGAAAATGATATTGACTGTATCATGATGGAGGAATGTCCATTAAGTGATATTTCAGAGACTTGCTCAGACACACTTTTAGGAAAACAGACTGCCAGGGAAACCCTAAAAGCCATTTTGAGAACTACCTGTAGTACTAGCTCACCAATGAAGGAGGACTCCCTTTGCAAAACATTGAGTCCAATGACCTCTGACACACAGGTAAGTGCAGCAGACATGGCATTGGCACGTCAAGAGGAAACTAATGCCCCATTGGACCCTTTTATGGGAGTCAAACTTAACGTGGAACTGCCAACGTCAAGAAACACAGGAGATTCATGGAGGGCTTTGCTATCAACCATGAATGCAATGTCTGCAGCCATCCACTTTCAAGCAGATAAACAAGACACCCAGGTAGAATTACTTAATATCTTGCAGTACAAATAGTGAGCATCGACAAGAAGCTTCAAGTGTTGAATGACCTGATAAGAAGTGCTCAAACCTACTCGTATACTCAGCAAGTGACATGCCAGTGCACCACTATAAGCGACAATTCATAAAAGGCCACAGACATTTTAAACAACATCTTGAAAGAACTAAAGGCACAGAGTCTCAGAACACAAGATCTCCTTTGCTATAGGGGAGATGTGGTGTATAAAAATCTTGTAGACAAGAAAATTGTGCTCAACAAAGTGGACCCCACAAATGAAAGTAAAACTCCAATGGTTAAACATTCTCACGGTCAAGAAAGGACTTTGAGCATAACTGAGGGTAACTCAGGTCTCAACATACTAGAAATAAGCTCTGCTATGGGCGGGACTGTGGGAACAGTTACCAAGGATCTAACAGTGCTCAAGGTCTCATTCACGAAAAATGAAAAGAAACGACAAAGGAAAGCACGGAAGAAGCTTAAGGGGGTCCAGCAAGAGAGTATATGGAAGTCATTTGCTAAATTCAATGGCACGCAGAGTAAGTAACCAGAGGGGACAGACAATAGTAACAAGGTAGTAAGTAGGATAATATCCAGGCAGATGATGGAAGTACAGCCGGATAGAGAGGAGAACCCCATGATCGAACCATCTGCTCACAGTAGTCAACCAAAACAGCAGCAACAGTCATTTAAGATAAAAATCCCAACCACCTGCGGTGGCCGGGATGGAAGCCCTACGCAAGGTGAGGTGGCTGTAAGCGAATCCCTAGAAAAGAGACTTAGGGCCATATTTATACTCTGTTTTCGCCGGATTTGCGTCGTTTTTTTTTACGCAAAACGAACTCCATATTTATACTCTGGCGTTAGACGCGTCTAGCGCCAAAGTTCATGGAGTTTGCGTCCTTTTTTAGCGTGGACACCTACTTTGCGTTAATGATATACAAGGTAGGCGTTTCCGTCTAAAAAATGACTCCGAGGCATGTGCGCCGTATTTACACTCCCGGGCAAAAATGACGCCCGGGAGTGGGCGGGTCAAACAAAATGACGTCCAGCCGCTTTTGCGTCGTTTTTTAGCGCCTGGTCAGGGCAGGCGTTAAGGGACCTGTGGGCTCGGAAGGAGCCCAGAGGTGCCCTCCCATGCCCACAGGGACACCCCCTGTCACCCTTGCCCACCCCAGGAGGACGCCCAAGGATGGAGGGACCCATCCCAGGGAACTTAAGGTAAGTTCAGGTAAGTATATATATATTTTTTTTTTTGTGGCATAGGGGGGCCTGATTTGTGCCCACCTACATGCCACTATGCCCAATGACCATGCCCAGGGGACATAATTCGTCTGGGCATGGCCATTGGGCAAGGGGGCATGACTCCTGTCTTTGCTAAGACAGGAGTCATTTCAATGGGGGTTGGGAGTAAAAAAAAATGGCGCAAATCGGGTTGAGGTGAAAATTTTGCCTCAGCCTGACTTGCCCCATTTTTTGACGCCCAAGCTCCATATTCCCCTATGCCGGCGCTGCCTGGTGTAAGTCATTTTTTTGGACGCACAACAGGCAGCTCCGCTGGCTAACGCCGGCTAACGTCATTGAATAAATACGGCACCCGCATGGCGCTTCAGAATGTCTTTAGCCGGCGTTAGATTTTTTGACGCACAACTGCGTTGGCGCAGTTGTGCGTCGAAAAGTATAAATATGGCCCTTACTATTTGTCAGCTCCCGGGACAAGGCAATCGGTGGGACAATGCTGTGTTGTAAGTAGGTAAACATTGGGAATGCAACCTAAAATGTGCAGGTACTGAAAATCGCATGAACTCACAAAACCAGCTTGTGAGAAACAAAAGGCGATCTCCAGCAAGGAACACCACCATTGGCCAGACAATTGTATAAATATCCCGGCACAAATTAGAACGCCAGGATGTCAGAAATCGCATCACAATGTGGTTCCGGAAGATAATAAATTACTTTTAGCCCCTTGCTATGATTCGAAGAGGGCATTTGATATCTTAAACAGAAGAACGATATTAGAGCTAATAAATGCAATTCAGTCTCTGGCTCATATTTCCATGATCCCCATCCAAACAACAAATATAAAGAGGCAACATTAACATCCTGGGCCTCGTCTGGCATTGTTGACAACATTCTAGCACATCAACATACGTTTAGTGCATTGGGCATTGTGCTACAAAAATTAGAACCTCTTCGATACCCCAAACCTTTGCTCCCAGAAAAAAAGAAGGGGGTCTCGGTATTAAAAGGAGCAGTTGGTGTAGTAATTACCCCAAGTAGACAGGAACATTTAACAATAGTAAAGTACCAAAGTATGCTTCACCATGGCATGTACCAACGATTGTTATTGGTATGTCTCGGCTTACCAACAAGTAGGAAGGCAAACCTTAAATGACTATAGCTGTACTTGGTCCTGACGGAAAAACAGAAATTGATGATAGAATTTACATTTGCTCATGGAATGCCCACGGTTTGAAACATTTGGTTACTGATGTGGTGGGCTGAGATTCCTACAGCATTTCGATATTATCATGTTCCAGGAAACCTGGTGTATGAAGCCAACTCAAATATCTGGATACACTGGGATGAATATTTCTGCAAACAACCTCAAAGATTTGGACACCCCAAAGGTGGTCTCACAACCATCTGTTCAACCAAAATCAACTGGGTCATTAAACTAAGCGATCTTGGAATTGACTGCCTGCTACCAATAACGTTGGAACCCCAGGACTCCTCTGGTTCTGACAGAACATTGCTGTTGATTAATGTAAATATCCATCAGAATAAAGTCCAAAATAGGTTAAACATGGGAATATTATTCAGTATCATAAAAATGCTGCAGAGGCAATATAAGGATGCCACTCTTATTGTGTCTGGTGATTCAACATAAATTTAAGTAAAGGCAGTGCAAAACCCTATGATGGAATCCATCTGAATAAAAGGTTTGAAAATCTTGCCTTGTGTCGCGTGACGTCCTTTCCAAGGGACATTCCTTCTTGCACCAGTAACTTTCTTAAGTGGTACAAAAAAATCCAAAATTGACTTCACATTAACAAGTGAAACTGCACTGCCATTATTCTCCTCATATAATATTCAAGTACGCCCAGAGAGCGACCACTTCCCACAACTTATTAAGAGACAGCACGAATGGAAACTATTACTGTCTGCAAACATCATAATCTCTGCCCTTGTGACTTATGATACAAAAAAACTGAAATGGCGGGGGCCGGGAATTGAGAAAGTGATGGAAGAAGTGTATCGCTGTGCAGGGTCTAGTGAAGAGCTCAGAGAAAAACTAAGGCCCTGATTTATACCTTTTGGTGCAAAACTGCACTAACACAGTTTTGCAGCAAAAAAGTTTAGCACCGGCTTGCACCATTTACGAGCACCAGCCTGGCACCATATTTATGGAATGGTGCAAGCCGGTGCAAAGGGAAGGCTAGTGTCAAAAAAACATGATGTTAGCAGGGTTGGGCTGGTGGTATGGAAGAAGGGAGTTTTGCACCAAAAAATGACGTTAGGCAGGGTAGAGTAAACCATATGACTCTAACCAGCCTAGCGTCATTTTCTGATGCAAAACCATACCTACTACATGACTCCTATCTTGAAAAAGACAGGAGTCATGCCCACCACCCCAATGGCCAGGACAGGGGACCAGGGTCCCCTGGACATGGCCATTGCACCCTGTACCATGTAGGGGGCCCATTTCAGGGCCCCCACGCACTTAAAATAAAATACTTACCTGTACTTACCTATAGTTACCTGGGATGGGGTCACCCATCCTCTGCTGCCCCTCTGGTGTGGGTGGGGGTGTCCCTGAGGCCTGTTCCAACACGGAATAGGCCCACAGGTCCCCTAACCCCTGCCCTGATCCAGGTGTTAAAAAAATGGTGCAAAGCAAGCTTTGCACCATTTTTTGACCCCTCCTCCCTCCCGTGTGTGATTTTAGCACAGGTGTATAAATATGATTCTAAGGGGCTTATTTATACTACGTTTGAGCCGGAATTGCGTCGGTTTTTTTTACGCAATTTCGACGCAAATCTAACTCCATATTTATACTTTGGCGTTAGACGCGTCTAGCGCCAAAGTCCATGGAGTTTGCGTCATTTTTTAGCGTGGACACCTACTTTGCGTTAATGAGATGCAAGGTAGGCGTTCACGTTTAAAAAATCGACTCCGAGGCATGTGCGTCGGATTTATACTCCCGGGCAAAATTCACGCCCGGGAGTGGGCGGGTAAAAAAAAATGACGTACGGCCGCTTTTGCGCCGTTTTTTAGCGCCTGCTAAAGGCAGGCGTTAAGGGACCTGTGGGCTCTGAAGGAGCCCAGAGGTGCCCTCCCATGCCCCCAGGGACACCCCCTGTCACCCTTGCCCACCCCAGGAGGACACCCAAGGCTGGAGGGACCCATCCCAGGGACATTAAGGTAAGTTCAGGTAAGTGTTTTCTTTCATTTTTTTTTGTGGCATAGGGGGGCCTGATTTGTGCCCCCCTACATGCCACTATGCCCAATGACCATGCCCGGGGGACAGAAGTCCCCTGGGCATGGCCATTGGGCAAGGGGGCATGACTCCTGTCTTTGCTAAGACAGGAGTCATTTCTATGGGGGTTGGGAGTGAAAAAAAATGGCGCAAATCGGGTTGAGGCGAAAAAATTGCCTCAACCTTACTTGCCCCATTTCTTGACGCCCAAGCTCCATTTTCCCCTACGCCGGCGCTGCCTGGTATACGTCGTTTTTTTTAACGCACACCAGACGGCGCCGGCGGCTAACGCCGGCTAACGTCATTCAATAAATACGGCGCCCGCATGGCGCTTCAGAATGGCATTAGCCGGCGCTAATTTTTTTGACGCAAAACTGCGTTAGCGCAGTTTTGCGTCAAAAAGTATAAATATGGGCCTAAGGCCATAGAGTCATTTTTTGCACGGGAACACCTACTTTGCATCTCATTGACACAAAGGAAGTTTCTACGTCCAAAAAATGACTTTAACTCCATAAATTTGGGGCTCGACGGGTCTAGCACCAAAGTATAAATATGGAGTTAGTTTTGCACCGAATTTGCGTTAAAAAAAATTGATGCAAATTTGGCAAAAAACAAGTATTAATATGCCCCCAAGTCTCTAGTGAGACAAAAAAAGGGGCAAAGGCTATTCGATGGGGAAAGAATACTGATGAAACAAGGCTTCTTGAACTAAGAGCTAAACACAAGAAAAATAGTTGGATGGAAAAACAAGATATTATGAAGATTTGTGGACTATGCTCCTTATGTCTAACAAAAAGAAGAAGAATACAACATTTTGGCATTTTGGTGAATGGGCTAAGCCAGGGTAATAATCGACATGCGAATGCAGGTATAGATGCAGCCACGTGGGAAACCCACGTATCAACAATGGATTCACTCCCAGAGCATCACAGGAAGGAGGAGGCCTCTTTGGCCGTAAGTCATCATAATCCAAAACATCAATCTTTGGCTTTAGAGTGAAGTTGAAAACAGATTCCTCGCTGTATGATATTGAACAAGAAGATACTCTAAAGTGCATAGACATTGAACAGCTGACAGGCCTCATCAAGAATCTAAAATTGGAAGGGGCAGCTGGTCAGAGTGGGATCCCAAATGCATGTTTCAGAGGAGACACTACATGCTTGGCTCTCTATTTGGCGCTGCTTTTTAATGATTTCCAGGGTACTGAGAGGCTTCCAGACGCATGGAAAGGCAGCATCTTCCACCTGATATATAAGACAGGAAATCCTACATCCCCCTCAAATTATAGGTTAATAGCCTTCATCGATGTGGAAGCCAAACTGTCTGCAGACTGCCTATTGCAACAACTAACGGTATGAATATACGAAAGACAACTATTACCCCAAAGTCAGACAGGCTTCAGAGCTGGCAATGGAGCCTTAACCAATCTGGCAGCACTGGCTTTGTTGGGTACTAAAGCCAGACTCAAGAACAGTCGGTTATTTGTGTGTTTTATTGATCTGAAGTCCACCTTTGACCATGTGCCAAATACTTGACTGTGGGAAAAATTGAAAGGTTGGGGCCTTCCCTGTAGTCCAATGAATGCAGTGATGGACTTATATTCGGGTACTTGGGCACAAGTATAAATTGGAGAGGGTGGGTAAGTCACCAATAGAATTCAAACCTCAAATAGATTAAAACAAGGATGTGTACTAGCTCCTATGCTGTTTAATTTATGCCTTGCAGACTTGGCCGATGCCCTTGCACCCGTAAATAGTCATCCGCTGGTTTTGGCCAGGGAAGGAACAGCATGGCTACAGTATGCAGACGACATAGTTTTGCTCATTCAAACACCAGTCGGACTACAGCACAGCATTGATGCACTTACAACATATATTATTAAGCAAGGTCTGGATTTGAACTTGAGCAAAACTAAAGTTGTCTATTTGGCTGATATGAAGTTCAAATCTTTTGCGTGGTTCAATAATGGAACACAGATGGAGATTGTCCCTATATACAAATACCTGGGTTTCACCATGTATCATCTCTTGACCTTCAAACTGCAACTTCCTGCCGTTCAAGCAAAGGCCCACTCCTTGACCTACGGATTCAAATTATTAAAACGAAAATTGAGTTGCCCGTCATACATTCATCTGCTTTCTGTTATGGCAGCTCGGCTAATGTCCACTGTTACTTATGGGGCTGAAATAATGCTGGGGAAGGAAGCAGCTTTCTCAAACCAAGTTCAAACGAAGGCTTACAAATCAGTATTTCAGATCCCACATTCATTATCCCCTGCTCAGGTACGCTTAGAATTTGGTCTGAACAAATATGAACATCAGAGTAAATGTGTCTATTCTAAATGTAGTTGGAGATTGCGAGCAGCAGAGACTGGTACCATCAACAACCTATGCTGGATTGAAATTGAGGAGCAACAGCATTGTAACGGTAAAGGCACATGGGGTCATCACTTAAACAACTCTATTAAGGAACTAGGCTTGCAAGAAGCATGGGCCATGAGCCTGGGTAAAGTGGAGTTTTACCGGAAGGCAAATGCTGCCATTAGGTTGCTGTTCTCAATCACTGACAATTACATCCTCTCAAGAAGATGACATGCCTGGACCATATTGACATCATACAAATTTCTACGGGCTCAGGTTTAATTAGTAGTACCCTTTTCCTAGGCATTGAAACATCAATTTATGCTTTTGCGATTTGGTATGATGGAAACCAAAGATATGGTCCCTTCATGGAGACAGCAAGCACAGTCACATCATTGTCGACTTTGCGAGTACAAACAAGAGTCACTTGTACATGTTTTTTGTGTGTGCCCGGCATTGTCAGAATATAGGAGAATGTACTTGAAAAATATTTTTAGGTCACTGGATATATGCTCATGCAGCCCGGCTGTTATTAGTTGGTTAAGTGGTATTTCAATCCCGTTTTCTTGTTGGGGGACTAAATTTATGGTTCAGGCCCATAGAGAAATGGAGAATATAGCTGAGTAGGTAGTGTGTACCTGGCATTGTCGGCATGTCTCCATGCTCATGAGTACCTAAATGGTAAATCTTAGTATATTAGTTAGTTATTAGTAAACCAATTTAAATGATGTGTAATATGTCTTTATGAATTTGACTGTTTTTATTTTAGTAACTAGGATGCACTGTCACTTTTTCATGGGTGTAAGCGGGTGTTTGCACTTAAGACCAACAAAGAAAAGATGAAACCAGTTGAGTAGGTCTATTTATGTCTGTAAGCATTTTTTAAGCCTAATATTTTAAGGAATGATTTAGTATTAGGACAAACCACATTTTTTATGTGTATTCAAATTTTAACTTAAGAGCATGGTTGAGTGTTTATAATGCACGAATATGTGATTGGCGTTGGTTTAAATTAACTTTGCTAATAAATTATTTACAAGGGCAGAGCTGAGTGGGGAAGCATCTGGTCACAGGACCTTGGGTCAAGACACTATAGCCACCAGGGGATCAAGTGGGGCGGAGGGCGAGGGGAGTGCCATGAAGGAGACAGGATCAATGTCATAACCATCAGATTCTTCCTCCAGTGGCCACTCTGTAGTGGTAGCGGACCACTCAGGACCTCCTCCTGTACCATTTTTGTCTGCCACCACCAGTTCCATCGCCACACTCCTTGTTGCTCCCTGCCCAGTTGGCCACGCACTCTTACCCAAGAGGGTGGGTGTCTACTTTGCCGCAGGTACCTCCACTCCTGTCCCTGTTACCCCTGCTGCCCTCAGTGAGGAGGCTATTGACCTCCTGAGGAGTATCTCTGTGGGTCACACAGCCATTGTGAATGCCACCAGGGGCTGTTCCCCCAACTGCAGCAGACAAATGCATTAATGGAGGGTATTCATAATGCAATGTTGGCCTACACATATCTTTTCAGGCTTTTGCCTCCTCACTGATGGCAGCCAGTCAATAACCACCTTCAGTCCCCCCTCCACCTCCCTCTTCCCAATTTAAGTCCCCCATTCCCTTACCTATCCTAAGCACACAGATCAATCTGCATGCCCCCCTCGAAACCCAAGAGCATCACACATAAACACAAACACCACAAGACACACCTGCATGCAAGTACTTAACAGACACCCATACAGAACATCAACTACTACTTCGCCAGGTACTCCCACTACCCCACCATACCACACACCATATCAAGCATACCCAGAGGCACTACCACAACAGCCAGCGACACATAAACCACATCCACCATACCAGCAGACATCACCCCAACAGACACACAGACATCCACCATATCCACTATACCCAGAGACACCACCCAAACAGACACACAGACATACACCTCATCTACCATACAGGCAGACTCCACCCCACCAGACCCACATCAACCACTATAAGCATACAGGCAGATAACACCCGCCATACCTCAGCACCTCCACCTCCCAGGCCCCAAGACTCGAAAACTACCACACAAACATAAGCATACCTCACGCACACACCAAAGACATTCACAGTGACACAACAGACAACTACCTTGATCTCCAAATCCCCACCCCCTTCTGCTGACAATCCATGTTCCCAAGAAATACTTTTTGTTTGAGCTTGCCCTTTCCCCTGTTCCCTCCATTCCCACCCCAAACCCAGTGGCCCCCACCCACACCCTAACCCTCTCCTTCCACATCCAAGTCCTCCCCGTCACACCTATATATATATATATATATACACACACACACATATAGGGCCATATTTATTCTTTTTGACGCAAAACTGCGCTAACGCAGTTTTGCGTCAAAAAAATTAGCGCCGGCTAACGCCATTCTGAACCGCCATGCGGGCACCGTATTTAATCAATGACGTTAGCCGGCGTTAGCCGCCGGCGCTGCCTGGTGTGCGTGGAAAAAAACGACATACACCAGGCAGCGCCGGCGTAGGGGGATATGGGGCTTGGGCGTTAAAAAATGGGGCAAGTCAGGTTGAGGCAAATTTTTCGCCTCAACCCGATTTGCGCCATTTTTTTGGACTCCCCACCCCCATAGAAACGACTCCTGTCTTAGCAAAGACAGGAGTCATGCCCCCTTGCCCAATGGCCATGCCCAGGGGACTTGTGTCCCCTGGGCATGGTCATTGGGCATAGTGGCATGTAGGGGGGCACAAATCAGGCCCCCCTATGCCACAATTGTTTTTTTTTTTTAAATGACTTACCTGAACTTACCTTAATGTCCCTGGGATGGGTCCCTCCAGCCTTGGGTGTCCTGCTGGGGTGGGCCAGGGTGACAGGGGGTGTCCCTGGGGGCATGGGAGGGCACCTCTGGGCTCCTTCCGAGCCCACAGGTCCCTTAACGCCTGCCTTTTCCAGGCGCTAAAAAACGGCGCAAAAGCGGCCGTACGTCATTTTTTTTTACCCGGGCGTGAATTTTGCCCGGGAGTGTAAATACGGCGCACATGCCTCGGAGTCAATTTTTTAGACGGGAACGCCAACCTTGCATATCATTAACGCAAAGTAGGTGTCCACGCTAAAAAATGACGCAAACTCCATGGACTTTGGCGCTAGACGCGTCTAACGCCAAAGTATAAATATGGAGTTAGTTTTGGGTTTGAATTGCGTCAAAAAAAACGACGCAATTCCGGCGCAAACGGAGTATAAATATGCCCCATATTATATTCACTGGAAGAAAACAAAGGGTAACAAGTAACCTTTGTTTTTTGTGTGAATTTCCATGGTTAACATAAAGTCATTTCAATTACTGTACCTTATTTCAGCCCCTGCTGTGAATTGCAGCCAAGCCCTTATAACCACTCAACCCTGCAGGTTGGTCACAGCGTAATGCACAGGTGGGCCACAGGGCCAGTCTCTATCAGTGGATCTGTGAGTGGGTGCGTGAGTGTCTAAATGGGTCTGAAAGTCAGTGTGTCAGTCCATGAGTGGGCCTGAGTGGGTATATGAGTAGGTGCATGGATCTCTGAGGGCATGTATGAGTGAACTAGTTAGTCTATGAATTAATCTGTGGTTTTTCTTTCGGATTTTTTCATATTTGTGAATATTTTGTGAACAATTTACGAAAATTCACTAAAATGTTAAAATTTTTACAAATACCGCACATGGTGATGAAAACTTATTTGAATCCAATAATTTGCCCCTAAAACACACCTATAACACACCCTTGGGGTCAGGGTACCTTCACCCTGAGCCCTTATGCCACTTTCAATTAGGCCTTCCCCCTCGGATACCGTGTCCCGTGAAATAAAATGGTAGTCACAACTTTCTAGTCAGGTTGTGGTCAGCCCATTACAGCTCTTCTTTTTGCATGCGCATTCGTGAAAATTCATTAATTTTTCAGAGATATTTGTAAAATAATTGTGAAAATTGTGAAATAATTGTGAAATATCGTAAAATAATTGTGAAATGTATATGCAAATTTGGATTTACCAAAACTTATTAAAAACTACTGAATGGATTTACACCAAAGAAGTGAAAGCACAATCTGCGTACCGAAAGCTACCTTTCTGCCAAATTTGGTGTAATTCCATCCAGTGGCTTGGGCTGTAGTCATGTCTTAAGGTCTTATGGGAATATTCATGAGAAATGCAACTTTTTTGACACTCCCTTTTTATCGGCCCCTGCTTGACAGATCGCCCCAAAACTTTCCGTCCATGACAAGAATCACTGTAACATTTTTTGGGAAAAATTTCATGAAGATTTTTCAAACGGCACCAAAGATATAGTAGGCAAGTCAAAAAACGCCACTAGGTAACAATATATATATATATATATATATATATAGTTAGACTTGGTATCCTTGGCGTGGTCGCCACTAACTTTTTGCCTCTGCTTCCCAAGTTCTTGATGTGTGCTGAACTCTGTTTTTGCACTGCCATCTAGTACTATAGTGCAAGTGGGCCAATGTAAAATGTATGTGTAAGTGGCTTATTCATGATTGGCATATTTGATTTACTAGTAAGTCCCTAGTAAAGTGCACTAGAAGTGCCCAGGGCCTGCAGCACTGGTTGCATCATCCACATAAGTAGCCCTGTAAACATGGCTCAGTCCTGCCACTGCAGTGTCTGTATGTGCAGTTTTAAACCGCCAATGCAACTTGGCAAGTGTACCCACTTGCCAGGCCTAAACCTACCCTTTTCATACATGTAAGGCACCCCTAAGGTAGGCCCTAGGTAGCCCCATGGGCAGGGTGCAGTGTATGTTAAAGGTGGGACATGTACTGGTGTGTGTTGCATGTCCTAATAGTGAAATACTGCTAAACTCAGTCTTCACTGTTGCAAGGCCTATCTCTATCATAGGTTAACATGGGGGCTGACTTTAAATAACTTTAAACGTCAAATTTCCTTTGAGAGCAGATAGAAATATGGAGTTTGGGGTCTCTGAACTCACAATTTAAAAATACGTCTTTTAGTGAAGTTGGTTTTTAGATTGGTAATTTGAAAATGCCACTTTTAGAAAGGAGGCATTTTCTTGCTTAAACCATTCTGTGACTCTGCCTGTTTGTGGATTCCCTGTCTGGGTCAGTTTGACAGTTGGGCTGTTTGTGAATCCCCTCTAGACAGTGAGACAAGGGGAGCTGGGGTATAGCCTGCATATCCTGATGAGCCATCTGTGCAAGAGTGGAGGGAGGAGTGGTCACTTACACCTGAATGGGCTGTGCCTGCCCTATCACAATGCAGTCTCCAGCCCCCTGGTGTGTATCTGGGGCCTGGCCTGGGCAAAGCAGGATTGTGTGAACAACAGAGACTCTCCTTTCAAGTATGCCTACTTCAAAGGCAGAAAGGGGTACAAGTATGGGACCCAAAACCCCTGATCACTTTTGGAACCAAGAGGAACCTCTGCCAAGGAGAAGAGCTGAAGAGCTGAGGAGGAGTGCTGCCCCTGCCTATGACTGTGCTTTGTTAGGCTATCCTACAGTTGCTGCTTCTGCCTGTGAAAGGGGACAAAGACTGGACGTTGTGGTATATTCCTGCTTGTGAAGAATCTCCAAGGGCTTGAACTTGCCTCCTGTTTTGAGGTCTCAGAGCTATCAAAGACTTCGTCTGCCAGCACCTGGACTCTCTGCTGAGACTCATGACCGGCCAAGTGGTCCACTATCCAGTTCATGAGCCCTTGAAAGGTGAAGTTGGCAGAATAAGAGCTGAAAATCCAGGCACAGAATGCCATGCAGGGAACCATTGCACCATCTGCAACGCAGTTGATAAATGAAGCGCCGTTAGATTCACGGCTAAACTCGACACTCCATCTGCATCACGGCTGGGGGATCGACGCATCACAGCTGGAGAAACAATGCGCAACACCCGCTTGTGGCTGCTGATAATGATGCAAACACCATGCAGTGCGGTTTTCTAACACCGTGCAACCGGATATTCCACGCATCTTCTCTGGGTATCAAAGTCAACCTGACTGTGTGCAGATTCGAGCTGCCCATCAGGAAATAGAAGCATCGCTCTCTTCCGAAGAAGAAAAATGATGCATCGCCGACCCGACCGGAGAAGAAACGATGCACGACCTCATTTGCAAGGAAGGAATCGATGCATCGCTGACTTTTCCGATACACGCTCACCCGGGCAGCTTTAGTTTTTACTATAACCAGGTACTTTGGGCAAAATCATTGTTTCCATTGTTTTCTATGGAGTAAGACTCCTATTCTTTTGAACATTCATATCTTGACTTGTGTATATTGGATTTTTGTTGTTTTTGTCTTGTTTGATTAAGATAAATATTGTCTATTATTCTAAACTGGCATAGTGTCCATTGTGTAGTGTTTTCACCATTTTACTGTGTGTGTTGGTATAAATACTTTACAAATTGCTTCTGAGTTAAGCCTGTCTGCTCGTGCCAAGCTACCAAGAGGGAGAGTGAGGGTTAACCAGGTGTGTTTCTTCTTTGCCCTGACTAGAGTGAGGGTCCTTGCTTGGACAGGGGGTAACCTGACTGCCAACCAAATATCCCATTTCCAACCCTGGTGATCAGCGGCGAGGATTGGACTCGTATTTGTACTTGACATACAGTGATTAAGTGTACGCTACTGTTTTCAGTGCAGACCATTATATGACCACATACTACTTGATTTTGCTTTTGCTCTTTTTGGGCTTTTTCCTGCTTCCATATTTTTGGTTATCTTTTTTGTTGATTCTTGAACTTCTCATTGGGAACTCTTTTTCTGTCTTGGATCTTTTCACTTTTGATTTGCCATCATGTCTCAATCTGGAAATGCAGAGAAAACTACTATATGAGCTACTCGAATACATATGGAGACCCCGAATGAGATACAGGAACTATCAGAGAGGCAGATTCCAGAATACGGACAATCCGCCACATACCCTACAAACCAGGAGACAACAATATGGGAGGGACTAAAAGCGGTACCAGTTTTCAATTTAAGAACGTCCCCTATGGACACAGATACTGAGTGTCTATTAAAGAAAGGATTGTCATTCATCCCTACTACTTCCATCAATAAATTTGGCCTCCTCTCTGACCTTCATGCTTTTTTTCGAAGAATCAGGCTATCTAGATACTTCGAAGATAAAATAGACACCAGAGAACATAATCTATCTGGATTAAAACCCATATCCACCTTTACTCCCCACCTAGATATGGTGGGTCCAGAAGTTAAAATCTTCGAGAATATAGGGCCTGATTACAACTTTGGAGGAGGTGTTAATCCGTCCCAAATGTGACGGATATACCACCAGCCGTATTACGAGTTCCATAGGATATAATTGATTCGTAATACGGCTGGTGGTATATCCGTCACTTTACCGTCACTTTTGGGACGGATTAACACCTCCTCCAAAGTTGTAATCAGGCCCATAGTGTCTAACAAGATTCAATCTTTGTTGAAATTTGTGCCGAAACCCTCCTTTAATTTAAACCATGGTGAACATCAAGCTTTGCAAAGATTACAGAAAGATAAACATATCACAGTCAAACCGTGTGACAAAGGAGGGGGTATCGTACTGTTAGATACTGAAATTTACAAATCTAAGATTCAAAGCATGCTCAATGAATCAGAATACTACCAGAAAGCAGGGAGCAATTGGCATGAACGAGTCAGAACAGAGATAATCAAAATAAGTACTGAAGCTTTAGACAATGGAACCATATGTCAACAAGAATTCCAATACCTAAACCCTATAAAAACTAGGACTCCAGTGTTATATGGAGTTCCAAAAATACACAAGAATAAGACAGATCCCCCCATGAGACCTATAGTCTCCACGGTAGGGGCACTGACAGAACCTTTATCCAAATACGTGGAGAAATTCTTGAACCCTAGAGTAGCCCAACTTCCAGCATTTATTCGAGACACTACCCACATTATTGCCAAATTAGAAGGTCTTCCTTTCAATTCAAATACGCAATTACTTGTGACCATGGACATGGAGGCACTATATACCAACATCCCACAGAAAGAGGCATGGCTAGCAGTTGCGCGCCTCTTAGAGAAAGAAGGTAATACAGAACATTCTTCCTTCATATTACAGTGTCTCAATATTGCCTAAGAGAAAACTTCTTTGAATTCAATGGTCAAACATACCAGCAGAAGAAAGGAGTCAGTATGGGGGCCGCATGTGCACCTAGTGTAGCCAACATCTATGTAGGCTCCTTTGAGGAAACCTACATTTACAATGAGATGGCACCATTCTACGAAAATGTACATCTTTGGTCACGTTTTATTGATGACATCTTCTTCATCTGGACAGGTGAGGAAGACTCACTAACAGAATTTAGTCAGTGGATTAATTTGTGTGATCCCAATCTCAAGTTTACCATTCACACCAGTAGAAATAAAGTTGAGTTTTTAGACATTTGGATTGGTCATAATAACTTCCAACTTGAAATGTCATTGTTCACCAAACCTACAGCTAGAAACACCATTTTACACTATGACAGCTTTCATCCTACCAGTCAGAAACAAGGGATCCCCTTTAGTCAATTCCTACGGGTCCGTAGAAACTGCTCTAGTTTGAGTGACTTCGAACACCACGCAAATATTTTACAACAAAAATTTCCTATAATAGGACTAGTATGTTCGACAAACAAAAGAAAAAATCAATACCTTCTATAGTCTGTGTTATTCAACACTCAAACCTAAATGAAAAGATCAGGAAAATAATTTTCGCCAACTGGCACATTCTTAACAGCGATTCAAACCAAACACCATTAGAACGTCCTCGCCTTTCATTTAGGAAAAATCAAAATATCTCGAATAAACTAGTAAGAGCCAGTTTACCCAAAAATGAGCCCTTTTGCCAGAAGTCCATCCATGGAAATCAACCGATTACAGGTAACCATAGATGTGGTAACTGTAAGGCCTGCCCCAGAGACATTGTGGGCAATGTATTTTCATGGGAAGGTACCAACTTTCAATTATCGGATATGACTAACTGCAAAACAGCTAATTGCATTTATCTAATTAGGTTTCCATGTCCTCTTCTATATGTAGGAGAAACAGGAAGGGAAGTTAAAATTAGAATATTGGAGCACATCTCCAATATTCAAAATGACAGAGAGAGTGCCCCATTGGTTACACACTGGAAAAATCATGGACATAAAATTGAAGATCTTTCCTGGACTGTCCTAGAAAGAATTAAAAACTTTGGACAAATAGAGGGTCAGAAAATCCGGAAAAAGAGAGAAGTTTTCTGGATGTTTACATTAGACAGCTACGGTAAGGGATTGAATGAATACATCCCCTGGGAAAATGCTATCACATAAGTTAAGTTTGCATCTACAAATATTTACATATTGTTCCGGAATTGGTATCTCTAATTAAAAGAACTGCTTAGAATTTTTGCCAGTATATTTTTGTCTATAGGTAATTTATATTCATTACTGCTGTTATTTCTATTGTTATTTTTACGGTAATTATCTTTCAGTATTATTTCTATCTCCATTGCTATTTTCATGTATATTCATATTTCTGTTATTATTATTTTCATTTTTTTATTCATTTTCATCTTTTCTTCAGTTTTTCTCTACTAATACTCGGGTTAGTAGCTTATACCATAAACTAGAAGACGTTTCTACTAGAGCTCATTTCTTATTAGTATATCAACATACTCTGGTAACTACTATGCTATATCAGCAGACCCGAGTATGCATCTTAAGGAACTATCAGAGACAATAAGAATCGTTGAACATTGTATCATTAGCCTCATTGTATCTAGACTCGACAGTGTATAACATATTCACTTATAACGTGCTAAACGTTTATTTACGTCATCGACGTACTTCCAATATGGCGCCCGTACCAGCCCGCCCAATTATTTCATACATCTGAGGTCCAGTGCTACCAATTACTCCATCTGGTAGCCGTATAAAAACGCTCAGACACTGCGGCAATCGACCCTAGTCAGCAGAAGGGGCACGATCGAGCGTCGCTATCTGTACTTTTTCTAACTATTTATCTTTTTCTTTTCCAGCCATATTGCTTTCATTTTACTTCATTGTAGTATACAATCAAACGATCCATGCGGTTTATAGCATATAGTTTGAGTTTTCTTACTCTTTATTTTCTACCATTAATGACGGTTTTGTTTAGTATACCTAGATAAATATATCTTGGACTCACCCTTTATATCGTTACAATCTTAAGGATTTACCAAAACCTAATACAAGGACCTAACTTCAACAACTGCTACCAGCAGGTGTACAGGTGAATTCTGGCTTTTACAAACAATACCAGGAACATTCATTTATCTATTTATACCATGAACATTTCTAACATCAATTGATATATCTATCTATCCTGTGGCTTCTGTCATTTATTTAGCTAATCTCCTGGTCTACCAATTAATATCTGCCCTATAAAGAGATAGAGACAGCCGGGACGATATTTGCCATGCAAAATAGCTAGTAGAGATCTTTCAAGTAAGACTTTTCTGCATGAGAACTTATTACTTGTACTATCTAACATACACCAAGATGCATGCACCCACCTAGGGGAATTAAAGAATGCTGGTAACACAAAGGAAGGCACCATGTAATTATGACTTACTAATCACTGACTTTGTAAGCTATGTTCATGATATACTATTATCATCTATTAAAATACCTGCCAATCTATGTTTTCTAACTAAATGTCTGCACCTTTTAGCACTTTATATTTTATGCTTTACTACTAATTACACTACCTAAAGCTCATTCGGACTTTTTGGGCATTCATCCTGAGATGATGACACGTCACCTTTGATTGATATATATCTAAAAATATAGATAGGTGACTCCTAATATGCTAGCACTATCATTTATATAAATTACCATATAATTTTCTTTATCAGACTCTGTGACTACATTATCAAGGAACATACTACACATCTAAAATCAAATATATCAGAAGATTTGGCTGCTAAGACTAGATCACTATTGAACAGTACCACTGGGAACAGCCCTGAAGAAGGTGACCTATAACATCACGAAACACCGAAACGCGCGTAGGCCTTTTAGTCCCTACGGTACCACTCAGATAGAACCACGTTAGCATTATCTTTTCCTTTTATGTATTAGACTATCAATAATGTATTAGAAGAATTTATGTCAATATATCTTCATTATTAAAAATTGTTTTAGCTTCACTATGATATTAGGATTAGCCTCATTGATATTATGTTTCATTAGTTTATAAGACTTTTTTCTTACCTATTGTGTTTAGTGGATGTGAGTGGTATGTCTGATTTAGATATTTTTGTTTTCTTTATTAAATGATGTATATAATTAAAAATAATTCTTTTATAATTGTATTATTATTGAATGACAAATAACAAAAAGAAAAAAAATATATAAAATCATATAATGGGATTACTTTATCTGTAACTAATAATAAGTATATAGCAGTCCGATATCATATGTGTATCATTGGCTTATTATACTTAGGTCGTATTATCCTTAACTTTATTGTTGTTTTTATGAAGATCATGGTATCTTCATATGTATTCGAGTAGCTCATATAGTAGTTTTCTCTACATTGGTTCATTCCCTGCTTGAGCTACACTCATTGGTACAGGGAATCCCCTTATAACTATTTTCAATCTGGAGATGCACCAGATGGTGCTGTATTCAAATTAGGGAAACTGAAAAGTTACACAGTTGCTCAATTGAAACAGTTCTGTAAGCATGTTGCCTGTCCCATTAAGCGCTCCACCAGGAAGGAGGAGCTGCAAAAGGCACTGAGGGGCTGGGTGACAGCCAAGGAGCCTGAGGGGCTCTCAGAGGAGGAGGATGAGGATGAGGAGGTGCAAAGTATACACAATGGTGTAGTGGGTGGACCTGTTATGCCTTGGGGGAGGGTCTCCAGGGCCGGTAGCAGTGTGTCATCCAAGCGTCTGACTCCCGAGGAGGTTACAGGACAGACAGGCACAGAGGAGTCACCAGATGGAATTGTAGAGGATTAAAATGGGGACGGAAGGGAGGACGATAGCCATTGAAGAGAAAAAGTTACTGCTGGCTCATGAGCTCAACTTGAGGGAGCTGGGTCAGAGAAGTGAGGCCAGTAGGAATGGTGGCAGCAGTACCTCAGTGCGGCCTGAAAGAAGGGTACCTATTCCTAAAGACTTAGTGAAGGACTACAAGAGGGAGGATAACATACACTTGTGGTTTAAGGGGTATGGGTCTGATATCCATATGAACCTGGTCCCTGAGGTACATTGGGGGGGTGGGCCTGTGGAAGCACTTTGAGGTAGAGGGGAGGGAGGGACGCTCTGACATCCTTAAGGGATCCTCAGAGACTCACCTACACAAGGACAAGCTTAGGTCCTACAAAAACAAAGAGTCCCAAACGTGGGCCCATATTTATACTTTTTGACGTAGAACTGCGCAAACACAGTTTTGCGTCAAAAAGCTTAGTGCTGTCTAGCGCCATTTTTTAGCGCCATATGGGCGTCATAATTGTACCATGATGCAAGACAGTGATAAAAAATGGTTAGAATCAAATTTTATTACGTTAACAATTGTGCCTTGTCGTAAGGCAAAATGATGTTAACGCCGCAAAAATGACTCTAAACTGTTTTACAGCACGCAAATTTGTTGCAAAACGGATATGCACCATTTTTAATCACATTAGCGTCAACATCAGATGATAATGCAGAAATCAGTGCAAAGGAGAGGCAAAACCCAGAAAGCCAGGAGAGACCCCATGGTGACCCCAGTCAACCAAGAACCAGCCAAGTTAACACACACAAGTCCCAGGGGAGGGAGGAGAAAAAGAGAAAGTCTTGTTTCAGTATGAAGAAGCATGAAATACTTGTGAGAGAGGTGATGGAGCACCAACAACTCTTCGTCACCTCCAAATTGCCAATTGGCAGGAGACAGGCAATCTGGCAGCAGATAGCTGACAAGATTAACAGTGTGGCAGATGTGAGGAGAACGTAACTGAGTGCAAGAAAAACTGGCATGATTGCAGGTGAAGGACAAAGAAGAAAATGGCTAGGAACAGGAGGGCAGCACTGCAAACTGGAGGTGGTAGTCCAGCACCACAAGAGGACCTGGATGAAATGGAGGAGATGGTTGCAGCGGTCATCCCGGAGGAACTGGTCACTGGAATCACAGGACAGGACAGCGCAGATTACCAGGAAACACCACAAATGCAGAGTAAGTTGCATGGGGGAAAATAATGCTAAATTGTCAAGTGCAAGGAAGGGGAGGCACATAGGACACACTCAATGCATGTCAAAGGAGTGCAGAGGGACAATTGCACATGAGGCAAGTTGCACCATGCAGACGTAAGCTACACATGTACCTACGCCTTGGTAGTGCCGTGCACCATAACACAAACACAGCCTGGACATATGTCAATCACCATGGCTAAATACCTACATGTACATTTGCAGCACATAGGTTGGAAGGCATGTCTAATTATTGTCCCTTTGGTTGTGTCATCACAACATCCCTTGCATATAGTCAAATAAACCCTACCAACACGACCAAGACATCAGAGACTAAGAAGTCAGTCAATACCTTTCCTGGGGTTACGTCATGGTGATGTCCCTTGCAGTAACACCTTGCAACTGCCTTGCCTCATTGCCCAAACACATATGCTACATCTTACAGCACACAATTCATTGCAACCATTCCCAACAGTACCCAGACATGTGCGGGTAGCACCACCACTCCACACATTAACAACACATCCACATAAGCCAGCCACCACTCCATCATGCAGTAAGGATGCCCCCTGGGTGCAGGAAAAAGTAATCTGGGCATGCGCTGGGGGGATAGCAGGGTTGTCCTGTATCACTGGAAACATGCCACTACCCACAGCAACTAAACTGGTGTAGTGTGAAGCCACACATTTTGATGCTGACCAGAACTGTGCCACTACAGAAAATATTTACCACAGATTGCGAACTGTAGGTCACAACAAATACAGGCTGAGCCCACAACTACTCTGACACAACCACGTCAGACACATAGGAATGGGGAAATAACCACACACATACAACAGATGTGTAGTCATTATGACCTTGGTGGTCCTGCCCTGCCACGCCTGTGGTCAAACCACCGACAGTGTGGCGTGCAGGACCGCCAAATAATGAGCACAGCAGTGAACTATTTGCATCGCAGCCAGTTCACTGCCTGTACTGCCAGGGGGTTGGGACTGCACGGCCGAAGGTTGCCCACCTTGGACCCGGTTGTCTACCTAACACCACCACGGTATAATGAGTACCCTTACCACCAGGGATTCCGTGATGGCAGCCCCACCACGAAATCCTTGGCGGTAAGCACTAGTGGCGACAGGAATACTAAATCCTGTCACCACAATAGGACTCCCCAACACCACCTCCATATAGGAGGTGCCCCCACCCTGACCCCATCAGAAGCACCCACACCCCAAGCAGCGACACCCCAAATCCCCGTACTGACGATTCATGCACGTAAACACCACACTTATATACATACACACACATTCGTGCTCACTCATTCACACACACATGCACACATGGCCATGACACCCCCCACACCCGCATACAGGAATTCACACAAGCACACAGAAACATGTGCACACACACACCAATGCACACAACACCTCCTACCCCCTCCATTCACACACACACAGCCCCCCATTCATACACAAAACTCTCAACACCCCCCTCCCCTGTCAGACGATCACGGTGGTCGTCCGGGAGGGAACGGGGTCCATGGAACTTGCTCTGCCACCAGCACCTCACCAACACAACACCGCCACACCATTCACAATGTTGCAATATGGCAGGCAGTGTTGTGGTGATGTGGCGGTGGCAGGGGGGCAAGCTCCACTAGACTGCCGACCGCCCATATGGCTGCTGGTGACTTCCCCGCCAAATAGTGGCAGAGAGCAGCCAGCAACCATAATATGGTGGTTTTGAGACCACCAACACTGGTGGTCATATGGCGGCAGTGACTTTGGCTGTCTACGGAATAGACCATTGAAGACATAATGAGGGCCATGGTGTATGACTGTAACATAATGGTGTACAATTTCACATTGACGAGCAGGGGATAGTGTAAGGGTAAGTCTGGTGTCGGTAAGACTGCCAGTGCAGCATACCCTTTGAGTTTGAGTCGCACATTGGGATGGCGGGTGAAAATCTGTCTGCTCATGGGAGCTCTTTGGGGCACTTAGCACAACATAGTTGATGGATCAAATAGAGTCAGTGCCAGTCTTGGGGTGCATTGGGTGTGACAGGACACACTGCTCTTAGCCCTGCAAATCAGACAGTGGAAAGGGCAATGGGGCAGGGCATGGGTCTCCCTGCACTGCCCATGCCCGGTGCATGAGCTGTGCATAGGCACCTAGGTGCACACCACACCATATCACCACCAATCTTTGCATGGGTGTCTCACCGCCGTGCAAAGGCTGGAGGAAAAGTGGGAACACAACTGGGTTATAGTGCTGATCGTAATACTGGTCTTATGTCACAAGACAGGTAGCATTGCCAGACTGTAAGCTGTCGGCAACCTGCCAGTGTCAGACCGTTGGCTCATGGGGCATTCCCTATTGATAACGTGTGCCTCTACCACCTGCCCTGTTAAGGGTGATCGTATAGACAATGGCAGTCAGGTGGTCATAGAACTGCTGGACTTATAATGAGGGTCCATGTATGCACCAGTATGACTAGATGCAAAATCACCATCAAACTAGCTTGAGGCCCTGACCTAAGTTCAACTCCAGTTAACTAGCTATGTCCATAAACTAATTTACCATCATGCACTGTCATATAGAAAATGATGTACACAGCAACAAATGATACCCATGCTGACCTCCCTGGGTCCACCCCTGTGCCTGTGTCAAGTTAGCTGCACTGCCACTATGCTACATCTCTTGCATCATAGTGCAAGGATGGCTGCATTGAGAGGGAGATCATAGTTGTGTAGGAAGGAGCACCTTCCAGTACAGACAGAAGATGAAATGGAAATCTTCTAGGTCCATGTGTGCTGTGCAATATAGCACACATACACATACATCAACATGAGGAGCTATCAAAGGAAACAACAGTATAGTGTCTTGGTAACGCCTTCCCTGGGGTGGTGTAAGGTTTCAGTACCGCCCTGGTGCATGTGAAACATGTAAGACTGGGACAGGGGCATATTGCAATGTGTGTTGCTGTGGCTTGACCACTGCAACACCCATTGCAAGGCCCTACCATGCAAATGAATGCATAGGGAGGGTCCACAATAAGAAGATGGTGTCTAGCCACCAAAACAATACTCATCACACCTAGTAGATATGACGCAGCCAATTGTGACACCTGAGCTTCCCCTCATATGACACTCAGGTGGGGCAAAGGACTGATAGACTGCAATCATGATGTACAGGAACAATGTTTGGGAAGTAAGATGAAAATTAACCTCTAATACCAATTCAGTGACGTGACATGTTAACTGCCACACACAGAAGGATTGATTTTACATCATCTCATTGCAGAGGATGATGGCTCTCCTGCTGATCTACCTGTCCTGGAGTACCCTGATGACCTGGATGACCAGCTCACAACCATCAGCCAAGAGACCCTCCAAGAAGTTCTGGTATCCCTCCAGACACTACCTCCAGTTGCAAGGAGGACAAATAATGTAGCAGCTATCCCAGATGCTCTACCCATCTCCCCAATAGTACGACCTCCCAGCACCGACACACCTGAGGAATCCGAGGACCTTGGGACCAGCTTTGAGAGGACAGTGGTAGGAGTCCAGCGGGTGCTGGCCAAGTAGGTGTGGGTAGGTATGGAGGCGGTAGCAGCCAGCCTAGTGGGTATGCTCACGTGCCTCGTTATGGCCAATGAGCATACTGCAGCCAAACGAGGCCCACACTCCCCCACTGCATGGAGTCCAGCAGTGTCTGACCTAGCTGCTGCCATGAGGGAGAGGCCACAACAAATGTCCTCCCATACTGGCAGCAGCGTGATTGAGAACAAGCTGGACTCCATGCACTGGGAAGTGGCCTCCTTCAGAGCAGAAATGACTGCATAACACCGGGATGTTGCTGCTATCCTTAAAAATCAGCAGCTCCTCCTTGGCGCAGTAATGCCATATGTTGTTCCACAAATGGCAGCTGCCGGGAATTGGGATTCCACATCTCCAACCACTGAAGTGTGTGTGGTGTCCTCTCTACCTCTCTACCACCACCATCAAGGGCAGGGGAGACACCACACACATCGGAGGATGAAGATGTGGAACAGATCCTCTTCACTCGTAAGAGTTCCCGGGAGCACCAGCCCATGCCACATGTAGTGCAGCTTTGTAGCAGTGTGCTATCACTAGAGGGGACATGACACATTCTCGCAACACAATGGGGTCAGATGTGGTGTCAACATGGTAGGCCTACAGAGCCTGGACATCCCAGCCATCTTGACATATCATTACAGATGAAGTGCAACACTTAGGCACATTTTACCGAGTAGGTGACAGTGCACAACACAGCTCCAACATTGTTAGTGCTGCATTATTTTCACTATGCAGCAATGCACCATGTGTGATATGTTACTAGGCAACCATTTGTTGTCCCCTGCACCAGCGCCTAATATGCTGCCATGCACCAACACTGCTAACCTTGCACCAGGGTGCTTGGCTAGCTGCCCTGTGGAGGGGGATGTATCTGTGCAGTGAGGGACACCTTCCTATACATGTACTGTTTTCAGGCCAATTGGCTCTTTCTGTGTGTGCAGCAGTATGCAGCATGCATGGGTGGCACATTCATATGAGGTCAAATGACAGTCTATTTCCTTATTGCAACCTGCAAACTGCACCCCTGGGGTGGTGTTTGATGTTGGCACTGCCTCACATTTTAGATGATACCTACATCTGAGTCTGCGTCATTATGCTATGTGTCTTGTGGTGACACACCTACAACAACACCCATTGCAACCCCCTTCCGTGCAAAGCGCAGCGTGGGAGGGGGCCCTATTTCCAATGTGGCTTCAAGTCACAAAAGAGGGGTCATCCGCCAACTTGTATATACAGTGCAGGCCATGACAATGGCAGTAGGGGCTATTACATATGTCCCTTAGTGATCTAGAGTGCAGCTGATGTTTGTGCCGCCACCAGGTGTCCAAGGTGTGTTGCTCATTGTTTCTGGATAATCTACAATATTACCAGTGTCCCTCCTATCCTCCAATACATGAATCATCATTCATACTGTTAACACATGCACAGTGAAGGCTATGGGATGGGGCTCAGCTACTTTGCAAATGTGTCCCTTAGCACAGTGCATGTGAGGTCAGTGATGTCCTAAATACTCCAACAGGGTCCCACTATTGCATCCATAATCTGCACCATATAACAGTGACTCTGCCCCATGGTGGGCCATTTATTGTTTACGGTACAGACATGATGGTGTTGTGGGTCAGTAAGTGGTGCTTGTGAGGTGGCACTACAGTTGGTGTCGTGCCACTTCTCACAAATCTGGCACATGCTATGTGATGGCCATTATACAGTATTCCTATGTGTGTGACCCAATACATCAAGCAGATGTATATGTACACTACAGGTAGGTCAGGTATGAGTTGATGACATGTAGTTTGTATTGGAACCAGTTGTCTGGCATGGATGTGTGTCCTGGCAGAGACTTGCACAGCATGAATTAAGGGATCTGTGCCTATGTGTGACTTTCATTACATGAGCATGGTGTATGCCGTTGACATTGCTGTGCTATTCTTTGTTTGGTGTAATGGGTGTGTGAAGTCTATATAGTTGCGAACCTGTGGGCACTTGAAGTGGTGTGTGGACATCTTTTGTTAGCAAAGGTACATATCTCCATCTGTACTTTACATGTGCCTGTCAAGTTGTGTTAGGTACATGTGGATGTATGTGTTTGTGTTGTGCACTGATTGTGCTGTACTGCAGCATGATGCATATGTATTGTTACCCGCACATCTGTGTAACCATGGCCAAGTGTTTTTGGAGTGGTGTATGTCTTGTGTGTCCTACAGGGTTGGTGTGTTGTGTGTCTATTGCTAGGTTTATTGACTTACCCACAAAAACACAAAAGGATGATTGACGCAGTGCTGAACAATTCAAACACTCACCCCAGTCACAGATCTGGGTTTAATTCATTGTTCTTTTGCTCACCATGCCACCCCAGTTTGGACCCAGCCATATGCAAATCAGTCTTGACCTTGTTCCTCATGGGAACAGTCCAGCCCGAACTGCCAAGCCAGGTCCTTCCTGGACCGGAAAAAAGCATTCTGGGACCGGTTTCAGGGCATCACCCTTCATCAGCCAGGCTAGCTTGAATCCAGTGGCACAGTGAGCAAGGGACCCACGTCTGGGCATACCCTTCCCACTTAGGGAAACTTTAGTAACACAAAAGGATGATGGATGGAGTGCTGAACAATGCAAACACTCACCCCCAGTCACAGATTTGGGTTTAATCCATCATTCTTTTGCTCACCATGCCCCCCCAGTTTGGACCCAGCCATATACAAATCAGTCTTGACCCTGTTCCTCATGGGAACAGTCCAGCCCGAACTGCCAAGCCAGGTCCTCCCTGGACCAGAAACAAGCATCCTGGGATCGGTTTCCAGGTATCACCCTTCATCAGCCAGGCTAGCTTGAATCCAGTGGCACAGTGAGCAAGGGACCCACGGCTGGGCATACCCTTCCTACTTAGGGCAACTTTAGTAACACAAAAGGGTAATGGCTGGAGTGCTGCACAATGCAAATACTCACCCCCAGTCACAGATCTGGGTTTAATGCATCGTTCTTTTGCTCACCATGCCACCACCGTTTGGACCCAGCCATATGCAAATCAGTCTTGACCCTGTTCCTCATGGGAACAGTCCAGCCCGAATTGCCAAGCCAGGTCCTCCCTGGACCGGAAACAAGCATCCTGGAACCGGTTTCAGGGTATCACCCTTCATCAGCCAGGCTAGCTTGAATCCAGTGGCACAGTGAGCAAGGGACCCACGTCTGGGCATACCCTTCCCACTTAGGGCAACTTTAGTAACACAAAAGAATGATGGACAGAGTGCTGCACAATGCAAACACTCACCCCCAGTCACAGATTTGGGTTTAATCCATTGTTCTTTTGCTCAGCATGCCACCCCCATTTGGACCCAGCCATACGCAACTCAGTCTTAACCCTGTTCCTCAAGGGAGCAGTCCAGCCCGAATTGCCAAGCCAGGTCCTCCCTGGACCGGAAACAATCATCCTGGGACCGGTTTCAGGGTATCACCCTTCATCAGCCAGGCTAGCTTGAATCCAGTTGCACAGTGAGCAAGGGACCCACGTCTGGGCATACCCTTCCCACTTAGGGCAACTTTAGTAACACAAAAGGATAATGGACGGAGTGCTGCACAATGCAAATACTCACCCCCAGTCACAGATCTGGGTTTAATCCATCGTTCTTTTGCTCACCATGCCACCCCCGTTTGGACCCAGCCATATGCAAATCAGTCTTGACCCTGTTCCTCATGGGAACAGTCCAGCCCGAACTGCCAAGCCAGGTCCTCCCTGGACCGGAATCAAGCATCCTGGAACCGGTTTCAGGGTATCACCCTTCATCAGCCAGGCTAGCTTGAATCCAGTGGCACAGTGAGCAAGGGACCCACGTCTGGGCATACCCTTCCCACTTAGGGCAACTTTAGTAACATAAAAGGATGATGGACGGAGTGCTGCACAATGCAAACACTCACCCCCAGTCACAGATCTGGGTTTAATCCATCGTTCTTTTGCTCACCATGCCACCCCCGTTTGGACCTAGCCATATACAAATCAGTCTTAGCCCTGTTCCTCAAGGGAACAAGCCAGCCCGAACTGCCAAGCCAGGTCCTCCCTGGACCAGAAACAAGCATCCTGGAACCAGTTTCAGGGTATCACCCTTCATCAACCAGGCTAGCTTGAATCCAGTGGCACAGTGAGCAAGGGACCCACGTCTGGGCATACCATTCCCACTTAGGGCAACTTTAGTAACACAAAAGGATGATGGACAGAGTGCTGAACAATGCAAACACTCACCCCCAGTCACAGATCTGGGTTTAATCCATCATTTTTTTGCTCACCATGCCACCCCAGTTTGGACCCAGCCATATGCAAATCAGTCTTGACCCTGTTCCTCATGGGAACAGTCCAGCCCATACTGCCAAGCCAGGTGCTCCCTGGACCGGAAACAAGCATTCAGGGACCGGTTTCAGGGTATCACCCTTCTTCAGCCAGGCTAGCTTGAATCCAGTAGCACAGTGAGCGAGGGACCCACGTCTGGGCATACCCTTCCCACTTAGGGCAACTTTAGTAACACAAAAGGATGATGGACGGAGTGCTGCACAATGCAAACACTCACCCCCAGTCAAAGATCTGGGTTTAATCCATTGTTCTTTTGCTCACCATGCCACCCCAGTTTGGACCCAGCCATATGCAAATCAGTCTTGACCCTGTTCCTCATGGGAACAGTCCAGCCCGAACTGCCAAGCCAGGTCCTCCCTGGACCGGAAACAAGCATCCTGGAACCGGTTTCAGGGTATCACCCTTCATCAGCCAGGCTAGCTTGAATCCAGTGGCACAGTGAGCAAGGGACACTCGTCTGGGCATACCCTTTCCACTTAGGGCAACTTTAGTAACACAAAAAGATGATGGACGGAGTGCTGAACAATGCAAACACTCACAGGTCACAGGTCAGACATGGGTGCAGTCCATTGTACCTAGCACATGTGGGAAACCAGCAAATTGGTAAAATC
Source organism: Pleurodeles waltl (assembly GCF_031143425.1). NCBI lineage: Eukaryota > Metazoa > Chordata > Amphibia > Caudata > Salamandridae > Pleurodeles > Pleurodeles waltl. The sequence continues at coordinate 252,871,505 of NC_090446.1, read as the reverse complement.
CCAGTTTTATCTCCTGCTGCATTTACTGGGTGTTGGGGAAGCAGATGTGGCCGGGTGTCAGAGAGATGATTGCATCTAACACCTTTGGCAGATAGACTGAAAAAGAGGGCTGTGACACACCAGCAACCACCCATTGTCTGAAATGAGCCACATGTCAGCATACGCAGGACAGCTAGCAGCTTTGTGCAGCTTTGTCACCGTTGGTATATTGTGTGGTGTCTGCAGGCTGGCTGTGATCTGTGGCTCAATGAGGTGCAGAAGGTGTAGTCTGGCTTGCCGGTTCAGTCGGTGTGTCCTAAAGAGGTCTTGTTCCCTGAGGCCAAGGAGGGTTATCCGCTTCCTGAATATCCCCTTCTGCCTTCTGCGTTGCCTTTGTTGTGGTTGTGGTTTCTGCAGTAGTGCTGGTGGTTGTTGTTGTTGTCCTCTGCGTCATATCCCGAGCTGAAGCAGTAGCACCTCCATCTTGTCCTGTGGTGTTAGGGTTTGTGCACAGCAAAGAGCATGTCCCCTCTCACTGCACTAGTGGGTTCTGTAATAGCTCCCTTTTAAACTTACTATTGAAAGCCTTTCTTGTTATCTCACCTTCCCCCCCCCCCCAGGCTTCTGTGTATGTTGTTTAATGTGCTGTTTTGTTTACACATTGGGCCTTGCTTTTACCAAGGCTTCTTTAAAACACTCCTCTCTAGGCCATGTGTTAATTTAACTCATTTGCATAATAACTGAAACTCTGCACACCTTTCAAGAACATGTGCAGCATGTGAGGACCACACCCAGCTCTTCAAACCACACCCAGCTCTGCACACCTTTCAAGAACATGTGCAGCATGTGAGGACCACACCCAGCCCTGTCTATAAAAGGCAGCCCCCGAGCCTCACCCAGTGCTTGTGCTCGTCTACCTCCCGCTTACCTGAGGACAGATCCCTCGGCGCTGGCACTCCTGCTCTCTATAGACTTTCATTGGCTTCAATGGGCGCAGCTGCTGGCTCTTCCTTCTTCCGGTTTCCGGTTCCTCCTTGCCTCAGCCTCTCTCCTACAAGCAACCTGCAAAAGAGAAAGAAGACAAGGTTAGACTGATCAGTATCTCTTGCCAGCAACAAGTAAGTGCAAAACTTTTATTACCTGAAAGAACTTTGACAACAATTTCTGGAAACAAGATACCTTCCAGGAACATTGTGATTCAAACTCTTTGTTACAAGAATACTTTGCGGAACTTTGTGAAGCAAACATTTTTTATGGAACTTTTAAGAATCGAACCGTGGAAACCATTAACAGAAAGGCAAACAGTAAATCAAGGACTTGCACAAATTACATGCTGTATTTTGACGTAAAAGTACAGTATTTGTTTTATAAAAGATTCTGGAAATATGGGAAAAGTGAGTCTGCTATTGGGAATTTAGGCTTTAGTTATATTAAGATGAATGTTTGATATTGGTAATTCTGATAACGGTATTTGTTTAATGTTTTAGAAGCTTTAGAGTAATAGAAAGCACATCCCAGAGCAGTAACACATTCCAAACCTGGAAACTAGAGACCAGGATCCAAGAGGTACTTTTAGAAGAAAATTTCTAATAAATAAAGGGATAGTCAGGAACCCAGTTAGGAATAGGTTGTACTTATCTGTTCTTTGTTTATGTTTCATTAGGCACCAGTTTCTACAGAAGTCAGAGAGGGCCGCAGATTTGTGCAGCACTTCAACAGTGGAAACGCAAGAACGGTGTTGTCTCTTTATTTTATTTTATCCACTTCCCCCCTTCCCTTGAGCTATTTTAAAAACTAATGTGCTGCAACAAGCAGTTTCAGGGGGGGGTCGGATTGTCTTCAACCTCCATCAGAACTGAACAAGGACTCAGGTGAGCTGGGCTTTGACAGAAGCACAAGCCTTAAATTTTTTTTTACAAAAATTCAGTTTTGGTGGACGATGAATATCGGGGAAGAAATAGAGGGCATTGACGTCACGGATATGGCGCAGGCCCTAAATGAGGACTTGGCTCATAATGAATCAGTGTCTGGCATCTTGCAACATATGCAAGAGGAAATAGAGAGATTAAAGATGGAGAATATCTCTTTAAAACAGGATTTAAGCAGGTATAAATTTAGGGTATCTCAGTGGAACACAGCTTTTACGCCTTTGTTTAAAACCTCCTCAGAGACAGGGGCGCCATCAAAACATACAACTTTGCCTCCCCCAGTTGAGGTCACTGTTAATGTTCCTAATGCTGTGCCCTTAGCAGCACCTGAACGTTTTCATGGAGATAGTAACAAATTCCATGTTTTTATCAATCAATGTCAATTACACTTCGTTTGTAAGCCACAACAGTTCCCTACTGATGCTACGAAAGTGGCATTCGTCTTGTCTTATTTGGGTGGCACAGCAGCCAATTGGTCAATTCCTTTCGTGGAGAGAGATGATCCCATCCTCCATAATTGGAATCAATTTAAACGTACCATGACCAGCCTTTTTGCAAAACACACTTTCATGCAGGCAAGTGATAATGAGCTTTTAAATCTTAAACAAGGTAACAAGGATTTATTGACCTATCTCACTAGTTTTAATCGTTTACTCACCGAGACACAGTGGCCAGAAGAAAAGCGTGTCTCCCTTTTCTATAAAGGTTTGAGAGACGAGTTAAAAGACGCGCTGGCTCATATCGTTGATTTGCCAGAAGACTATTCGGACTTTGTAGATTTAGTTGCGAAATTAGAACATAGACTAGGAGAAAGAAAGGGAGATAAATACAAACTGGAATCACGGTTAACTTTTATTAGACACGAGAAGAAAGACCCAGATAATAAACTCCCTGAACCTGAGCCTATGCAAATAGGGACACTCAGAGGCCACTCACATCAGAGGAAAAAGAAAGAAGGAGAAAACTTCAATTATGTTTATATTGTGGCAGGGCAGGTCACTTTGCCAGAGAATGTCCAGTAAAGCCTAAAAATCCACAAAAGGGTGCTGTTTCCTCCACCTCCTCAACTGAATCGGGAAACGATTAAGCTCGACAAGGGGAGAGGTTACTTGTTCGAGAAAACATCTTAATCAAACCTCTAATGCTGCAGCCTTCATGGTACCGCACATACCTAGACATTTCATAATTCAGGTCGTTTTAATTGTTACTACCCAAGTGAGGCATTCTCTCCCTGTACTCCTGGACTCAGGCGCGACAGGAAATTTTGTGGATAATAAGTTAGCTGAAAACTTAGGACTTCCTATGTGCCTAAAGCCTTGTCCAGAAGCAGTATGTGCAGTGGATGGGTCAGAATTGACCTCTGGATTAATCACAAAACAAACAAGTCCTCTTGTTATGGTCTGTCAGAACGGGCACACAGAGGTGATTAGCTTTGATCTGATAGATACTCCTAATTTTGGTTTGATTCTCGGGGTACCCTGGTTAACAACTCATAACCCAAAAATTGATTGGGTGAATAGAAATGTTACTTTGGATTCCTCTTTCTGTAGAACCAATTGCTATCAAGAAGCAGGTACAGAACAGAGCACAGTATTACACTGTGCTAGTGTTATACAAGATGAACCAAGTCTCCCTCCTGAATATTCTGACTTTAAAGACGTCTTTGATCCAGTAAAGGCTAGTGTGCTGCCCCCACATAGGTCTTATGACTGTCATATAGATCTTATCCCAGGGGCCCCTTTACCTAATAACAGAGTATATGCTTTGACTGACGAAGAAACCAAATACTTAAGAACCTACCTAGATGACCTACTACAGTCTGGGTTCATCCGTCATTCCACATCTCCGGTGTCATCTCCACTCTTTTTTATCCCGAAGCCGGATAAATCCCTGCGCGCGTGTATCGATTATAGAGGACTAAATAAGGCTACAATAAAGAATAAATATCCTCTTCCTCTAATACCTGTGTTGTTGGATCAATTAAGACATTCTACTGTATACACTAAACTAGATCTGCGGGGAGCTTACCACCTGGTCCGAGTAAAAGAGGGGGATGAGTGGAAGACAGCTTTCAAGACAAAGTTTGGTTTATTTGAGTACACAGTAATGCCCTTTGGGTTATGTAATGCCCCTGCGGCCTTTCAGTTCTTTATAAATGAGGTCCTACACAAATTCCTGGACGTTTGTGTCATAGTATACATAGACGACATCCTCATTTACTCTAAGAACTCAGAAGAACATACCCAACATGTTTGTGCAGTATTATCAAAGTTAAAAGAAAATCATCTTTTTGCTAAGTTAGAAAAGTGTACTTTTAATGTCAGCAAGGTGGACATTTTAGGATACTGCCTGTCACCTCAAGGAATAACTATGGATGTAAAGAAAATCAGTGCTATTGCTGATTGGCCAGAACCATCCTCTGTAAAAGATATTCAGAAATTTCTGGGTTTCGCCAATTTTTATAGGAGGTTTATTGCACATTTTGCAGACATTGCGGCCCTAATAACTACCTTGTTGCGGAAAGGGCAACGATTTCTTTGGACTGATGAGGCGGCACACGCCTTTCAACTCCTAAAACAAAAGTTCACTTCAGACCCAATTCTGAAACATCCTGATCCTGACTTGCCTTTTTTTGTTGAAGCGGTTGCTTCACAAGTAGCTTTAGGAGGAGTTCTCTCTCAACGAGATGCAGTAGATGGCCAGTTACATCCTATAGCCTTCTATTCCAAAAAGTTATTACCAGCTGAACAAAATTACACTGTGGCTGAAAGGGAACTACTAGCTATCAAAGTAGCCTTTTCAGAATGGAGGCACCATTTAATGGGAGCCAAGTACCCAGTTACAATCTTTTCTGACCATAGGAACCTACAGTTTTTTGGATCACTTAAAGCACTAACACCACGTCAGATGCGCTGGTTAAATTTTTTTAGCACATTTGACTTTGTAATAACCTATAGACCAGGTGCACAACAAATTCAATCTGATGTGTTATCTAGATACGGACATACTTCAGACATGAAACAAGATAAAATAGGAGAACCCATTATTCCTCCCCAAAAGTTTTTGGCACCAGTACAACAGAAGGATTTCATCACAGATCTATATAATGCACACATGCAAATAGCACCTCAGGATTGGTTAAAGGATTCCCATAACACAATACAACGAGGTTTATTGTATCACGACAACATGCTGTTAGTGCCCACCTCTGAATTACAAACACAGGTGATAATTTGGCATCACGCCTCACCGTTAGCAGGTCATCCTGGTTGGGTAAAAACCCTGGAAAATGTGCACAAACACTTTTGGTGGGACACTATAAGAAAGGACATTAAGCAATTTGTCACTACCTGTCCAATTTGTGCAAGACATAAATCTTCTCATAAGGCCCCTGACGGCTTGTTAATACCAATGCCAACACCCAAGCAACCTTGGCACACTGTGAGCGTAGACTTTATTGTAGGTTTACCACCTGTAAAATCTTTCACAACAGTGTTGGTTATAGTGGATTTTTTATCTAAAATGGCACATTTTGTACCATTACGGAAATTACCCACAGCGGCAGAATTTGCCGATATTTTTATAAGGGAAATTGTGCGTTTACATGGTTTGCCAAGCAAAGTGGTGTCAGACCGAGGGAGCCAGTTCAACTCTAAATTTTGGAAAAAATTATGTAAAAAACTGAAAATAGATGTGGCATTATCCACTGCTTTCCACCCAGAGACAGATGGACAGACTGAACGACTGAACCAAACCTTACTTCAAACGCTACGTTGTTTATTGGCTGATTATTCTAGTGAATGGTTGGAAGCTCTCCCTGTAGCGGAGTTTGTTTATAATAATACTGAGCATTCAGCTCTACTTTGCTCACCATTCTATTTCTTGCAGGGGTATCATCCAAGAGCTATACCCATTTTGTTAGAAGATTCTCTGTTACCTACAGTAACGGATAGACTAACGAGGTTAGGTGACATACAAGACAAAGCCAGGAAACATTTCTTAAAGTACAAGGAAAGCATGGAAAGACAAGCAGACAAACACAGATCTGAGGCCCCAATGTATAAAATCGGTGACAAGGTATGGCTCTCCACAAAGAACCTAAACATAGAGGGATCCCGAAAGCTGCAACCACGTTTCATTGGACCCTTTAGTATAACTGCCATAGTAAACCCGGTAACAGTAAAATTAGATTTACCAAAAGAATATCCAGTACATACTACATTCCATGTGTCCTTGCTTAAGCCGTACAATCCAAAAACCCGACCTGAACCACCACCTCCACCCATACCAATTAAGGGAAATCTAGAATATGAAGTGAAAAGCATAAAAGACTCAAAAAGAATTAGTGGACGTCTGTTTTATTTAGTAGAATGGAAAGGATATGATGAATCTGAGAATTCATGGGAACCAGCATCATATGTACATGCCCCACAGCTGATTAGATGGTTTTATTTAAAAAATCCAGGAAAACCCCGTCCTGTAGAAGGGCCTTTGAGGGGGGCAACTGTTAGGGTTTGTGCACAGCAAAGAGCATGTCCCCTCTCACTGCACTAGTGGGTTCTGTAATAGCTCCCTTTTAAACTTACTATTGAAAGCCTTTCTTGTTATCTCACCTCCCCCCCCCCCCTAGGCTTCTGTGTATGTTGTTTAATGTGCTGTTTTGTTTACACATTGGGCCTTGCTTTTACCAAGGCTTCTTTAAAACACTCCTCTCTAGGCCATGTGTTAATTTAACTCATTTGCATAATAACTGAAACTCTGCACACCTTTCAAGAACATGTGCAGCATGTGAGGACCACACCCAGCTCTTCAAACCACACCCAGCTCTGCACACCTTTCAAGAACATGTGCAGCATGTGAGGACCACACCCAGCCCTGTCTATAAAAGGCAGCCCCCGAGCCTCACCCAGTGCTTGTGCTCGTCTTCCTCCCGCTTACCTGAGGACAGATCCCTCGGCGCTGGCACTCCTGCTCTCTATAGACTTTCATTGGCTTCAATGGGCGCAGCTGCTGGCTCTTCCTTCTTCCGGTTTCCGGTTCCTCCTTGCCTCAGCCTCTCTCCTACAAGCAACCTGCAAAAGAGAAAGAAGACAAGGTTAGACTGATCAGTATCTCTTGCCAGCAACAAGTAAGTGCAAAACTTTTATTACCTGAAAGAACTTTGACAACAATTTCTGGAAACAAGATACCTTCCAGGAACTTTTAAGAATCGAACCGTGGAAACCATTAACAGAAAGGCAAACAGTAAATCAAGGACTTGCACAAATTACATGCTGTATTTTGACGTAAAAGTACAGTATTTGTTTTATAAAAGATTCTGGAAATATGGGAAAAGTGAGTCTGCTATTGGGAATTTAGGCTTTAGTTATATTAAGATGAATGTTTGATATTGGTAATTCTGATAACGGTATTTGTTTAATGTTTTAGAAGCTTTAGAGTAATAGAAAGCACATCCCAGAGCAGTAACACATTCCAAACCTGGAAACTAGAGACCAGGATCCAAGAGGTACTTTTAGAAGAAAATTTCTAATAAATAAAGGGATAGTCAGGAACCCAGTTAGGAATAGGTTGTACTTATCTGTTCTTTGTTTATGTTTCATTAGGCACCAGTTTCTACAGAAGTCAGAGAGGGCCGCAGATTTGTGCAGCACTTCAACAGTGGAAACGCAAGAACGGTGTTGTCTCTTTATTTTATTTTATCCACTTCCCCCCTTCCCTTGAGCTTCTGTTCTTAGTGCACTGTTTTAAAAACTAGTGTGCTGGAACAAGCAGTTTCAGGGTGGGGTCGGATTGTCTTCAACCTCCATCATAACTGAACAAGGACTCAGGTGAGCTGGGCTTTGACATGTGGGTTGCCAATGTTGTTTCTGTGTGTTCTCCTTAAGTAGTAGTGTGTGCGCCTCATTTTAACTTGACCCAGGCACTAAAATTCTACGCAAATCGGGGTTAACGTAATTTTTTGGGTCCGCCTCCCACCCATGCGGCATTTTTGCGCGGGTGGATAAATATGGCACTAAGGGCTTTGAGTAATTTTTGAATGGGAACACCTACCTTGCATCTCATTGATGCAAGGTGGTTTCACGCATCCCAAAAATTACGTTAACTCCAATATTTTAACGCTAGAAGTGTCTAGCGTCAAAATATAAATTTGGAGTTAACTTTGCACTGAATTAGCGTAACAAATGACGTAAATTTAGCACAAACAGCGTATAAATCTGGGCCTTGGTTTGAGTGTGTAGATTCCTTTTCCAGGTCACTGGATGGTTTTGGTGAAGGGCAGTAAGGTAACAACATATGAGGGGCTTTACAATTGAATTGCTTGGGAGCACTTATACAGTCTTTGTTTCCAGAGCTGCACCAGCACTTGATTGACCGCAAGCTGACTGACCCAGCAAGCTTGCACAGGAAGCGGACCACTGGGAGAGTACTAGGGTCCACAAGAGTTATGGGGTAGACTCCGTCAAGAGTGGGCAGGGTCCCTCTCAGAAGAAAGGGGTTAAGGGTAAACAGGGGGAGTTCTCTAAAGGGCCCCAACCTAGTTCCCAGGGTAAGGATTCCAAGCACCCCAGTGAGAAGAAACCATGGTCCTCCAAAGGGAAACCTGTGGAGGGGGGTCCCCACAAGTGCTTCGCATGTGACTAGGAGGGTCATTTGAGGGGGACTCCAAATGGCCAAAGGGTACACCAGAATCCAGTGGTGCTCAGTCACAGGGTTTGGCCAGTATAGCATCTGGGGATGGTCCAGAGATCCCCAGTGCCTCAGAACACTAAGAAGTACAGGCAGTGGGTGACCATCAATGGACAGAGATTGGAGGCTCTGAGAAACACAGGAGCTAGTGTGACTACAGTGAGGACTCGCCTGGTGTCTGAACAGAAGATAGATACCCATGTACTTCACCAAGTAGTTGCAGTGGGCAACTAAGAGCCTGTGCAGAGTGGCGCAGGTTCCCTTTGAATGGGGGGGTGTCTCAGGTTCCTTGAAAGTAGCTGTCAGTCCAACCATGTCTGTAGATTGTTTGCTTGGTAATGACCTGGAGGATTCCCCTTGGAAGGAAGTGCAACACAGGTCACACTTGGAGATGTTGGTTCTGTCTTGATGGTTTGTGTATCTACCCGGTCGGTGGCAGCCCGTCAGGGTGGTCAGAAGCCCCTGGGGCCTGAAACAGTTGGTCAGGGGTCCGCCAAAATAAGAAAGGGCAAGGGGCACAGGAAACCAGCACCAGAAGGAGGAGGAGGCTGAAACTGAGGGAGATGCCCCGGAGACTACAGGGGAACAGGTGGCTGAGCTGGAGGAGGTCCCTGAGCTGTCACAGTTACAGCAGGAAGGGGGACCCACCAGGGAGGCATTCTGTTAGGCAGAGAAAGTATGCCTTACTCTTGAGAGTTTGTGGCAGCAGGCTGCAGACCAGGCAGTTTGCAAGGATCCAGGATCACACCTGATCTATTGGGAGGACGGCAACCTATATATTGAGCCTACGGTTGCTGAGTCTGGGTCAGGCAATGTGCTGGAAATACTCCAGTGCTTCAGAGTTTTCCTACTGGGCTTGAGACATGGCAAGACCTTGCCAGGCTTGTCACCCACTTTTACTGTCCCCTAATGCGCAAGCACTCAGATGCACATATTGGTGGTCATTACAACCCTGGCGGTCGGTGCTAAAGCGGCGGTAAGACCGCCAACAGCCCGGCGGTTAAAAAATTTGCAATTACGACCGTGGTGCAAACCTCCAACAAAGACAGCCACTTTAACACTCCGACCGCCACGGTGGTACAAACAAACAGCGCGGCGGTCACCGCCAACAGACAGGCGGGAGACAATGTACCGCCCACACTATTATGACAGGCCAATCCGCCACCTTTTCCGGGGCGGATTCACCGCAGATAAAAACATGGCGGAAACAGGAATCCCGAAGGAAAAACACCCACCTCTACACACCCCGCAAGGAACGAGGACGTCATGGACCCGGAACTCCATATCCTACCTGCAATAGTCTTCCTGCTCCTCTACCAAGAACACGAACGCCGGCGGTGAAGACCACGGTGAGTACTGCACCTACGACACAGGGGAGGGAAAAACCAGGGACACGCAACACCCCCACCCTCACCCACCACAACACACACACTAATGCATATCAATACATCACAGTTACACCCCCCAAGCCCACCGGAAGAATGCAAAGACAATAGAAAATGAGTGTATCCATTGTAATATATTAAAAGCAAGTAGGCAGAAACATATATATATATATACCATGTACAAAATATATACCAAGCATAGTAGTCCAGAGTGCTATAATAAAGTCCGTGGAACACTGGGACCACACGGTATGGGCGAAGCCCACACAAAATCCCCGACCATAACGGAGAGAACACTGCAGGGGCATCAGACAGCAACTAAACAGGCACCTCAGGGGGAGGGAAAGGGTGGGCACCTCAGCCGCTTGAGTGCAGGATTCCAAATCCAGGAGGGGGGCACATGCCCACTGTTCAATCCTGGGGAGTGCAAAGCCACAGTCTCTCAGGTCTCTACAGTGGGTGGTTTGCCCACTGTTCAATCCTGGGGAGTGCAAAGCCACAGTCTCACAAGTCTCTCCAGTGGGTGGTTTGCCCACTGTTCAATCCTGGGGAGTGCAAAGCCACAGTCTCACAAGTCTCTACAGTGGGTGGTTTGCCCACTGTTCAATCCTGGGGAGTGTAAAGCCACATTCTCTCAAGTCTCTACAGTGGGTGGTTTGCCCACTGTTCAATCCTGGGGAGTGCAAAGCCACAGTCTCTCAAGTCTCTACAGTGGGTGGTTTGCCCACTGTTCAATCCTGGGGAGTGCAAAGCCACAGTCTCACAAGTCTCTCCAGTGGGTGGATTGCCCACTGTTCAATCCTGGGGAGTGCAAAGCCACGGTCTCTCAAGTGGATGACAGTCTCCACTGGTTCTGGAGGGGGCCTTGTGCCCAGAGTGCTTCATCCTGCCAAGGACTGAGGTAGTGGATGACAGTCTCCACTGGTTCTGGAGGGGGCATGGTGCCCAGAGTGATTCATCCTGCTAAGGACAGAGGTAGTGGATGACAGTCTCCACTGGTTCTGGAGGGGGCCTTGTGCCCAGAGTGCTTCATCCTGTCAAGGACTGAGGTAGTGGATGACAGTCTCCACTCGTTCTGGAGGGGGCATGGTTCACAGAGTGCTTCATCCTGCTAAGGGCAGAGGTAGTGGATGACAGTCTCCACTGGTTCTGGAGGGGGCATGGTGCCCAGAGTGCTTCATCCTGCTAAGGACAGAGGTAGTGGATGACAGTCTCCACTGGTTCTGGTGGGGGCATATTGCCCAGAGTGCATCCTTCACCCCGTGATGGACTCAGTTGCGTCAGTGCCCTTGCAGCTCATGGGCCAGTGGTGCTTGACACGGGGGTGCCCTGTGCAGTGGTGCTTGAGACGGCGGTGCCCTGTTCAGCAATGCTTGAGATGGCGGTGCCCTGTTCAACGGTGCTTGAGATGGCGGTGCCCTGTTCAGCGGTGCTTGAGATGGCGGTGCCCTGTGCAGCTGGGCTTGAGACGGCGGTGCCCTTTTCAGTGGTGCTTGAGGCGGCGGTGCCCTGTTCAGCGGTGCTTGAGACGGCGGTGTCCTGTGCAGCGGTGCTTGAGACTGCGGTGCCCTGTTCAGCGGTGCTTGAGACGGCGGTGCCCTGTTCAGCGGTGCTTGAGACGGCGGTGCCCTGTTCAGCGGTGCTTGAGATGGCAGTGCCCTGTTCAGCCTTGCTTGAGATGGCGGTGCCCTGTGCAGCGGTGCTTGAGGCGGCGGTCTCCATTGCAGGGACTCAGCTGCTGGCGGTCCTTCATGGCCTAGCGGGACTTTTGCTGGTGGTGGCCTCCTGGGCAGCTGGGCTGGTGCTGGCGGTGGCCTCCTGGGCAGCTGGGCTTGTGCTGGCGGCGGCCTCCTGGGCATCTGGGCTGGTGCTGGCGGTCCTGTCCTGGGCAGCTGGGCTTGTGCTGGCGGTCCTGTCCAGGGCAGCTGGGCTTGTGCTGGAGGTGGCCTCCTGGGCAGCGGGGATGATGGTGGTCTTCTCCTCCGTGCTGCTCTTCCCAGACTTTCCTGGTTTCTTGTGGCCCTTCCCCACCTTGGAGGGTGTCACAGCTGAGTCCACACTCCCACCGGGACCCCTGGAAGCGGCTGTGGTGGCTGGAGTCTGCCCCCTCTCCCGCCGGGCACTGGCCAACCTCTGATGCTTGACAGGTGGGGGACTGTCTGTGCTGTGGCTCCGTGCCACACTGGCTGCCCTGGTGGCCGGTGCACTCCAGATTTCGGTGACTACAGGCACCACTGGTCCCGGAGATGTTGTGGCTGAGGTGCTAGTTTGGGACCTAGGAGACGGACGGGGTGGGGGAGGTGTGGGAAAGAGGTCAAGGTTGGAAAGGAAAAGTTTCTTGGACACACTGGGACGGGTAGCTGGAGGGGGTTTGGGAGTGGAAGAAGACGTGGTGGTTGTAGGAGGTGTTCGTTTGCTGACTTTGGGTGAAGGTGCATGCGCTGGAGGCTGTAGTGAGGTGGATTGCTGTTGGGTGGGTATGTGCCTGCGTTTTTGTATCTTGGGAGGGGGTGTCACAGACACACTGGGAGAGGACACAGGGGACGTGTGAATGGTACTGGTGGTGGTGACTGCACGTGAGCGGGGTGTGTTGGTGGGTGTGCTGGAGAGGGACGTACTGGCTGTAGAGGTAGTGCATGCAGGTGTGAGTGGAGACAAGACTGGGAGGGAGGAGGTAGACAAGGAGAAGGGGGACACAGTGGAGGCAGTGGATGTTGGTATGTGTGCATGGGTATGATGCTACTGTGAGTGCCTGTGGGATGTGTGGTGCTTATCTTTGCCTGAGCTTCCCTTGTGTGTTGAAGTGTGTGCATGCTGGTCTGTAGGTGTGCTTGGGATAGGCTGAGGTACAGGGAATTGGGTCGGGTGGAGGAAGTTGGAGGGGGTAGGCTAGACACAGGGACAATGGCTGCCATCAGTGCTGAGGCCAGAGTCTGAAAAGCTCGCTGAAGGGCCGCCTGACCAGAATGAATGCCCTCCAGGAATGCATTTGTTTGTTGCAACTGCCTTTCTACACCCTGGATGGCATTCAAATGGTAGACTGCCCAACAGTGAGGGACCTGAGGAGGTCAATGGCATCCTCACTGAGGGCAGCAGGGGTGACTGGGGCAGGGCCTGAGGTACCTGGGCGAAGGTGATGCCCACCCTCCCGGGTGAGCGGGCACGGGGCGAAGGCTGAGGAGTGCTGGGAGGGTGGTGCTGGAAGGGGTGGTGGCGGCTGTACCTGTAGATGTGGGTGGCACAGATGTTGCTGCCACCACAAGGGAGCTCCCATCAGAGGACGAGTCCGTGTCACTGGTCTCTGGTCCTGTCTCCGCCGTGGAGCTCCCCTCGCACTCCGTCCCACTGGTAAAGTCCGAGTCCGTAGTGTGGCCCTCCATGGCCATGTTGGATGCAGCCCCCTGTTGCTCCGGTGCCACTGCTCCTCTGCCTGATGATGCTAATGCACACAAGAACAGGGAGACCACAAAAAGGTGGGGGATGACAGAAGAAAGACATGTTGAGTGCGTGCATTACCGCTACCGTTGGCGGACACGACAGACACAGAAGCTCCCTGCACTACTCCGCGCTCTTGTGCTCCACTGTTCAATTCCTGGGAAATGCCCTACAAGGCTATGGACGACATCTGCACACATAGATGACACTGGGGCATGACTAGGTGTACTTGGCACTCTACAGAGGTGGGATGGGGTGCCACATGGCCTGCGTTACGGCCTAGGGAAACCCACAGCCCACCTTCCCCACCCAGACCCCTCCTTGCAAGCAAAGTCAGCAGAATGAGAGCGTACTCACCCCCTTGTGTCTGCTGTGATGCCCTCAAGCGCCCATCCAAGTCCGGGTAGGCCACCGCCAGGATCCTGACCATCGGGGGGGTCATGGTGCGACAGGCATCCCTCCCACGTTGGGAGGCCATCCCCAGCCGAGCCTCCGCCGTCTTCTTGCTCCAGTGCCGAATGTCCTCCCATCTTTTCCGGCAGTGGGTGCTCCGTCTGTGGTGCTCCGTCTGTGGTGGACCCCCAGGGTCCGGACGTCCTTGGCGATGACACACCAAATATCTTTTTTCTGGTGGGCGCTGACCTACATGAAATGTACAAGGGGAAGAGAAACCTATTACCAACTGCACCGTCAAAGTGATTGACCCCCATCCCTACCCTTGCCATGTGGCACATGCATTCCTTCTTACATCCAGCCCTCTCCACACAGGCATAGCCCATACAACATGCTCCCTGTATACTTACCTGTTTGTCTGGAGGACTGTAGAGTAGGGTGTACTGGGGGAGGACACCATCCACAAGTTTCTCCAACTCCTCCGATGTGAAGGCAGGGGCCCTCTCCCCAGACACTCGAGCCATTGTCTCTTCCAGACCGAGGTCACAGCAGCACTTGCAGTGTAGGTCCTCTCCTGTCGAAGATCAGGTATCGAGTGATTGAACAGATAGAAAATGGCGGTCACGTCCGCAGCGGTGCGTACCTTCACCGCCGGATTACATCGTCATTCGCTCCTGGGACCCATAGGGTCCAATGTTAACCAATGCAGCATTGCGCTGCGGTCTTCAACCGCCTACCGCGACGGTGTACAATGCCAGCGCAGTTACCTCACATCCCATTGTCCCCCTTCAGAGGTCAGGCAGCCTCCATTTCAGGGGCCCACATGGCTTCATTTTCAACTGGGTCACACATACCGAGGCCTAGACTCAACACGCATACAGGACACCTTTTGTGTATGAATGGTGTTCTTTATAAACTGTGGGTATGTACATCTGAGTTGTTTGACTCTGTGCTCGCTGTTGTCCTTCATAGGCACCGTCCGCTGGGACATGTGAGGAGATGGGTGCATCCTCCGGTGTACCGACCGTTGGTGGACCTGTCGACAATGGAGGAGCAACATGTGATTATCACATACAGGCTTGACCGTGCCACAATCCAGGAGCTGTGTACCCAGTTGGAGCCAACCTGATGTCAGCAATCCGCCATCCCACAGGAATGCCCCCTCAAGTGCAGGTGCTGTCAGTCCTCCATTTCCTTGCAAGTGGGACTTTTCAAACAACTGTGGACATTGCATCAGGGATGTCCCAGCCTACGTTTTCCAACTTCTTTTCCGGTGTGTTGTCTGCCCTTTTGAAACACATGCGGAGCTACATCGTTTTCCCTCAGGTGGAGGATTTGCCTACAGTGAAAGGTGAATTCTATGCCCCTGGACACATCCCCAACATCATAGGTGCCATTGATGGGACCCATGTGGCTTTGGTACCCCCCACAGGAGTGAACAGGTGTACAGAAACTATAAGAGTTATCATTCAATGAATGTACAGATGGTATGTTTGGCAGACCAGTACATCTCCCATGTGAATTCCATGTTCCCTGGCTCAGGGCATGACCCCTACATCCTGCGGAATAGCAGCATCCCTTATGTGATGGGTCAACTCCAGAGGCACTGTGTGTGGCTATTAGGTGAGCACCTGAAAGCAAGACAGTGGGAATGGTTGTCTGGGGATATCCCTGCAGGTTAGTGCATGTCTAAAATTTGCCATTTGCAGGTGACTCTGGTTACCCCAACCTGTCATGGCTACTGACCCCAGTGAGGAATCCCAGGACAAGGGCAGAGGAGCTCTACAATGATGCCCATGGGTGAGCTAGGAGGGTGATCGAGCGGACCTTCGGCCTCCTGAAGGCCAGGTTCCGGTGCCTCCATATGACAGGTGGAACCCTATTCTACTCACCAAAGAAGGTGTGCCAGATCTTCGTAGCCTGCTGTATGCTTCACAACTTGGCTTTGCGACGACAGGTGCCTTTTCTGCAGGAGGATGGTCCAGATGGTGGTGTTGTGGCAGCTGTGGAGCCTGTGGACAGTGAAGACGAGGAAGCAGAGGAAGAACAAATGAACAACAGGGACTCAGTGATCCAGCAATATTTCCAGTGAGACACAGGTAAGAGTACAGACCTGCCTACTACATGTACTTTAACACTACTGCCTCTCTACTGTCTGTCGTTTTCACCCAGTGTATGGTCACTGAGTTGTCACTTTCCCTTACGATTTCACAGAAGTGGGTCCCACTGTGTGACATCTGCTTAGATTCCTCATGGACTAGAGCTGTGTGACATAGGTATGTTGACATTACAATAGAAAGAGCATTTTGTCACTGTAGCTAATACGCTATTTCGAAATCATAGACAGACTCCAGATTGTTTTGTGCTTTAAGTGTGTTTTTTTAAGTGCTCAATATTGGAGGGGGTAGTAAAATGGTGAGGGGTGATGGTGGAGGAATGTCCATGGCAGAGTCCAGCCTATTAGTCTCACAGGTGCATTGCCCAAATGGGCATAGGAAGTGAAGCTGGGGCAGTTTAAGTATGGACAGGGTGACAAAGTGGGACAGTAGGATGACAATCAGGGTGGTCTCATTTCTTGGCGGGGTCTTGGCATCGTGCTCTGTCTTGTTCCTGGATCTCAGGCACCGTTTGCGGGGTGGTTCTCCCTCTGCAGGGGGTGGGGTGCTGGTGTGGTGGTCCTGTGGCAGGGCGTCCTGTCCACTAGTGCCGGCGGAGGTGGTGGTAAGTTCATTGTCCATGCTAGTGTCAGGGGCCCCTTGTAGTGCCACAGTGTCCCTCCTGGTGTTGAGTACTTCCTTCAGCACCCCTACGATGGTGCCCAGGGTGGAGCTGATGGTTCTGAGTTCCTCCCTGAAGCCCATATACTGTTCCTCCTGCAGGCGCTGGGTCTCCTGAAACTTGGCCAGTACCGTTGCCATCGTCTCCTGGGAGTGGTGGTAGGCACCCATGATGGAGGAGAGGGCCTCGTGGAGAGTGGGTTCCCTTGGCCTGTCCGCCCCCTGTCGCACAGCAGCCCTTCCAGTTCCCCTGTGTTCCTGGGCCTCCGTCCCCTGGACCATGTGCCCACTGCCACTGCCCCCAGGTCCCTGTTGTTGTTGGGGTGGTGGTTTAGCCTGGGTTCCCTGTAGTGGTGGACACACAGCTGATTGACGTGTCCTGGGGACGGAGGTATGGGCCCGCTGGGTGGGTGCTGTGCTGGTGTTTCCAGAGGGGGGAAGGTCTGTGGTGGCCTGTGACTGTGTGAGGGGAACCGACTGTCCAGAGGTCCCTGATGGGCTGGGCTGGTCATCTAGATCCAGTTGTACAGAGCTGCTGTCATCACTTTGGGCCTCTTCTGTTGGTGGTGTGGACATGTGTGGACCCTCCTGTCTGGTGACGTTGGGTAGGGGTCCTGCAGGGGTATAAAAGGATGTTTATTACATCTGTGTGTGGCATGGTGTGCAATGTGTGGGTGACCATGTACCCCAGTGCTTGCATTCCTGTGTGGGACCTTGTGTGATGATGGTTTGGGGGTTGTACGGGTATGTGCAGTGGGCATGCTTTAGTGATGGGTGTCCATGCTTTGTTGTTGCATGCAGGACTTGGGGTTGGGATTGGTGGTTTGTGATGTTGGGACATTTGTGAGGAGTTGGAGTGCTGGGGGTGAGCGTGAGGGTGGGGGTATGTGCTGGCATGCAGGTAGGGTGGGGGATGTAATAGTTAAGATTTGCCTTACCAGAGTCCATTCCTCCACTTACTCCTGTGAGGCCCTCAGGATGCAGAATCACCAAGACCTACTCCTCCCATGTTGTTAGTTGTGGGGGAGGAGGTGGGGGTCCGCCGCCAGTCCCCTGAACCGCCAGGTGGTGTCTTAAGACCATGGAACGCACCTTCCCCCGTAGGTCGTTTCACCTCTTCCTGATGTCCTCCCGATTTCTTGGTTGCTGTCCCACCGCGTTGACCCTGTCCACTATTCTTCGCCATAGCTCCATCTTCCTTGCAGTTGAGGTGTGCTGCACCTGTGCTCCGAATAGCTGTGGCTCTACCCGGACGATTTCCCCCACCATGACCCTGAGCTCCTCCTCCGAGAACCTGGGGTGTCTTTGCCGTGCCAAGGGGTGGTGTAGGTGATGTGTGGGGTGGAGTGTGTGGTGATAAGTGTGCTGATATGTAGTGGTGTGTTGTGTGAGGTGCGTGGAAGTTCTGTGGGTGATGCTGTAGTGTGCCTGTGGATGCTGTTCTTGCTGGTGCTGTCTCTCTCTGGCCTTCTTTCGGAATTTTTGGTCGTAGGGGTTTGTGGGTGATGTGGGTGTGTGTTTTATATTGTAATGGGTGTGTGGGAGTGGTGTGTGTATGTGTATCAGGTGTGTGTATTTGGAATTGTCCAATGTGGCTGTGTTTTGTAAATGTGTGTGTATTTTTAGCGCGGCATTGTGTACCGCCAATGGAATACTGCGGTTGAAAGACCGCCAGGTGGATTTGTGTGTCGTGATAGTGTGGGCGTATTTCTGTTGGCGTGACGGTGGAGGTTTTGTTTTCACCAGTTTATCACTAACCTTTGGTGTGGCGGACTTGTGTGGGTGTCTGAATTTTGGCGGATTCCGAACTGTGGATCATAATAGCTGTGGCGGAATTCCGCTGCGGTGTGTTTGCGGTCTTCTGCACGGCGGTAAGCGGCTTTTACCGCCAATGTTGTAATGACTGCCATTGTGTCTTGCAGGCTTGTCAGGCAAGTGGCAAGAGTGGGGGGAAATGCAGGGCTCCCCTCCAACCTTTTTCTGTGGTTAGTACCCCGTTTGAGAGTTTTGGTATTGAGAGGGGCCTTTGGATTCCAAGACAGCCATGCACAACAGGGATTGGTGGACCATGCTACCGGGTACCCAGAATCCATTCCTCTGTGGTCACTCACTTCCCCTGTGGTGGGATGAGCTTTGATGGGGCTTTTTACCTGCATGAGATTCCCCAGGGGCTAGCATCAAGGATGAGGTATCAAAAATCTTAACCCTAGGGGTAATTGAGGTTTCCAGTAGTCCAGTAGTCCTTGCGCCAACCCAGTGGTCTTTGTCCCAAAGGCTGCTGCTCCTGATGCCACATCAGAACTCCGGTTCTGTGTGGATTACCGGAGTGTCAATGCGATCACTAAGACTGATGCACAGCCCATCCCCGAGCTAATGAGCTTGTTGATCAGTTAGGAGCTGCCAAATACCTTAGCACCTCTTACTTAACATCTAGGTATTGGCAGATTGCCTTAACTTAAGGGGCCAAGGAAAGGTCAGTATTTCTACCCCAGATAGGCACTACCAATTTAAAGTAATCCCCTTTGGGATGAAAAATGCCCCTGCCACATTTCAGAGGTTGGTCAACCAGGTGTTGGCTGGACTGGATGATTTCAGTGCAGCCTACCTGGATGACATTGCTTTGTTCAGTTCTACTTGGGAGGAACACTTGCAGCACCTCTGCAAAGTGTTGGAGGCCTTGCAAAAGGCAGGCCTCACTACTAAGGCTAGTGAGTGCCAAATAGGGCAGGGTTCTGTGGTGTACTTGAGACACCAGGTGGGGAGTGGCAAGGTGGCACCCCTACAGCCAAAAATTGACACTATTTTGTCTTGGGAGCCACCAAAGGACCAGAGAGAGGTAAGGGCCTTTTTACGCCTAACTGGCTATTATAGGAGGTTTGTCAAGGGGTGTGGCACCATTGTTGCTCCTTTGAATGAGTTGGCAACCAAAAAAGGTGATCTGGACAGAGACTTGCCAGACAGCTTTTGATGCCCTGAAGTCAGACATGTGCACAACACCTTTGCTGAAGGCACCTGGTTTCTCCAAGGAGTTTGCTGTGCAAACTGATGCTTCAGAACATGGCATAGGAACATTGCTATCACTGCTAAATGAAGAGGGCCTGGATTAACCTGTAGCCTTCGGTAGCAGGAGGTTACTTCCTAGGGAACTTAGGTGGAGTGCAATAGAGCATGAAGCTTTTGCTGTGGTCTGGGCCCTGAAGCAACTAAGGCCCATATTTATACTTTTTTAGTGCCGCATTTGCGTAGTTTTTTGACGCAAAAAAGGTGCAAACTTACAAAATCCAATTGCATTTTGTAAGTTTACGCGGATTTGTGTAAAAAAATTACGCAAATGCGGCGCTAAAGAAGTATAAATATGAGCCTAAGACCTAATTTGTTTGGGACTCACTTCTGAAATCAGACAGACCACAGGCCCCTCAAATGGTTAATGCAGACGAGGGGTTAGAGTTCAAAACTGTTGAGGTGGTTCATTTCCCTACGGGGGATGGATTTTTCGGTGGAACACCGCCCTGGCACAGAACAAGTTAATGCTGATGGTCTATCCAGATTCTTCCACCTTAGTGATGAGAGCCCCCATGAGGTTGGGTAGTTGTTCCCCAGTTTCAGCTGGGGACACACATGTTAGACTTGGCATCCTTGGTGTTGTCTCTCCTAACTTTTTGCCTCTGCTTCCCGGGTTGTTAGTGTGTGCTAGACTAAGGGGGTTATTCTAACTTTGGAGGAGTGTTAAACCGTCCCAAAAGTGACGGTAAAGTGACGGATATACCACCAGCCGTATTACGAGTTCCATAGGATATAATGGACTCGTAATACGGCTGGTGGTAAATCCGTCACTTTTCCGTCACTTTTGGGACGGATTAACACCTCCTCCAAAGTTAGAATAACCCCCTAAGTTTTTTCTGTTTTTGATACTCTGGGCAAATTACCACTGCTTCTATGTGAAATGCATGTGTAATTCGCTTATCCATGACTGGCATATTTGATTTACTAGAAAGTCCTTAGTAAAGTACACTAGAGGTGCCCAGGGTCTGCAAATGAAATGCTACTAGTGGACCTGCAGCACTGGTTGTTCCAATCACATACGTAGCCCTGTAAACATGGCTCAGAGCTGCCACTGCAGTGTCTGTGTGTGCAGTTTTAAGCTGCCAATTCGACTTGGCAAGTGTACCCACTTGCCAGGCCTAAACCTTCCCTCTTCATACATGTAAGGCACCCCTAAGGTAGGCACTGGATATCCCTATGGGCAGGGTGCAGTGTATGTTAAAGGTGGGACATGTACTGATGTGTGTTACATGTCCCAACAGTGAAATACTGCTAAACCCAGTCTTCACTGTTGCAAGGCCTATCTGTCTCATAGGTTAACATGGGGGCTGCCTTTAAATACCTTTAAAGTGCAGATTCCCTTTGGGTTTGAGAGCAGATAGAAATATAGAGTTTGGGGGCTCTGAACTCACAATTTAAAAATACATCTTTTTGTGAACTTGGTTTTTAGATTGTTAGTTTGAAAATGCCAATTTTAGAAAGTAGGTATTTTCTTGCTTAAACCATTCTGTGACTCTGCCTGTATGTGGATTGCCGGTCTGTGTCATTTTGACAGTTGGGCTGTTTGTGAATCCCCTCTAGACAGCAAGACAAAGGGAGCTGGTGTGTAGCCTGCATATCCTGATGAGCCATCTGTGCCAGAGTGGAGGGAGGGAGGAGAGGTCACTTACACCTGAATGGGCTGTGTCTGCTCTATCACAATGCAATCTCCAATCCCCTGGTGTGTGTCGTTGCCTGGCCTGGGCAAGACAGCATCTTGTGAACAACAGAGACTATTGTTTCAAGTATGCCTAGTTCAAAGTCAAAAAGGGGTTTAAGTATTGGACCCAAAACCCCTGAAAATAAGATCACTTCTGGAGCCAAGAGGAATCTCTGCCAAGGAGAAGAGCTGAAGAGCTGAGGAGGAGTATTGCCCCTGCCTGTGACTGTGCTTTGCTAGGCTATCCTGCAGTTGCTTTTTCTGCCTGTGAAAGGGGACAAAGACTGGATCATATATTCCTGCTTGTGAAGAAGCTCCAACTGAGAATCTCAACTCAAACTGAGCTTGCCTTCTGTTTTGAAGTCTCAGTGCCATCAAAGACTTACTCTGCCAGCACTTGGACTCTCTGCTGAGACTCCTGCCCTGCCAAGTGGTGCCCTATCCAGTTCCTGCGCCCTTGCAATGTGAAGTTGGCAGAACAAGAGTTAAAAATCCACACACATAACGCTGTGCAGGGAAATTTTCGACGCACCATCTGCAACGTGGCTAATAAATGATGCGCCCCTGGCTTCATGGCTAAAATTGACGCTCCACCTGCATCGTGGCTGGGAGATCGATGCATCGCAGCTGGAGAAACAACAAGCAACTCCTGCTTGCAGCTGCTGATAACATAGCAAACCCCACCCAGCACGGTTTTTGTAACACTGTGCAACCAGGGTTTCCATAAATCATCCCTGGACATCAAAGTCAACCCGACTCTGCATGGATTCAAGGTCCCCCATCTGGAAATCAACACATCGCCATCTTGCGAGGGAGCAAACGATGCATTGCCGACCAAACCAGAGACCAAATGATGCACGGCCTCCCTTGAGAGGATGGAATCAGCACATCGGTGACTTTTCTGACGCGCCCTCGCCCGAGGGGCTTTACTTTTTACGCTAACCAGGTACTTTGTGCAAAATCATCTTTACCATTGTTTTCTATGGAGTAAAACTCTTATTCTTTTGAAAATTCATATCTTGACTTGTGTATGTTGGATTTCTGTTGTTTTGGTCTTGTTTATTGTAGATAAATATTGCCTATATTACTAAACTGCTGTGGTGTCCATTTTGTTGTGTTCTCACCGTTTTACTGTGGGTGTTCGTGCAAATACTTTACAAATTGCTTCTGAGTTAAGCCTGCCTGCTCATGCCAAGCTACCTAGGGGGTGAGTGGGGGTAAACCAGGTGTGTTTCGCCTTTGCCCTGACTAGAGTGAGGGTCCTTGCTTGGACAGGGGGTAACCTGACTGACAACCAAAGACCCCAAACTTTCTGGGGCAACTTATTAGGACCAACTGCTCCATAGATGGAGGGTTTGTTGTTTTACCAATACCTTTGGCACCGTTTGACGAATCTTCATCATATTTTCTAAATGAATACAACAGTCAGTTTAGCTGCTGTCTTAAAAGTTATGGGGTGATTCGTCAAGCAGGGGCTGAGAAAATGGGGGGGTTCCAAGAGACTTTTTCCCAATTCTCTGTCAATGAGATTTTTAATTTTTTTGGACAAGGCTACAGCCCAACCCCTGAATGGATTTACATCAAATTTGGCAGAAAGATAGATCTTGGCCCAGAAAGCAAACTTTTTGTTATGTGGTGTAAATCTGTGAAACAGTTCTGAAGTTATTAAAGGGAAATAAGTATATATCTAGGGACGTGGGCCCTCCTTTTATCCTCCTTGGATCATCCACAGACCCGGGCGAAAAGCAAGGCTGATTGGCTGGGCACAACCTGACAGAAAAGGTGTAACCGTCATTTTGTTTTGAGCATCGGCTGGGGGGTG
Organism: Pleurodeles waltl; assembly: GCF_031143425.1. Classification (NCBI taxonomy): domain Eukaryota; kingdom Metazoa; phylum Chordata; class Amphibia; order Caudata; family Salamandridae; genus Pleurodeles; species Pleurodeles waltl. The sequence goes on along the minus strand of NC_090446.1, from coordinate 252,848,358 downwards.
GGAACAAAACTGTGTTAGAGACTGTGTGGCCAGAAATTGCTGATCCAAAGATCTGCAGATCCACCATGGGGCTCAGTGCTGTGCCCTTGTGTAAACTTGTGAAGGATCAGCAGATCCAAAAAATGTCCCCCCATAAATACAGCAGCTGCATCCAACCCCACGCTGTGAACCGCTGAAGGGTGTGTACAGAGTGGGTTTGAGAGCATGTGGAAGGTTGGTCGCAGGGTCTGCAGCCAACTCCGCACAGCACAGCGTTGGTTGTATAAACATGCGATAATTAGATATTACTTTATGTTAAGAAAACATAGCAATTCACAGAAAAAAACAATGGTTACTGGGACGTTATAGTTAGGTTGACATTTTAACAGTACAAAACCAAAGAAATTCAGCAGTTATAGTTATAGGTATACTTACTTATCTGTGATATGTATATATATATGTATGTATGTGTATATATATATATATATATATATATATAAATATCTTCACTAAAAAAACAAAAGGTTACAGGGACATTAGAAGGTTCAGATTTTACACAAAGAATCCATAGAAATTCAGTAGTAATACTTATCTCAAAATGCAGCCAACCCGACACTGTGGGTCTGTAAGTGGGTGTTTGAGTGACTGTGCTGTCTGTGACTAGGTGTAGTAGTGTTTTTTGGGTCTGCGAATGGGTTTGTGTGAATAGGTGTGTGAGTGAGTGTGTGAGAGGTTTTTTTATTTTTTTTATTGACCTTTGGATCCGCTGATGTGTTGTGGATTCACAAGGGGGCAGTGCTAAGCACCGAGGAGGGTATGCAGATCCTCATGTGCTACATAAAATATGTTTTTGGGCAACTCCTTGCCCATCAGGGGTCCCTCAGAGACCCTTCAATCCGTCCTATGGGGTCAAGATTCCTCTATCCTGTTTCCTTATATCCTTTTTCATCTTTATTCTGCCCCCTCCCCCACACCAGGACCGAGTGGTAATAGACAAAATAGGCAACAACTTTTCTCTCAGGTTGCAGTCAGCCAATCATAGCATTATTGTTGGTGCTTGGATCCCCATCTCTAGATATACATAAAATGTTTTTACTTTAATAACTCCAAAACCACTTGTCAGATTTACACCACATTCAAAAAGCACTCTTTCTTGACCCAGATCTAGCTTTCTACCAAATCTGGTGTAGTTCCATCCAGCAGTTCGGGCACTAGTTGTGTTTGATATCCCTACGAGAGATTGCAGGGGAAAAATGGGCCTTGAGAAACCTGCTTGGTGAATCACCCCGAAAAACTTCCAGACAGCAACTGAAATGAGTGACATGACAAACTAGTTTTGATAATTTTGCAAAAAATCATCAAATAGCACCAAAGTCATTAGCAAAACAAAAAAATGTTTTTCAGATTAAATCTAGGGGGTAACTATAACTACCTATTGATGATACACACACGCACACATATATATATATACATACACAGTAAAGCAACAATAAATAAACAATTTTCCAAATGCATTGAAATTTGAAATTCAGGTATTACATTGTTTAAATTGCTAAAACAAAAACTATGGGGGTCATTCTGACCCTGGCGGTCATTGACCGCCAGGGTCAACGACCGCGGGAGCACCGCCAACAGGCTGGAGGTGCTCCCAAGGGCATTCTGACCGCAGCGGTATGGACGCGATCAGAAACGGAAAACCGGCGGTCTCCCGCCGGTTTTCCGCTGCCCTGAGGAATCCTCCATGGTGGCGCAGCTTGCTGCGCCGCCATGGGGATTCCGACCCCCTCACCGCCATCCTGTTCCTGGCGGTTTTGACCGCCAGGAACAGGATGGCGGTGAGGGGTGTCGTGGGGCCCCTGGGGGCCCCTGCAGTGCCCATGCCAATGGCATGGGCACTGCAGGGGCCCCCGTAAGAGGGCCCCTAAAAGATTTTCAGTGTCTGCCATGCAGACACTGAAAATCGCGACGGGTGCTACTGCACCCGTCGCACCCTTCCCACTCCGCCGGCTCCATTCGGAGCCGGCTTCCTCGTGGGAAGGGGTTTCCCGCTGGGCTGGCGGGCGGCCTTCTGGCGGTTGCCCGCCAGCCCAGCGGGAAACACAGAATAACCGCGGCGGTCTTCTGACCGCGTAGCGGTATTCTGTTGGGGGAAGCCGCCCGCCAAAGTTAGAATCACCCCCTATATATCAAAAAGATTTAATATATAGCCTGGGATCGCTGAGGCCTCCACAAACTTTAGCACCTAAAAAAACCCACAACAGATACTACTGTGTCCCATCCCCCACCTTAAATAGACAGCACCATCAATTCTTCCTTTTTGGGTTGGGGTCAATAACACCTTGGCCGTATTGATTCATACACAAATTACATAAACATCCCCGATTCCCGTGATTATATGCAGTAACCCATCATATTTACAGTTTTATTTGAATATGTTGATCTCTAACCTTGACAGAGATGCTAATATAATAATTTTCCTAACTATATCTAAATTTGTTCTTAGTGCCCACAAATTTGGCCTTCAAGTGAGATCATGACCGGTCCCAGTGTTCCTAGCTGAGAAACATCCCTTTTCCAGCCAAAATGTACGTGGATGGGTCCCTCCTTAGGGGAGGACCCCATGCCCCTGTATCCCTTTCCAGAATTTACCTGTGTAAGGATCCCATTTGCCCACTAGGATACCTACCTCAGGCACCCCTTACATGCAACATTAACCTCCGCAGGGGCCTGTGCAAGGTTAGCACTCATTGCACCTGCACGGGTGGTAGGCCAGAAGGACCGGATGCCAGCAATCGCTCCCAATCCCCCATGCACCTACAACCTCCATTTGACTCGCTGGCAGCACCCCTTGGAGGGTCCAGTGACACTACTGTTATGTTTGCCTCCGGAGCAAGCCACCAATCATGACCTCACCCGACAACGCTACACAATGGTCAATAAATATGACATGGCAAATAGGCTGAACGAGAAAATTAGCGAGCACGACACTCAATCGCCGAATACAGAAATCCTCCTAGGACATATCAAGAAATGAAAAAATCTCTTAGAGACATCACAATTGTCTCCTCCCAAACGATATCCCTACACAACCTAGAGCCAACCCTACTCAATCCACTCCACCAAGGGCTGCTTGCTATGGGTATGGTGGGCAGGTAAAAAAAATCCTTGATTGAGGCACTACATAGATCCTTGGTTGGGTTAAGTCAGCATCCATGAGGCAGGGAGCAGGAAACAGTGACCCGCTTGTGGCCTTGCAGCCCTTTTTATGGGTGGGGCTTGTGCACCCTACTAGGGAGCGCCCCCCCACAATCCCTACAAGTGCTTCCGGAGCAGCACCTCCTGAACCAGCCAATTCCCCCGACTCACTGTGAGGTGGCAGCACATCACACCACTACGTCCTAGTTCTGGCCATTGCCGCCGGTCATATGTGTGGCTTCCCCAAATTGGGGGAACCTTTGCCCTATGGCTTGGGCCTCCACCAGTTTTGACACCTGAAAAACCACACAACCGATACTACCTTGTCCCATCTGCCCCATCTTAAATAGACAGCACAAGCAATTATTTTTGGGATGGGGTCGTAAACCCTCAGCTGTATTTATTTATACACAAATTATATAACCATCACATTCCTGAGTCACATGATTATACGCAGTAACCCATCTTATTTTACAATTTTATGTACGTGTTGGTGCTCAACCTTAACAGAGACGCTAATACATTAATTTTCCTAACTATTTCTAAATTTGTTCCTACTTGTCCACAAATATGGCCTTCAAATGAGATCATGACTGGCCCAGTGTACCAGCTTGGAAACCTCCATTTTGCAACCAAAATATACCTGGATGAGTAACTCCTTAGGGGAGGGCCCCATCCACCTGCATCCCCTTTCGGGGTATGCCTGTGCATATCTGCCCAATCGGATACCTACCTCAGGCACCCCATACACCCAACATTATCCCCCCTCGGCCCTGTGTTAGCTTGGCCCCCATTTGCCTGCACAGGTGGTTGGCCATAAGGACCAGATGCCAGCAATTGCTCCCATTCCCCTGGCACCTGCAACCTCCATTTGACGTGCTGCCAGCACACTTTGGAAAGTCCAGTGGCACCACTGTTATGTTTGTCTAAAACAAAAAAAGATGCTTGACATGGACCCGAACTGTCCCACCAATCATGATCTCACCCGCCACAGTCCAGCACAGTTCGCCAACTATCTGGCGCCCCCAATTCACTCACACTATCGCAGAAGATACATCAACCAAGACAGCAGGTTATCAAGGAAGATTTAATTACCAAGCCATGACCAGTGAACTTCGCCCTGTAGGAAAACACTCTCCGTTTATGCAGCCCTGAGGGATGGACAAAGCCTGGGCAACCTGAACAACTTACCTGTTTTACTATTCATTTTCTTCCCTGACTGGCTGAGAGCTCTGACTGACTTACCATCCCTCCACTGCAACCATGGGATGATGTTGGCCCATGCTAACACAGCCTGCAGAAATTTCCTTGCACGCCAATCTAATCTTAGATCATCAGTTCACACAAATTTTTCCTGCCAATGTACACCAAACCATTATCACCTAGATGCACTATAGTGATCCCAGGGGGAGCATACCCTTCGGGTAACATTTTAGTCCAGTGAAGAACTCAATTGAACCAGAACTCAGCCCTTCTTGATCACAAAAAATGACAAGCAGTAACCTGCCTGACACACCCAGGTTGCAAAATCACCCATGAAATAAAAGGTCTTATCCCAGCATAGATTATCTGGAGCCCTATGCAAAAGTATGTGGTTCCCCCATACCTGCCTGATCAGAGCAGGGAATACTAATCACCAGGAAACCATCCAGCCCCTGAACATTTGCCTGCTGCAAACCCCATTCAAAGACTCACTTATCTCTTAAATGTTTTGGTCTCATCTGTGTGCCCACGCATATTTCCAAAGAAAGGATATTTCCGCAGTGTGGCCTCCAGGGCATGCAAGTGACCGCCCTTTGTGTCTTCAGGGGCCCCATGAATGTAAGGATTGAAGTAAAGGCAAACCAGTCCTTCACCCCGTTGTGCCCCAAAAAATTGAAATATTTGTTAGTAGCACCTTAAAGACATATTTTGTCCTTGGTGCTAGGCTGGCTACCCCATGATCCAGTAAGAGTGGGCACCAAATTGCCACAGTTGGTCCAGGCAGGCGGGCAGAGTTTTTTCATCAAAAATGTTACTGCAAATATTACATTGATATTATCAGTGATGTTATCAAAGATGTCATGAGTGCCGTAAATTGTGGGGTAATTAGCACTGCATGGCAAGGGCCAGTTATAGTTACCTTAGGTACGAGCTATGGTTATTTGAGATGGCTCTAAATATAACAGGTGAATTCTAGGGTTTTGTACCTTTAAAAGGTGAGCCTAACTATAACGTCCCCGTAAATTTAGTTTTTTTGAGTGAATTTCTGTGTTTTTTTAAATTCTATTTCCTAACTATAACGTCCTAGTTTTTTCAGTGAATATATATATATGTGTGTGTGTGTGTGGATGGCCCAGTCGAAGGCTTTTTGCTAAAATGCATAGGCCAGTTTATAGCACCTCGCACTTTGCACTATGGAAATGAAAATATGAAAATAAATCTATAAAAATATATCTATTTATTTATACATATATATTTGTGTGGGTGTGCGTGTGTGGAAGGGGGAGTGGGTGAATTCACAAAAGATTCAAGGTAAATGGTTGGAAGAATGGATAGATGAGTTAGTGAATATATTGATGATAGGTAAATTAAATAGTGAGTGCATGGACAGACGAATAAAACTTATTAGAAGTATTTATTTATCTAGCCAAGGAGGCATGTCATGTCATAACAAGAATTGGCTGCAAGTGACCTCTGTTTCTCTCCTCTACCCATAAAATATTTCAAACCATCGATTTACTTGCATGCATCTGAAAATGTATGCAAATCGATGCCCATAATAGGCCTGGAATTCCACCAAGATGCCAGGTCCAGTATTATGACAGAGGTCAGTAACAGCATGCCAAGAATTCTAGGGATGAAATGATGCTCTGAGTGAGCGCTAAAATGCATCTCGTGAACAGAGGTATTCCTCACTAACGGCAGACTTCATCATATTTTAGGCTAGCTCAGTATACTCTATTAAAGAGTGACCCACCAGAAGCATTTGGAGGTCGGATAGAAAGGTCTGTCGGTGGTACTATGGAGATGGGCCAGCCTGAGTATACAGGCACTTTGGACTTTTACAGACATAGACACATATTTTGGCAAGCACACAAACACACACACAGTCGTCAACTCATGCGCACACACACAGCAATCCTTTATTACTTTCCCGTCACTTCCACATTTTCCCTGCTTTCATTCCCACTAGGTATTCGATTGGGCTATTCCATCACATGTTCATCACCAAGATCAAGTACTACGAGCTAATTGATTAGTGACAAAGGAGCAACATACACTTCCGGCGTGTGAAAGCATTTGGTAATATTGAATACCAAGTGAGGAAACCCCATCAATTAGGACGATAATGCCACGGCCAGCAGTACTCCAGTGAGGATACCATTATTCAATTTATGCTCAAAGTATAATAAAGATAACAACCATTATGTCAGGCCTAATATAGTTTAGGAGACCGGTGCCAGCATGCCATGTGTGTCCATAGTATATTAATCACTACCACCATCAATCGCACACATGCACTCACACACAAACATGCACACACACAAACACCCACAAACTGACGCAAACACATGCAGGCAGATGCACATGCAGGCACTCAAGCATAGTCATCATATATTTTGTATTGACTGTCCTTTCCCCAGCTGCCACACATTGACTTTCTGATAGTGCGGAACGCTGCTGTTCTATCACCTGCTTATCCCCGGCCTTGGATAACACTGGGAGCAGAACTATGTTGCAAAGGGGCTGCATCCACCTGTGCTGTGCAGACAGGCCAGCTGCCTTTCGATTTCTATAGAGGTGACCTTCATGTCAAGGAAGCTCACAATATTCCACGAATTAAACTCCCTTCATTATTAGGACCACCAAAGACTTTCATGTCGGTCAATGTGTGAATATCACTTCCAACAATCAATGGTTGAGGATTGTTGCCCTTTTGTCCATCTTTAGATATGAATGTTATGAGCTCTTCTAAGATAACCACACCTAAAGTGTAACGGTGAAAAAAAGGCTAACCTTACAACTTAATGTTGTGATAAGTCGCATCCACCTGCATCACATTCGCACCGCCGAGGTAGCTACGGACTCCACGAATCATCAAACTGCAGGCTCAATAATTAATATCATCCTGTGTGGTAAATTCACGAGGGCATGCTAATTATTTGCCTTTTTACTTAATGTTTACACATGCTACCCACGCAAAACACTTTCTAGTATGAAACGTAAATGCAGCGTTACATTACATATAATAAGCTATTCAAACGCCCCTAGATGTGCGCTGAAACAGCAATTGTGCCTCTTTTTATGATTTTGAATCGCTGGCATTTCTTTGCCGTAAAAATGTGAATAGTGATAAGAAAGTTGCATATTTTTTCATCCTTATCAAAAGAGGAGTATAACGTGTCGGGCATTTTTTTGCAGTGGGAGCTTTCGAAAGCTTAAAAGTTAAAAAGTGTCAGATCAAGGACAGGGTGATATTGTGAATACAGTGAGCTTGTGGGTGTAAGAAACATTCCTCCTCACAATAAGTGCTCTGTGGAGGATTTGCTGTTCACACAAAACACGCATTCACGATTACCACATCATGCAAATAATTTGTTTCCATTTATACAATAGCAGAAACAACATAACAAAGCAAAAGCATCACTAGGTGTTAAAATTATATGTTTTATATTAGAATATATTTTGAACCAGAAACTTATTAGCAAGACCAATCAGGCTGATCCAGCCACACAAACAATAGTAGAACTCACAACTAAAGAAGAGCATTTTTTGTTATAAAATTTGCAAGGCCTGTGGAACCTTCTCCCAGGAGTAATTACTGAAACTTTGCCCAGCGTTGTCCTGAAACAAGAGAAACATTGGAGATTACCCTCTCTGGGCTACTTGGAGGTAAACCCGAAATATTGGAAACATTGGGATGGGTTACGTGTGCGTGTGGTGACATTGGGTTCACATAGACAGAGAAATTATACTTCGATGAATTAGATTCTTTGGCAGCAGAGCAAAAAAAGAGAGAGAAGTCAATGTCAAGGGAGAATCCTCGACAAACGCAAGACCGACGCTGAAGCAAGCAGAATAGATACCAAGATGGAAGACAGAGTTTACGTCACACTATCTTGAGAGTCAGAATTCTGGAGACAAAAGGCTTGATGTACTGTTGGGAAGGTCGCATACCAGTCGATGTAAATTGCTCGTCAAATGTTAGCGACGTGACAAGCGTTTTCCAAAACTCTAGCTATATCAGTCGGCTACAATATAAAACGTTATTCGCAGGAGGGCGCATAACTTCTTATCGCTAGAATATTGAAGGGGCAGGAAACATTTTGAGAGTCAGTTTGAATGATCGCATATGCGGGGCTGTGACGGACTCAACTACACATTTTCTTTTTGAGGTCTTTCAAACCAATCAGTGCTCCTAAGTGGGCAAGGTCCTCCGTTTAAAAAACACATTTTGAGCAGACATCGGAGAGAGTATGGAGTGATCTCATGGGCCACTTACTGCTGTCCCTGAGGCTGCTGAAAACAGCTCTCCAAACAAATCCTTTGCACCTCACTTACTACCCCAACTCAAGTATTTGAAGCTCATCAATGGGTTGTAATCCCAATTACTGTCTCAAAACATTGGTAAATTATTTTCCACTCACAAGGAGGAGGTGACTCTTTCGCACCTCTTCCTATGTTCAATTCAGAAAGGGTCAAAAAGCCCTATTAAGAGTTGGGAAAAGTTTTCTGATTCATAAAAGGGATTTTGTGCATTTTAAAACGGTATTTTTGATTGCAAGTCGTGTGTTTCTGAATATATCTGTGTATATATCTGGTATTATTATATCTATGCACCAACCTAGCTGAAGAACAGCAGTGGACTGGACACAAAGTAAAGGATACAGCAACTATGGGACCCTTGCATCATTTGGATCAATCATCTTCTGACAGTATGAGTTAGAGGTCAGTAGTCTTCTTCCAGCAGGGTCTTCTTCTTTTTCAGGTGGAGTCCTCCCAGGGCGAGGAAGGGTCTGAGGAGATGAAGGATAAAGTGCCAGATGTATCCTGGGCACTATCCAGTGACAAAAGGCCACAGAATTCCAAAATCAGTGCATCTCTTCAGTTCAGTGCTGAAAAACCATTTACAAAATGCATCCTAGTGTTATATACTTTCCAGTAAGACAGAGCTTACAAAATTCATAGAGATTAGCAATTGGACTTTTGAAATTTAAGACTTACCTATTGATCTGATCCTTGAACAATCTGAGTACAGTATGTTAGAGTAATTGAGACATGATATCACTATGAAGGCCAGCATAGAACCTTGAGATATCCCTGGGGATGACCAACCAAAAGAAAGTGTGATTGTGCATTCATAAGAAGTTTTAATAAAGGGGAGCTATGCTACCTGTCTTGTACTGTCAGCACTTCCCATATGGACGTCTTCTCGAATCTTGGTGTTGTTCAATACAACAGTGACACAGTTCAAAAATGTAAAACTTCGTGATGTCAGCATGAATCATCCCTCAACCAGTATTTTCACTTTGAGCAGCTCTATACACCTTGATGACGGAGCTTGGTAGTAACTAGTAAGCCCTTTGGGCCCTCAAGATCCTGAAAATGCAAACTATGTGGACTAAGGACTGCTGACCATTGCTGGTACATACTGTAATTTAGGCATCCATAATATACGTTGATGGGGAAACAGACAAGCTTCAGCCATACCAAGGCCCATATTTATACTTTTTTAGCGCCGCATTTGAGTCGTTTTTTGGCGCAAAATCGGTGCAAACTTCCAAATACAATTGTATTTTGGAAGTTTGTGCTTCTTTTGCACCAAAAAATGACGTAAATGTGGCGCTAGAAAAGTATAAATATGGGCCCAAGTGTCTTTTTATGGCCACACTGAGTGGTTGACTCTGGTCAATTCGAAAAACTGTACAGATTTTCTACTAATTTTGTGTGAGCAAGCTTATGAAGTTCCAACCTGTCATATTCTATCGATATGATCTTTGCCTATTTTATCAACACCTTCAAAAGCTGCTGGAATGAGACGTTGATGTCCCATAAGTCTTGTGCTTCTAGGCATCAAATTGCTCTTGTAAATAGGGCTTACAATGCACATTGCCTTTTTTAGACTGTCACATAAAAGATGCTCCAAGGTGCCTTTACCAGCTCCTTTTAGCTTCATACACAACACTATGAGTCTAGCTTGTAGCATTAAATCTTACCTCCTTAAATTAAATTCGAAACACATTTGAGGTGTCACTGTTGAATCTACAGCACACATAGAAAGAGGGAAAAAGTCTCCCAGGATTGTTTTTGTGCAGGAACTTTCCCCTTCCTGCACAACAGCAATTGTGCCTACAACACAGACACCCTTCCACAATGGTGCAAGGGTTCCTGCATTGACCCTGTGCTGCCAAAATGGTACCAGCACAGTGAGGAAGGACAGGAATGCACTGTATTACATAGATAGGGCACATTACTGCCCTTTCCCTTTGACGCCGGGCAGCACATCAAAGTGCCTAGCTGCACTGCCCTGTGTCAAAAGCCCAGTGTATACTTCTCTCAGTAAAACTGAAGAAAGTAAAATAACTCTCCATAAGGTTAAAATTCATGAAGTAGTGGAAATAATAGTTTGTGAGGATGATTTTGTGTAGCTGTTAAACAAATCCATTTAAAACATATTTTTTTAAACATAAGTCTAACATATTAATCTATTAAATTAGTTGCTTTTGGTGGAGCAGTTTCCTTTGTAAGCGTCTGCATTCACCAAGTAGTTTCTGCCATAGATGAAAACAATGCAACTAATTCTTTACCATGGCAGCACTCCCTAGAATGTGGAATGATTCACAAAGCAGCCTATTGCATGGGGAGAGGTATATATACTCCTCTGGCTAATCCAAGGTGTGGTTAGCAATTTTTCAAGAAAACGACTGCAGCAGGCTTGCCAAAACTCACTCTCTGTATACTGAAAGCAAGTGTGCCTCGGAGACAGCTGTAACATCAAAAACAAAAATGAAACAAATGTTCAGAGAAGAAACTTTTACTCATAACTTTGAGGCATCTAACATGACAACTAAAACAAGATTAGTGTAATCGCTAAAATGGATCTGAACATTTGTTCTGCAAGGTCTACGATAAAATAAATTGTGGCACTGTAAAAAAATGTTAAACACAAATGGTCCACGTTTAGACATGGGGGTGTTTCTGTTGTTTCTGAACAATACAAAATGATTTGGGAAAGCATATTGTTTGAGTTTAGCTCATTTCCAGACACTAATTAATCATATTCCAAGAAGTCTGTGTTTCTTCCACAACAATTTTTTCTAACATATTTTCAGAACTGTATATTTATGTTCAATTTTTGGAGGCATTCATTCATGTATAACTTCTCTAGGAAATTCAGATAATCAAAAATTCTCTGGGGACATATAGCTCAAAGCTGTGAATATCAGTTGTTTTTGCACCAGCAGCGCAGTGACGAAAAATATCATTAATAAACAGCATCAGTCGACAGTAGCATGGTCTGTCAGACCACACTGTCAAAGCGCATGCTGGTACACCCACACAGGTTTCAGCAGCAAACTTGACTACAGCAACATTCTCTATTCTGGCATCAAATAGAAGCTCCAAGCAAGACTCCAGACAATCCAGAACGCAGCAGCCTGACTCATCCTAGATATCCCCCACCACAGCCACATCTCTGCCCATCTTAGAGACCTGCACCAGCTCCCGATCAACAAATGCATCACCTTCGAGCGCCTGAAACACACCTACAAGGCCCTGCACAATATCGGGCTAGCCTACCTCAACCACTGCCTGTCGTCCTACACCCCCGCCTGACATCTCAAATCTTCTCAACTTGCCCTCACCGCCCACCCTAGAATCAGGATGAGCACATTGGGAGGCAGATACTTCTCCTACCTCACAGTGGAGACGTGGAACACGCTACCAATCCACCTCAGGCGGGAACCCTCGCTGAATAATTTCAAGAAGGACCTCAAAACCTGGCTCATTGACTGATCAGCACCCCTACAACAGTACCTTGAGACCCCATGGGTGATAAACAGCACTGTACAAATTGCTGATTGATTGATTCACAGGGCAGTGTCATAGAGTGGATTGCCGAAGAAGGGTCAGAGTTGGGGTAGGACGGTATCTACCATATTTCATGTTACACCCAACCCCTCAATGAGGTGAGGAGATCTATAAGTCTATCACATGATAGAGGGAAAACATTCATCTACTGTCTTGTGGGTATATTTGCCTTTATACCTGCTTCCGTAATGGGAAAATGCATGTGGAAAAACAAATCAACCAGTATTTCTATGAGACACATTCTCCTACACAAAATGAACTGCTATTTGCACATGTGGCACACATTGTGTAACATTGATCAAAATGTGGAATTCTTAAAATGTCTGGATTTCTCATGCCTGGCATGCTAAATATTTAAAGGTGTCTCAAAGTAAGATCAGTTTCCTCTTGTGACAGTTCTTACAAGATTCAGAATTAGTATGCTATAAAGTATGAGGAGAAACAGGCTTTTTCAGGGTTCACCCCCACATTTTGCCTCCACTTTGAACACTAAACAATGGTGTAATGACTCTGAAATGCCCTGAACCTTGTTACACAGGACTCAGTGCATGTGCTCTGACCATTAAAAGTTTCATGTTGGATTGGCTTATACCCAACTGGCATAACTTTTCTACCTACACGTCTCTAATACATGGTATTACTGGTGCCCAGGGCTTGCAAGTTAAAGTATTCCACCAGGGCTGCAACCATGATCATGCCCTCCTGAATGTGACAACATGAAAACATGTCACTCAGCTTGCCACTGCAGACTAGCAGAGCGGCTTTACACTGCTAACCTGATTTTGCCATTTAAACTAAGTGCAAAGCCCTAACCTCTTTTTGTATATATGTCACCCCTTACAACAGGCCTATCAAGTCCTAAGGCAGGGTGCTGGATATGAAAACACAGGACATGTAGTTTTATATGTTCTAAGACTAAAAACCCCAAATTGTGTTTTTTACTGTAAAAATCCTAGTAGCCTCATTGGTGAGTACAGGGTTACACACTGCCCACTAAGCAGTGCTAATTTCTGAATGGGACTACTAAAGTTAGTACTTCAAAATATCAACTTAATCATCACAGTAAACCCGACTTGATGTCCAAATATAGTTGACTTTTTTTTCTAGTATAAGCAGTTTTTAGAGTGTTGCCACTCTGTTGCCCAAGTTTTCCAGTGGCCACTGGCAGGTGCTGGCCCCAAGACAGCCTCATGCGATCCTGGGGAGAAGTGTGAACAAATCTCAGGAGCAAAGTCAATAGAGACCTGCTGTTGAGAAAGGTGTCACCTCTCCCACGCAGGAATCCACAGAGGGAGTGAGCCCAAAAGGCCAGCTTCAAAGCAGAAGTCACCTTTGAAGAACAAATGGTGGACACACAGGAGAGGGGGTGCTCTTTTGTTGCGGTAGATGGACTGGCAACTGGGACAAAGAAGGGAAACCAGTTGCTAAACAAAGTTTTCAATGGGAATGTAGCCCTCAGTTAGCCAAACCTATAAGGTGGGCTACCAAGCTCCATACACAGGGTGGTGTCTGCCATCTTGGGAGTGGGCCGAAAAGTACACTAAGGAATTGTGTAAACAACAGAAGTAACCCATACACCCTGAGGGACCTGAGTAAAATTAATATCTGTGAGGATGTGGGTGAATATATGGTATGTTGGGTACGCCTTACTGTGTAATACACCTGCAAAAACTGTCTTAGGACCAGTCAGGCTTGTTTGTAAAATGTTAAGCTCAACCTTGGATAGCTAAGCCTTTGAGCAGCAAAGCTTATACATAGGAACTAGTGTAAAGCATTTAACAGTTCCAAACATTGGAATAAGAAAGCCACACAACACTAAAGAAATCCAACACCAATTAATAAAAATAGATGTTATTTGTATGAATTTTTAGAGACCAAGATGAGCAAAATCCACCACAGGGTTCCGAAGATACAGATTTTTAAAGAAAACTTAAATCTTAGTTCAATCACAAACAAGCATGTCTAACTGGAAAGTTTGTAAACTTTTGAAGCGCTTGTAAGAGTTGAGTTGGACTAACTCAGCACAGCTTGGCTGACCAAATCCAACAGGTTTAAGGTCTAACTGGTGAATGAGAAGTATTTGGACAGTTTCATGGCCACCAAAGCATTTTTCAGTTCTGTTCCAAATTTACAACACCATTGCAATAGACTTTAATGGAGTGGTCCTGATGCTGCGGATGCAGGAGATGGGAGATGATCAAGGACTCTCTGGGTGCTATGTGGTCAATGGGGGGTGCCTTTGTGGTTATCCAAACAGGATTTATGAGTTATCAGTTTCGGTTGATGCGTTTTGTTCTGGATTGTGAAGCAATTATTCAATGAGTTAAGACAGTTATGTTGATCTGTTTTTGAATGGATTTTGCCCTGAAAAAGCAGATATTCTGTGAAACACGTGTTGGCAACTGCAAAGGATGGCAACTTCAGCTATGTCTTGTGGATGGATACATTGTGGCAACTATAATCAACATGTGATGTCAGTCAGTCACACACATAAGCTTTATTCGGCTAACAGACCATCAAAGCAATACAATACAATACAATATAAATATAAGTAAACATCATAATATCATAGCAAAATTTAAAAAAGTAAAATCCATGTTTGCCCGACTTGGAACAATTTCAAATCATTGTAAATAAAAGATGCGTATACGCCATGCCATTACTAAAAACTTGCTTACTGCATAAATTGTCACACTCGAATTATGGCTTTTTAAAATCCTCAAAGCTAAAAAACATTTCCTTAAGTTCAATTCCCGACAGATTTTACGAATCCATTTAAACCTTGGGGTTGAGTAAGCGGGACAAAAAAACATAAAATGTTCTACTGTTTCGGAAGAAGTGCCACATGCAGGACAAATATCGGAGCTTAACTTAGGTCCCCATCTGCTCGTCAAGGCCTTCAAAGGTAATGTTCCGAATCGAAATCTGGCATTCAAACTTTTGCCTAATAAGTCAGGTATTATATCTAGATATAGTTCGAACTCTGGGTACCATTTGAAATCAATAAACAAATTAGTTACATGACCATTCGATTTTTGAGAAATGTAATTATTACGTATGTGGGACCAGTAAGCTCCTTTCAGTACTTTTACATGGGACTTCACAAGTTGCTGGGGATTCTCCCAAAAGTTCCCCAATCCCAGCGTACAAAACCAACTGGATACGTGTTTGATCCATGGGATGGACGTAGAGTTAGGGCTTTTTAACAATTCTAGTAGAGAAAACTTATATATGGCCAGTTCGGGAACTATCCAAAGCCTCACCCAATATAATAGAGGCCGTAAGATAATTAGATCAGCCATTCGTTTAAACCCTAGGTCTAAAAATAGGGCGGTTAATGGGGTGCTAGTAGGGCAAGCACATAAAGCCTGTGCAAAGCAATTCTAAATTTTGGTTATCCTACTGCTATCTGACATGCCCCAAATCTCTGCGCCGTAAACAGCAGCACCCTGTGCCTTAGCCACATAAATCTTTACTGCTGGAGACACAACTTTAGCGATCGTATTCCTATAGAGGTGCAATATGGATGCTGCCCGATGTTGCAAAAGCCCAGCACTCTTGCCAACTTGTTCCTCCCAAAGGAGTGAATATGTAAGTCTCACACCCAAGTAGTCAATGGAGCTAACCTGATCCAAGAAAGCTCCATCTAACCTAATAGTACATTTCTTACGAGGGCCAGAGCGAAGCACCATCAATTTCGTTTTCTTCGAGTTCAGCTCTAAACCAAAATTCCAGCAGAATGATTTAAATCTGTCCACAAGAATTTGCAACCCCATAGGGGTTTTTAAAATCAATAGAGAGTCATCCGCAAAAAGGAGAATAGGGATTTTCTGATTGACTAGGGTGGGAGCATCATTCTGGCATGTCATTAGTTCTTGGAACTCCTCGTTGATGAATAAAGAAAACAGAAGTGGTGCAAGCACACATCCCTGGCGGACACCTCTTTTAATGGGAAATTTGTTAGTCAATTCACCTTGATTGCCCCATCTTACTTGCGCGTATGTGCCTTCATGCATGCGTATCAATAGATGGATAATATCGGGTGGTGCCCCTATTTTGTGTAACACTCCCCAAAGCTTATCTCTTGGGACCAAATCAAAAGCAGAACACAGATCGACAAAAGCGACATATAGAGTTTGCTTTGCCAAGACTACATATTTCCAGTGTAGCACGGTCAACCTAAAAGCCTGGTCAACCGTGCTAACTCTAGAGCGGAACCCTGCCTGAAGCGGTGAAAGGATCTGCTGCTCCGTCACCCAGCTCGATAGTCTAACTAGCAACTGTTTGGAAAAATTGTTTTGTAAGTTGTTGATTAAACTAACCGGTCTGTAATTGATTGGAAGATTTACATTACCCTTTTTATAGATTGGGATAATTTCTGCACCCTTCCACGTCTCAGGGATCTGTCCTCCTTTTGTGATTTTATTTGACAATAGGTTAATATACCAGGTCCATATAGATAACTCTGATTTGTAAAGGTCGCCTGGAATTTTATCGGGACCTGGGGCTTTGCCTGACTTTAAAGAGTTGATAGCATCTGCAGTTTCTTCTAAGGAGAAACAAATATGACTCTCAGAGTTATATAGATTTCCATTAGGTGGAGAAGTGGCAAGGTTAGCATTTGATAAAATTAGGGGGTCTAATCCCACTTTATCACAGTCAACAGCCCCAGTGGAGATAGTTCCTTCATACAAGAGAGAGAAGTGCTCCACCCAGGTTCCGGATTGGTTATGGTTCCTTAGATTAGACCTACCCCCTCTCTCGTGCTTAGTCAGCAGTTCCCAGAAAAGCGTATTGTTGTTTGCTTTAGTAGCATCTAACAAATCCTGCCAAATAACATCTTCCCAAGTTTTCTTTGATTGTAAAATTGTCTTTTTATATATACATCTTGCTTGTTTGATCACCCCCGGGGACCCGGCTTTTATGGCCTTTTTTAGCTCGGTCTTTGCCCTCATACATGCATCATTAAACCATCTACTGTTAGACGAACCCCCGTGTTGCCGGCTTACCATGGCTGCCTTTTTATAAAAAACACTTTGAAGTTTGACCATCATATCTTCGTGGATATCAAGATACCAAAAAATAGGGATAGCCCTTTTTCACTAATAGAAAGATACTTGCTAACCCTCTAACTAAGGATCCAGCTTGCATTTTTTCCTCTCGAAGAATGAATAGTGCTTTAGATGTGTCTCCAAATAGTATTGGTCCTAGACACAGAGACAACACTCTTTTCCTAACTAATGTCCCAAAGTTGCCATCCAGGTCTGCTGAGGGCCAAGAGTCTAGACTTAATAAGGTTATTCACTGGCTACGCAATCGTCAGGGATGCCTTTCAGTTATACCCTCAGACATTTTAAAAACTGAAAGATGGAGCCCCTCTGGGTCAAATCTTGATGTAATTATGATTGTGTTTTTGGATAAATTCTTGGCAGACCAACTTATTGACTCTGTTGCACGCAAGGGACAGCACAAGGGGCTAAAAGGAGGAGGCATTAGGCTAGCTTCTAATCTAACTGACTCAAAACAGGTTCCTGTGTCTAGTTCCATTGCCAATGTTAATGAGAGAGGCTCTAGGAAGGAAGGTGTATTTTTGCATCATGGTTCTTTATGACTGTCTTCCGCCCTGAAAGCCGTCAATCAGGATAATTTAGTGGCATCCACAATAGATAAATCAAATAAGACCTTTGTTATTGAGCCGAATTATAAGGATGATCTACCCTCAAACCATGGGACTGTAATGGGAACTAATGGGTTATCCATTATGACTTGGAATCTTGCTGGCCTTGCTAGGAAACTGGATGATGTGGACTGGGTTGCCTACATAAAGTCACAAGATGTGTGTCTTTTCCAAGAAACCTGGGTCGAGGGCCAATCAAGTATGGATGGGTTTCTCTCTTTTAATATCCCTGCACAGCCATCAGAGAAAGCAACTGGTCGTGCAAAAGGGGGACTTTTAATTCTTTTAAATTCAATGCTCCAATGTGATTATAAGGTTTTAGAATTTGATTGTCCCGACTTGATGGGCTTACAAATTTCTTTTCATCAAAATTTTAACATAACTCTTATCAATGTTTATGCCCGTTCTGTTGCACGTGATTCAGAATCACATATTTTAACTCTACTTTCTGACTTTTTAGACACAATACAAACTAATTCCTATTTAATTATTGCAGGGGATGTAAATTGCACTTTTGAACCCTCTGCATTTCTTAGTGATTTAACTGTGGAAGAGGACGAATTATGGGGGATTGCACAATTGGATGGTGATAGTTATCCTCCACGCTCTCGTGTCGCAGCACAGCTCGCTACATTATGTTTAAAGTTTGGCCTAAGGGCCTGCAATGGTCGAACTCCTTCTGATTTAAACCTTGCACCGACATTCCTATGAGGTTCTGTGGCCAGTGTAATTGATTATTTTTTGGTGGATGTGCGTCTTTGGCCATTGCTGCTAGACATGAGGGTAGATTCAAGGTGCGAGAGTGATCACTTCCCACTGCTGCTTACCCTTTGCGGGAATACCTTTGGTAGAACCTCGAATACGCAACCATCAATGGTCCCTCCCCCTATTTTAAACAATGCTAATACAAAGGTGAGGTGGCCCAAAGTTATGTCAAACCCCTATTTGCTACGTAAGATTTATCAAGTGTTTTTAGATAATCTGTCAGCTTACGAAGACCTCGAGCTGGAAGCCATCCCACTTCTTGATATCCACGAAGATATGATGGTCAAACATGTGATGTACATGCTATGAACATCATAGGTGCAATTATGATGTATCTCGTGATCAGATAGATGATAGCCATAGTGATTTGTCATGTCTTTTTGATAGAATGAATTTGCATTAATGAATAATATAATAATTATTTTTCAATGATTTAATATTAGTAATGTATTTGTTTTGTTTTTATGTAAATGTTTCTAGTACTGAGTTTTTTTCTTCCCACAGTTCTGTGGTATAGTGGAATATTTAGTTAGGGGGATAAACTGACTACTGTTGGTGAGAGCACATGGCCACTTCTCAGTTATCTCATACTTACAATGAAAGTCTCTCTCCCACTTGGTGGTGACATTTCACTATAGGCCCTTGTCCCAACTGGCACTTATTTGCCTTGATAGGCACCCTGCATGTTTAGGGCTTGAAGCACTTCTCTAAGGTGGACCATGTGATCCTCCCAGGTAGGGCAGAAGGCAGCTATATATCCAGAAATGCTGCCTTAAAGCTTTCCAAACCTGAAAGTACTATGGTACTGATTTATACTTTTTGACGCAAACCTGCATTAGCACAGGTTTGCGTCAAAAAGTTTGCTGCCGGCTAGCGCCATTCATGGATGCCAGCCGGGCGTCATATTTAAGGAATGACGCTAGCCGGCAGTAAGGCCCGGTTCGCATAAAAATAATTGACACTAATCAGGTGGGGGAGACATAGGGGAAACAGGAGGTTGTGTGTCAAAGAATGGCGCTGGTCAGGTTAGAGTCAGAAAAATGACTCTAATCTGACTAGAATCATTTTTAAATGCACAACCCCCATGTACATGACTCCTCTGTTAGTAAAGACAGGAGTCATGTCCCCCTGCCCAATAGCCATGCCCAGGGGATTTATGTCCCCTGGGCATGGCCATTGGGCACAGTGGCATGTAGGGGTGCCCAAGTTAGGCCCCCCATGGCACTTAATTTTTTTTTTTTTTTAACTTATTATGATTTACCTGGGATGGTCCCCTCATCCTTAGGTATCCTCCAGGTGTGGGTAGGGGTGGCTCCGACCATGGAAATGAGCCCACAGGTCCCCTAACGCCTGTCCTGACCCAGGCGTTAAATAATAGCGCTAAGCAGGCTTAGCGCCATTATTTAAGGCCCTCCTCCCCCTGTGCATGATTTTTGCACGAGAGGATAAATAAGGCGCATAGGCCTTTGAGTAGTTTTTTGCCCTGGAACACCTACCTTGCATCTTATTGACTCAAGGTAGCATTCCGCAGTCAAAAAATGACGTTAACTCCAATATTTTGATGCTAGACGGATCTAGCGTCAAAATATAAATATGGAGTTAAGTTTGCGCTGGATTTGCGTAAAAATAAAATGACGCAAACCCGGCGCACACAGAGTATAAATATGCCCCTCTGTTTACCAACCTCTGGAAGGAGGCAGCTGCATTCTTTGATGCAAGGGCCTCACTTTAAATTAAAATGGCGTTCAGAAGTTGAAAAAGCAGACCCCTCTTTGGCTCCTATTGTGAAGGGTATTTGCCAATATCGCGAAGTCAGGTCAAAGGTGCACTTATATTTTCAGCCCCCAACTTATTTATAAGCACATCCGCTCTTGGAATGGGGTAAGCATCAGTCTTGGTGACCCTCATTCAAGCCTCTGTAGTCCACAAAAAGTTTCATTTCTCATGTTCCTCTCTTTGAACTTGGCTTAGGCACCAGGACTACTGGTCCCGTTCAGGGACTACTAGAGTGCTCAATCACCCCAAAATCTAGCATCTTTGGCACCTGAGCTTTGACACTAGCTTTGACCTGGTCTGACAATCTGTAAATCTTGCTTTTGACAGTTACACTGTCACCCATGTCCACATAGAGGTGCACCATGTCATCAGTGAAAAGGGATCAGCAAGCTGACTGACTGACTGACAGGTTGTAACAGTCCTTTGGTTGCTATCCTGTCAGAGTGGAAGAGAGAGCTTCTCCCTTCACTGAGCCATCCTTGACATTGGTAGACAGTAGATCAGGAAGAGGCTCACTCTCCCCCTCAATGTTTCCATGAGCATAGTGATGTCTGTTCTGTCATGATGGAGCTTGAGCCTATTCACATGTATCACCCTATGGGGGTGATTGAAGGCTCCCAAATCCACTAGATATGCGAGTTCACCTTTGTTCTTTAAGATAGGGTAAGGCCCAGTCCACTTATCTTGGAGGGCCCTGTGGGCCACAGACTCGAGGACCCACACCAGTTGCCCATGTTGGTACTCGACCATGGAAGACTTTTGGTAATCCAAGTGCTTGACCTGCACCTGGTTGGCCCTTAAATCTCTGTTTGGATTCTTCATACATTCAGCATTCTGGAGCAAAGGCCAAGTACATAGTCTAAAATGTTTCATTTGGGCTCCTTGAGAGGTGTCTACCAACCTTCCCTCACCAAACTCAAAGCACCTCTCAAAGGGTATCCAAAGATTAGTTTAAATGGACTGAAATCTTCAGCTTTCTGAGGGACCTCCCTGTATGCAAACAGCAGGTATAGTATGAGAACATCCTATCTTCTTATGAGTTTCTCAGATAAACCCATACTCATGTCTTTCATGGTCTTATTGAACCTTTCTATAAGGCCATTTCCTTGGGGATGGTAAAAGGTAGAGAACGTATAACTCACTCCACACGTATCCCACATTGGTTTCAGTTAGGCACACATGGGTTTCATGCCCCTATCTGAGATGACTTCCATAGGGACCCCAACTCTGGTGGAGATGCCAAGTAGAGCTTTGATTACAGCAGAAGCAGTAACTGTGCCAAGGGTATAGTTTCAGGGCACCTGGTGGCGTGGTCCGCTACCACCAAGATGAACTCATTACCAGAGGCAGTGGGTGGGTCTAGGGGACCAATAATGTCAATCCCTAAATTCTCAAAGTGAGTCCCAACCACATGTTTGACAGTTCAGGAAACTGGTAAAAGCGGTCATCCGGGGGAGGCCCCCGAGCAACTTACCCCACTCGCCATGAAAAACAAGTATTGCAACAATTGTTGAAAGGAAAAAAAAATTTTCATGAAGACTTATGGTCCAAGTTACTCTGAGACAGTAAAAAGCCAAACAGCAAGACCTTTTGGGAACTGGTAAATGAGCTGGCGCTTGTCAAAGGCAGATGCCGAAACATTGGAATCAATTCAAGCTCCTGGGAGAGCCATATTTGCAATTTGTATGCACCAGCAGAAGGTGATAAGATGCTAGATCAATCTATGGCCCAGTTGCTTAGTGTCCAGCCCGTCCAAGAATCGAGACTACCCCACGGGATCAAGAGGAGGGGAATCTTATGTCCACCTTGGAGAGAGCAGCCAGTGTCCAAGTCTGGGTGCCAGAAGAAATAGTCAGACTGATTAAGTCTGATGGGGCTGCTGATCAAAATGGCCTTCCAAATGCCATCTTTAAAGGAAATCCAAAATATTAGGAGGATTACTTCACACCACTCTTTAATACCATCACTCGTGCGAAACGGATTCCAGAATCTTGAAGAGGCAGCATAGTGCACACAATTTACAAGAGCGGAAATCCAGCTCTGGAGTCAAATTATAGGCTAATTGCCTTAAATTACATGGAGGCAAAATTGTGTGCATCCTATTTGTTACAGCAGCTTCAAACTTTTGCTGGCAAAAACAACCTAATCCTAAGATTTCAAACAGGGTTCAGGACAGGCACGGGAACATCAACAAACCTAATAGCCCTCTCCCTCATCATAGAAAGGCCATTTACAGGAAAACAAGCCTTTATGCTTGCTTTCTAGACCTCAAGTCCGCCTTTGATCGGGTCCCAAAGGAAAGGCTTTGGTCTAAACAGACCAAATGGGGAATCCCGAATAATTTGCTGAGGGCAATCATAGATCTATACACTACACCTGGGTTCAGGTAAAAATAGGAGATGACACTAGATTAACAAAAACAATACACACAAAGACCGGTTTAAAGCAAGGCTGTGTTTTGGCCCCAAGCCAGTTTAATTTAGAGTTGGCAAATCTAGCCAGTGTGCTTCCACAAGTGATTAGCCATCCTCCGGCTCTAGGTCCAGATAAGTTGGGTGCCTACAATATACTGATGACACCTTGCTGCTAAGTCATACACCATTGGGCCGCAACAGAGCATGACAGCTCTAAAAAACTTTCTGGATCAGAAAGGACTAGAAATAAATCTGGTTAAAACAAAGCTGATACGGCTGATCGGGGTCAAACACAAATCCTTTGCTTGTTTTTTTTGGGGAAAAAAGTGGAGGTGGTGCAGTTATACAAATATCTAGGAGTCCATCTTGAACCTCGACTGATATGGACGTGTCAGTTGGTTGCAATTCAGGCAAAATTTCATACATTAATGTGTAGCTTTAAACTGGTCAAGAAAAATCTGGATTGTCCTAATTTGTCCCACCTTCTCAGAGTCATGTCAGCTCAGTTGCTCCCTGCCATTTTTTATGGCACAGAAGTCTTGAGGGTCTGGAAGATCCTTTCATTAAACAAAAGCCAAGTTAAAGTATACAAGGCCATCTTTAATATTTCAAAAAGTGCATCCCAGGCCTAGGGTAGGCTGGAGTTTGGCCTAAAAAACATGTCTTTCCGTGTAAGGGAGCGTTTCTCAAAGCTTCTTTGAGGCTACGGGCGCAGAGAATACCTTCATAAACGACTCATGCAGAGTAACAGAAAAGGAACCTGAGGAAACTACTTAAATCAGGTTATACAAGTCCTGGGCATAGAAGAAGCCTGGAAATGCAGTATAAGGAAGGCTGCTTTCAATAAATCTGTAAACATCTCTGCCCGTACTTTATTGCTCATAACAAACAAGGACTCTTTGACTAAAAGATAGCATGCCTTTGCAGCTCTAGGGTCTTATTTCAGACTGCTCCCCCCAAGGATATTTATCAGAAAATGTTTCTGCTTATACAAAATATCAGTTCTTGTTATATTGAATGGGGTTCTTTGATACCAAAGACACATGCCTCCCTTGGAAAAACAATTACCCGATCAAAGTTGCCGATTATGTGGTCATAACCAAGAAACCCTACTGCACGGTCTGTGCATCTGTCCGACCCTGGGCCTAGAAAGAAGAAAATTGTTAATACAGCATTTTCTACTTCAAAATGTTTGTACCCGTAGACAGGTTAAATGGCAAGTCGATTCCATACTGCTGCAGGGGAGTGAAGTATTTACAGCTGTCCTACAAGAAGCTGGCTAGGGCTGAGTCCTGACAATTGTCTGAGCAGAAGCAACCAGGAAGTAGAGGGTCTTGGCTGGACACCGATTTTAGTCCTTGCTTTTTGTATTTTGAGATTAACAGACCTTGACATTTGCCATGTTTGAGGCAGCAAAGGATTTTCAGTATTCTACATTTTCTGTTTTTTGGGGCCTTTATTTTTTACACTATGCTTCTTCACATTTAGGCCCCAATCTGTTCAGCCCCCAATCTCCCCTGCACTATCTTAGCTCCTCTAAAAGCTCGTTTGGCCAAGATATTACCAAATCTAACAGCTTGGTACCCTTTTATTCAAATTATTCAAAGTATTGTGAATGACTGTTTTGCATGTGTCAGAATAAAAATGAGTTTTTGTTCTTTCAACTCAGATGGGTATCATTAGTTGTAGTGCACTTAGGTTTCTACTTTTTCTTGATCTAACTTTTTCACCCATTGTTTTAATGTATTTAAAGTCATTTTCTCATGAACTATGTAGTTGGTTTTACCTACCCAGTATGAGCGTTTTATCATGCATTACTTTTCAATGGTTTTTATTAATCGAGCAATAAAGATTATCATAACATATCATATCATATCATATCACAGGTGGTCATATGAGGGGATCCTTTGGCTTTCCACTGGGCTAGCCACTGACCTGGCAGGTGACACAGGAGCAGCAAAATGCCTTCACATTTTCTAACGTCTGGGTGCTAAGAAGGGATTGACCAGCATCTCTTAGGTCTTGGATTGCTCCAGATGTTCAGCTGAAGGAACGTCCTGGGCTAGCTTATGGAGAAATTCTCCGTACTGCTGTGGGACCACCACTATTCTGGCTGGCCCTGGCTTGGGGTCACTTGCCTCACTATACAGGGTTCCCTCCTCCCAGTACACCTCATGAGATCCGGTGACATCACCCTCCTCTTGTTTGAGAACAGCTGTCTGAGGCCTTCAAGAGTGGGACATGTCTTTTGCCCCAGGCTCAAGTCCTATCTGGAGAGTCCACCTGATCCTTGGAGCTTTGCCAGCGCAGGCAAATCTCCTGAGGAAGCACCCTCCTGTTCATACACCAGGCCCTCCCCATGATGATTAGGGTACCTATGGATCTATGGACTTTGGGAAGTGCCCATGCAGATATCGTACTCTTCCTCTTGGAATTAGGGTCTTGGCCATTTTCCAGGCTCCAAAGTCCCTTGACATTCCCTTAAGGCCTTTTGTTCGCTAGTGGAGACACAAGCCCACTCAGGGAGACCCAGCATTGATGCATGAGTCCTTCTCCACACCTCTGCCCAGGCAGAAGAGTCAAGGTCATCGCCTCTCAGACACTTCACTGTAACATTGTCAGAGTTTACTATTTGGTGCTCCTCATCAGGAATCAACTGCCCTGGGGAAAGCAGCTCAGCCACAACCATGGTAATGCTGACACCAGTATCCCTCACGACCTGGCCATTAGTCCTATTGATTGTTGGCCACTTCCTGTACCTTAGCAAGCTGGCAGGTCAGTGGCCCAAGGGTTCAACTTCCTCCCCACCCATGGAGACCGCTGCAATCTTCAAGGACAACTTCCACCTTATCCCTACACTGGCAATGCCCTCGGGATAGTCACCAGTGGGTGACTTCTTGGTGCACAGAGGATCCACCCTCTTGTGTCCTGGCTGTCTACAGTCATTGCACACCCCAGCCTTTGAAGGGTCAACATTATTTCCCAGATGCCCCCTTTCCTTTGACTGGGGTGTGGCTCTGATCTCCTCCCTTGTACTTCTTTTGGGGACTATTTGGAATTCTCTGACTTTTGGTGCTTGGACCCATCTTTCCCCTGAAGGGCGGCCTGTCATCTTTTCTTGTGTTCACCACCTTGGGGTGATTTAGGCACCCTCATGCTTGCCCATTCATCAGCTATCTTTCCCAGCTCTCTAGGGCTACATAGCTTAGAATCTACCATATTCTGGTATAGCTTCTTTGGTGTACAATCTGTAAGTATGTGTTCCTTTATCATCATTTTGTAGAGCCCTTAATAGGTGTCTACTTTGTTACTCTTTACCAAGCCTTCCTGTGACTTTACAGAGGCATTTACAAAGTCTACCCATGTCAGAGTTGACCTCTTGTGTGTGTTCCTGATCTGTTGTCTGTATTCCTCTGGGATTAGACCAAATAGCTCGATGCATGCCTCTTTCATATGAGTGTATGACTCCGCCTCCTCATCCTCCAGTGTCAGCAGACAATCTCTCTCTACTGTTGGAATCAGGTCCCACAATAAGGACCCAGAATGTTGGGTACCCACCTTTCTCATACTGAGAGATCCCTCATAGGATGCCAGAAATGTATCCATGTCATTCCCTCTATATACTTAGGAACAATAGACCTGGCCAACCTGGGATCATAAGCACCTCCTACATTCACCTCTGGTTTCTTCTTGCTGCCACTTTGGCGGTCATTCTGACCGCGGCGGGCGGCAGTCGCCGCCCGCCATGCGGTCACCGCCGAATGACCGCCCCGCGGTCAAAAGACCGCAGCGGCCATTCCAACTTTCCCGCTGGGCCGGCGGGCACCTCCAAAAGAGCGCCCGCCGGCCCAGCGGGAAAGCCCCTGCAACAATGAAGCCGGCTCAGAATGGAGCCGGCGGAGTTGCAGGGGTGCGACGGGTGCAGTGGCACCAGTCGCGATTTTCACTGTCTGCTAAGCAGACAGTGAAAATCTTTGTGGGGCCCTGTTAGGGGGCCCCTGCACTGCCCATGCCAAAGGCATGGGCAGTGCTGGGGCCCCCAGGGGCCCCACGACACCCATTCCCGCCAGCCTTTCACCGCCAGAAACAGGCTGGCGGGAAGGGGGTCGGAATCCCCATGGCTTCTCTGGGCCAGGGGAAAACCGGCGGGAAACCGCTGGTTCCCCTTTTCTGACCGCGGCTTTACCGCTGCGGTCAGAATAGCCCAGGAAGCACCGCCAGCCTGTTGGCGGTGCTTCCGCTGCCCTCCGCCCTGGCGGTCAGAGACCGCCAGGGTTGGAATGAGGGCCTTTGTCCTTGGTGTTTCAACCCCAGCTTTATCCTCACCTCTTGTAGAAGCAGTTTCCTTTCTTCTAGACCCATCTTCCTCTCCTGGATCTCTAAGAGACTGAGCTGAGCTTCCAGACCTCTGGGTGTCCTTACAGAAGTGGAACTATTTTCACTATCAGATGTGAGTCATGTCCTGATTGCACTGTGGGAGCCGCAATCTCATTGTCCCCCGCTTTATCAAAGAGATCTCTGCCATTCTCATCATCCTGATTGACAGGGGTAATCGCCTTTGCTTGTTGAGTCTGGGCTCTCCTTGCTTCATTCAAAGCACTGATGGCTTTCTAAAGGTCCTCTTTCTTGGCAGTGACTCATGGGCTGATTTTTCTATCATTGCACTGCACCCTCAAATCCTTGATACTCAGTAAGGGAAGGGCGGCCATGTTGATTTCCATGTTCCCACTGTTTCCTTGATCCCCATCTTTTTTTTCATGCTCCTTTTCCATCTGGTGAGCTGTTGCATTACACTGTTGCCACAATTGTCTAATTAGACTGTCTTAGTTTTTAAAAGGGCCTTGTATTTGACTTGTGATCTACGCACATGACTTTTCCCCTCCTGATAAATCTTGCTGCAAGGTCTCCTTATATTCAAACGTGAGTTTTCTACCTTTTAACAGTTCTCTTCCCAGGGGATAGAATTTCTTTGCAAAAGGTAATACTGGTCCCAACTCGAAATCTATGGAATCCCCTCCAAACTTGCTTTGCTTTCTTTGTTTCATTGTTTCATCATATTTCATTCTTTCTTAATTCTTTCTTCATTTCTAGTCTGAGCTCATCTTGCTTGTTTTTATCTTCATCTTTCCCAATTTCCTTTTCCAAAGTCTCTCCTTTAACAGTTGTTCTCGTCACTCCATGCAAACTTCACCAAAATGAATAGCGTCCCTTTTGATGATTCTGCAGTGTGTTCTGCCTATTCTTGTAAAAGAAAAGGGTTTGGATTTTTATATGAAGGTACAGATATTCTGATTCTACGTGGAACTCTTTTCACATCACAATAACTCTCTGGAGAGATGGCGTCCCGCTATTTACAGGCTCCCCTCTCAAATAATATCCCCAATTTTTTGATTTTATCATTTAAAGTGTCCTTAATTGCATTCGTATTTGGCACTATACCTGTTTTAGATTTAGTAAATCATTTGTCAAATATGTTTACAGCTGCTTCCCTTCATTCCGCTTCACTGAACATGCTGAAAAACAATGCCTGTTTACTTTTTGCTTGATCTTCTGTAACCCTCGCACCTGCCACTTTGGGTGTGTACAAATGCAACTCCAATGAGCAGTTGCCCATGTGAATATGTCCAGCGCTCACGGGTCCTCCGACTCAATGAAGTTCGACACTCAACCAATGGGTACTCCAGAAGAAGTTCCTCAGTGGCGGTTCTGCATTATATTGAATTGCTTGCTCCTACTCACCAAAGCCGCCAAACTCATGGGAGGGTGTTCATCCTTCACAAGGGGGAAACTCATTTTGATACAATATTCTCCAGCATGACGTAGACCAGCACTCATGGGGTAATTAACAGTTTATTGACAAGACTTAAACAATAGATGCATTTCAGGTTTCCATCTTTGTCAATGTCTGCATTGTGTTTTAAAGGCACATTTTTTATAAACAAAACTAGTGATTTCATTGACTCAACATTCATTTCCACAAAAAGCTGACAACTGCATATATCACCCCTGAAATTGCTTAGTAGCATAGCGGTGATTTCACTCTCACGAAGGATTGAGCACCCACCTATGAGATCAGTGTCTTTGGAGAGATTGAGCAAGCAACATAGATAAATATAAATATATTCAGCTTTCAGACAGTAATAATGATTATTTTAGTGCAATAGAGATTGGACTTTTGTATAGTGC
Source organism: Pleurodeles waltl (assembly GCF_031143425.1). Lineage (NCBI taxonomy): Eukaryota > Metazoa > Chordata > Amphibia > Caudata > Salamandridae > Pleurodeles > Pleurodeles waltl. Next base: position 252,819,294 of record NC_090446.1, on the reverse strand, counting down.
CAGTTTTGACATGCCATAAAGAAGCACAAAGAGTTAATATGCCTGCTGAAAAGAATAGGAATATATTTCATGTGGACAGTCAAGTGGATTAGTAAATGAAGTGTTTATCAGTGTTTTAAAACAAATGAAATGCATGTGAGATAGGGGCTATGGAGTGATGAGGAGCACTTTTTCTGGATGGCGAGGAAATCCAAGAAGGTCATGGGGCGGCTCCAAAAATCATTTTCACACTGGATGCTACCAGTGCTAAAGGCTGTGATGATGAGTATGTGGCAATGTGAAGTGATACTACTGGGGGTCATTACAACCCTGGCGGACGGTGTTAAAGCGGCGGTAAGACCCCAAACAGGCCAGCGAAAAAAAAAAGGAAATTATGACCATGGCAGAAACCGCCAACAAAGACAGCCACTTTAACACTCCGACCGCCACGGCGGTACAGATAAGCAGCGCGGCGGTCACCGCCAACAGACAGGCGGGAGACAAAGTACCGCCCACAGTATTACAACAGGCCAATCTGCCACCTTTTCCGGGGCGGATTCACCCTGGATAAAAACACGGCGGAAACAGCCATTTCAAAGGGAAAACACTCACCTTAACACACTCCACGAGGAAGGAGGGCACCATGGAGCCGGAACTCCAAATACTCCCTGCGATAGTGTTCCTGCTCCTCTACGAACATCAGCAACACCGGCGCCGAAGACAACGGTGAGTACTGCACCTACGACATAGGGGATGGAGGAGGCAAAAGTCAGGGACACACACATGCAACACCCCCACCCCCACCCCGACCCTCGCACACTACAACACACACACCAATGCACAGTAACAACCCTCAACCCCCCCCCGGAAGAATGCAAAGACAAAAGGAAATGAGTACAACCATTGTAATGTATCAAAATACAGTAAGCTAATATATACAGGAATATATACACATTCCAAAAATATACATCACGATTAGTAGTGCAGGTATGCACCATTCAATGTCCGTGGACCACTGGGCCCAAAATGCATGGGCGAGGCCCACACATGATACCTGTCCAGAAATGGAGAGAACACTGCAGGGGCATCAGATAGAAATACAACAGGCACCTCAGGGGGAAGGGAAGGGGGGCACCTCAGCCGGATGACAGCACCACGCCAGATCCACGACGGGGCTCCATGCCCATTGATGTATCCTGGGGAGTGCAAAGCCACAGTCTCACAAGTCTTTGCAGTGGGTGGTTTGCCCACTGTACCATCCTGGGGAGTGCAAAGCCACAGTCTCACAAGTCTTTGCAGTGGGTGGTTTCCCACTGTACCATCCTGGGGAGTGCAAAGCCACAGTCTCACAAGTCTTTGCAGTGGGTGGTTTTCCCACTGTACCATCCTGGGGAGTGCAAAGCCACAGACTCTCAAGTGGATAACAGTCTCCACTGGTTCTGGAGGGTGACTGGTGCCCAGAGTGCTTCATCCTGTTAAGGACTCAGGTAGTGGATGCTGTTCTCCACTGGTTCTGGAGGGGGACTGGTGCCCAGAGTGCTTCATCATGTTAAGGACTCAGGTAGTGGATGCTGTTCTCCACTGGTTCTGGAGGGGGACTGGTGCCCAGAGTGCATCACTCTCCCCGTGACTGTCCCAGTTCCGTCACTGCCCCTGCCGCACATGGGCTAGCGATGCTTGAGTTGGCGGTGCTTGCCCTGTTCAGCGGTGCTTGCCATGGCGGTCTTTGCCCTGTTCAGCGGTGCTTGCCCTGTTCAGTGGTGCTTGCCATGGCGGTCTTTGCCCTGTTCAGCGGTGCTTGACTTTGCAGTTTCTGACCTGTTCAGCGGTGCTTGCCATGGCGGTCTTTGCCCTGTTCAGCGGTGCTTGATTTTGCAGTTTCTGACCTGTTCAGCGGTGCTTGCCCTGTTCAGCGGTGCTTGCCATGGCGGTCTTTGCCCTGTTCAGCGGTGCTTGCCATGGCGGTCTTTGCCCTGTTCAGCGGTGCTTGACTTTGCTGTCTCTGACCTGTGCAGCGGTGGGTGCCATGGTGGTCCCTCATTGCCCAGCGGGGCTGTGGCTGCCGGGGCCCTCCTGGGCATTGACTCTGGCGGTGGTCTCCTGACCAGTGGCGATTGTGCTGCCCTCCTGGGCACTGACTCTGGTGGTGGTCTCCTGACCAGTGACGATTGGGCTGCCCTCCTGGGCACTGACTCTAGCGGTGGTCTCCTGACCAGTGACGATGGGGCTGGCGGTGGCGTCCTGGGCAGCGGGGATGATGGCGGCCTTCTCCGCCGTGCTGCTCTTCCCAGACTTTGGCGCTTTCTTCTGCCCCTTCTCCATCTTGGGAGGAGTCACAGCTGACTCGACACTCCCCCCGGGACACTTGTGAGCGGCTTTGCCGGCAGGAGTCTTCACCCTCTCCCGTCGGGCACTGTCCAACTTCTGGTGCTTCACGGGGGGGGGGACTGGCTGTGCTTTGGCTCCGTGTCACACTGGCTGCCCTGGTGCCCGGTGCACTCCACATACCTCTAACAGGCACCACTAGTACCGGACATTTTTTGGCTGAGGTGCTACTACGGGACCTATGAATTGGAGGGGGGGTGGTGGGAAAGAGGTCAACGTTGCTCAGGAAAAGTTTCTGACGAACACTGGGACGGGTGGCTGGAGGGGGTCTGGGAGTGGAGGAAGAGGAGGTGGTTGTAGGAGGTGTAACTTTTGATCATTTGGGTGCAGGTGCATGTTCTGGAGGCTGCCGTGAGGTGGATGGATGTTGGGTGTGTGTGTGCCCGCGTTTGTGTACTTTGGGAGGGGGCGTCACAGACACACTGGGAGAGGACACAGGGGACGTGTAAATGGTAGTGGTGGTGGTGAGTGCAGATGAGCGGGGTGTGGTGCTGGGTGTTGTGGTGCGAGTCCTAGTGGCTGTAGTGGTAGTGCATGCAAGTGAGAGTGTAGACGAGAATGGGAGGGAGGAGGGAGACGACGAGGAGGGGGACACAGTGGAGGCAGTGGATGTTGCTGTGTCTGTATATGGGTGATGCTTGTGTGAGTGCCTGTGGGATGTGTGGTGCCTATGTTTGCCTGAGCTTCCCTTGTGTGTTGAGGTGTGCGCAGGCTGGTCTGATGGTGTGCTTGGGATAGGCTGAGGTACAAGGGATTGGGTCTGGGTGGAGGAAGTTGGAGGGGGGAGGCTAGACACAGGGACAATGGCTGCCATCAGTGCTGAGGCCAGAGATTGCAGGGTTCGATGATGGGCAGCCTGACGAGAATGAATGCCCTCCAGGAATGCATTAGTGTGTTGCAACTCCCTTTCTACATCCTGGATGGCATTCACAATGGTAGACTGCCCAACAGTGAGTGACCTGCGGAGGTCAATGGCCTCCTCACTGAGGGTAGCAGGGGTGGCAGGGGCTGAGGTGCCTGGGGCGAAGGTGATGCCCACCCTCCTGGGTGAGCGGGCACGGGGCGAAGGCTGAGGGGCTGCTGGGAGGGCGGTGCTGGTAGGGGCGGTGGTGGTTGTACCTGTAGAAGTGGGGACACAGATGGTGCCGCCACCACAAGGGAGCTCCCATCGGAGGACGAGTCCGTGTCGCTGGTTGCTGATCCGGTGACCGCTGTGAAGCTCCCCTCACCCTCCGTCCCACTGGTGTATTCTGAGTCCGTGGTGTGGCTCTCCATGGCCATGTGGGATGCAGCCCCCTCGTACTCCAGTGCCACTGTACCTCCGCCTGGTGATGCTGATGCACAAAAGAACAGGGAGAGCACAAAAAGGGGTGGGGAAACAGAAGAAAGACAGGTTGAGTGCATGGCTTACCGGTACCGCTACCGTTGGCGGACAATACAGACACAGCAGTCCCATGCACTACGCCGCGCTTTTGGGCTCTACAGATGCAGTTCCTGGGATATGGCTAAATGGCTATGGTGGACATCTGCACACATAGATGACACAGGGGCGTGTATACCTGTACTTGGCACTCTACAGAGGTGGGGTGGAGTGGCACATGGCCTGCATTACGGAGGGGCCTAGCCTACGGAACTCGCCCTGGCCTAGGGAAACCCACATTGCCCTCCTCCCTTACCCAGACCCCTACACTGCGCGCAAAGTCAGCAGAATGAGAGTGTACTCACCCCCTTGTGTCTGCTGTGATGTCCTCCTGCGCCCATCCAACTCAGGGTAGGCCACCGCCAGGATCCGGAACATCAGGGGGGTCATGGTGCGACGGGCACCCATCCCACGTTGGGAGGCCTTCCCCAGCTGAGCCTCCGCCGTCTTCTTGCTCCAGCGGTGAATGTCCTCCCATCTTTTACGGCAGTGGGTGCTCCGTCTGTGGTGGACCCCCAGTGTCCGGACGTCCTTGGCGATGGCACGCCAAATATCCTTCTTCTGGTGGGCGCTGACCTACATGACATGTACTGGGGAAGAAGAGAAGTCATTACCAACTGCACCGTCGAAGTGAGTGGCCCACATCCCTGCCCTTGCCATGTGGCACATGCATTCACACTCCTTCATGCTCGCAGAACTCTGCCGCCTTCCTTCTTACATCCAGCCCTCTCCACTCAGGCATAGCCCATACAACTTGCACCCTATGTACTCACCTGTTGGTCTGGAGGACCGTAGAGTAGCGTGTACTGGGGGAGGAGCTTCTCCAACTCCTGTGCAGTGAAGGCAGGGGTCCTTTCCCCAGACGCACGTGCCATTGTCTCTTCCAGACCGAGGTCACAGCAGCAATTGCAGTGTAGGTCCTCTCCGGTCGAAGATCAGCTATCGAGTGATTGAACAGATAGAAAATGGCGGTCACGTCCACGGCGGTGACGTCCGCGGTGGTGCGTATCATCACCGCCGCCGCACTTCGTCATTGGCTCCAGGGACCCATAGGGTCCAATGTTAACCAATGCAGCATTGCGCCGCAGTCTACGACCGCCTACCGCGACGGTGTACAACGCCAGCGCAGTTACCTCACATCCCATTGTCCCACTTTAGAGCTCAGGCATCCGCCATTTCAGGGGCCCACATGGCTTCATTTTTAACTGCGTCACACATACCTAGGCCTGGACTCAAGACACATACAGACAACATTCTAGATTTTGTTTCATGTTCTGTGTAGCTGTGGGTACATACCTCTGAATTGCTTGACTCTGTGGTCGCTGTTGTCCTTCCTAGGCACCGTCAGCTGGGACATGTGAGGAGATGGTGGAATCCTCCGGTGTACTGACCGCTGGTGGACCTGTTGGCAATGGAGGAGCAACATTTAATCATCACCTACAGGTTTGACCGTGCCACAATCCAGGAACTGTGTACCCAGTTGGAGCCAGACCTTATGTCAACAATCCGCCATCCCACAGGAATCCCCCCTCAAGTGCAGGTGCTATCAGTGCCCCATTTCCTAGCAAGTGGGTCATTTCAAACAACAGTGGCCATGGCATCAGGGATGTCCCAGCCTATGTTTTCCAACATGTTGTCCAGAGAGTTGTCTGCCCTGCTGAAACACATGAGGAGCTACATTGTTTTCCCTCAGGTGGAGGATTTGGCTACAGTTAAAGGTGACTTCTATGCCCTGGGACATATCCCTAACATCATAGGTGCCATTGATGGGACCCATGTAGCTCTGGTACCCCCCCACAGGAGTGAACAAGTGTACAGGAACGGAAGAGTTATCATTCGATGAATGTACAGATGTTATGTTTGGCAGACCAGTACATCTCGCAGGTAAATGCTATGTTCCCTGGCTCAGTGCATGACGCCTACATCCTGCTGAATAGCAGCATCCCTTATGTGATGGGTCAACTCCAGAGGCACCGGGTGTGGCTATTAGGGGACTCTGGTTACCCCAACCTGTCATGGCTATTGACCCCAGTGAGGAATCCCAGGACCAGGGCAGACGAACGCTACAATGAGGCCCATGGGTGGACTAGGAGGGTGATCGAACGCACCTTCGGCCTCCTGAAGGCCAGGTTCAGGTGCCTCCATATGACAGGTGGTTCCCTATTCTACTCACCAAGGAAGGTGTGCCAGATCATCATCGCCTGCTCTATGCTTCACAATATTGCTTTGCGACGCCAGGTGCCTTTTCTGCAGGAGGATGGTCCAGATGACGGTGTTGTGGCAGCTGTGGAGCCTGTGGACAGTGATGAGGAGGAAGCAGAGGAAGAAGACATTGACAACAGGGACTCAGTCATACAGCAATATTTCCAGTGACACACAGGTGAGAACACTTTCTTTACTAATACATTTACTTTCACACTTCTACCTCTATCCTGTCTGTCAGTTTCAAGCAGTATTTGGTGACTGAGTTGTACATTTCCATTACGGTTTCACAGGTGTGGTTACCAACGTGTGTTATCTGCTTGCATCCTTCATGGACTTGTGATGTGTGACATAGGTATGTTGACATTACTATTGAGAACGGATTTTGTCATTGTCATAGCTAATACACATTTTCAAAATCACAGACTGACTCCAGATTGTTTTGTGGTTCAAGGGTGTTTATTGAAGTGCTAATTATTGGAGGGGTGGTAAAATGGTGATGGGTGATGGTGGAGTAGTGTCCATGGCAGAGTCCAGTCTATTAGTCTCACAGGTGCACTACCCATATGGGCATAGGAAGTGGAGCTGGGGCAGTTCCAATATGGACAGGGTTACAAAGTGGGACAGTCGGATGACAATCAGGGTGGTCTCATTTCTTGGCGGGAGTCTTGCCATCGTGCTCTGTCCTGTTCCTGGATCTCAGGGACCGCTTGCGGGGTGGTTCTCCGTCTGCAGGGGGTGGGGTGCTGGTGTGGTGGTCCTGTGGCGGGGCGTCCTGTCCACTAGCGCCAGCGGAGGTGGTGGGCAGTTCATCGTCCAGGCTAGTGTCAGGGGCCCCTTGGAGTGCCAGGGTGTCCCTCATGGTGCTCTGTATGTCCTTCAGCACCCCTAAGATGGTGCCCAGGGCGGAGCTGACGGTTCTGAGTTCCTCCCTGAACCCCAAATACTGTTCCTCCTGCAGGCGCAGGGTCTCCTGAAACTTGGCCAGGACCGTAGCCATCGTCTCCTGGGAGTGGTGGTATGCTCCCATGATGGAGGAGAGGGCCTCGTGGAGAGTGGGTTCCCTTGGCCTGTCCGCCCCCTGTCGCACAGCAGCCCTCCCAGTTCCCCTGTGTTCCTGTGCCTCCGTCCCCTGGACCGTGTGCCCACTACCACTGACCCCAGGTCCCTGTTGTTGTTGGGGTAGTGGGTTATCCTGGGTTCCCTGTAGTGGTGGACACACAGCTGATTGATGTGTCCTGGGGACGGAGGTATGGGCCAGCTGGGTGGGTGGTGTACTGGTGTTTCCAGAGGGTGGAAGGTCAGTGTTGGGCTGTGTCTGTGCGAGGGGAACCGACTGTCCCGAGGCCCATATATGGTCCGGGCTGGTCACCTGGATCCAGTTGGCCAGAGCTGCTGTCATCACTGTGGGCCTCTTCTGTGCGTGGGGTAGAGATGTCTGGATCCTCCTGTCGGTGACGTTAGGTAGTGGTCCTTCAGGGGTAAAAAAGCATGATTATTGCATCTGTGTGTGTCATGGTGTGCAATGGGTGGGTGAGCGTGTACCCCAGTGCTAGCATTCCTGTGTGGGGGCTTGTGTGAAGATGATTAGGGGTTGTTATGGGTATGTGCAGTGGGCATGCTTTAGTGATGGGTGTCCATGCTTTGTTGTGTCATGCAGGGCTTGGTGTTGGGATGTGTGTTTTGTGTTATTAGTAAATTAGTGAGGAGTTGGAGTGATAGGGGAGGGGATGAGGGTGGGGGTGTGTGATAGCATGCAGGTAGGGTGGGGGATATGATAGTTAAGATTTGACTTACCAGTGTCCATTCCTCCACCGACTCCTCCGAGGCCCTCAGGATGCATAATGGTCAAGACCTGCTCCTCCCATGTTGTTAGTTGTGGGGGAGGAGGCGGGGGTCCGCCGCCAGTCCGCTGAACCGCGATGTTGTGCCTGGAGACCACGGAATGCACCTTCTCCCGTAGGTCGTTCCACCTCTTCCTGATGTCCTCCCGATTTCTTGGGTGCTTTCCCACTGCGTTGACTCTGTCCATGATTCTTCGCCATAGCTCCATCTTCCTAGCTATAGAGTTGTGCTGCACCTGTGATCCAAATAGCTGTGGCTCTACCTGTACGATTTCCTCCACCATGACCCTGATCTCCTCCTCCGAAAATCTGGGGTGTCTTTGGCGTGCCATTGGGTGGTGTAGGTGATGTGTGGAGTGGTGTATGTGGTGATGAGTGTGGTGATGTGTAGTGGTGTGGGGTGTTTTGTGCGTGGATGTTGTGTGGGTGATGGTGTTGTGTGCCTCTGTGTGGTGGGGTTGTCTATTGCTGTGCTCTCTCTGTCGCCTTCGTCTCTAATTTTTGGTCGTAGGTGTTTGTGGGTGATGTGGGTGTGTGTTTTATATTGTGGGGGGTGTGTGGGAGTGGTGTTTGTATGTGTATCAGGTGTGTGTATTTTGAAATATACAATGTGGCAGTGTTTTAGAGATGTGTGTGTATTTTGAGCGCGGCGGTGTGTACCGCCAATGGAATACCGCAGTTGAAAGACCGCCACGTGGATTCGTGGGTCGTAATAGCATGGGCATGTTTCTGTTGACGTGACGGTGGAGGTTTTGTTTTCGCCAGTTTATCACTGACCTTTGGTGTGACGGACTTGTGTGGGTGTCTGAATTTTTTTTTTTTTAGAGTCTTTGAGAACCTGCTGATTTAGGGAAGGTGAGAAGGTAAGATGACAGCATTATTTACTGTTGCACACATCTCTCATACACACACCCACCATTTCAGAACAACAAATCTACCTTCTATGTAGGATAGTGTTTTAGAAGGACTGTTTTAGCCAGTAGCAGAAATGTCACCTTGGTTGATGACTACTGTTCAAGCCCTAACTCGGGTTATGAAGGACAATTCTGAGGCAGGATCAGAGAAAGCAGATACTGAGATAGCATCTGAGGTAGAGGACAATGGAGCAGAATCTGAAAGTGATGTTTCAGTCTGTGGAGTTCCATCTGATGACTCATCTTCCAGCAATTCTGAGTGACACAATGATTACAGTTTTGCTGTCCCTTCGCAAGTGTAGTCTGTGCAGTGGGACAATAGTAGCAGGTTACACCACGCCATTGAGCAGGCACATGTGGCGGCAATGACAGATGGAGTGCTCTTGGCAGCCCACCAATTAAGTTCAGCCTCAAGTTCTGCCTTTCACTGGAAAAGCTGGATGTAAAGTAGATACTGCCAACTTTTTTCCAATTGACTACATCCATCTATTTGGATGTTGACTTCCTTGATTGAATTGTGCAGCAAACAAATATGTGTGCCAAACTATTTCTGATGGAGCAAGGAGGCACCCTAGGACTTCATTCTAGGGTATGCCAGGGGACTTCCACATTTCTGGAGGACTTATTATTGGGATTCATGTTCAAAAAGGGGTTAGTGCAGATACCACCCTTGCAGTTCTACTGCCGTATTCACACGGTTTGTGTAACCTCTATCTTTGCTCCATACATGAGAAGAGATTATTCTTTTGCTATTGCAGCACATGCTGCATTGTAATGAGAATTCTTCTGCATTGCCCCAGAACCATCCAGACCATATCAGGATGTTCAAAATTCAACCTATTATGGAACATTTGTCTACCAGGTTTCCAGAGATTTATACTCCTGGAAAGAATATAGCCATCAATGAGTCCTTGATCAGGCAGTATATCACGGGCAAAAGAGCTCATCTGGCATCAAGCTGTACATGCTGTGTGAGAGCTCTACTGGCTATGTGTACAGCTTGAGAGTGTAAACAGGGAAGGATTCCACTCTAATCCTTGTGGATTGCCCTCCATGCTGAGTCACAGGAAAGATTGTATGGGAGCTTCTCCAGCCACTCCTTCACAAAGGTTATTAGCTTTACGTGGACAATTTCTATAGAGGAGTAGTGCTGTTCAGCGAGCTGTACAAAGCAGGCACCTGTGTCCTGTGGTACAGTTTGTTATCACTGCAAAGGATTACTTTAGAAGCATGTTTGCAAGAAGCTGGAAAATAACGACCAGGTTCTTCAGCCATACAATGCGGATCGTAAAACTCGCACCTCATACAAGAAACAGTTTACCCACCTTATCCACATGGCAATATATAATGCGTATGTTGTTTATCATCAGACAACCATAGACAGACTCATGTCTTTCCTTGTCTTTCAGTTGTTCCTCATTGAAAGTCATGTAAAGCAGCAGTCTCCACTTCATATGTTCTGGAGGACCTGGCAAGGCTGCAGGAGTGACACTTTGCTGATTGCATTCCTCAAACACCTAAAAAGGATCAACGATGTTGTTGTAGTAAAGTCTGCTCTAAGAACAGAAAGAGGCAGGAGAGTTGTGTTCACTGTCCCCCAGTGCCCTTCTCAGTCAGCCCTGTGTTTTGCTACTTGCTTTCTGTAGTATAACACTAAAGAGAAGTGCTGGGAATTTGACTGAGGTGGAGCTGCCATTAGGTAAACCTTTCAATGGCTGTGCATGATTACCAACCATCCATGGGCCACTACTTCGCTAGGTAAGCAGCTACAGGTTCAAGTGCATGCAACAAAGCTTAGGGAATGCAGCTGTGTGTGAGTGCTCATGTCAAACAAATAAAATGGGGAAGGACAGCTGAGACACTACTTTACTTAACTTTTACATCCAATATGTGCACTATATAAGTGCTGTGGCTGGTGTTCTGTAATGTGTGGGGGTCAGTCATCACATCTTGCAGACTCAGGAAATGTTATGGCTAATATTGCTTTCCCTATAGAAGAAGCAATGTCCATTATTAAAGTTGAAAAGTATGACTGACTCTGATGTGCATGAATGAAGGGACAGTGAGAACCAGGAAGATGTGTGCTGAGGGAGATCTGTTGAAAGTGTGCCAGCAACGTTGACCTGGAAGCATACATCACACAATCTACCTTCAATGTGGGTGAATGATCACACATTGTCAATTACTCAATGTACTAAACAACAATGTTGCATTGTAATACCAGACACATATTCACACACATTGTATGGGACAGTACATATCCCAGTCACATTGCCAAAAACTACAACTGTGTGCTAGGGCAGCATAAACAAGTGTGACAGAAGCAAGTGGCAAATGACACTATCTGTACCATGGGTCTGTAGATAAAACCCTATTCCACTATCTACCAATGACCTAACAATACATCAGAGGAATATATCTTACATATGTATACATAGTCATGTCAATCCCTAGTAAATGACGAGACAAGTCAAACTCAAACAACCGGTAAGCCTCTAGTACATAATGGGGCAAGGCTGACATTAACAACCTAAAAGTCACCAAAACATAGTTGGGCATGGGACTACAATTGTGCAGTCGGATTTCAGCAGTTGACTGTGCAATGCAGTGCTGAAGTTAAACTTGAGGATGCCACTCCCGTTCCCAAGAAGGGGCTACATTGACTCTCGACATAGCCAGGGGCCTGCAGCATGTGCACAGTGAACTGTGCTAAGGGGACCGCAGTCAACTTGTGCGCACACCAGCAACAATGGGGCTGTGTGGGCGTACAAAGTGCTACTGGAGCAATGATGATTAGCCTGCCATCACTGTCGGAGAGCAGCCCTGCCACACAGATTGTGCACTAAAAGGGAAATCTGGCTTAATAAAAGAGTGAGTAATTATTCAGTCAAAGTTTGAGTAATTGTTCCGTCAAAGTGTATGTGCCAACCAATTTCCCACTAAAACAAATAGGTCGTCTAGGTTTGGTGTGACCTATAACTTTGCGCATGGACAAATGAGAACATTTACCATATGGCATGGTGTCTGTTAAAAAATAAAATTATGAACATATAAGTACAGTACACATGTGTTTATATAGGGGTACATGTTAAAAAAGCATATGAGCACACAGCTTTGCTACAATGATGCTAAATTATCTGTAATGGAATTGAAAATTTGTAGTAGTCACAGCCCTAAACACACCACTGTGGTATGCATTACTGATTACATATGAAAAACATTTTTCACTCACTACCATATCAGATACATTACAACCATGGCACGTGTCAGTACACCATATCCAAGATTTTGCATGCATGGGGAACTGTATGTTACACGTGTTGCATAACATCATGATGTCTGGCCCTACTGACACACCAGAGTTTGTCACACATTTGCACTTACATAGTTTTGGATTAGCAGATCATAAACCAAGCCAAGTCACCGCCATCCCTAGGTAAACATTTGTCAAGGGTATCATGTGCATGAACATATCCTGTGTGACAAAACAAACAGTGGAAATTCTGAAATTACATTGTGTTAGACCAACAATAGGAGTTCCATCACATATGTACACTCACAGGACACACATTGTACACATGTGAAAACATGAATGTGGGAAAATATGTCATACACATGCACATTTGCAACCACTATTATTCCCCCTATGCATTCCACAGACCTACATACATATGGAAACACATTTCATTATTTCCGGTACAAAAAAATACAACGCATGCATTCATGTGTTATCATTGCGTCTAATATGAATGACGCATGGCACCTGTTCAAGACATTTGATACTGAGTGCCCTGTCAGCCTTCATTCCATAATTCATGCATGCCTGTCTTGCGTCAAAAACATTGACGCATATGGTCATTTTAAACCATTGTGTATGCATAAATTGACGCATGGCACATGCACATCTAAACTAAAACATTATGGGGGTCATTCCGACCCTGGCGGTCCATGACCGCCAGGGCCGGGGACTGCGGAAGCACCGCCAACAGGCTGGCGGTGCTTCCTGGGCTATTCTGACCGTGGCGGTAAAGCCGCGGTCAGAAAAGGGGAACCGGCGGTTTCCCGCCGGTTTTCCCCTGGCCCAGGGAATCCGCCATGTGGATTCCGACCCCCTTCCCGCCACCCTGTTTCTGGCGGTTCTTACCGCCAGGAACAGGATGGCGGGAACGGGTGTCGGGGGGACCTGGGGGCCCCTGCACTGCCCATGCCACTGGCATGGGCAGTGCAGGGGCCCCCTAACAGGGCCCCACAAAGATTTTCACTGTCTGCTTAGTAGACAGTGAAAATCGCGACGGGTGCCACTGCACCCGTCGCACCCCTGCAACTCCGCCGGCTCCATTCGGAGCCGGCATCCTCGTTGCAGGGGCTTTCCCGCTGGGCCGGCGGGCGGCCTTTTGGCGGTCGCCCGCCGGCCCAGCGGGAAAGCCAGAATGGCCGCCGCGGTCTCCTGACCGCGGAGCGGTCATTCGGCGGTGACCGCATGGCGGGCGGCGACCGCCGCCCGCCGCGGTCAGAATGACCGCCTATGCCTTGTCAGAATGACCGCCTATGCCTTGTCAGTCATCCTTCAAAAAGTGACGCATGGCCATGTGTAAAAAAAAAATTACACATGTCACAAAAACGTGAAGCATATGCCCAGGAAGTGATGTAATAGAACTTCCTGTTGGTGTTCGGTTTGCACTGAATTTGGTGTGCAACATATCAGGGAAGGGAAGGGCCAGGAGAATGACAGCTGATGAGCTGGGAGGGTTCCTATGGCTGGTCTTCCACTACCTCCCAAATAAGGCGGCAATGGGTGGCCGTGTCATAATGGGCTAGAAAACAGAGGCACAGAAGCTGTGCTGGAGCAAGGTGCTGTTCCAGCTATTACGTATCTTCTCAGTTCAGCGACTGACCACCAACTAAAGCACAGATGGGCAGACCTGATCTCCCGGGAACAGGACCCCTTGGATCACCTGGGAATTGAGGTTGGTGTAACTGTTGGTATGATCACCTTGAATGTTGCTGAATTGTTTTTCGCATTTGCATTACAGAAAATTGTCAGTGGGCTGTCCTCTGCAAAATGTTACTTAAGTAGCTGAGACATGTACATAGGTCAAGCCCATATATGTATGTGGCCTAACAACGTCTGTCAAATTGATTAGTTATAGGGGGCACTTGCTCATTCCCTAACCTGACTAATCTAGTTTAATCAGCTAAACATGTGAAATCTGTGACATTTGTCTATGGTGTTCTTTGTCCAACATTCACAGAACTGTGTTTCATGTCATATCTTGCAAGTGGACCACTCCCTACACCATCGGTGAGGTTGCAGTATTTGCGGACTCCGATGCTGCCAGTAAGTGTTACTGTGCATGTCTCATGTGTGTAGTGCAAGGGTGGTATCTGAGATTGTATGATGTGTGCAATGTCATGTTAAAATAGCATCTGTGGCAATTAGGACAACATTTTCCATCCTTGGATGTTGACAGTATGTTTGATATCATGTTGAGAAAAGGGAGTACAACAAATTCATGCACTGGTGGCAACGTGTGCTGCAAGGGACTTGTGATTTTTGGAAAAGGTATATACGTGCACAACACAGTGATGTCAGTCAAGACATGTGGCAAAAGTGATGGGTTGAAAAAAGGTATGTATGTTGGCAACATATTGATCACAGCACATTTTACTGCACTGTGTGCCACATGTAGCACGGTAACTCTGGCCGTGTTACGATTAAAGACAATGTGAAGAGGTCACTAAAGGGCTTATCAATGAGCCTCTTGCGCTGCTGGTGCTTCACTTCTCTTTAGTTAAAAAGTGATGCACTGGCCACCAAAGGAGCTGTTTGACAAGCCCCATAGTTATTTGAGTTCACATTGAAGTTGCAGCCCTTGTTCTGATGAGTGTGGTACATGTCTACAGATCAAAGCAAATAGCTGTATGCAGAGGTACACACATGAGCTATGCCACATGATGAGTGGGACTGAGCATGGTCACAATAGTGGTGTATAGGATGTTCATATAAATGTTTACCTGGTACTTAGGAGATGTTACTAGCTTGTGCACTGATAGTGTGCAACATTGGTTAGCCTTTATACCTGGGACATGAACAATATGTTGAAGATGGTTGTGATGATGTTTAGTGAGTTGTGGTGGACAACATGTGTCATCTGACTATACTGTTTCCAATGCACGCTTGTTCTTCCTCTACCCAACACAGATTTTGATTACATGTTTTCTTTATGGTTTAGCGACCACAATGAATCCAGCACAAAAGCATGCTTTTGTAAAAAAAGAGCCAAACGATACAGGCACATCCGAGTTGTAGAGAAAGGATACTGCAGGAAGGCCAGAAGGTATCAGAGTGAGAAAGCATCGGGGTCCTGGTGGGCATTTCCCCAGGGAGGACCGGCCAGACTGCAACCAACATCCACAAATGGCATGTCAAAGCAGAAGGACAGGGGTGGCTCTGCAGGTTCTGCCCTCTCAACATCTACATGCCCTACTCCAGCACCCTCACATCTCCAGCCAAGACCTGCAATCACTGCTCCTACGTTTGAACAGAAGGATATAGCAGATCTAAAGTTGAGGTTGGACAAATTGGAGGCAAAGACTGATAAGATGTTCAGGATGCTGCAGTACATCAAGAAGAAGGTCAAGAGACACTGACTTTGGATCCTTAATTGTCATCATTCCCTTCACATTCCCTAGTTGTGACAGTTCTTTTTTATATTGGGTTTTAGTTAGATTGGCATAGGTTAGTTAACATAGTGTAGGGTAGTTTTAGGACATAGGGGGTGATTTTAACCGTGGCGGTCGGTGATAAAGCGGCGGCCAACCCGCCAACAGGCTGGCGGTCCAAAAAATGGAATTCTGACCCTGGCAGGAACCGCCAACACAGCCCGCCACATTAACACTCCGCCCGCCACGGCGGTACAGACAAACAGCGCGGCGGTCACCGCCAACAGACAGGCGGCAGACAATGTACCGCCCACAGTATCATAACTCACCAATCCGCCACCTTTTCCGGGGCAGGAGCACCGCCGATAAAAACACGGCGGAAACAGACTACGAACGGGAAAACGCTCACCTCTACGCACTCCACGAGGAAGGAGGACAGCAT
Source organism: Pleurodeles waltl (assembly GCF_031143425.1). Taxonomy (NCBI): domain Eukaryota; kingdom Metazoa; phylum Chordata; class Amphibia; order Caudata; family Salamandridae; genus Pleurodeles; species Pleurodeles waltl. Next base: position 252,803,445 of record NC_090446.1, on the reverse strand, counting down.
GGAACCCGAATTAAACATCCTACCTGCTCTCGTCTACCTGCTCATCTACCACGAGTACGAACGCCGGCGCAGACGACAACGGTGAGTACTGCACCTACGACACACGGGAGGGGGGAGGAGGAAAGCTTACGGCACACACATATGCGACCCCCACCCCCCCAAACTATGTACACACCAATGCAGAGCAACAAGTCACAGTGACACCACCCAAACCCCCCTGAAAAATGCAAAGACATAATTAAATTGTGAATAAAAATTTATGTACAAAATAGGCTCTGAAAAGTATTGGTCAACTAGCCAAAAAATCAATATCAAAACAATTCTATATACAGTGCAATGGATAACCGAGGCAATTAGTCCTGCACATCAAAAGAAAATCGAAGTGTCCGTGGGCCAAAGTGTAACAACACAAGGGCAAAGCCCACACAGGAGACCTGAGTCCTTTGGAGAGAACACTGCAGGGGCATCTGATGAAAAAACTACAGGCACCTCAGGGGGAAGGGGGGGGGGCACCACAGCCACATGAGTCCACGACGCCAGATCCACGAAGGGGCCACCATGCCTACTGTGCCATCCTGGGGAGTGCAAAGCCACAGTCTCTCAAGTCTCTACAGTAGGTGGGTTGCCCTCTGTTACATCCTGGGGAGTGCAAAGCCACAGTCTCTCAAGTCTCTACAGTTGGTGGGTTGCCCACTGTGCCATCCTGGGGAGTGCAAAGCCACAGTCTCTCAAGTCTCTACAGTTGGTGGGTTGCCCACTGTTACATCCTGGGGAGTGCAAAGCCACAGTCTCTCAAGTCTCTACAGTTGGTGGGTTGCCCACTGTGCCATCCTGGGGAGTGCAAAGCCACAGTCTCTCAAGTCTCTACAGTTGGTGGGTTGCCCACTGTGCCATCCTGGGGAGTGCAAAGCCACAGACTCTCAAGTCTATACAGTAGGTGGGTTGCCCACTGTTCCATCCTGGGGAGTGCAAAGCCACAGTGCATCAGGTGGATTACAGTCTCCACTGGTCAAGGAGGAGGCATGGTGGGCACAGTGAACCGTTAACAGTGCATGCAGGAAGGGCCCAGCGGAGCGGTGCTTGAGACGGCGGTGCCCAGCGGAGCGGTGCTTGACAGGAAGGGCCCAGCGGAGCGGTGCTTGAGAAGGCGGTGCCCAGCGGAGCGGTGCTTGAGACGGCGGGGCCCAGCGAAGCGGTGCTTGAGACGGCGGGGCCCAGCGGAGCGGTGCTTGACAGGAAGGGGCCAGCGGAGCGGTGCTTGAGACGGCGGTGCCCAGCGGAGCGGTGCTTGAGACAGCGGGGCCCAGCGGAGCGGTGCTTGAGACGGCGGGGCCCAGCGGAGCGGTGCTTGAGACGGCGGTGCCCAGCGGAGCGGTGCTTGAGACGGCGGGGCCCAGCGGAGCGGTGCTTGACAGGAAGGGCCCAGCGGAGAGGTGCCTGAGACGGCGGTGCCCAGCAGAGCGGTGCTTGAGATGGGGGGCCCAGCGGAGCGGTGCTTGAGACGGCGGGGCCCAGCGGAGCGGTGCTTGACAGGAAGGGCCCAGCGGAGCGGTGCTTGACAGGAAGGGCCCAGCGGAGCGGTGCTTGAGACGGCGGGGCCCAGCGGAGCGGTGCTTGAGACGGCGGGGCCCAGCGGAGCGGTGCTTGACAGGAAGGGCCCAGCGGAGCGGTGCCTGAGACGGCGGGGCCCAGCGGAGCGGTGCTTGAGACAGCGGGGCCCAGCGGAGCGGTGCTTGACAGGAAGGGCCAAGCGGAGCGGTGCTTGAGACTGCGGGGCTTAGCGGAGCGGTGCTTGACAGGAAGGGCCCAGCGGAGCGGTGCTTGACAGGAAGGGCCCAGCGGAGCAGTGCTTGAGACGGCGGTGCCCAGTGGAGCGGTGCTTGAGACGGCGGGGCCCAGCGGAGCGGTGCTTGAGACGGCGGTGCCCAGCGGAGCGGTGCTTGACAGGAAGGGCCAAGCGGAGCGGTGCTTGAGACGGCGGGGCCCAGCGGAGCGGTGCTTGACAGGAAGGGCCCAGCGGAGCGCTGCTTGACAGGAAGGGCCAAGCGGAGCGGTGCTTGAGACGGCGGGGCCCAGCGGAGCGGTGCTTGACAGGAAGGGCCCAGCGGAGCGGTGCTTGACAGGAAGGGCCCAGCGGAGCGGTGCTTGAGACGGCGGTGCCCAGCGGAGCGGTGCTTGAGACGGCGGGGCCCAGCGGAGCGGTGCTTGAGACGGCGGTGCCCAGCGGAGCGGTGCTTGACAGGAAGGGCCCAGCGGAGCGGTGCTTGAGATGGCGGGGCCCAGCGGAGCGGTGCTTGACAGGAAGGGCCCAGCGGAGCGGTGCCTGAGACGGCGGGGCCCAGCGGAGCGGTGCTTGAGACGGCGGGGCCCAGCGGAGCGGTGCTTGACAGGAAGGGCCCAGCAGAGCGGTGCTTGACAGGAAGGGCCCAGCGGAGCAGTGCTTGAGACGGCGGGGCCCAGCGGAGCGGTGCTTGACAGGAAGGGCCCTGTTCAGCGGTGCGCTTCTGCACGGCGGGGCCCTCTTCAGCGGTGCTCTTCTGCACGGCGGGGCCCTCTTCAGCGGTGCTCTTCTGCACGGCGGGGCCCTGTTCAGCGGTGCTCTTCTGCACGGCGGGCCCCTCTTCAGCAGTGCTCTTCTGCACGGCGGGGCCCTGTTCAGCGGTGCTCTTCTGCACGGCAGGGCCCTGTTCAGCGGTGCTCTTCTGCACGGCGGGGCCCTGTTCAGCGGTGCTCTTCTGCACGGCGGGGCCCTCTTCAGCGGTGCTCTTCTGCACGGCGGGGCCCTGTTCAGCGGTGCTCTTCTTCACGGCGGGGCCCTGTTCAGCGGTGCTGTTCTGCACGGCAGGGCCCTGTTCAGCGGTGCTCTTCTGCACGGCGGGGCCCTGTTCAGCGGTGCTCTTCTGTACGGCGGGGCCCTGTTCAGCGGTGCTCATCCAGTAAGTCAAGGGAGCCAGACCTGACCTGGACTCCCTGCTCAGTCGCCCTCCGACCATGCTGTTGCTGGACCCTTCGGTGACGGAGTCCTGGGCCCTTTGGTGTCTCCCTCACACCCGGGATGGGGCTTGTGGGGCCCTCCTGCTCCGCGCTCCTGCTGGCTGACTTCTCCGCCCTGCTGCCCTTTCGCTCCTTAGATGGGGCTCTCGGGCCCTTGCCTCCCCTAGATGTTGTGGCTGGTGAAGTGGGCGAACTTTGCTCCTTGGGGGCAGCCGTGTCAGTCCTCTCACGGCGGCCCTTTAGTTTCCTGGTCCTCTTGCCTGGGGGGGGGCTGGCTGTCCGCTTGCTGCTGATTGAAGTGTCACTGATGGCAAAGGGTGGACTCCAGAACCCATGCACCACAGTGACACTCGAAGCTGGGCTGGTGGTGGCTGAGGTGCTCTTGGGACTCTTTGCAGATGGAGGGGGTGGGTCATGGGAGGGAAAGAGGTTAAGATTAGCGAGGAAAAGTTTCTTAGGACCAAGGTAAAGGGTAGGAGAAGTGGTGATGGGAGTGGAGGAAGAGGATGTGGTTGTAGGAGAGTCAGGTGTGCTGTCTTTGGGTGCAGGTGCTTGTGCTGGAGGCTGTCGTGAGGTGGATGGCTGTTGGGTGGGTGTCTGCCTGCGTTTGTGTGTCTTGGAAGAGGGGGTGACAGACACAGTGGGAGAGGACACAGGGGACGTGTAAATGGTAGTGGGGGTGGTGACTGCACGTGTGCGGACTGTACTGGAGGGTGTGCTGGTGATGGAAGCACTGGCTGATGGTGGTGTGCATGCAGGTGTGAGTGTAGACGTCACAGGGAGGGAGGAGGGAGACGAGGAGGAGGGGGACACAGAGGTGGTAGTGACTGTTGGAATGTCTGCATCTGGGTGTTGCTTGCGTGAATGCTTGTGGGTTCTGTGGTGCTTGTGTCTGGATGAGCTGCCCTTGGGTGTTGAGGTGTGTGCAGGCTGGTCTGATGGTGTGGATGGGATAGGCTGAGGAACAGGAGACAGAGACAGGGTGGAGGCAGTCAGAAGAGGGAGGCTGGAAACAGGGACAATGGCTGCCGTCAGTGCTGAGGCCAGAGCATTGAACGATCGTTGATGGGCAGCCTGACCCGAATGAATGCCCTCCAGGTAGGCATTGCTCCGATGCACCTCCCTTTCTACCCCCTGGATGGCATTCAAAAGGGTAGTCTGCCCAACAATGATGGTATGAAGGAGGTCAATGACCTCCTCACTGAGGGCAGCAGGGGTGACAGGGGCAGGGGCTGAGGTGCCTGGGGCGAAGGAGACGCCCTCCTTCCTGGGCGAGCGGGCACGGAGCGTAGGCTGAGGGGCTGCTGGGAGGGCGGGGCTGGTGCGCTGGGTGGCGGCTGTACCTGTAGAGGTGGGCGGCCCGGATGTTGCCGCCACCGCTAGGGAGCTCCCATCCGAGGACGTGTCGGTGTCGCTGGTGTCACCACCGGTCCCCGTTGTGGTGCTCCCCTCGCCCTCCGGATCACTGGTGCCCTCGGTGTCTGTTCCTGGGCCCACCGGGGCCTTGTGACTTGCAGCTCCCTCGTGCTCCGATGCCAATTCTCCTCCGCCTGATGATGCTAATGCACACATGCACAAGAAGATGAAGAAGAAGGGTGGGGGGAGAAAAACGAAGACCAGGTTGAGTGCATGCAATGTCAACACCGTTGGCGGAGAGGACAGACACAGGAGCCTCATGCACTAAGCCGCGCATTCGGGGTACACTACTCAGTACTTCTGACTAGGACAACAGGTCTAGAGACGACAAACACGCACATGTGTGATGCTGGACCATCGATAGCTGTACTTGTCACCCTACAGAGGTGGGGGCCGGGAGCACAGGGCCATGCCTAAAGGAGAGGACTACACTACAGAAAGCGCCCTGGCCTAATGTCACCCACAACCCTCCTCCCCCACCCAGACGCCTCCACTGCGCAGAAAGATAGCAGAATGTGCTGATACTCACCCCCTTGTGTCTGCTGTGATGTCCTCAAGCGCCCATCCAAATCAGGGTAGGCCACCGCCAGGATCTGGGACATCAGGGGGGTCAGGGTACGACTGGCACCCCTCCTAGGTTGGGAGGCCATCCCCAGCAGTGACTCGGCGGTCTTCCTGGTCCCGCGGCGGATGTCCTCCCACCTCTTGCGGCAGTGGGTGCCCCGTCTGACGTGGACCCCCAGGGCCCGGACTTCCTTGGCGATGGCACGCCAAATGTCCACTTTCTGATGGGCGCTGACCTATTTGACATGTACAGGGTGGGAAGGAAAAATTCATCAATTTTCTGCATGTTAGATGTGATTGGCCCCCCCTCCCCAACCTTGCCATATGGCACATGCTCTCATCTGTTGTGCGTTGCACTCCTCATTCGCCCCCCACCCCACCAACTTACATCCACCCCACTCCACACAGGCATAGGCCATTCAATGTGCACCCAGTGTACTTACCTGTTGGTCTGGAGGACCGTAGAGTAACGCATACTGGGGTAGGACCCCATCCACAAGTTTCTCCAACTCCTCAGACGTGAAGGCAGGGGCCCTTTCCCCAGTCGCAGCAGCCATTGTCACTTCCAGACCGAGGTCACAGCAGCACTTGCAGTATAGGTCCTCTCCTGTGGATGATCAGGTCTTGAGTGATTAAGCAGATAGAAAATGGCGGTCACGCCCGCGGCGGTGCGTACCGCGGCGGTGCGTACCGCGACCGCCGGCGCACCTCGTCATTGGCTCCTGAAACCCATAGGCTTCAATGTTAACCAATGCGGCTTCGTATAGTGGTCTTCGACCGCCTACCGCCACGGTGTGCCACGCCAGCGCATTGACCTCACATCCCATTGTCCCACTTCACAGGTCAGGCAGCCGCCATTTCAAGGGCCCACATGGCATAATTTGTACTGCGTCACACAGGCCTAGGCCTTGCATTGCCACACATACACGCCTTTCAATACATGGATAATCGTGTGCTCGGCATGCTGTGGTGAACGTACCTGTGATTTGCTTGACTCTGTGCTCCATGTTGTCCTTCCTAGGCACTGTCTGCTGGGACTTGCGAGGAGAAGGATGAATCCTTGCGTGTACCGACCGCTGGTGGACCTGTCGACAATGGAAGAACGCCATATCATACTACGATACCGACTTGACCGAGCCACTATACATGAACTGTGTGCCCAGCTGGAGCCAGCCCTGATGTCCCCCATCCGCCAACCCACAGGAATTCCCCCTCTAGTGCAGGTTCTGTCAGTCCTCCATTTTTTGGCAAGTGGCTCATTCCAGACAACAGTGGCCATGTCATCTGGAATGTCTCAGCCTATGTTTTCAAAAATTTTGTCTAGAGTGTTGTCTGCCCTGACAAAACACATGCGGAGCTACATTGTATTCCCTGAGGAGGTTGATTTGGACACTGTGAAGGGTGATTTTTATGCCCTTGGACATATCCCCAACATAATTGGTGTCATTGATGGGACCCATGTGGCTTTAGTACCCCCAAAAGACGATGAGCAGGTGTACAGAAACAGGAAAAGTTACCATTCTATGAACGTCCAGGTGGTCTGTTTGGCTGACCAGTACATCTCCCATGTGAATGCCAAGTTCCCTGGGTCAGTGCATGACGCGTATGTGATGCGTAATAGCAGCATCCCTTATGTGATGGAACAGCTACAGAGACAATGTGTGTGGCTAATTGGTGACTCTGGTTACCCCAACCTGCCTTGGCTATTGACCCCAGTGAGGAATCCCCGGACCAGGGCAGAGGAACGGTACAATGAGGCCCATGGGCGAACTAGGAGGATCATAGAAAGAACCTTTGGCCTCCTAAAGGCCAGGTTTAGGTGCCTGCATATGACAGGGGGATCCCTGATGTACTCACCAAAGAAGGTGTGCCAGATCATCGTGGCTTGCTGTATGCTTCACAATCTGGCATTGCGACGTCAGGTGCCTTTCCTGCAGGAGGATGGTCCAGATGGTGGTGTTGTGGCAGCTGTGGAGCCTGCGGAGAGTGAAGAGGAGGAAGACGAAGAGGACGACACAGACAACAGGGACAGAGTTATCCAACAGTATTTTCAGTAGCACACAGGTAAGAATCACCCACGCCATTTAACATTTACTGAAAGCCCCCTGCATCTTTACTTTGTGTATTTCCCCCCAGTTCTTTTAAACTGATGTTTGATTTTCCCTTCCCTTTTCAGTGCTGTATGACCCACTGCGTGACTTCTGCTTGGTTAGCCCATGGACTAATGCTTATTGACATCGGTATGTTGTCATCACAAAAATAACAGAACATTATTGATCAGTAATGTGTTATACATTTGTAAATAATACAGGCTGACTCCTGAATGATTTCAGTGCAATGAGTGATTTATTTTTAGTGCTAGATATTGGTACATGATATTAAAACGGTGATGGGTGAGGGTGGAGTTATGTCCATGGCAGAGTCCAGTTCTCAGTTTCACAGGTGCATTTTCCATATGCCTGTGGAAGGATGGAGCAAGGGCAGTTCAAGGTTGGACAGGGTGACACTGTGGGACAGTGGGATGACATCAGGGGGTATCTTATGCTGGCGGGGGTCTTGGCATCCTACTCTGTCTTCCTGTGAGATCTCAGGTTCCTCTTGCGGGGTGGTTGTTCTTCAGCAGGAGGTGGGGTTCTGGTGGGCCGTCGTTCTGTGGGGGCCTCCTGACCACTAGCGCCGGCGGAGGTGGTAGGCTGTTCCTGGCTAGTGACAGGGGCCCTTTGTGGTGCCACATGGTCCCGCAATGTGGTTTCTATCCGGTTGAGGGCCTGGACTATGGTCCCCATAGCGGTAGCGATGTTCCTGAGTTCATTGCTGAACCCCATGTACCGTTCCTCCTGCTGTGCCTGGATCTCGGTGAACCTGGCCAGTACCGTCGCCATCGTCTCCTGGGAGTGATGGTATGCTCCCATGATGGTGGTGAGGGCCTCTTGGAGAGTGGGTTCCCTGGGGCTGTCCTCCCCCCCTGTCGCACAGCAGCCCTCCCAGTTGCCCTGTTTCCCCGGGCCTCTGTCCCCTGGGCGGTGTGCCCACTACCACTGCCCCCAGGTCCCTGTTGTTGTTGGGGTGTTGGGTCAGCCTGGGTGCCCTGTAGTGGCGGACACACCGCTGCTTGACGCGTCCTGGAGACAGAGGCATGGGCCCGCTGGGTGGGAGCTGTGCTGGTGTTCCCAGAGGGGGTTGGGTCTGCTGTGGCCTGTGTCTGTGTGTGGGGAACCGACTGTCCAGAGGTCCCCGATGGTCCGGGCTGGTCATCAGGTTCTAGGTCGACAGAGCTGCTGTCCTCGCTGGGGGCCTGTTCTGGGGGTGGGATGGACAAATCTGGACCCTCCGTGGCGGTGTGTTGGCGTTCGGGCCCTGCAGGGGTAAAGGAGTATGGTTATTGTTTCTGTGTGTGCCATGGCGTGCATTTTGAGTGCCCTTGTCCCCCAGTGCTGGCATTCCCTTGTGGGAGGTGTTGTGAGGGTGGTGGGGGGGGGGGTGTATGGGTATGTGCAATGGTCATGCTTTGATGGTGGCTGTCTATGGTTTGTGTTGGCATTCAGGGGTTGGTGTTGTTTAGGGTGGGTTGTGCTGGTGAGACATTGGCAGGGAGGTTGTGTGCTGGGGGGTTGAGATTGGGGGTGAAGGGGGCGGGGGGTTGGCATGCTGGTGGTTGGGGGGGGGTGAAGTAGTTGAGATTCGACTTACCAGAGTCCATTCCTCCATGTACTCCAGCGAGGCCATCAGGATGCAGGATGTTTACTACCTCTTGCTCCCATGCTGTGAATTGGGGTGGAGTGGGTGGGGGTCCGCCGCCAGTCTTCTGCACAGCGATGTTGTGTCGCGACACCATCGAGCGCACCTTCCCCCGTAGGTCGTTCCATCGCTTTCTGATATCTTCCCGATTTCTGGGATGCTGTCCCACAGCGTTGACCCTGTCTACGATCCTTTGCCATAGCTCAGCCTTCCTTGCTATAGTGGTGTGCTGCACCTGTGTGCCGAAGAGCTGGGGCTCAACCCTTATAATTTCCTCCACCATGACCCTGAGTTCTTGGTCCGAGAACCTGGGGTGTCTTTGGGGTGCCATGGGGTGGTGTGGATGAGGTGTGGGGTGGTGTTTGTGGTGATGTGCGTGGTGATATGTGGTGATGTGTGCGTAAATGTGGTGTGGGTGATGAAGTTGGGTTCCTGTGTGTGTTGGGGTTTTCGATTGCTGTGCTCGCTCTCTCTATCTCTATCTCTATCGCCTTCTCTCCGATTTCCAACTAGTGGGGGTTTGTGGGTGATGTGGGTGTGTGTTTTATAGTTGATTGGATGTGTGGGAGTGTTGTTTGTATGTGTGTCAGGTGTGTGTATTTCAAAATGTCCAAATGTGGCTGTGTTTTGGAGCTGTGTGTGTATTTTGAGCGCGGCGGTGTGTACCGCCAATGGAATACCGCGGTTGAAAGACCGCCGCGTGGATTCGTGGGTCAGAATGGCATGGGCGTGTTTGTGTTGGCGTGACGGTGGAGGTTTGGTCATCTCCAGTTTTCCGCGGCCCGCTGATGAGGCGGCCTTCCTTGGATGTCGGGTTTTTGGCGGTTTCGCAGTTGGTGCTCAGAATGACCGTGGCGGTTTACCGCGGCCGCGGCGGTAGAATGGCGGACTTCTGACCGGCGGTAAGGGCCTTTTACCGCCGAGGTCAGAATGACCCCCATAGTTTGTATAGTTAGGGGGTGGGTATTTGGGTTTTTACTGTTTTGGGGTTTTATTAGGGGGTTATGTTCTTGGGTATATGTGTACAAAATGTTAAAAAAAAAAAAAAAATCCCAAAAAGAGTACAAAAATATATTTATTAGTTTAGGCAATAGGTTTAATTAGTCAATGTTTAGCTGTAGTTACTATAATACTTGTCGACTGATGTCTCTTGAGAGGCCACCACTTGGAACACCCTACCCATCTAAATCAGACAAACCTTCTCCCTCCCCAGCTTCATGAAGGAACTGAAGACATGGCTCTTCCAAATCCACCTCCAGTACACGCTACACTCTCCCCCAGCGCCTTGAGACCCTAACGGGTGAGTAGCAGGGCTTTTTAAACACTGATTGATTGACTGAGGGGGCAATGTTTGTTGTGTGGCACTACATATATAGGATAAGATAGGATACAATAAGTTAGCTGTAGGGATAAGTAATGATTAGGTAGTGTAGGTTAGATTAGTGTAGGTTAGTGTGTAGATTAGCAAATTGTTAGGTAGAAATATTTTGGTATTATTAAATCTTGTTTTTTTGCTGAAATATGGTCTCCATAATTATTAACTATCTCAGTGGTATCATATCTGCACAGCTCAGTTTAGCCAAATGCCTTTGTGTGTGCATCCAGTAGTGATTTACATGTATGATTATGTGTATCCCCTATGGCCAAGTACATGTCAGATTGGCAGAGGTATAACATCAACTACTCAACACAATATTCTGCACTGTACATGACACTCTGAGTGTGCCTGGATACACATCACAAAAGAAGTTATCTGACACCATCAACTTGTGTGGCCAAGTAAAGTGACATTCACTGGTTAAATGTCTTGAACATTGCAATCCACCTCTATTGAGAAATTGAAACTTGCACACTCATTGCTACCCCTCAAAGTATTACATATGTCTAATTTGATTGTCACATCAATGTTGTATTGGTGCGACCATCCTAGATTTTTCCTGACACTTGTGTTCCATATCATACAAGCCATCGCTAAATTTGCATGGTGCCTGTATAATTACATGTTTGGAAGAATCAGCAATTTTGTGCCAGTCCACAATGCTATCAGTCACCTTAATTATGTTTCAGTCAATGTGTCTGGCTTGGTGTTTGACACAAAGCCACACATTTCCTTTTGTTAAGTGCTCAGTGTATTGTCTTCACACAATGCATACAGTTCAAGCAGATCACCGATAAAAACAGCACAAATGTTACTTTACTAATTTAGTTACATGTGCAAGTTTTGTTTCAGATGATGTACACTGTGCAGTATCTTGACCCCATGAGAGATCCCAAGCCATTGAATGTCCAGTCAAAGTCCAAGGGGGAGGGGCACGTCTTTAGGCAAGTGTAGGAGAGGAGTGCATCAGTGAGGAGGTGTTCAAATTGCCAATAGGCATGCTGTTTTCTTAAAGAGAATATCTGGGTCCTCAGAGTTCAGGTCTGTGGCTGTACTGGCCAGTGGTGTGTGTTGGCTGTTGGGTGATTCATGTGGAGACCGCACAATACTGTGTGTCCTCCCTGCGATTGGAGATGGTGTCTGAATGGCACCCAGGACATCCTGGAGAGTGTTGGCATTGATGCTCTGTAGCTGGTCATCCAAATCATCAGCAAAATCCAGGACAGGCAGCTCTGCAGGAGGTAAGGCATCATCCTCTACAATGGGATAGTTAAATGTCAATCTTAGACTGTAGTGGCTGTTGACATGAGTCATCATGTTCTTTCTACTGGTGCCTTAGGGCCAGATTTATACTTTTTGATGCAAAACTGCGCTAAAGTCTAGCGTCATTTCTTAACACCACCCATGCATCATATTTATGCGTTAACGCTGGGTGGCGCTAAGAAGTCATTGTTCCTGACGCTCACCATTGTGCCTTGTCGTAAGGCAAAATGACGTTAACGCAGGAAAAATGACTTTCATCTGGTTTACGACATGTAAACACGTTGCAAAACGGAAATGCACCATTTTTGCCCGCAATAGCTTCAAAAAGTGACGCAAACGGAGCAAACAGTGCAAAGGAGAGGCAAGATGGATTCACAAAACCAGGAGAGACCCCGGGGAAACCCCAAACAACCAGGAACCATCCAGGAGAACACAGACAAAACCCAAGGGAGAGACAGGAAGAAGAGGAAGTGCTGCTTCAGTGCAGAGGAGCATGAAATACTGGTGAGAGAGGGGACAGAGCACAAGCATCAACTCTTCATGACCTCTAAATTGCCAATTGGAAGGAGAGAGGCAATTTGGCAACAGATTGTGGACAAGATTAACAGTGTGGCAGAGGTCAGGAGAACTGTCACTGAGTGCAAGAAATGCTGGCATGACTGCAAGCGGAGGACAAAGGAGAAAATGGCAAGGAACAGGAAGACAGCACTGCAGACCGGAGGTGGGAATCCAGCACCACAAGAGGACCTGGACGATATGGAGGAGATGGTTGCAGCCGTCATCCCGGAGGAAATCATCACTGGTATCGCAGGACAGCGGAGACTACCAGGAAACAACACCTATGCAGGGTAAGTTGAAAGGGGGACCAAAATGCCAAAATGTCAAGAGCAAGAAGGGGGAGGCACATACCTACTACACCATGCATGTCAGCCCTGCAAGGCAGTGGAAAGGGCAAAGAGGCAGTGCATGGGACTCCCCGCACTGCCCATACCAGGTGCATGGGCTGTGCAGGGGCATCCAGGGGCACAGCACAACACCAACAACCTTTGCATGGGGATACACTGCCATGCCAAGGCTGGTGGAAATACTGAAGCAAAGAGGGTAGGGTAGGGCAGAACGTAAAACTGTTCTGGTGTCACAGGACAGCTGGTATTTTCAGGATGTAAACTAGAGGACAATGGCCAGTCTCAGGCCATTGGCTCAAGCGGCATTCCCCATTGACAACATTTGCCACAACTACCTGTGCTGTGTGCGCTGGTCAATTAGGAAATGGCCGTTAGGTGCCCATGGAAAAAACATACTAGAAATGAGGGTTCAGTATGACTACGTGATCAATCCTCATCAATCCCTATCCAAGTGCAACTCCTGTCAACTGGTCATGTCATAAACATCAGGCACTGTCACATACATAATGATGTACACAGCAGTAATCTCATACCCATGATGGCCATCTCTGGGTTTACCCCTGTGCCTGTGTCACAATAGCTGCAATGCCATCATACAACATCTCAGGTATCATAGTGCTAATACAACTGCATTGAGCGGGAGCACATATGTGTGTAGAAAGGCAAACACACCCACATAGTCACAAGAGGAAACGGAACTCTGCCAGGTCCATCATGTATCATGTATGTAGCACACATACGCAAACATCAACATGAGAAACTACCAATGGTAACAAGTGCATTGTCTCATGGAAATGCCATGCATGGTGTGGTTCTAGGTCTCAGCACTGCATAGGTGTATGTGAAAAATGAAAAACTGGGACAAGACCATATTGTCATGTGTGGTGCTGTGGCATCAGCACACCAACATTCATTGCAAGGCCTCACCATAAAAATGGAAGCAGAGGGAAGGTTGATGAGGACAAGAAGGTGGCAATCCACAACTTGGACAGAACCCACACCTAGAAGATGTGACCCAGACAATAGCCCAAACTGACCTTCACTACCTGTGACATACAGGTGGGGCATAGGGCTGAGAGACTGCAAACATTAATGACAGGAACACTGCATGGTAACCAAGATGACAATGTACCACCAATAGGAAGTCAGTGACGTCACATTACAACTGGCACAACACAGACACACTAATTGTACAATATCTCATTGCAGAGGACAATGCCTCTCCTCTCCAGTGGGTCTGCCTGTCCTGGACTAGCCTGATGACCTGGATGACCAGCAGACAACCATCAGCTAGGAAACTCTCCAAGATGTCCTGGGAACCCTCCAGACACCACCTCCAGTCACAAGGAGGATCATTCATGTAGCAGCCCTCCCAGAGGTCCCACCCACCACCCCAATAGTACGACCTGCCAGCTCAAACTCAGCTGAGGACTCTGATAACACAAGGACCACCTTTGAGAGGACAGTAGTGGGAGTACAGTGAGAGCTGGCAAAGAAGGTGCGGGTGGGGATGCAAACTATGGCAGCCGGCCTTGAGGGGATGCGCATATGCATGATAATGTCCGCTGAGCAGACAGCAGCCAAACAAGGCACACAATCCCTACTACATGGACTCCAACAGTGTGTGAGGGACCTAACCACTGCTGTGAGGGAGTTGCCACAACACCTAATCTTCCTGCTGCATGCATGACAACAAGCAGGACTCGATGCACCGGGAACTGGCCTTCTTCAGGGCAGATATGGCTGCCTACTACAGGGATGGTGCTGCTATACTCAATAATCAGCAGCTCCTTGCTGCAGTGATGCCATATGTAGTGCCACAGATTTCAGCTGCCGGGAATTTGGTGTCTACCTCTTCAACCACTGAATTGTGTGTGGCCCCCTCAAACCCACCACCATCAAGGGCAGAGGGGACAACACACACATCAGAGGATTAAGATGTGGAACAGATCATCTTTACCCATAGGAGTACCCGGTAGCACCAGCCCATGCCACTTGGGCAGTGATTTCCCTTTGTCCTGTGCTTGACAACATGCCAATGTTGCTACAGTTGGTGACATACACTCTACAACGACACACTGCAATTGTCTCTCACTACTCCATTGGCAATTCATGTTCCCCTGCACTGAACAACACTTCACCTCAGCATGTCCAATGACATGTCCCTCAACCTTGTACTTGTTTTGTGTCACAATAGAATGGTTTACACTAATGGGGTCAAAGACCTGGACTATGTAAATATTGCATTACAGCACTTTAAAATGAACAGCACCTACACAACCACTTTGTCTCTGTGTAATGTGGCATATCAACGTTGCTGGAGATGTGTGATGCGTGTAACATGTCTATGGTCACAGAGTGTCAATACAAGAGTGCAGAAATAATATGGGAAGATATCTACGCACAAGGTATCTACATGATGAACGTCAATGCTCGCCACATCCTCCACAAGCAAGTCACAGTGTATGTGACATTTATTTTAAAGCATACATGCCTCACCCACTACATACAGCAGGAATGGCTGTGCAAGAGTGCTTGGCCAATAACGTCAGCTGGGAGTAGAAGTAAAAAACATTGGTGCAAAAGTTTTAAACTTGACCTTATCAGAAATTGGCACTACTAAGTTTAGCAGTGTTGACATGAACTTCAGGCTGCAGGCAGACATCCCACAGTGCTCAACACCCGACACAGGATACAAACAATTACAGCTTAAAAAGCACATCTACCTGTCCAGTACATGGGAACCATAGCCACGTTGTGTGGTGGGTACAATGGATGGCAGATGCATTGAGATGTAGATTTGTTGTAGCTGCCAATGTGACAGCTCAGTTGGAAGTGGGAATTTCCATGTCAAGAGAGGGATGTGGATGCAGGACGGAATCCACAGGCCAACAGAAAATTGGCACTGTACACTCATGCAAAGACCCTGAGCCCCAAGCACATGACACATGCAGTAAGGGAGTATCTAAATTTGTATTAACTAAGTATGGAACTAAACTTAAAACTATGTAGCAAACCTATACTAACCTAATCTATCCTAACTATGCATTACCCACAACTGGCCCTAACTATCCTATGCTATGCTTTCTTATCACATTTAACAACAGACTCTAAACATTTGCTCCCCACCCCCGTTATATGTACCTCATTTGTGGGGGAGGGCTAGTGGCCGCGAAAGGAAATGCCCCAAAAAACTATGTGGACACATCACATTTTCCCAAAGAAAACATAGCAGTTTTTTGCAAAGTGCCACGATGTAGATTTTGGCTTCTAGCTCAGGGAAACTCTTGCTCAGGGAAACCTACCAAACCTGTGCATTTTTTTAAAACTAGACACCTAGGGGAATCCAGGATGGGGTGACTTTGTGGGTCTCTCACCACTTTCTGTTACCCAGAATCCTTTGCAAACCTCAAAATTTGACCCAAAAAACACTTTCCCCTCACATTTTGGTGACAAAAAGTTCTGGAATCCGAGAGGAGCCACAAATTTCCTTCCACCCAGTGTTCCTCCACGTCTCCCAATAAAAATGGGACCTCACTTGTGTGGGTAGGCCTAGTGCCGGCAAAAGGAAATGCCCCAAAACACTATGTGGGAACATCAAAATGATCAAATACTAAACTACCAGTTTTTGAGGGGAGGACCGGCATTTTCGGTCCAGGGCTCAGCAGCCATATAGGAAAACCTACCAAACCTAAACATTTCTGAAAACTAGATACCCGAGGGAATCCAGGGAGGTGTGACTTGCATGGATCCCCCAGTGTTTTCTTACCCAGAATACTCAGCTAACCTCAAATGTAGCTAAAAAATCAATTTTTTCCCACATTTCCGTGTGGATCACCGCACCGGGACAAATTACCACCCAACGTTCCCCTCAGCCTCCCAGTAAAAATGATACATCACTTGTGTAGGTGGGCCAAGTGCCTGTGACAGGGAAGAGCCAAAAACATGTCAAAATTGAAGGGGAACCAAAGCGGGTCCAAAAGGGCAGTTTGAAAAAAAAAATTTTTAGGCTGACAAGTGGGGCAGAATTTTTATCGGTATAGATGAGACAATGCTGGGTGGTTGGAATTTTGTGGATTCCTGCAGATTCCGGAAGGTTCCATAACACAAATGTTGGAAAAATGTGTGATTTCCAGCAAAGTTGGAGGTTTTGCAGGGCATTGTGGGTAAGAAAATGGTGCAGGGTGCATGTGAAGCACACCACCCTGGAATCACCCAGATGTTTAATTTTCAGATGTGTCTAGGTCTTGTGGATTTTTCTACATAGCAGCGTCCCAAAGTCCAAAAAGTGCAGCCTTCACCATTCCAAGTGGGACGAGTTTAAGAGTTAGCCAAGCTCTCATGGCCCAAATGTAAAATCAAAACCTAAAATAATAAAATTTCCTCTTCCTTGCCATGGGATAAGATGTGTTAGAATGTGTGGGGAGAGCTGTAAGACTGCAGGCCCATACTGGTTGGTAGCCACCACCCCACTATTTTTTTATTTTTATTCCCTGGCATCTAGTTGACTTTCTGCCTTCCCGGGGTGTGGATCAGGGGTTGTTGCCCCATCTACCTTCTGGTGGGCAGAACAACTTTGGCCCCATTTATTTTGGGTTGGGGTATGGCCATACCCCCACCCTCTTATTTTGAAAAAAAATCTTCCTGGTCTCTTGTGGGCTTTCTGTCCCCCTTGGGGGCAGATGGGCCTTCCAAAAATAGGCCGATCTGCAGATGTGGCTAAAAGTAATGAGCCCCCATGGGGAGCGACCCTTGCCCAAGGGGTTGCCCCCAAACAAAACACATACATGCACACACACCAATCCCTGGTGTCTAAGTGGTTTCTGCCCCCCCCCGGTAGCAGATTGGTCTAATAGAAATAGGCCGGTCTGCCCCCAAGGGGAGCAGAAATGGCCTAAAATAAATATACCCCCCCTCCCCAGTGGAGCAAACCTTGCCTAAGGGGTTGCTCCCCTTGCGTGAAATTGGCGCAAAAAGTAAAAATCCTTGGGTCCTAGTGGTTGCTGTCCACCTTGGGGGCACATCGGCCTTATAAAAATAGGCCGATCTGCCCCCAAAGGGGGCAAAAATGACCTAAAATAATTTTGCCCCCAAGGGGAACGACCCTTGCCTAAGGGGTCACTCCCCTTGCGTGAAATTGACACAAAAAATAAAAATCTCTAGTGTCTAGTGTTTTCTGTCCCCCCTTGGGGGCAGATTGGCTTAATAAAGAATGGCCTAAAGACAATTTGTCCCTCAGGGAAGCGACCCTTGCCTAAGGGGTCGCTCCCCACATATAAAACAAATAAATGAAACAAACAAAAAAAATCCCTGGTGTCTAGGGCTTTCTGCCCCCCCGGGGACAGATTGACCTAATTACAATAGGCCGATCTTCCCCTTAGGGTGGCAGAAATAGCCGAAAACAAATTTGCCCCCCCAGGGGAGCAACCCTTGCCTAAGGGGTCGCTCCCCTCACGTGAAACTGAGAAAAAAGAATCCCTGGTGTCTAGTGGTTTCTGGCCCCCTTGGGGGCAGATTGGCCAAATAACAATAGGCCGATCTGCCCTAAAGGGGGGCAGAAATGGCCTAAATACAATTTTCCCCCTAGGGGAGCAACCCTTGCCTAAGGGGTCGCTCTCCATACATAAAAAAATAAAGTCAACAAAAAAGAAAATCTCTGTGGTGTCTAGGGGTTTCTGTCTTGTTATAATAGGCCAATCTTCCCCCGGGGGGGGGGGTAGCAGAAAAGGCCTAAAAATATTTTGCCCACCTGGGGAGCGGCCCTTGCCCAAGGGGCTGCTCCCCTTATGTATAAATATAAATAAAATAAAAATTCCCTGGTGTCTAGTGGTTTCTGACCCCCTTGGGGGCAGATTGGCCTAATAAAAAATAATTTTGCCCCCAGGGGAGTGACCCTTACCTAAGGGGTCGCTCCCCACACATAAAACAAATAAATGAAACAACAAAAAAAAATTAGCCCTGGTGTCTAGCGTTTTCTGCCCCCTCAGGGCAGATCGGCCTAATTATAATAGGCCGATCTGCCTCTGGGTGGGCAGAAATGGCCTAAAAATGAATTGCCCACTGGGGAGCGGCCCTTGCCCAGTAATAAAAAATAAATAAAAAGTCCCTGGTGTCTAGTGGCACTTCTGCTGCCCGATCGAATCCCTATCAGGCAGTAAAAATGCAGAGAGAGACATCAAAGGAAAGGAAAGGCCTTTCCTTTCCTTTGATGCCTCTCTCGGCCCCTCCACATGATCGGAAGAGAATTGCTTTTGCATTTCTCCTCTGATCTGGCCTCTGATGAGGTCAGTGTGCGATCGCGCGCTGATGTCATCAGATGCCACAGGGGAGTCGCGGGGGTGGAAGCAGAAGCGAATACCCTTCCATCCCTACCCAGGGGAGGGGGGTGCAAGACCCCCGGGGGGAGCGCTAGTGCTTCCCACGAGGGCCCCTACTTGGACGTAACAGTTACATCCTGGGCACCCGAGCGGTGCTGCACAGGACGTAAACCGTTGCGTCCAGGGCACCAGAGGGGTTAAATAAAGCTGTATTTTCTTTTTTGAAATGCAGCCTTATTTCATTAAGGGTCAACAGAAAGCATGTCAAAAACAAATATTTTAACTTCTATTTTCATTTTTTATTTTTTTAAAGCAGACAGTGGTCCGTGGGACCACTGCCTGCTCTGAAACAACGTTTTTGCATGAATTCACAAAGGGGAAGGCTTTAAACTGGTGTTAACTGCAATTGTTTTGTGAAGGCATTCGCGGTCGCAAAACAATCATACATCGGTCTGTGACTCGAAAATAGGAAAGGAACACCCATTCCTAAATGCCACTTGCAAACCCTGTTTTGTGATTCAGCAATGTGATTACAGAATGGCAAAATTGGGTATGTACATTTGAAAAAAAACATTTTCTTGACGCAAATGCACCAATTCAGAAAACTAGGCCATTTGTGACAATAAAAAATAGCCTCCTACATGTGGCCCTAAGTGATGAGCTCACATGACTCAACAAACCTCAGATCTGCATTGTTAACATGTATAGACATTTGGACTCCATCTCAGTACTGGAACATTAACAATTTGTTCTGCTTGCGTTCAACCTGGCCACAAACATTGCATGCAGCACGTCAACACATCTGCTACTGTCACACAGGAGCATTCTAATGTACACATTTGCCAAGGTGATACTCACCAACAGGGCCACCGATCACCACACCCAGGTGGTCCAGCAGATCCGGCTCTCTGGCCACCAGATCAGCCCAGCGATGCTTTAGCTGATGCTCATTCCTGCTGGTATGATACACCCTCTTGAGGTGGTAGAGCACCTTTACCCACCACAGCCTCCTCGCCTCTCTGTGATACCACTGTATCACCCGCCCACCCCTCTCCAGCATCAAGGGTAGGGAGTGGCACACCAGCCACACAATGTCCCCAAGCTCCTCCTCCCCCATGCGTGTCAGCCTCGCCTTTACTGACATGTCCCTGAACAACAATTTCAAGCAGTAAATGTAGAAAAAAAAGAGGAAAAGAAATGTAAATAAAGGAAACATACACCCCAAACATAAGAACCCCAACGTACCCAACTAATCTAACCCCCAGACAGTCACCCGACAATACAAATACAATATGAAAGACACTAAACTACACAAAATCACATACACTAGTACAAGAAACAAACAGATTTCATAAAAGACACAACAAGAGACACACCACAAGATACAATACACACAATTGAGACACCAGCAACACTGAGACACAGCCACACAGCCAAGAAATTGCACAGACTGTAAAGTGAAAGTGAAAGTACACCCACTGTGCCATGCCCGTATACAGGATTTCCTATTACATCAATTCCTATCCCCTTGCGGCCCATTTTCCGTCATGCGTGTATTTTTTTGACGCATACGATGTTTGTGTGAATATTTTCGATGCATCACCTACATGTGCGGCAAAATACCACACATTACCTGTATACTTCAATTGTAATGGATATCTGCATGAGTGTGGTGCACAGGTGGAATTCACGCTAAGAGCCCATGGGTGGTTAGTTTGTGTTTGCAGGATTTTTCTGATCTGTAACAACGATGTTTGTATTTCTGAAGGAACGGCATGCAATATTTGGACGTCATGCAAATGTATGAATGTGTGCCAAATGTGTATCTACATCTGATGGCAATCAGTGATCTACAACAGTCGTGGTATGTGTTTGTAACATGTATTGACTCAAGTGATGTGTGTAGTTGTTTCACTTAGGGAACCTCACATTTCACACGACAAACAAAACTCAGGTATCATTGAGGATGGCTGATGAGTGCTATGTAGGATATGTTACCCCTCATATGTCATTAATTGTTGGTTACAACGTCATGGTGACTTGTGTGTGGACTACACAAATGTCTGACATGTGTACATGTTTGGTACATACTGTGTCTGAGACACTGTGCCTTAATTCCACCCATAAAATGTTTGGTACACATCAGTTTGACTCATTACAATTACCTATGTTACTTGTGTTGCTGTGTTGGACTTGCTGCCATGGCTCCATGTGTTCACATATTTTCAGATGTGCATTCCTCAAAAGTGTCCAGTTCAAGTGTGTGGGCAGGTGTACCCTGTGTCACGATTGGGCTCCATGGTGTCACAGTTTTGGGCAGGTCTAGTCAGGACTCTGTTAGGGGCACCCCTTGAGTTCATAGAGTATCTCGCAAGGCGGTAGTGTACCAAAGCAGAAGCGCATCTAAAGGCATACAAGAGGAAAGGACAGCTATGGTAAGGCAGAGAAAACAGGAAAGTGAAGGCAGAGCAATCTTAGTGTGAACAAACATGGAACAGATCAGTATTGGACAAACATGTTGGGGTTATCACTAAGGTTGTACACAGGGCAGGGCTCCGAACTTCCCAGAGAAATAGGGAACGTCATGCCTCTGTGCAGATTACTCTTACAGACAGTCACCATGCAAGCCCCATAGAAAGGAGGCAGCAGAAGTGATTCTGTCTCGGGACCCCCGGGGCACAAACAAGGATTATACTTACATACACAAGACTAGGCCTTGTGGGTTCAGCTAAAGTCACAGTTGCAATTCCTGGAAAACAGCCATAGCACACTGTCACTGTTAGGCACTAAATACTACATGCAAAACTAGACAAAGGATGGGGGCTGGATTTGCCTCCTGGAAACCAGGCGCTAACCCAAGTACAAAGGAAAATCCAAGAGGAAACAGATGGAACAAACTAGGAAGCAAAGCCAGGAACAGAGAACAGGCTCAGGCTAATGCAAAGGCAGGAACAGGACTAGGAAAACAGCGAGCATGTTTAGGCTGAATCAGGACTGTAACACAATCCAACATGGGGTCTGGAACACAAAGGAATCATACACCAGTGCATGACAAGGAGCTTCAGGGAATGGCAGCTTATGAGCAGTTCAAGGCAGGAGCAAGGCCAGGTCAGAGTCACATGGCTGGGCTGCATAAGAAAGGTCACAGGTGTGTGCAGCTTCAGTCTCTCACTGTCCAGTCCTGGAGGAGAGAATCCAGTATAAAGGGACAACCGGCCTTTCCCATAGGAAGCAATGGACTGAAGATTACAGGTCCTTCTGACTACCAGGCAGTGCATTATGGGACCTGAAGTCCATGGAAGCTAATGTAGTTCTTCTATAGCATGCCATATGGAAAAGGGAAACAAACTTGAGTCAGAAAGGGACTCTGGGTGAGGGTTAAAGATGATTCCCAGGTTACAGATAGTGCGTTTACAGTGCCACCTAGAGATGGGACGGCAGAGACGTAACACATGGCAGTGGCAGGACTGATTTCCAGGGATGGACTGCGCAGGGCATGTGTTGTGAATATTGCTTGTCATACCTGGGACACTCATGCTATCCATTTTCACAAATGATGCCCCCCTTGTCACACAAGCTCCTTGCAGAGATTGCAAGTGTCACACTTAGTAATGTCAGGGGTCTGTTCATACATCCCTGTACTTCTGAAATTTCACATCGACTGAGTGTCCTCCGATGTGCCTCATTATAGGCATGCTCTGCTGCTGTGCTTGGGTTGGGGAATGGGGTCATGATCCATGGCTGGATCCCGTAACCCTGATCCACTGAAAACGTTAACAGGAGTGAGTATTTTGTTAGTGCTTGCAACAGGAACGTAATGTAGCATGGCAGATGATATCTTGTGTTGCTGTGACTCATGTGTGTTTGTGGTATTGTGTGAGATCCTGGGCTTCTGTGAGGTTTTCTCTGCACTGGGTTGTTTGACATGACAACTTGTGTTTGGCTCATTGACCTGGGATCTATGATTTGTTTTCCAAACTGTTGGTCATTATGTATGTACCATGCGTTGTGTAGTGTCCAACATGTTTTAGTGCGCTTTCACTGGAGGGGACATGATACATCCACACACACACAATGGATTCAGGTGTAGTGGTAACATGGTTGCACTACATGGCCTGGACATCCCATCCATTTAGACATATGTCATTGCAGTTGAAATGCAACACTAAGGCCCTTTAATTTGGGTAGGTGACAATGCACAACACATCTCCATAAGTTGGCAGCACTGAGCTGTTCAGTGTTGACAATGCACAATTGTCCCATGTGTGACTTGTGTATAGGCAAGCCTTTGTTGTTCCCTCTGCCAGTAGCTCATGTGCAACCGCGCACCTATACTACCGAACTTGCTCCAGGGAACCTGGCTAACTGCCTTGTGGAGGTAGATGTATCTGTGCAGGAAGGGCCATCTCCCTGTACATATGCTATTTTGATGGACAATTGGCTCTTTCAGAGTCTGCAGCAGTGTGCAGTTGGCACTAGTGCCACATCAATATGTGTTCATTGCACAGTCCACTTCCTTATTGCAACCTGGAAACAGCACCCCAGGAGTGATGTAGGATGTTAGGACTGCCTCAGTATTTCTGTGTCACCTACATCTGAGTCTGCATCATCATGCTATGTGTCTCATGGTGTTAGACCTGCTGCAACACACATTTCACACCGCTTCCACGCTACATACTGTTTGGGAGGGTGGCCGATTGACTATGTGGCCTAATGTAATTGTAAATGGTTTATCTTCCAAGTTATACATCCAGTGCAGGCCATATCATTGTCACTGTGGGCTTTGACATTGGTCTTTTGATGCTCTACACTGGCAGCTAATGTGTATGGCAGCCGTCATTTGTCCAGAGGTGTGTATCGCATTTTGTCAGGGTGTACAACATAACTACCAGTGTCACACCTCAGTGTCAGCCTGCCCACGTGTCGATGTAGTGGTGTATGTTTTGCGTGTCCTACAAGGTTGTTGTGCTGTGTGTATATTGCTAGGTTTATTGACTTACCAACAAGAAGCCCATTGCCATATTGTCGGTCCTGGAAGTGCTGCTTGATCCCGTTGTGGCAGAATATGAATGAATCATGGACACTCCCAGGATACTTGGCCAAGATGTTTGTGAACAATCCCTTGTGGTCAACTATGGCCTGCACATTGATAGAATGTGTGTGCTTTCTGTTCCTGAATAGGTGCTCTGTTGCTGCACGTAGGACGATCTTGACATGGGTGCAGTCAACTGCACTGAGAACATGCAGGAAGCCATGGATTTGATAGAAGGCCTGTTTTATCTCCTGCTGCTTCTGCTGGGTATTGGGGAAGCTGATGTGGCGGGGTGTGAGGGAGATTACGGCATCTAACACCTTGGGCAGGAAGGCCAAGAATGAGGGCTGTCATACCCCAGCGACCAGGGCACCCCTTGTCTGGAAGGAGCCACTTGCCAACATATGCAGGACAGCTAGCAGCTTGGTCACCGGTGGTATGTTGTTTTGTGTCTGCAGGTTAACTTTTAGTTGAGGTTCAATAAGGCGCAGCAGCTGCTGTATGGTGGCTTGTGAGTTGAGTCGCTACCTCTGAATGATGTCCTGTTCCCCGAGGCCATGGAATGTTGTCCTGTTCCTGAAAAGTTTCTCCTGCCTTTTGCATTGTCTTTGTGGGCCGCATTGGGGTAGTGGTGGCTGCTGCCGTTGGTCCTGTGCTCAGAGTTGTCTTGCAAGCTGCATCAGGAGCACCCCCATGTTGTCCTGTTGGTCTGTAATGTTGCTTGTGTGTGTTTTCCTTAAGTAGTGGTGTGTTTACCTCATTTTAATGCCTGCCCTGACCCAGGCATTAAATTGTGATGCAAATCGGGTTTAGCTTCATTTTTTGGGTCCACCTCCCAGCTGTGCATCATTTATGCCCGGGTGGATAAATATGGCGCTAGGGTGTTTGAGGGATTTTTTGGACGGGAAAGCCTACCTTGCATCTCATTGACGCAAGGAGGTTTCATGCATCCTTAAAATTACATTAACTCCATATTTTTGATGCTAGACTGGTCTAGCGTAAAAATATAAATATGGAGTTAAGGTTGCTCTGGATTTGTGTAAAAACAATTACGCAAATCTGGCGCAAACAGAGTATAATATGGGCCTTAGTGCCATGGTGAAGATCCACACATCAAGGCACTCATTGATGGGACCCTAGTGGCACACTCTGCCACCTGAGCATCATTTTTATTTAGTCAACATTGGCATATTCTGCCAGTACACATTTCCCAGTCTGTTACACCCACCTTGCATGCCTTATCATGGCCTAGTATTTATGTGCCCCTGTCACACCTGACATTCCATGTGTATTGTTGGGGGTTTTCCCATGCAGCACATGTGTAACCCACCCAGTTTCAGATGCTTTCCAAATCTGTCACATCTACATTGGCTTCCGTTTTGTCCAAAAGCTCTAGGGTGGTGTGTGAGAACTTTGTATGTTCCATGAATTTAGTTGTTAAGTGTGTGTTGCATTGTGCATCACACATAGGGCAAAATGTATGTGTATTTCGTGCATTGATCCAGAGGCACCATTTTCCTTGTTTCCCCCTGGCCCCACCATGGAAGCACCTCGTTTCCATTGCTGTTCACCATAGCAGACATTTCAACAGTAGCCTCATGAGTTATGGTACTTTTGTGGTGCTTTACTGTATTGGGACCATAACAGATGACACTAGTGCAGCAAATCACAAGGAGGTCCATTATTTACAATGGGTGCGTCACTTTAACATCTGCCTTTGGCTGACCTTACAAATGACATTAAAAGATAGCACAGTGAAATCTTTATGAATTTTCTGCCCCATATCCGGCACAGGCATACTGTGTTGCAAGGATTTACAACGTGGAGCTATACATGCATTGTGCAATTTCGTTAATGTGGAAAAAGAGGAATGGGCATCTTCAGGCCACATTGGCATCAATTGATAGGATGATAATGTTACACTAAGGCCTTGTAAATATGGCCCCTAGTGAGACGGTGAGACCACTTGTCTCCACATGTTATGCAGGAAGGTGTCCCTTTTTGCACAACACTAGCCATCCCCACTATACAGACAACCTTGCAGCATGGTGACATGAGAGCCACTTGTACAGAAGCACATATGATAATCACAGACATGCCCCATATGTTGTGTATGATCACATTTGTGCCCATTTCCAATAGTGCATGGAGGTGTATCACAGTTTTTGCTGGCCCACCCTGTGTAACATACCTTGTACATGTTGTCCAATGAGTGTTACACAAGGGCAGATGGTACAGTTGCAACACTGAAGGGAGTAATGTGAGGGTTGAGGAATGGTCGATTCATACAGTGTTTGGCCATTATTGTGGCCCCATACAACCCTCTTGCATGCATAGAGTGTGTCGTATGTGCCTCCCTTTCTGCCATTTGTTAGTTACGAGATTGACCCCCACTGCAAATAACCCTGCATTTGTGGTATTTCTTGGAAGGCTTCACTGTCCTGTCCTGAGACTCCAGTGACCATCTCCTTCAGGATGGCAGCTGCCTCCATCTTCTCCAGCTCATCCATCTGCTCTTAGCGTACCAGACTTCCACCTGTGGTCTGCAGTGCTGTCTTTCGGTTGCTGGCCAGTTTCTCTTTAGTTCTGGGCTTGCAATCAAGCCACACTGTTGACTTTATTGAGTATTGACTGCCATAAAGCATCCTTCCTACCTATTGGCAATTTGGAGGTGACAATGAGCTGGTGTTGGTGCTCTGTCACCTCTCTGACCAAGATGTTACTCTTGTCCTCATTGAAACAGCACTTCCTCTTCCTTTTCCCCTTCTCCTGTGAGACTGTCGGTCCATCCTGGGTTTTACTGTGCTGATTGAGGTCTCTGTGGGTACTCTCTTGTCCTGCATTTTCCATCTTGGGTCCTCGTGCTTGTGTTTGGCAGTTTTGTAGGCATTTTTTTAAGCTTTTGAAGCAAAAATGGCATTAGCACAATTAGCTTCAAATGTGTCGCAAATCATGCTAACGCCACTTTTGCTGCAATAGCATCATTTTTCTTTACGACCTGTCGCAAAGATTAACGTCATTTTTTTACGTTAGCCTTTCCTTATCGCCATCATGTGCCGTTTCAGAAATAAGAAAAGTTGTTATGCGACATTAAAAGTTTTGATGCACATCTGCACTAGCACAGTAGTGCATCATTTTTCAGAAATGTGGGCCTTATTATCACCCGTATCACTAATGATTGTGGATTTCAAAATCCGTTCTCAGGTGCTAGTTGAAACACTAAAAAAATTATTTGCTTATTGGTAACCGATCAGCAAGGCCTTGTCCCTATACAATCGGCATAGAATTTCAAATCAATGATATGTATGTGATTTTTTTACAATGTTCTATGATATCTAATTTTCTATGATTATTTAATTATCTATCAATTGTCAAGTCATAGGCATTAACAGTTTGACACCACATACACCACCATAATATTCACAACCAGTATAGCAATCTTAAATATTTTAAATAATTTATTAATCAAACATACAAACAGAATTTGGATTTGGAATCCTTATTCATTGATATTCTATACAATAAGACATTTTAAATGCCACTTTCTGAGTCATCCATATAAAATAGAACGATCTGAGAGTTCCACATGATTTCGTTCGCTACATAGCTGAGATAGAATTGACCCAACAATTCTTTCAGTTTCAGAATCCCTTTTACCTGCAGAAAAAAGGACTAGCACAGGAGTTAATTTGGCTCCCAATATGGCTGGCTATATTATCTGTGGATGGCTTTGAAAGAAGGTTTGACCTTAGTGCATTGATGCTAGGGCCCAGATTTACAAAGCTGTCACACACCGCAGTACAGCACCCAAGGAGCACGCTGCATTGAGTGACAGGGCGAGAGAAGAAAAGCACCATATCTACAGAGATATGGCACTCTCCTCCCTTCTCCTACACTGGTGCACAATAAGCTGCAGATAACCACATACAAACCTTTGCCCCGTAGTGCAAGGGTGTGTGCTTGAGTCTATCACAGGTTTTGTACTGACAGAGTATCCTTCCAGTAAAAAATACTATAATTATACATGTTTTAATACTTTTCCTAATTTGTATGTGTGCTGTACTGTGAATTATACATGCAAAGTCGGACAATAAAGAAGAAATGAAAACATTTCTCATTTTATTGCCTGCTTTCCAGCAGCATTATTTTATTGCGGAAACCCTGTCTGTTAGTAGATAAAGTTTTGCGTCAGATAAAAGCATGAGTGGTTGCATTGGAACACCCATGTAACGCCTCTTTGATGCTAAATAATGTAAAGCAGCTCCTCACCCTGGTTTGAGTTAGTTTACCCTACAAACCAATGCAAATATCAATGTTCATTGGTTTATATATCCACAACAAGGTTTTGCATTGGGTTTGCTTTAACAAAGTAATCACAGAAGTAACACTATGCAATACATCTTGGCCTATATTGAACCTGAAGACATAGGGGGTCATTCTGACCTCGGCGGTAAAAGGCGCTTACCGCCGGTCAGAAGACCGCCATAACACCGCCGCGGCCGCGGCAAACCGCCACGGTCATTCTGACCCGCAACTTGCAAACCGCCAAAAACCCGACATCCAGAAAAGTCCGCCACACCAAAGGTCAGCGAAAAAATGGCGATGACCAAACCTCCACCGTCACGCCAACAGAAATACGCCCATACCATTCCGACACACAAATCCACGCGGCGGTCTTTCAAACGTGGTATTCCACTGGCGGTACACACCGCCGCGGTCAAAATACACACACACATAGAAAACTCAGCCACATTGGTCAGTTTGAAACACGCACACCTGATACACATACTAACACCACTCCCACGCACCCAACACAATATAAAACACACACCCACATCACCCACAAACCCCTACGACCCGAAATTATTGACGAAGGCTAGAGAGAGAGCACAGAATAGACAATCCCACAACACAGAGGCACACAACACCATCACCCACACAGAATCCACGCACCAAACACCACACACCACCACACGCACCACACTCATCACCACAAACGCCACCCCACACCTCATCCACACCACCCCATGGCACCCCAAAGACACCCCAGGTTCACTGACGCAGAACTCAGGGTCATGGTGGAGGAAATAGTCCGTGTAGAGCCCCAGCTCTTCGGGGCACAGGTGCAGCACACCACAATTGCCAGGAAGATGGAGCTATGGCAAAGGATAGTGGACAGGGTCAACGCGGTGGGACAGCATCCACGCAATCGGGATGACATAAGGAAGCGCTGGAACGACCTACGGGGGAAGGTGCGTTCCATGGTATCAAGGCACAACATTGCGGTGCAGAAGACTGACGGCGGACCCCCACCTACTCCCCCAGAATTTACAGCATGGGAGGAGGAAGTGTTGCACATCCTGCATCCTGAGGGCCTCGCAGGAGTAGGCGGAGGAATGGACTCTGGTAAGTCAAATCTTCACTACTGCTTCCCACCCCCACCCCACCTGCATGCCAAATCATACCCCCACCCTCACCCCCACCCCCATCACACCAACTCCTAGCAAAAGGCTCACCATCACAACCCACCCATCCCAACACCAAGCCCTGCATGCGACCACAAAGCATGGACACCCATCACCAAAGCATGCCCACTGCACACACACATCACCCCCACAAGACACCCTCACAAAAGCCCCCACAAGGGAATGCCTGCACTTGGGTACACGGACACCCACCCATCACACGAAATGCCACACACAGAAGCAATAACCATACCTTTATACCCCTGCAGGACCCGAACGCCACCACACCACCACGGAGGGTCCAGAGATGTCCATCCCACCCCCAGAAGAGGCCCCCAGCGATGACAGCAGCTCTGTCTCCCTGGACCCAGATGATCAGCCCGGCCCATCGGGGACCTCTGGACAGTCGGTTCCCCACAGACAGCCACAGGCTACACCAGACCCAACCGCCTCTGGGAACACCAGCACAGCTCCCACCCAGCGGGCCCATGCCTCTGTCTCCAGGACACGTCAATCAGCGGTGTGTCCACCACTACAGGGCACCCAGGTTGACCCACCACCCCAACAACAACAGGGACCTGGGGGCAGTGGTAGTGGGCACACCGTCCAGGGGACAGAGGCCCAGGAACACAGGGGAACTGGGAGGGCTGCTGTGCGACAGGGGGGGACAGGCCCAGGGAACCAACTCTCCAAGAGGCCCTCTCCTCCATCATGGGAGCTTACCACCACTCCCAGGAGACGATGGCGACGGTACTGGCCCGGTTCCAGGAGATCCAGGCACTGCAGGAGGAACGGTACATGGGGTTCAGAGAGGAACTTCGGAACATCGGTTCCGCAATGGGGACCATCGTCGTGGCCCTTACCCAGATAGTCACCACATTGCGGGACCATGTGGCACCCCAAAGGGCCCCTGTCACTAGCCCAGGCCAGGAACAGCCTACCACCTCCGCCGGCGCTAGTGGACAGGAGGCCCCCACACAACAACAGGCCACCAGAACCCCACCTCCTGCAGAAGAAGAACCACCCGGCAAGCGGAACCTGAGAACTCACAAGAAGACGGAGTAGGATTGCAAGACCCCCGCCAGCCTAAGATACCCCCTGATGTCATCCCACTGTCCCACATTGTCACCCTGTCCAACCTTTAACTGCCCCTGCTCCATCCTTCCACAGGCATATGGACAATGCACCTGTGCGACTGAGAACTGGACTCTGCCATGGACATTACTCCACCCCCACCCATCACCGTTTTACAATCATGTACCTATATGTAGCACTTAAAATAAATCACTTATTGCACTTAAAATAACAGGAGTCTGCTTGTATTCTTAACAAATGTATTACACATAACGGTGCAATAATGTCCAGTTACTTTGTGATGACAACATACCAATTTCAATAATCTTTAGTCCATGGGCAAACAAAGCAGAAGTCAGGCAGTGGGTCATACAGCTCTGAAAAGGGAAGGGAAAGTTACAAATCAGTTAACAGGATCTCGGGGGAAACACAGACAGTGGAGACGCATGAGGCCTTAAGTAAATGTAAAATGGCGTGGGTGATTCTTACCTGTGTGCTACTGAAAATATTGTTGTATGACTGTATCCCTGTTGTCCGTGTCGTCCCCGTTGTCTTCCTCCTCTTCACTCTCCACAGGCTCCACAGCTGCTACAACACCACCATCTGGACCATCCTCCTGCAGAAAAGGCACCTGACGTCGCAAAGCAAGATTGTGAAGCATACAGCAGGCCACGATGATATGGCACACCTTGTTTGGTGAGTACATTAGGGATCCCCCTGTCATATGCAGGCACCTAAACCTGGCCTTCAGGACCCCGAAGGTCCTTTCTATGATCCTCCTAGTTCACCCATGGGCCTCATTGTACCGTTCCTCTGCCCTGGTCCGGGGATTCCTCACTGGGGTCAGTAGCCACGACAGGTTGGGGTAACCAGAGTCACCAATTAGCCACACACGGTGTCTCTGTAGCTGTTCCATCACATAAGGGATGCTGCTATTTCGCATGACATACGCGTCATGCACTGACCCAGAGAACTTGGTATTTACATGGGAGATGTACTGGTCAGCCAAACAGACCACCTGGACATTCATCGAATGATAACTTTTTCTGTTTCTGAACACCTGCTCACTTTCTTTGGGGGGAACCAAAGCCACATGGGTCCCATCAATGGCACCAATGATGTTGGGGATATGTCCAAGGGCATAGAAATCACCCTTCACTGTAGCCAATTCGCCCACCTCAGGGAAAATAATGTAGCTCCGCATGTATTTCATCAGGGCAGACAACACTCTGGACAAAACCTTAGAAAACATAGGCTGAGACATCCCAGATGATATGGCCACTGTTGTCTGAAAAGACCCACTTGCCAAAAAATGGAGTACTGACAGAACCTGCACCAGAGGGGGAATCCCTGTGGTTGGCGGATGGGGGACATCAGGTCTGGCTCCAGCTGGGCACATAGTTCATGTATAGTTGCTCTGTCATGCCTGTATGTAAGTATGATATGTCGTTCTTCCATTGTCAACAGGTCCACCAGCGGTCGGTACACGGGAGGATTCATCCTTCTCCTCGCAAGTCCCAGCGGACGGTGCCTAGGAAGGACAACATGGAGCACAGAGTCAAGCAACCCACAGGTTCGTTCACACAGCTTGCACAGTACATGAATCGCTATGCACTGAAAGGCTTGTATGAGTGGCAATGCAAGGCCTAGGCCTGTGTGACGCAGTAGAAATTATGCCAAGTGGGCCCTTGAAATGGCGGCTGCCTGACCTGTGAAGTGTGACAGTGGGATGTGAGGTCACTGCGCTGGCGTGGCACACCGTGGCGGTAGGCGGTCGAAGACCGTGTTGCTAAGCCGCATTGGTTAACATTGCACCCTATGGGTTTCAGTAGCCAATGAGGATGGGCGTCTGTGGTCGCGGTACGCACCGCGGCGGTACGCACCGCCGCGGGCATGACCGCCATTTTCTATCTGATTAATCACTCGAGACCTGATCATCCACAGGAGAGGACCGATACTGCAAGTGCTGCTGTGACCTCGGTCTGGGAGATACAATGGCTGCTGCGACTGGGGAAAGGGCCCCTGCCTTCACTTTCGAAGAATTGGAGAAACTTGTTGATGGGGTCCTCCCCCAGTATGCGCTACTCTACGGTCCTCCAGACCAACAGGTTAGTACACAGGGTGCACGTTGAATGGGCTATGCCTGTGTTGAGTGGGGTGTATGTAAGATGGTGGGGAGGGGAGCGAATGAGGAGTGCAACGCACGAAAGATGAGAGCATGTGCCACATGGCAAGGTTGGGGAGGAGGGGGCCACTCACATTGACCAGGCAGAAAACTGATGCGATTTCCTTTACCACCCTGTACATGTCACATAGGTCAGCGCCCATCAGAAGATCGACATTTGGCGTGCCATCGCCAAGGACGTCCGGGCCCTGGGGGTCCACAACAGACGTGGCACCCACTGCCGAAAGAGGTGGGAGGACACCCGCCGCGGGACCAGAAAGAGCGCCGAGTCTCTGGTGGGGATGGCCTCCCCACGTAGGAGGGGTGCCAGCCGCCAATTGACCCCCCTGATGTCCTGGATCCTGGCGGTGGCGTACCCCGATTTGGATGGGCGCGTGAGGACATCACAGCAGACACAAGGGGGTGAGTATCAGCACATTCTGCTATCTTTGCGCGCAGTGAAGGTGTCTGGGTGGGGGAGGAGGGCTGTGGCTATCTCTAGGCCAGGGCGCATTCTGTAGGCTATGCCCTCCGTTAGACACGGCCCTGTGCCCCCGCCCCCCACCTCTGTAGGGTGCCAAGTACAGCTATCCATGGTCCGGCCTCACCCATGTGTGCATTTGTCGTCCATAGACCTGTAGGCCTAGTCACAATAACTGAGTAATGTACCCCGATTGCGCGGCCTAGTGCAGGGGGCTTCTGTGTCTGTCCTCTCCGACAACGGTGTTGCCAATGCATGCACTCAACCTGTCTTCATTTCTCCCCCCCCATTTTCTTTGTCTTCCTGTTCATGTGTGCATTAGCATCATCAGGCGGAGGTGAAGTGGCATCGGCGCACGAGGGAGCTGCTTCTCACATGGCCCCAGAGGGCCATGCAACAGACTCCAAGAACACCAGTGAGACGGAGGGCGAGTGGAGCTCCACAACGGGGACCCGTGGAGACGTCAGCGACACCGACACGTCCTCGGAAGGGAGCTCCCTAGCAGTGGCGGCAACATCCATGCCCACCGCCACAACAGGTGCAGCTGCCACCCAGCGCACCAGCCCCGCCCTCCCAGCAGCCCCTCAGCCTTCGCTCCGTGCCCGCTCGCCCAGGAAGGCGGGCATCTCCTTCGCCCCAGGCACCTCAGGCCCTGCCCCAGTTACCCCTGCTGCCCTCAGTGAGGAGGTCATTGACCTCCTCAGGACACTCATTGTTGGGCAGTCTACCCTTTTGAATGCCATCCAGGGTGTAGAAAGGGAGGTGCATCGGAGCAATGCATACCTGGAGGGCATTCATTCGGGTCAGGCTGCCCATCAGCGATCGTTCAACGCTCTGGCCTCAGCACTGACGGCAGCCATTGTCCCTGTCTCCAGCCTCCCTCTTCTGACTCCCTCCACCCAGTCCCAGTCTCCTGTTCCTCTGCCTATCCCATCCACACCATCAGACCAGCCTGCACACACCTCTACACCCAAGGGCAGCTCATCCAGACATAAGCACCACAGATCCCACAAGCATTCACCCAAGCAACATCCAGATGCAGACATGCCAACAGTCACTACCACCTCTGTGTCCCCCACCTCCTCATCTCCCTCCTCCCTCCCTGTGACGTCTCCACTCACACCTGCATGTACACCACCATCAGCCAGTACTTCCATCACCAGCACACCCTCAGTTACAGCCCGCACACGTGCAGTCACCACCCCCACTGCCATTTACACGTCCCCTGTGTCCTCTCCAACTGTGTCTGTCACCCCTCTTCCAAACTACACAAACGCAGGCAGCCACCCACCCAACAGCCATCCACCTCACCACAGCCTCCGTCACAAGCACCTGCACCCAAAGACAGCACACTTGACTCTCCTACAACCACATCCTCTTCCTCCACTCCCATACCCACTACACCTACCCGTCCCTGTCCTTCCAAAGTCCTTTTCCTTTCCAACCTTGAGCTCGTTCCAATCACTGACCCACCCCCTCCATCTGGTCAGAGTAAAAAAAGCACCTCAGCCACCACCAGCCCTGCATCTACTGTGACCATAGTGCAGGGCTATTGGAGTCCACCAGCTCCTAGGGCAGGAACATCAGCCAGCACCAAGGGGACAGCGAGCCCACCCCCTGGGAAGAGGACAAAAAAAAATAAGGGCCGGCGCGACAAGCCTGAGACAGCTGCCACCAAGGACAGTAGCCTTGCCCCGTCACCTGCCACATCATACAAGGGAGGCAAGGGCCACAGAGCTTCAGCGAAGGAGGGCAAGGGCAGCAGGGCGGAGAAGTCAGGCAGCAGGCGAGCTGCCCAGGAGGGCCCCACCAGCCCCATTCCGGTTGTGACGGACGACACCCACAGGCCCAGGACTCCATCACAGGAGGGCCCCGCGACCGCAAGGTCGGATGGCGACTGAGCGGGAAGTCTTGGCCAGGTCTGGCTCCCTAGAAACACAGGACAAGCACCGCTGAACAGGGCCCCGCCAGGAGAAGCACCGCTGAACAGGGCCCCGCCGGGAGAGGCACCGCTGAACAGAGCCCCGCCGTGACAAGAACCGCTGAACAGGGCCCCGCCGGGAGAAGCACCGCTGAACAGGGCCCCGCCGGGAGAAGCACCACTGAACAGGGTCCCGCTGGGAGAAGCACCGCTGAACAGGGCCCCGCCGTGACAAGAACCGCTTAACAGGGCCCGCCGGGAGAAGCACCGCTGAACAGGGCCCCGCCGGGAGAAGCACCGCTGAACAGGGCCCCGCCGTGACAAGAACCGCTGAACAGGGCCCCGCCGGGAGAAACACCGCTGAACAGGGCCCCGCCGGGAGAAGCACCGCTGAACAGGGCCCCGCCATGACAAGAACCGCTGAACAGGGCCCCGCCGGGAGAAGCACCGCTGAACAGGGGCCCGCCTTGACAAGAACCTCTCCGCTGGGCCCTTCATCTCAGGCACCGCTCCGCTGGGCCCTTCATCTCAAGCACCGCTCCGCTGGGCCCTTCCTGTCAAGCACCGCTCCGCTGGGCCCTTCCTCTCAAGCACCGCTCCGCTGGGCCCTTCATCACAAGCACCGCTCCGCTGGGCCCTTCATCTCAAGCACCGCTCCGCTGGGCCCCGCCGTCTCTGCACTGCTCCGCTGGGCCCTTCATCTCAAGCACCGCTCCGCTGGGCCCTTCCTTTCAAACACCGCTCCGCTGGGCCCCGCCGTCTCTGCACCGCTCCGCTGGGCCCTTCCTGTCAAGCACAGCTCCGCTGGGCCCTTCATCACAAGCACCGCTCCGCTGGGCCCTTCATCTCAAGCACCGCTCCGCTGGGCCCTTCCTGTCAAGCACCGCTCCGCTGGGCCCTTCATCACAGGCACCGCTCCGCTGGGCCCTTCCTGTCAAGCACCGCTCCGCTGGGCCCTTCATCACAAGCACCGCTCAGCTGGGCCCTTCATCTCAAGCACTGCTCCGCTGGGCCCTTCATCTCAAGCACCGCTCCGCTGGGCCCTTCCTTTCAAGCACCGCTCCGCTGGGCCCCGCCGTCTCTGCACCGCTCCGCTGGGCCCTTCCTGTCAAGCACCGCTCCGCTGGGCAACGCCGTCTCAAGCACCGCTGGCCCATTGACAGTGCCGGTTCTGTGTCGAGCAGGGCTTCACGAAGCACTCTGGGCACCATGCCTCCTCCATTAACAGTGGAGTCGGTAATCCATCTGATGGACTGTGGCTTGGCACTTCCCAGGATGGAACAGTGGGCAAGCCACCCACTGTAGAGACTTGAGAGACTGTTGCTTTGCACTCCCCAGGATGGCACAGTGGGCAAGCCACCCACTGTATAGACTTGAGAGACTGTGGCTTTGCACTCCCCAGGATGGTACAGTGGGCAAGCCACCCACTGTAAAACTTGTGAGACTGTGGCTTTGCACTCCCCAGGATGGGACAGTGGGCATGGAGGCCCCTCGTGGATCTGGCATCGTGGACTCATGTGGCTGAGGTGCCCCCCTTCCCTTCCCCCTGAGGTGCCTGTAGTTTTATCATCTGATGCCCCAGCAGTGTTCTCTCCAATGGTATCTGGTCTCCTGTGTGGGCTTTGCCCATGTGTTTGTGCACATTGGCCCACGGACTATGGAACTTTGACAGAATGGGCAGGACTTATTGCCTATGTATATATTTTTGACTATGTTCATTCCTTATTTTGTATCTTTCATATTGCATATTTCCCATACCTTCAATGGAGCTATTTATACATATATTTTATAGATCATTTTAATTGTGTCTTTGCATTATTCCGGTGGGTTTGGGGGGTGTCACTCTGACTTGTTGCTCTGCATTGGGGTGTAGGTATTTGGGGTGGGGGAGTGGGTGTATGGCGCATGCGTGTGCCCGTAAGCTTTCCTCCTCCCCCCTCCCCTGTGTCGTAGGTGCAGTACTCACCGTTGTCGTCTGCGCCGGCGTTCATACTCCTGGTAGATGAGCAGGTAGACAATAGCTGGTAGGATGTTTAATTTGGGTTCCATGCTGTCCTCCTTCCTCGTGGAGTGTGTAGAGGTGAGCGTTTTCCCGTTCGTAGTCTGTTTCCGCCGTGTTTTTATCGGCGGGGCTCCCGCCCCGGAAAAGGTGGCGGATTGGTGAGTTGTGATAGGGTGGGCGGTACATTGTCTGCCGCCTGCCTGTTGGCGGTGACCGCCGCGCTGTTTGTCTGTCCTGCCGTGGCGGTCGGAGTGTTAAAGTGGCGGCCTGTGTTGGCGGTTCCCGCCAGGGTCAGAATTCCTTTTTTTTGACCGCCTGCCTGTTGGCGGGTTGGCCGCCGATTTATCACCGACCGCCAGGGTTAGAATGACCCCCATAATCTAATTCAGGTGCCCTGACAGAATTCTTAGGTTTACAGAAGATAAAGTGACATTTTCACTGCAGTGTATGCAGTGTTTGTACATTTATGTCTAATAGACTGGATATTAAACATAATGGGGTCAAATTTAGTCTAATGGACCACACAAACTGTAATAGTAGAAAAGTTGTTTATTTGGCAGTGTGTCCCTTTGTCCTTGCAACTTATGCCAAACCAGATAACAAGTAATGAGTAGGTTTATTGAGCATAGGTCATGGATTAGTTATAAAAGTCTAGCAGCCACCATTGTAGCTTTCTACTTGGAGAAACATCACACAGAGACTGATCTGGAATGGGTTGTGATTTAAAAGTCACAAACAAAGCTAAAAAAATATAGTAAAATGAGTAAATGATGAAATATAGGAAGCATGGTGGATTTTCAAAGTGAAAAGTTTAGCTTATGATATGAATGAGAAATTAGACTGAGAGAATCAGATCCGTGAGTACATGATCTTGAGAATTTGTGTATTTGATCCAAGTGGATTGATAAAGGATGTACATTTCTGAAATTAATTTGATGAAGTATATTGATATGTTAGATCTTCTAAAGTTATTGGAAATTTCCCTATGCATGAAAAATAGTGGAGAAAAGACAAACTTTTTTGTATTGTCTTCCATATTTGAAAGTCAACTTCTCTTATTTGACATGATATGGTCAGCAGCAAGGATGATCGCATATTTAAATATGATGGTGATATGTAGATGCATTAAATGGTATTTGAGTGAATACAAAATCCTTTGAACAGTTTTTCTGTCCCATTCGTAATAGACTTTGTGATAGTAATTATAAAAATGTTGTTAGTGAATAGTGAGCAACAGATTGAATTTTATGAGCATACTCAGCAGTCTAGGATGCAGGAATTGAGACTGCTAAAACTAAAATGGAATCATATGACATGACACCACAATATAATGGTGTTTCTAGATACACGTCTGAATGCTCAAAGGCAATCCAATAGAACACCTGCACACAGTGCTGTTCTTTTGTAAGACATGAGTTTAGCTTCTTAATGCAACACTTTAAAGCAATGGGACATTAGCAGAGTAGAATGGTATAGTCTAGTTGTTATCATAATGTCATCAACATCCACTTATGTGCTGGTGAAGATGCTAATGTCAGTAGGCTGTTTTCCCACTAACCACTGAAGAACACCAAGAAGGCATCTACTCACACCTGGGCAATCTTACATGGTAGTTTGATTGAAAATGGTTTTATGGAAGATCATTTATATAAAGACTCTTGTCACAGATTAAACAATGTAATCAACAATTGTATGTATGCTTTTTTCAATTAAGAAAAGTACCATTATTCTCTTACCCAAGACCATCAAATTAATTATATTGAGAAAGATTACTGAAATTGTTTTACCAAGAAGGAAATATATGGGATCATGAGGCATTCCTTCATTGAGGTTCATTTAAAAGCACATAAAGAGGAAGATTTCATTCCAATAACATGCCATCACTAGGTTTTACTTCTAGACTAAAGATGTTGGTCAAAGCCATAAGAGGAATTGTAAATGCACAATGATCAATGGTATTGTTGCCTTTGAGATTTCTAGTGTATCTATAAGAAATGCTTTATAAGTAGCTGTTAAAGGTGTTGTATTTATGGCAGGGTGTTTCTTTACTGTGTATTTCTCTAGGTGAGTGTCTTAGAGGATTGTTGCTGGCAATAATAATTGATATCTACAGTTTGACAGTGCAGTTTCCTAGAAGGAAGAAATATAGACTTGAGGAAAGCAGCAATAAACATTTTTCAGTTTGATGTAACCTCAGTCGTGGTACAAGCATTAAACTGGGTAATAGGGCTGTTGGAAATAAAAAAACGTTTTAAAAGAGTTCCATAGTTGTACAAAAGGTAACAGATAATTTATGAGGGAAATATACAAGATACATAAAAAACAGTAAAGGAAGTAATACAGTTGCAGCAAGCAGGCTACAGTCTTGCACTAATTTTCATTAATGACAAAATAATTTTGCATGTATGTAACATTTAGAATGAGTCTATTAGTGAATTTTTGATGAAATAGAGATTGAATGTGTAGAGGCATATAGAATGTGAAAGTATTTTGAAACATGTATTTTAAGGATATAGGAGTTATAATGGAGGCTAAGTATCTCTGATAATTTCACTGTAGATTCCCTCTAGGATGGTACATTTATCATAAGAAGAATGTTATTGAATTCAAATGTGATCCTGATTGAGGACATACCTAATATAAATAAGTCCAGAAACCTCAAAAAGAGTGCCTTAGGAAAATCTGTTAATGAAAAAAAATCAAACAATACAACAATTTCTGTATTAGATACAGGGTTATGAAGAAAATTGTCACGATATCAATACTCCAGCTTTAAGAAAACCCTAAGACATGGATGATAATTTTTGTATTGAACTAATTCTATATTATTGAGATTGTAATTGGATGCCAAATATCCAATTTAAGCATCTTTTTCATTGCTCTTAATGATTAGATTTTGGATGTTTAATTAATAAAATATTTACAAAAAATAATATTACTCTGCTGGTTGTAAATATGATGTTGTGTTTGCCAATTGAATTGCTAATGCCAATAAATATCTGCAAAGATAAACAAAAGTATCAGATAAAATAGTAAAAACATGGTATGTCCCAAGGCATAGCTAATGTGGAATATTGGGTCTCACTTATATCAGGATAGTCACCGCCTTTTTATATATTGGTTAGGTCAATGAACACAAAACACATGCAATTACTACAAAACTGGTTTCAGCAGAAAGACAGCATACTCCCTTAGCCAAGGGAACTTTGAATGCTGATAAGCCCTCTAATGAACTAGAACAGCTGTATTGTTGGGAATTAATGCATGGGGATGAGCATAACTCACATAATTCCATGTAGCATAATCACATGTAATTACCCCAAATTCAGAGAGAATATAGATAATTATGCAAAAAGAATAATACTGCATTTCGGACTATGGCCCTCATTATGAACATGGCGGTCCATTCCGCTACGCCAGCGGTGGCGGTAAAAACCGCCAACAGAGGAGCGGTCCGGACCGCCAAATAATGATCCAAATGAAACACACGCATCCCGCGAACCACCCACCGCCAGGAAAGGAGTCCCGCCAACAACGGCAGAGTCTGCCCACAGGCTGTCGGAAAGGCCCAACCCGCCCATCAAATTATGAACCACCATTCCGCCGCCAGTTCGGGGGCGGGAACCACCACCACACAAAGCCAGGTGGAAATGAACCAAATATAAGGAAACACACACCGGAGTTCCACACAATGTGCAGCGACAGCCATGGACGGAGAGCAGGTGATCACGCCAGCCCTGCTCCTTGCCAGATACCTACACGACAGAGACCACCGACGAAGACGACGACGGTAAGTACCACAGCCTACGACACAAGGGGGGAAAGGGCACATTTACATACACACCCACCCCACCCACACTGCAACACCCCCCAACCCTTTCCCGCAGCACAAGTCAGACACCCCACACCAAGAGGTACATACCCGTCCGAAGGCCACTGCAACTTGACCATAGTACATACAATAACCCCACACCCATAAAAAAGTAAAACAAACACCAGGGTGTAACTGCGTGCAGCCCAAACACAGGCCACACAGAACATTTAATTATTAGCTCACTGAGCCAAACAGTGCTAACAGGGCCAATGGCCAGTCCATAAAATGAACTTTGTCCTGTGCCACAAATGGCTATACCTGACCCACAAGTGCTGGGTACTCCACAGAATGGGGCACCATATGTGGATCCAGGCACCTCACGGAAGGGTGGCAAGGGGGGCGGGGGTATGGATTTTCGACGGGGTGGGACTTTGACTTTCTTGTGCATGTTGGAGGGGGGGTGGGCTTCTCCTTTGATGGGGGTGGGGGCTGTTTGGCTCGGTTGGAACTGGATGGCCTAGGCTCTGACCGGGCCTTCTTCTTCACCGGGGAAGGTGCACGGGAATGGGAAGGCTGGACCGGGGTGGGCCGTGATGTGGAAGGAGCGGAAAGGGCAAGAAGCTGGGCACATTTGGGGAAAAGACGGGGTGAGCCAGTGGGTTGGAAGAGGTCAGCACAGGAGAGGAAAAGGTTTTGGGGAGCAATTGGGGTGGGCGTGGATGAGGGCGTGGGAGTGGAGGCAGAGGGAGTTGATGTATGGGGTGTAGGTGTGCGTGTAGTGGGTACAGGTGACTGCTCAGTATGCTGTGGTGTGGTGGATGTCTGATGGGTGGGTGTGTTTTGGGAGGTGGGGGGTGGACACAGTGGGAGAAGACAGACAGCTAGTGTGGATGTATGTTGGGTGGGTGTCTGATGAGTGTGCTGCATGTGTCAACTACAGTAGAGGTGGTGAGTGCAGGTGTGGTGTATGGGGTGTAAGTGTGGCTGTCTGCTATTGGGGTGAGTGCAGGAAGAGAAGCAGTAACAGTGAGTGAAAGTGCAGTACATGAGGGTGTGAATGTAGAGGGGACAGACAGGGAGGCGGAAGAGGTGGGCACACTCGGGGAAGTGGACGTTGTTGTATGTGCAGGTCTCTGTTGGCTGTATGAATGCATGGGGTGGTAGGTGTGGTGCTTGTGTTTTGAAGTGTGCTTCTTGTGTGTTGATGTGCCTGTAAGTGGGTCTGATTTGGACGGGTGAAGGGAATGGGCTGCTGGAAGGGGTAGAGGAGGTTGGAGGGGGGACAGAATGGCCAAGGAAACTGGCTGCCGTCCGAGAGGAGGCCAGAGCCTGAAAAGATCTCTGTAAGGCAGACACGGCACCATGAATGCCATCCAGATAGGCATTGGTCTGCTGCACCTCTGATGCCAGACCCTGGTTGGCATTGACGATGGTTGTCTGCCCTACAGAGATGGTTCTCAGGAGGTCAATAGCCTCCTCTGTGAGGGCAGCAGGGCTGCCTGGGGCAGGGGAGGAGGTGCCTGGGGCGTAGGAGACGCCCACCTTTCTGGGTGGGCAGGCACGGGCAACTTGGTGGGGAGCAGAAGGGAGGGCAGTGATGGTATGGGTGGTGGCGGAAGATCTCACGCTAGTGGGGTGTGCACTAGGGTCCGCCACTGCTGGAGGACCCCCATTGGAGGAGATCTCAGAGTCACTACCTCCTGTGGTAGTAGCCTCCCCCTTGGAAGTCCCCTCGCCCTCCCATCCACTGGTCCCCTTGGTGTCCGTTGTCTCTGCCTCGGAGGATCCATGGGCCGCTGCCTCCCCACTTGCCGATGCCTCAGCTCCCTCACCTGATGTTGATGCTGTACCAAACCAACACAAGAGAACAGGGATGGGGAGACAAAACAGGAGAGACACTTGCAAATAGCTGAATGCTGATACACAATGGCCAGACATACCCCCACTCAGCAAAGACACCCAACAGGCAGCACCGTGCACTATGCCCATGGCCATTCCCCTGACTACTGACCAGAATACTGATCTACAACCATCCCCTGAAATACTTTTGCAGCTGAGGTAGGTGAAACCTGACAGGGACACCCCTACACTCTTTGGGGAACATCCAGTAGATGGACACCAGTCAAATTCCCTGCTCTAAGCAGCATGAGCCCTATCGCACACACAGTCATCCTTCCAGACTGACGTATGGTCAGTGAGTACTCACCCCCTTTGACTGCTGTGCAGCCTTCAAGCGCCCATCCTGATCTGGGTACGCCACCACCAGGATCCGTCACATGAGGGGGTCAGTGCCCGACGGGCACCCCTTCTAAGTTGGGAGGACATCCCCAGTTGGGCCTCAGTGATCTTTTGCGCCCAGCGCCGCAGGTCCTCCCACCTCTTTCGACAGTGGGTGCTCCACCGGTTGTAGACCCCCAGGGTCCGTACCTCCTTGGCGATGGCATGCCAATGTGCCCTCTTCTGGTGGGCGCTGACCTAGAAGGGTGACACAGAAATGGAACACAAAGGTCAGGCACTTGCACGATAGGAACAGCTGGCAGATTCTCCAACATAGGACTGACAGTACTCTCAGACATGCAGGACAGTGGCACGCAGCATTCCATGCACCATGGCCCATCCAGGCTCAGAGGAGCACACATAGGTTCAATCCACACCATCCATTACTCACACTGTGCCCCCCAACCCCAGACTCACCTGTACCTCTGGCCGTCTGTAGAGTCTGCCGTACAGGGGCAGGACCTCTTCCACTAGCTTCTCTAGTTCTTCCTGGGTGAAGGCCGGGGCCCTTTCCCCTGCACCACGTGGAACATCCATAGCCAGAGGCAGGCCACAGCAGTACACAGAGTGGAGTACCTGTCCGCACAAGATCAGGGAATCAAGTGATCAAACGATGACAAACGCGTGTACGTCCCACGGCGGTATGCACCGTCACCGCCGGCGGCGATCATGATATGCCAGGATTCCCCATTGGCATCCATGTTAGCCAATGAGGGTGCGAACAATGGTCAACACCGCCGTATCATGTGAGGCCAACCGCTAGCGGTATTATGTCACTTCCACAACGAAGGGGCAGATCTACAGTGGGCAGACATTTTGCCATCACCTACGCATCTTGAAATTCCTACTACTCACAATGCAGGGCCTACTAGTCACATGAAGCACCTAGGCCTCTATCCATTCCGTATAGTAGCACACATGAATTACTCTGTTCCCTACTAGTGATGTACATGTACATCTGTCAGGTAGCAGTTATTGTACAGACACCACTTGTGGCAATGGGGACCATGGTGGAGTGTCAGATCATTATCACTTACAGACTCACACGTGCAACTATTCAGGACCTATGTGCATTACTGGATCCTGCACTAACTCCCAGAAATCGTAATCAGCATGCCATTCCAACTGAGGAGCAGGTGCTCTCCGCACTCCATTTCCTGGCCACAGGCTCTTTTCAAGCGACAGTGGGCATGGGTGCTGGTTTCTCACAGCCAATGTTCAGCCAGGTACTGACAAGATTTCTCAATGCATTTGTACAACATCTGCAATCCTTTGTGCGAATCCCCCAAAGTGCTTACCTCCCTACCATCAAGTCTGACTTCTATGCCTTTGCAAACATTCCCCATGTCATAGGTGCCATCGATGGCACACACATACCAATCATCCCCCCAAGAGTGAGTGAACAGGTGTACAGAAACAGAAAGAACTTTGACTCCATGAACATCCAATTGGTATGTACTGCAGACCAGTACATTTCCCATGTGAATGCCATGTTTCCGGGTTCAGTCCATGATTCATTTGTGTTGAGGAACAGTAGTGTGCCACAGAAGATGGAACAACTACAAGAGGACAGAGGGTGGATCATAGGTAAGTTTGCCTGTCACTAACTAACACATTGCAGAAAACCAGCCTGTCTGACTAAGGGACATTACAATGACGACTCTGTATTGAACCATTTTCTAGGTGATTCTGGATATCCAAAATTGCGTTGGCTCCTGACACCAGTGAGGAATCCCAGGACGGATGCAGAAAGGAAATACAATGACGCCCTTGGACGTACTAGGAGGGTGATAGAGCGTACTATAGGTCTCCTGAAGGCTATATTCCGGTGTCTACAAATCTCTGGGGGTTCCCTGGCCAATGGGCCTGATAAGGTGTGTAGAATAGTGGTGGCCTGCTGCATGCTGCACAACGTGGCAGTGAGACATTCTATCCCCCTTTTGGAGGTGGAGGGTGCTATAAGTCCTGATCAGCTACCTCAGAGAGGTGAGGAGAGTGATGGTGAGGATGAG
Organism: Pleurodeles waltl; assembly: GCF_031143425.1. Classification (NCBI taxonomy): domain Eukaryota; kingdom Metazoa; phylum Chordata; class Amphibia; order Caudata; family Salamandridae; genus Pleurodeles; species Pleurodeles waltl. Next base: position 252,758,628 of record NC_090446.1, on the reverse strand, counting down.
GAAGGGGAAGATGTCAATTCCAGGAACCAACTGATACAACTCTACTTCCAATATCTGTGTGGGATTTAAGCCTGTCATTGGGGTTAGTGACTGATACTGTCAGTGTGCTCTGTCACATCCAATCCCCCATTGGTCATGATAGGCGATATATAGACCACTTCTGCATGGTACTGACAGACAATATGTGCATTCCCTCCTTGCCTAATTTAAAACACACAGTACCACCATCAAGCACAAATTGACAATAAAGTTGTTCTCTGCCAGTTTCATCCATACTCCAGTTTGTTCAACATTAAAGACAGGGGACAGTGTTACAGGTGTGAAATGTGTTTTATTGGTAGAATAGAGTGAATTGTGCTATATACAGTGATGGGAGTCATAAGGGTTGGGTGTCTTCAAAACCTACTTGGTGGCAGCCCTGTTGGATGTCTTAGATGGGTCCATTTTGTAGAATAGTACTTCAATTTGCTGTTGGTGAATGGGTGGGATGGTTGCTTTGCATTAGTAGCAGTGTCAATTGTTGGAGGGGGGCTTGTTCTTAGCTGTGTTTCCAGTGCCATATCTTGGCCTAAGATTATGTTTGGGCGCCTGCTGAGGAGCTTCTTGGGGTGGCATGGTTGGCCCTTGTGATTCCTGGGAGGGTTTTTCCTGTGCTGTTTCTGCTGCTTGGGTCATCTGTTGCTGGTTGTCCAGGGCTTTTGTGGGGGCCTCTTGTCCGGTGTGGGTGTCAGACTGTTTGTTTACCAACTGCAGCAGTGCTCCAGCAATGGTGGCCATTGTGGCATTGTGCTCTTTCCACTGCTCCATAGCCTGTTGGTGTTGTTCCAGCTGCATCCTCTGACTTTGCTCCAGAGTGGACACAATCTGTGCCAACCTGTCTTGGGTATGTTGGTAGGCCCCCAATACCTCTGCAATAACGTCCTGGGCTGCTGCATCCATCCGGTGCCCTACCCCCTGACCCACTGGAACACTTGAACTTGTCCTAGCCCCCTGTGCCTGTGTCCCCTGTGCAGGTCTTGACGTGCCACTTGTACTGGGGCCCTCGCCTTCCTGCATGTTGGGAGTGGGAGACTGTGGCCTCTGTAGCTGTGTTCCACCAGTCTGTGCCCTGGGAACACTGGAGGGTACGCCTCACTTGGCCTGCTGGTCTTGACTGGGTGCTAGGGGTGACAGTGGTTTCCTGGGTGGGGCTGCTGCATAGTGAGAATCCAGGACTGTGTGTGGGGCCTGCCTGCTCATCAGTGTCCACGGATCCTTCACCATAGTCTTGTGATGTGCCTCTGTCTCCCTGGAGTGCTGTGGCACTCTTTGTCCCCTCCATTAGGGTTGCATGGGTGGTGGTGCCTGTTGGGGGGTAAAAGACATGTCTGTTACATATGCCTGAAGGTTTGAGGTGTACAGAACTGGGCCATTTTGGGCTGGTGTTACTTTCAGTGGCCTTCAAGGGTCTCTTTCTGAGGTGGACATTGCATTTAGTGGCAGTGGTGGGGTTGCATTGTGGTGGGGGGTATTATTTCATTGTGGGTACGTGCAGGGGTGGGTGACTGTGCACAGCGGGAGTGATGTGGGCCTGTTAGTGGGTTGTAGTTGATGGCAGGTGGTGGATGTGGTGGGTAATGGCTGGGTGGGGTGTAGGTCGAGGTGGGTGTGGGTAGGGTGTGGTGGTATATGCATTGCAGATGTGTTGTATATGGGGTAATTGTAGATGACTTACCTGAGTCTATTCCTCCAGTGAGTCCCTCTGGGTGCAGGATGGCGATTACCTTTTCCTCCCAGTCGGTGTAGTCGGGTGGTGTTGGTGGCGGTCCTCCCCCAGTCTTCTGCACTGCAATGTGGTGCCTAGATGCCATGGCTATGACCTTCCCCCGCAGGTTGTTCCATCTCTTCCGGATGTCGTCCCTGGTGCGTGGATGGTGTCCCACTGCATTCACCCTGTTCACAATGGTCTGCCACAGCTCCAATTTCCGCGCGATGGGTGTGTGCTCCACCTCGGACCCGAATATTTGTGGCTCCACCTTCAGGATCTCATCCACCATGTTCCTTAGCTCCCTTTCGGTGAAACGTGGATTTTTTGGGGGGGACATGGTGAGTGTGGTGGATGGCGTCGGAACTGGGGACAGGGTATGGGTGCTCCTGTGTGGGTCGATATGCGTGTCCTGTATGCTGGCTTTCGCTGTCTGGCTCTGGTGCTCTCAGTCTTCTGGTCCTGGTTTCGTTGCAAGGGATTGTGGGGTGTGTCTGGGGATGTCTTATGGGCTTCTGGATGTGTGTCAGGTGTGTGGGTGATACGCCTAACCAATGTGTGCACTTGTTGCTGTTGTGTCCACTTGCAGCCCGTGGTGATCGCAGCCGCCAATGGTCATCTGGCCTCCACTGTCCGCTGAGGTGATTTGTGCATCATTGTTTGGAGGGCGGGATGTGAGTGTGCTTGGTGGTGGCGGGGTGGGGTGGGCCAGGATTCCCCTCGACAGGGTCCTGGCGGGGAGTGGTGGTATGGGAATTTTTGGTGGGGTTGGGTTTTTCAATCATTATATGGCGGGTTTCCATTCGCCGCCAACGGCGGGATTCTGTTCACCGCCGACAAGGCGGTCGGCGGTCTTTCCCGCCATGTTCATAATGACCGCCTATGTTCCTTAAAAATGGATGTGAGGATGCATTTTGAACTTGAACAGCTACTCATGCTCGGTAAATGATCACTTGCAGTAGTTTCTTTCCCCAACTTACTCCATTTTGTGTGAACAAGCATAATTGAGTTATTATTGGTAATTCTGCCTCAAAGAGTAATGCAGAATTACCAAAATCACTCTGATTACTCCTGCGTGATTGAAATTCTGCGAGGCCTAATAGTGAACACAATGAATATTCCAAGTAACTTTAAAATTATTATTTGATTGTCTCTCTATGTCACTATTTGTACCAATTAATCTAGTGCAAAAAGATCACGTGATGGACAGAATGCTGAACAATCTCAAACATCCACCCCCAGTACAGATAGCTGCGCATAAAACTATGGTTTTTTGGCTATCCATGCCATTCCTGTTTGGACCCAGCCATATGCAAATCAGTTTTGACCCTGTTCCCTATGGGAACAGCCCAGCCTGAACTGCCAAGCCAGGTACTCCCTGGACCTGAAACAAGCATCCTAAGACCAGTTTCAGGGTATCACTCTTCATCATCCAGGCTAGGTTGACTCTAGTGGCATGGGGAGCAAGGGACCCAGGTCTGGGTATACCCTTCCCAATTAGGACAATAAATGCAAATAGAACAAGTGATGGACTGAATACTGAACAATGTCAAACATTCACCCCCTGTCCAGAGATCTGGGCCTAGATGTGGTGAGCAAAACACCACTGGGTTAAACCCAGATCTTTGTGACTGTGGTGAATTTTTGCATTGTTCAGCATTCCGTCCGTCATCTGTTCTTTTTTGCTTTTGTTGCCCTATGTGGGAAGGGTACTTCCAGACGAGGGTCCTGTGCTCACTGCGCCATTGGATTCAAGCTAGCTTGGTTGATGAAGGGTGATACACTGAAACCAGTCCAGGATGCTTGTTTCTGGTCCAGAGAGGACCTGGCTTGGCAGTTCAGGCTGGACAGTTCCCATGGGGAACAGGGTCAAGACTGATTTGCATATGGCTGTGTCCAAACTGGGGTGGCGTGATGAGCAAAAAAACAATGGATTAAACATAGATCTTTGTGACTGGGGGTGATTATTTGCATTGTTCAGCATTCCGTCCATCATCTTTTCTTTTTACCAACTGATCTCCTTCAGAAATGTTTACAATTTCTTGAAGAACAAGGCGGAGTGCCCATTCTCATTAGCATTACACAACCTGTGTATGGAGGTATTTATTTAACTAAGGGGCATATTTATACTCTGTTTGTGCCATTTATGCATCATTAATTTTGACGCAAAAACGGTGCAAATCTAACTCCATATTTATATTTTGATGCTAGACCTGTCTAGCATCAAAATATCTAGGAGTTAACATCGTTTTTAGGATGCGTAACCCACCTTGCGTCAATGAGATGAAAGGTAGGCGTTCCCATGACTCTAAGCCCATAGCACTGTATATTTATACCCCGTGCCAAAATGATGCACGAGTGGGAGGCCGACCCAAAAAATGATGTTAACTTCATTTTGCATCAAATTGTAATGCCTGGGTCTGACCTGACATTAAAATGAGGCACATACACCACTGCTTAAGGAAAATTCACAAAAGGAACATTTGCTACCTCCAGGACAACATGGAAGTCTAAATGCTCCAGCTAGGTACATGCCGCAGACGTCTGAAACAACAGCAGCTCCCTCCACAACAGCAACCCCAAACACCACCACAGCACCCAACAGGCAACACAGAAGGCAGGGGAGGATATTTCGGCAGAGGACAACCTTCCTTGGCCTCAGCGAGCAAGACATTACAAGGACTTACCGTCTCAACCTGGAGTCCATTCTACGTCTGCTGAACCAGAATGCGCCAGACATCACAGGCGGGCTGCAAACTCCCAATAACATACCCCCTATCACAAAGCTCCTTACTGTTCTACACATGCTGGCTTCTAGATCTTTTCAGACAACAGGGGCACTAGTGCCCGGTGTCTCCCAGCCATCAATATCAGTTTTCCTGCCTATAGTCCTAGATGTCATCATCGGCCTCACACCCCACCACATCTGCTTCCCAAACACCCAGCATCTGCAGCTTAAGACCAAGCAAGGCTTCTGTCTAATTGCTGGGTTTCCGCATGAGCTGGGTGCAATGGACTGCACCCATGTACAACTCGTGCCACCTACTGACAGAGAACATCTCTATAGGAACCGCAAGCACATCCATTGGATTATTGTGCAGGCTGTTGTGGACCACCATGGGCTCTTCACGAACATCTCAGCCAAGTATCCCGGCAGCTTCCATGATGCATTCATATTCAGGCACTCCAACATCAACGAGCTGTTCCAGGATGGACAAAATGGCAATGGCCTACTTGTCAGTAAGTCAACCAACCAATCAAAACACACACAACACACCAACCCTGTAGGAAAAATAACATATACACCACAACAAATACACATGGGCACGGGACCACAGATGTACTGGCAACAACACATATGCAACTTGCCGCAGTACACTGCAATGATTGGACATCACAAGGGCAGACACCCACATGTACCTAACACAGCCACAAACTAACAGTCACAGCACGTGAAGGACAGGTGGAGCTATGTCCCCTTTGCATACAGAAGAAGACCACAAACCACTACAAGTGTCCATTGGTTGACAACTAAATATACTTCTCACACATTAGACCAAACCAACAATAGCTCTACCATGTGAATGGCATATGGCATGGCCATGTAAAGAAATCACACCTAGGCACATCCCCACCTCATTCATGGTGTGCAAGACTCAAGCACGATCTACATCAAATGGCACCCAAGTGGTGCCATCAACAACTACATCTCATCTACTTATACCTGACATACCTGTAGGAGGCACATACATCTGTCGAATGCATTGTATTGCACACCTAAGAAGACTAATGCACCTGCCATTAAAGACTATGGACAGAATCATGAGAAATGGTGCCACAACTACTCAACTGATGCCTCACATGCCCCACTTAGCGCCCCCTAACACCATCATTCCTGTACTGTAGACTATCAGGAATGGTGTTGATTCACTGCTAAACTGTAAAGTACATGGATGTCCTAGTAGGCCCCTGTAGGAGTATGGGGGACATGACTGGCCATACATGCATTGTACTAAGTGACACTTTAGAAATATAGCTGGGCCCTCTCCCATAGTCTGCACTGTGCATGTGTATTAAGTCTGGCTGAAAATCCAATTACTAAGAAGCTAAGACATGCACCTGTACCAAATGTTATCATCATACTAATATGTGATACACACCCTTGGACACCTCGTGCACTCATCATGAGTTTTTAGGCCGTCGGAGGGTGTTCGGGAAACTTCTACTGTTGTTAGACCGCCATTGCGGTCTAAACACCAACTGCCCTATTAGGAGTTCACCACTGGGCCCATGGGTGGAAATAGTGATTCTGCCTGCCGGCCCAGCTGGGAAGAGGGCCTAAACATTGAAGCCTGTTGGTAATTGAGCCGGCTGAAATGTGGCATTGTGGCGGGTGCAGCAGCACCGGCTGGGCTTTCAACTGCCTGTAATTTGTGCAGTGGAAAGCACTACAAGGCTGGCCATGGGGACCCAGCACTGCCCATGCCAAGTGCATGGCCAGTGCAAGGGCCTCCAGGGGACACCGGACATCCCCATTCAACCAGTCCTTGTATGACGGTGGAACAGCCATGCAAAGGATGGCTGATTGGAGAGTCCAAATCTGGCAGTGCTGCACTGGTGGGCTAAGACAGCCAGACTGCCAGGCTGCTGGCTGGTGGCAACCTGGCGATGTTGGCGGTCTAACCGTGGTAGAGCCACACGATCATAATGTGGTGGTCATACTGCCACGACCGTGGCGGTCCAACCACCACTGTGGCGGTCATTCTGACCGCGGCGGGCGGCGGTAGCCGCCCGCCATGCGGTCACCGCCATTTGGCCGCTCCGCGGTCAAAAGTCCGCAGAGGCCATTCTGACTTTCCCGCTGGGTCGGCGGGCGCCCGCCAAAGAAGCGCCCCCCGGCCCAGCGGGAAAGGCCCTGCAACATAGAAGCCGGCTCCGAATGGAGCCGGCGGTGTTGCAGGGGTGCGACGGGTGCAGTTGCACCCGTCGCGATTTTCACTGTCTGCTAAGCAGACAGTGAAAATCATGCTGGGGCCCTGTTAGGGGGCCCCTGCACTGCCCATGCCAGTGGCATGGGCAGTGCAGGGGCCCCACGACACCCGTTCCCGCCATCCTATTCCTGGCGGTAAAAACCGCCAGAAACAGGGTGGCGGGAAGGGGGTCGGAATCTCCATGGCGGCGCTGCAAGCAGCGCCGCCATGGAGATTCAGCCAAGACAGGGGAAATCCGGCGGGAAACCGCCGGATCCCCTTTTCTGACCGCGGCTTTACCGCCGCAGTCAGAATGGGCAGGGAAGCACCGCCAGCCTGTTGGCGGTGCTTCCGTGGTCATCTACCCTGGCGGTCGATGACCGCCAGGGTTGGAATGACCCCCATAATGTTAGACCTGGCCACCAATAATGAGCTTGCAACAATGATATTGTAGCCGCTATACCAGCATGAGCCGAAGGAACTCCCTCATACACTGCTTTGATCAATTCTGATCTTCGATCTTTGTTGGGAATCTCGTGATTACCCACACCTGGTATTATAGCTATGGCTGAAAACAAGTTGGCCATCCGGTAGGAATGTTTAGCAGGAAATACTTTTGGCAAGGGCGTGCCATCAGCCGTGGCTGTCACAGCAGTCCATATTTCATTGTGCGGTTTCATCCTAGAACGAGCTACTGCAGCGACAGAAGGTGTAGCTACTGTTGATTTGGCTGCTTCTTCAGCCAGTGTATTCCCACCAACGTGTATTCCAATGTGCTGGTGTCCAGGTGTATGTACAATATGGACATTTGGTAGAGTTTCCTTCAGGTCCGCTACGTTCCCCCACAGAAGTCTGTGTTTGATTGTGTTACCTTTGGAATCCTTGTACCCATTTTGGTGCCAGTAATGCAGATATTCATTGAAGGACTGGACACAATAATACGAATCACAGACAATCAGTGTTAGCTGTTCAGGATCCGTATGTTCCAGTGCCATCACCAGAGCCTTTAGCTCTGCTAGTTGTTCAGTGCAATCCCCTAGGGTTTGCATGAAGGTATGTTGTGGATAGAATTGACTACCCTCCATGTAGCCGCTTACGACTGTGCAAGCAGTGGAGTATTGATGCTTTGTGCCTTTAGCAGGTTTTGCTGAGCCATCAGTGTACATGACTCTATGATACTGATCAATAGGCAATGTATTTGCCGTACCTGTGTATTCTTGTTCATATGGCAAAAATTCTTGAGTTTGTAACTTTGAGCCCAAATATAGTCAACATCAGTGGCTTTCAAAGACGTTGCCCATTGGTTCCAATGTGGATTTAATGCTTTAGCTCAAGTGCTGGGATTGGAGAAATGACAATAAAGTGGTTTCATAGGCTAAGGGTCTTTCTTTAATGACAGCCAACTGAACTGCAGTGAGAATTTTGTCAGTGGGAGCAAAACGTTGTTCTGCTATAGAGAACAAATGGGATTTGCATGCAGTCGGGACTGTCTCACCTTCATTGAATGTTACATGGGTGAAACCAATGGCACCAGCAATTACTATGTTGACCAGATGGTTTTTATTGTCCCTAGTGTGTAGGTGTTGGGCTGCAACCATGTCTTGTTGCAATTCTCTGAGGATGCGTGTGTGTTCGACTGTCCAGAATTTACTGGAGAATTCAGGATGTATCTAGTCATATAAGGGTTTGATGCGTGATGCATAATCTGGAATGCATGTTCTGCCAAAATGTAGAAAACCCAATAACAACTGGAGTTTTTTATGGTATTTGGAGGTTGTAACTGCGCATTTTTTAAGAATTGTGGCGCTAGGCTCTTTCCTTCACTTGATCATTTGTATCCCAGAAACAGGACACTAAGGAAGGCTATTTATTTATTTAAGTTGAATTTATGGCCGAATTCAACAAATCCTACAACATTGCCGGCTACTCGTCTTTGATGTTGCAGTAATTCATCATCCATAAGGTAGATGTCATCTACATAGGACAATGCTTCAGGTTCAATATTGAAGTTACATGAGCCACTAGCAGTCCTGGACTGTTCTTGTACCCCTGTGGTAAACAACTGAATTTTTACTGGGAGCATAGTGCACTGAAATTAGTTAGGTCTCTTCTCTCAGGTGCTATATTTTGGCAGAAGAAGCCATTTGAAATATCCAATGTTGTTTTGTATTTTTTGGACACTATGGGGGTCATTACAACCCTGGTGGATGGCGGAGAACCGGCGGTAAGACCGCCAACAGGCTGGCGGTCTTACCTAGGTGAATTATGTAACCGTCATGGTCATCCGCCGGTTCTCCGTCCCGCCCGCCAGGGTGGAAACGACTGCCGGGCTGGAGACCTGAGTCTCCAGCCCTGCGGCCGTCAGTATACCACCGGCGGTATTTGGACCTGGCTTACTGCCATAGATTTCCAGCGGTTTGAACCGCCATGAAATCCATGGCGGTAAGCACTATGAGTGCCAGGGAATTCCTTCCCTGGCACTGATAGGGGTCTCCCCCACCCCCCACCCCGACTCCCTCCCCTACCCCCCACCACCCCTGCCACCCCCCAAAGGTGGCAGGGCCCCCTCCCCACCCCGACCCCCAACATAACATTACGGACACACACCCGACACACATGTAAGCACCACCAACACACACACGCACACACCCTGACATACATGCCCACAGCCACACACACTGTCAGGCACGCACACCCACATTGAAACATACACGCACACATCCATGCAGACATATCTACAGACATATATGCACTCATTCCCATACACACAACACCCCCGCAAGCATACATGCACTCACACGCCCCCTCTACATACACCCGCGCACACCCCCATGCACCCACACAACACACAACACCCGCCCACCCCCCTCCCCTAACGGACGATCGACTTACCTGGTCTGTCGATCCTCCAGGAGGGGCCGGGCGCCATGGGGGCAGCTCCGCCGACACCGCCACGCCAACAGAACACCGCCACAGCGAATCACAGGACGTGATTCGCTGGGCGGTGTTCTGTTGGCGTGGCGGTGGAGGTGGAGCAACCTCCACTTTCCCACCACCCGCAAGTATGGCTGTTGGCGGCTCTCCGTCGGAATAACGACGGAGAGCAGCCAACAGTCATAATACGCTGAGCGGCAAACCGCCTGCACAGGCGGTCTTCTGCACAGCGGTCCCTCGGCGGTCTTGCAAAAAGACCGCCGAGGTCGTAATGACCCCCTATGTTATTCATAAGTGCTTTGCTATGAGAGTTTTGTATAGCATATGTGCGTGTATGACTGTTGAAATGGTTGTAGTCTAGGACTATCCTGTATGAATGGTACGGTTTAGCTACAGGGAAAACAGGATCATTCATTTGTGAGACACAGGGTTCGATTAAGCCCTGGTACTCTAGTTGTGTGAGGATTTTCCTCACGTGTGCTTTAGCATCATGTTTTATTGGGTATTGGGGTTGACGCTGGGGTTGATTCTTAATCGGAATTACATGATGGGGGAATCATTATCCCACCCTACGTGGTTGCTATATACCGTGGGTGCCTGCGCCAATGCCTAATTAATGGCATAGGATTCTACGAGCTTGTCTGGAACAAGAGGCGAGAAAGAAAGTGTGATAATCTCTTCCCCATATCGGCAAGTGGTTACAAATTCAGGTGGCCAATCTTTCTCGGCCAGTAAAATATCATAAATTTTAATGACGCAGTCCCAAAAGATTGCATCAATTGTGCGTTCCATGTCTCCTTCTAACTGTATTGTTACTTTGTACACCCTGTCAGGGGTAGAGACACGCATGTCTGCAGTTTCAACTTGTAAGAAGTCATCAGTTGCTTTCACCTCCAGATGCTCATGAAGATTCAGGAGAACTATTGTGACCTCTGCTGCTCTGTCGAGCAGAGCTGGTGCCTATGTCTTGTTCTTCAATAGAGCCCTCCTCTTGAGTGGCATGACGAATCTCAATTGCTGACATTTTTTTCTTTTTAAATTGGGGTTTTTGTTGGGGAAATATCTCTTCTTCTTTAACAGAAACTTCTGTTGAACGTTCTGATTCCTGTCAGATTCTGTCTTGTTTTCACATACTCAGTTCTCCGCTCTGACTGCCCATCTCTCTTACTGCGCTTGTCCATTGAGTTCTGAAAGGAGCGAGACTGGCGTGTATCAGCATATTGATATCTGTCTTGCATTTTTATATTATCTCTGTTCCTGCGATTATATCTATTCTGAGGGGGTGACCGAATGCAGAGATTCTCCTTTTCTTTTTTAGGTGTTTGTTGTTTTTTATCCCAGCATTTTTTCGAACCCTCAGGTGCTTACTTGGTAGAATCTTAATTAGATTTACCCTGAAACTGTGGTTTCATGGATCTGGCCCCTAGACTATCTCAACCAATACTAGAGTAGGTCTCCACGACAATCTTTGGCAGCTCACGTTTTTCATCCCGTACAGGAACGTCCTGGAGCCGCATATGCACTGCTAGTGCTACTGCTTCCCCTTTAAGGCTACTTAGTATAATGGAAGATACAGTGGCAAAGTTGCCCATAAGTTGCATCCCCAAGTCTAGCGCCGGGGCAACCTCATATTCATCTTGAATTTGTTTTAACACTTGGAAGATTGGCAAGTGTCGGTGTACCGTGTACAGTAGTACAGAGCGTGGCAAATACTGTGCCCCAAGTATTGCAGTTATCTACTGTGGGAACCACCCCAAATGGCAAGGACATAGTTAATATTCTACGCTTATCCTGAGGTCCCGTATTGGGAAATACTGCTTCCCGTGCATTTATTTTTTGAGCTAACCAAAATGAAATCTCTTCGCATTTGGCGGGTACCTTACCCATGATCGAATGTACAGTCACAGGATTAATACCTGGTGTTGATGTATGTGGTTGCACAAGGGCAGCAGGTGCTGGTTTTGTATTTAATGTTTGCATTAGAAACTGTACTAATAGTCTGTATATTGCTGTAAGCTCAGTATATACGCTGGGAACCTCAGCTACTGTCAAGGTTGCCTCATCAGGGTGCAGTGTATATGTGGCCAATAAAGGCCAGGTAGGACCATCATTACCAAGAGGACCTAGCCTAACATGAAGGTATTTGGCAGGGAACCATCAAGCCAATTATTGTCTTGTTAAAATAGAGGTATTTCTAAATATGTATAAGGTCTATATTGTGCAGGTGTATTTGCAGGGGTATAATGGTGAAATGTATTTGTGTTCCCATCGACTGCTGGAAATGTGACCCAAGAATATTACATTTCTGTTCTGTGGGCTGCATGAGCTTCAACAGCAAATGTAACTGGACCCCTCTAGGCTGTTAGGCCATGTGCTAATAAATGTGCTGTAAGGGGCGGTCACATATTGACTGCAATTGCAACCCGTTGTGGGTTCGCCATGGTGAATGGTAAAGTTAGTTCAGAGATAAGCATACCAAATGATGATTATCCTTTTAAGGTTCAAGCTTGAACAACCTACAGCTTTAGTAAGTATTCCCTACTTAGCTGAGGAAGAAAATCCTCAATACCACGGACGTCTCTGTATATAGTACTGAGGTGTCTTTGCATGTAGTGAGACAGAGATACTCAGAAGGACCCGACAATTAGTGCCTGGCCAAACGTTGGTGGCGCCATGTCGCGTAAGTTCTCATTATCCCAATGAGACTACTGGATTTGGGCGGCAGAATCACCTGTACTGCTGGGGACTATGCCTGATCCAGCACCATGTCACACCTGTCAGCCTAATTCAGGTTTATTCTGGCTAACTAGCAGTGCCTCATCTCCACCCAAGAGCAGCGATGGTCGGGGCAACCGAGTGCATGACATACATGACTCCTCATGGAAATCGTGGTCACTCAAAACTCATCTGTTTCTCTCAGTTACATTAGTCTCACGTATGCAAGGACAATCAGAGGCAAAGTAAAGTTCAATAAGGGTTTATTGAAGTAACTGCATGTTAGATAATGAATCATGCATTGTAATAACTAGGACGATGAAGCACAATAAGACTGAAATTGTGGCAAGAAGAGTAAAACACAAGAATAACGCTACCATATTGTCACTAAGGTTTGTAGGGATAGTTCCTACCTAAGCTATGTTAGAGCACAGCATGTTAAGCTCTAGTTCTGCCTTTCAGGTTCCCACTTGGGAAGACATCATCCCTCATACCTGAGCAGGTGGCCTGTAGTCTACATGAGCAGCTGTAGTGAAGCAATCAGCATACAGTTGTAGTCATCTGTCTGGAATCTCCCTCTAACGTATGTGGGTCAAAGTACCATTTTTATAACAAAACAACTGATGTTCCAAGAGAGGATCCCCACGTAAGAGTGTGTATGTTTCTGTGAACATTGGAGACAAAGTGTACCACTTTTGCCGGCAACCCATCTTACTGCAGCCTTCAGAAAAGCACAGAGTGAAAGAAATGTCTTATTCAAGAACGCAGTGCTGACCTAGGCGAAGAACAGCTAGATAGATAAAATAAAACAAGACTGCAAATGTGGCTAATGTTAAAATAATATAACAAAGCTGAACAAAATATATCTAGGCTAAATTGCACAGCGGCAGGCCTAGTTTGCTTTACTAACTTGTATATAACTAAAGCTAAAAATGGCTATACAACGCCTCTCAAATCTTTAATACATTTCACCCTCTTATCTTTGCAGCTGACCAAGGTTATGTCATAGAGCCGTCGGTCATGACACCACTTGCAAATCCAACAACCAATGAACAGCATACCTACAACGAAGGACACAGGAAAAAACGCAATGTGGTGGACCTTTGGACTTCTCAAATCCAGGTTCAGGTGCCTGGACTTGATAGGAGAAAGCCTCCTGTATGCTCCTCCTCTGGTATGCAAGATTATACTGGTATGTGCTAACCTGCACAACATTTGTGTTAGAAACAATTTCCCCTGGGATGGGAAAGCTGATGTCCACAATGAGGAGGAGGAGGATGATGGAGCTGAGAATCTTGAGGGGGAACAACTAAACACAGCGGTAGGAGCTTGCAAGAGACTGACCATTATTGGGAACTTTCAGACCTGGCCAACAAAAAAAGTACTTAGTTAATACCTCCAAAAAATATTTGTTTAACCACATTCATCTTGGTCTACTCATTGTCCATTACATATACCATTGGAATGTGACTCGAACCTCAGAGAGTGTGTCAGAAACACAAAAACAAGTAAGGTACAAACATCCTTGGTGATGTCGGAGGTTCTGCAGACTCCATCTCACATATCAGTGATATCCAATTGCCTGGCATGTGACTTCTGAAGGCCTAGATCCATGCACCACTACATATATTGTGCCATCATGTGAGGAAGCTGCAATTTTATAGGCCATTTACTACTACAACACCATGCCTCACAGGATGTATGCAAGGGAGCCACACAAAAGGTAGGATCTGTCAAGAAATGGAGGTTAAGTAATGTTAGAACTGAACACTGACACTACTCTGTGTGGTTGTAGCTTTTTGCCTTCATGGAGCATGTGTGTCAAGGGGGACCCATCATCAGTAACGATTCACCTTCAGTAATTGCTCATGGAATGTAATCAATGTTGGAAGCTGAGCCTGCACCCTGTGTCAATGGGAATATGTTCTGGCACTGCATTTGGCCACATCCCTGACACATGGAGGACTGTAAATCATGAATGGCACATACACATTAGCTGGGGAATGGCCAATGGCTTAGCAGTGACATAAAGCAGCTAGGGGTATTGAATCCATATACAAACACATAACAGATTCTATGAATTTTAATGGGAGAATGCTCAATGGTAGTCTGGCTGGAATGTAGGCAGAATGTGTAACCCACACTGTCTAAATAGGATGCACACCTGTTACACAAATTGGCTTGTTTCACATATTCCTACTGCTAATAATTAGAAATATATGAAGACAATTGTATGGTTGTCCATCTTAGGTAGCAACGGGAATGCCATTATCCACAATGATTGACCCTTGTCTGCAGGTCTACACAGTATGCTATGTATAACAACATTTCACAGCACATAGAAATACAAAGCACTCATTGTCACTTACATGACAGATCCATTGCATGGTTCCAAATGTAACTAAATAGCTCTTACATGTACTGGCCTCCACTGTATCACAATCAGGTGTGGCATGGGTGAATATGTGCAGTATTGATCTATACTGTCAGAGACCCACATCACACTGAGTGGAAGTAGATATAGCCATATCGGTAGCATCTGGCAAAGGATAAATACAGCACATAGAAGATGACACACCTCAACATCATTCAGTTATGGTAAGAGTCAGCTAGGTTGTGGCATGCTGGGAGAATTGCATTGCCATATCCAACGGAGGATGTGGATGGACAGCTCTGAGAAACCCACAAGTACTTGCTGATACAACACGCCTTGTCACATGGAAAGTGCTGCAGCATGTGTGATGTCATATGTGCGGGCACTAATTACATCTCACTAATATCGCCAATGGGATAGTAACTACTAAGTTGACAGTTGTAGGATAAGGGAATATCTCCACATTACACAAGTCACATCTTGTATCCTGTCCCTATATCACCAGACAATGTTGCTGTAGAAAATGTGTACAAGGTGCTAGCAGACAAAAGACTGGGAGCAATGGAGGACGGAATACATACCTCACCAGTTATAGCTGAAAAAAAGGGATAATGACCAGACGTACACCCAAACAGACACTGCAACACAGTGGTACCACATTGTATGTGACAGTCATGACTAACATGATGTTGTTCAAATCCCAGTATACATTTGGAGGCAGGCACACATATGCCCAAAGATCTAGGCACACATGTACCACCATAATGGGCCAGCCATGGTAATGTGTATGGATTCAGTACAAAAGCTAACCTAGCAGCAAAATAATGGCATAGATATCATAAAACCTGTGAGAGTAAATATTTTCTCATCAATTGTGTAGTGAAATACAGAACATAGGTGCCAGTGATGTGACTACACAGGCAATAATTAAACAAACAACTTCTGTCTATACAGGAAGATATTAATGTGAGCTTGCACATCCCATTGACATAGCAATGTTGTGATGTGTTACACAAATGACACAACACATGTTTATACAGACACATGGTGTATAACACTCTTCACCAACAGACGTGGCCATAACATCTGCAGCAACTAAGATGCATGGGAAACTACATGACACATGTGTAGCTGCCCTATAACTAGTTAAATATGATAAGTAACCAGTGAGTAGACACATATGCACACTCAACTTGACAGGGGATACGTGATGTCAATGGAGTCTCAGTCCACTGCATACTCTGAGTACAAAATGTAATGGCTGACACATGCCTTGGCATGTGTTTGAGACAGGGGCTAAATACAAATGTTTGTCGGTATGTATACATATTTTGCCCAGAGACATAACTATGTAGTCTACCTGCTACTCACTATTCATACAGATATGTACACACAAGCACACATGTGACAACATTTATGTGGACACAGTGTAGGAACACATGCAGATATGCACAAAGTATGAGTGAGTGCCTTCAGCTAACTCATGAATGCACATATTGGTTAAACATACCAATGACACTGTAATGACAATAATGCATAGACTTGCACATGTAGCCAAAAAAACATATACCACATAGTAGGACAGCCCATATAACATGTGAATAGAATCAGGGTGCATTCAAGAGCTGCAATGGAAAAAATGACGCTATTCCAATAGGCGTAAAAAAAAAAACGCAAATGCATCAACACCACACTGCTACGTGGAGAAAATGATGCCTGGGCCATAAGCATCAATTCAACGTTACCACTACTCTCAGTGCACCATGAAGAAAAATCGACGCATGACTCTCATGCATCAAAAAGCCCATGCATGATGCAAAAAACGTGACGCGCACGCCCAGGAAGTGATGTACCAGGACATCAGTCCTGCAAGCATGGTACAGTAAGTGAAGTTTCACTTTCACTTCACAGTCTGTTCACCTGTGACTGTGGGTGTTTGCGTTTTAGAGGTGCTGATGGATTTGTAGTGTGTTTGGAGGTCTTGTTGTGTTCCTTGTGCTGTGTCCTGTATTCTTAGTGTCTAAATTGTCTATTTACTTGTAATTTGTATTAAAAATGTACTGTTTTTCTCATTGTATTGTTGGGTGTCTGTCTGGGGTAGTTTAGTTGTTGGGATAGTTCGGGGAGCTTGGGGAAGTTGTTGGGCTTCAGTTTCCTTTTCTTATTTTGTTTTGGGTGACATCCTTTCCCCGTTGGAAATGTCTGGGAAGGGTAGGATGGGGAGGATGTCTGCTGATGATACGGGGTGTGCTCATATGGTTGGTGGTCCATTACCTACCTCTGATGCTGCAACTGGGTGGCTCGGTGATCCTCGGCTACCCCATTGAGGCAAGGCGGCTGCAGTGGGGCATGGTGGTCTACCAACTTACACGCATTTTCAAGACAGGACGTAATGAGAACCAGCTGAAGCATCGGTGGGCAGATGTGGTGGCAAGGGAGCAAATCTGCTGGACCATTTGGGCAGTGAAACCTCAGAACTGTTAATAAGTCTCCCATTGCCATACAATCAGCTACATTTAACATTTGACTGACAGTTGCAGATAAGTCTGAGTGCTGCATGTAATGGTTGTGAACATGTTGTATGCAACCTGTATGAAGAGTCTCTGCGCCACTTGAGGCCTGCAGTCCAAATGTACAACGATTCAGCCAATGTAGGACACATGTATGACGAACCCTGCATAAGCATCATGAAGGGGAATATTTAAGATCCCCTAACGCAACCTTTGTGCTGCCATAGTGTCATATTATTGATGGAAAGGCGGCACAAACCTGCCATTCACCCATGTCTTTACAAAGTGGTGCAAACCATAGCCGTTCTGGTGCAAAGTGGGTCCCAAAATTAGCACAAAGAATTAAACGAGATTGCTGCACCCCATTTGTGGTGGATTTCTTAATGCCTGCTCTTTGCAGGCATTAAACATATGCTCCCATTATGATCAATGGGCCTCTGGGTGTTTAGCAGGACCAGCAAAAAAACGTTTGACGCTAACCATGCAAAGCGCCAGACTACTGGCAAACAATTTTGACGCTACTCCCCCTAACTACCACCATGGTGCGCAGTCTATTGGTGACGGCATACACATGGTGGTATCAGGAGTGCACTAGGGCCCGCACATCAACAAGCACAGCACTAGGTGCTGCGTCACTTCCATATATATGGGCCAAAGTGTAGCGATGCATGCACAGTTAACATTTTCAATAAACAGCTAGGAATGATTCCTGCGCCATGAAACAGGCATGAAAGGGTGTGTAAAAATGAGATAGGGAGGGCAAAGTCAGAGTCACAACATATTTTCTTATGTGTTAGACTAGGCATCATTGGCATGGTCTCCCCTAACTTTTTGCCTCTACTTCCCAGGTTGTTTCTGTGTGCTGGACTCTGGTTTTGCTGTTTTGTTTGCTCTGGACACTTTTACCACTGCTGACCAGTGCTAAAGTGTAGGGCCCATATTTATACTTTTTGAGGCAAAACTGCGGCAACGCAGTTTTGCGTCAAAAAAATTAGCGCCGGCTAACGCCATTCTGAAGCACCATGCGGGCGCCGTATTTATTGAATGACCTTAGCCAGCGTTAGCCGCCGGCACCGTCTGGTGTGCGTTAAAAAAACGACATACACCAGGCAGCGCCGGCGTAGGGGGATATGGGGCTTGGGCGTCAAGAAATGGGGAAAGTCAGGTTGAGGCAATTTTTTCGCCTCAACCCGATTTGCGCCATTTTTTGCGACTCCCAACCCCCATAGAAATGACTCCTGTCTTAGCAAAGACAGGAGTTATGCCCCCTTGCCCAATGGCCATGCCCAGGGGACTTCTGTCCCCTGGGCATGGTCATTGGGCATAGTGGCATGTAGGGGGGCACAAATCAGGCCCCTCTATGCCACAAAAAAATTAAAAAATAAATACTTACCTGAACTTACCTTAATGTCCCTGGGATGGGTCCCTCCAGCCTTGGGTGTCCTCCTGGGGTGGGCAAGGGTGACAGGGGGTGTCCCTGGGGGCATGGGAGGGCACCTCTGGGCTCCTTCAGAGCCCACAGGTCCCTTAACGCCTGCCGTTTGCAGGCGCTAAAAAACGGCGCAAAAGCGGCCGTACGTCAATTTTTTTGACCCGCCCACTCCCGGGCGTGATTTTTGCCCGGGAGTATAAATCCGACGCACATGCCTCGGAGTCGATTTTTTAGACGGGAACGCCTACCTTGCATATAATTAACGCAAAGTATGTGTCCACGCTAAAAAATGACGCTAACTCCATGGACTTTGGCGCTAGACGCGTCTAATGCCAAAGTATAAATATGGAGTTAGTTTTGCGTCGAAATTGCGTAAAAAAAAACTACGCAATTTCGGCGCAAACGGAGTATAAATATGCCCCTAAGTGTTTCCTGTATAAATTCTATGTGTACATTGGCTATTCATGATTTGTATTTTTGATTTACCAATAAGTGCTACTAGTGGGCCTGCAGCACTGGTTGTGACACCCACATTATTAGCCCTGTAAACATGGCTCAGACCTACCACTGCAGTGTCTGTGAGTGCAGTTTTAAACTGGCAATTCGACTTGCCTAGGATACCCACCTGCCAAGCCTAAACCTTCCTTTTCTATACATGTAAGGCATCCTTAAGGTAGGCCCTAGGAGGCCCCATGGGCAGGGCGCAGTGTATCTTAAAGGTGGGACATGTACTTATGTGTTTTACATGTCCTGACAGTGAAATAATGGCAAATTTGTTTTTCACTATTATAAGGCCTACCTTCTCATTGGTTAACATGGGGGCTGACTTTAAATATGATTAAAGTGCAAATTTCCTTCGGGAGCAGATAGACTTGTGGAGTTTGGGGTCTCTGAATTCACAATTTAAAAATACATCTTTTAGTGAAGTTGGTTTTAAGATTGTGTGTTTGAAAATGCTACTTTTAGAAAGTAGGCATTTTCTTGCTTAAACCATTCTGTGGCTCGGCTGTGTGGGGGTACAAATACTTTACACCTTGCTTCTGATGTATAGCCTGTCTGCTCATGCCAAGCTACCAAGGGGGTTGAGAGGGGCTTAACTGAGGGTGATTCTCCTTTACCCTGACTAGAGTGAGGGTCCTTGCTTGGGCAGGGGGTAGCCTGACTGCCAACCAAAGACCCCATTTCTAACGCTATGCACGAATTCCAAACACACTGTACGGCTGCTGAGTGAAGGTGTGAAATTTGGGCATATATATGTATGAGAATGTCCCTTATGTACTCAGCAGAGGTTTCGGTGATCTGTAGCATCTCCTGCTGAGTTCATCATTGGCCTTCACATGAATACATGATGTTGGACCACACCGCCATCATGCTGTGATTTATTTATGAATACGCACAGACATGGCTGTGAGTAAGGGGTGCATTAGGGCCCACAAGGACAGAGTAGATGCATTAGGTGCTGCAATACTGTAGTCCTATAGGCCTCTTGGTGTTATCATGCAAGGCCACGTAAGGGAGCTTGGCCATGCACTGGGTCCTGACAGTTCCATTTGACCTGTGCATTGTGTATCTGAGTCAGCCTATGCAATCTCCATGACCACACACATGTGCTGGGTCTGTTCCACTGGCCTGCTGCTCCTCACTGGCAGTATGGGGCTGCACTGCTTCAACTCCATCACTGGCATATCACTCACTAACCTGCAACACTAGATGCATCCTCTGACCACTGAACAAGTGTGTCTGTGCTGAGCCATATTCCTATGTCCATGTACTTTTCCCTCACTGGTTCAAC
Source organism: Pleurodeles waltl (assembly GCF_031143425.1). Classification (NCBI taxonomy): domain Eukaryota; kingdom Metazoa; phylum Chordata; class Amphibia; order Caudata; family Salamandridae; genus Pleurodeles; species Pleurodeles waltl. The sequence goes on along the minus strand of NC_090446.1, from coordinate 252,738,157 downwards.
ATATACCATGGCAACAATAGCAGGACACACACCATTGGCAATACATCCATGTTTCAAAACAGTCACTGTGTAGGTAGGTACAACTATCATCACATGAGTCCACTACCATTGCAATTTTCATAGTGTGACTGACTTGTGATATCACTCATATTTCACTTACTTCATTGAAGGATGTATAATGTCAATCCTTTTGGTTTATCAGTTTGCTATGATAATGATATAGATGTATACTACATCTGATGCAGGCTCACATGCTATGGTTGTGATAATGGGCCAGCCACTGCAACAACCATAGCATGGCCCTCAGGCGGGATATACATGTTCAAGCTGTCCCATATAGTCATGGAGGTGTTGTGCTAACAGGCAGCTGCATGACAATGCCATGTAGAAATGGTGCAGTGAAATGCACCACAGGAGTGTCATGGACAGTGATGGTTTGTAGATGTGTGGGTCTACCTCACCAGAGAGTACGTGTGATTGAGTGATCATTGTTGTTTGTCAGTTTCACTTATCTTCCATTACAATGACTTCCTCACACAGCCTAATATGTTTACACTGAACTATGTTGTCCATTTGAATGAACTTTGCATTTACACTAAGCAATGTTTACCACTCATGTCTTACATGTGGACCTGCCCCATACACCATAGGAGAGGTGGCGAGATTCGAAGACCCCGATGCATCCAGTAATTTTCATATTAAAGCTCCTGTTAGCTACTCCAGGGTTTGGTGTGAGTCAGTCAGAAGTGTGGAATGCAATTAGTGATGTATTTGTCTGGACCAATGATCAGAAATCATAGGAGGATGGATAGTTACATCTTGGGGCATGTGTAAGACTTTCGGGAGCGCGTCCAGGGGTAGGTGTAGCCCCCCGTCGCCAGGCTCTTTACATGTGTTAAACAAACCTGGCCAATGGCCCGTGTGATCCCATGAAGCCCTGACTCAATGTGGGAGGGGTGACGAATAGGAACTAAATAAGGGTCATAATGGACTCATGTAAGTGACTGACGATAACTTTTTGTTTGACTGTCAGCTCTGATATGTGATAGCCAATTTAGCTTATAGTTGGAGAAGTTTTTTACACTAGGTCCTGAAGAAGTGTCATTGGATCCATGTGGACCACAAAGACGCGAAACATGTCGACCCGATTTTGAGGTGGGTCTTACAGTTTTTTGACCCCCCGTTATTAGACATACAGTTAGAGAGTGGCAGAGCATTATCTCTATCTCACTCTCCTGATCAATATTTTAATCTTGGCCTTCACCCCACATAGACAGAATAAAGTTAAGTACTCATTAAGGGTCCTGAGCCAATTTTATTTTCTTTCTTTGAACTCTCCCCATTTTCTTTCCCCCTACTTATCTGCGGGATAGAGTGGCATCATCGAGAAAAGATCTCCGGCAAAGAGCCCCCCAGATGGGTGGTGCCCGTCAGACATTGCAGCGCCGGTCTGACGAGGAGCTTGTCCGATGATGAAGCATGACACCCATTTGGGTGTGTGAGGACTCTTGCTCCTATTAAATAGGACTCCAGAGTACTCGTCCTGTCTCCCTTTGTTACCTAGGAACAGTGTATTGCATTATTAGTAGCATGTGTAAGAAGCCCAAGCGCCACCGGAGCTTCAATATTTGTGAGGCTTCGGGGACGCTATGCCCTGCACGTGTATACAAGGTGAGCTTAAGAGACATTTTGCGGCTTAACATTACCTTGTCAATACAGCCCCTTCGCATGCAGAACTTTGTGTGGAAGGAGCGTGAAATGGGTGTTCAACACCCATAGCAATTAGACGGTGTCCCAGATCAACACATTTCCTTACACCAGAGGCTGTACCAATTTCTGAAAGCACACCAAGGTGTGTTAGCAGGGCACGACGAGCTACAATATATGTTGTTGTACCCATTAGTTTTGCTCTTTCAATGGGTGCTACATTTGGCAGCACACATCAAAAGTACAATGATCCTTTGAAGATTATGGGGGTCATTACAACCCTAGCGGATGGTGTGAAAGCAGCGGTAATACACCAAACAGGCCGGCGGTAAAAAAAAGGGAATTATGGACCAGATGTAGCAAAGGGTTTTAACCATTTTGTGTCTATGGGAAAATGTTTTTGTACATATGGCCCTATGACCGTGGCGGAAACCGCCAACAAAGACAGCCACTTTAACACTCCGACCGCCACGGCGGTACAGACAAACAGCGCAGCGGTCACCGCCAACAGACAGGATAAAAACACGGCGGAAACAGCCATTCCAATGGGAAAACGCTCACCTGAACAAACTCCACGAGGAAGCAGGGCACTATGGAGCCAGAACTCCAAATACTCCCTGCGATTGTGTTCCTGCTCCTCTACGAACATCAGCAACAGCGGCGCCGAAGACAACGGTGAGTACTACACCTATGACATAGGGGAAGGGGGAGGCAAAAGTCACGGACACACACACGCAACACCCCCACCCCCACCCTCACCCACTACAACACACACACCAATGCATTTCAAACCATCACAGTAACAACCCCCAACCCCCCCGGAAGAATGCAAAGACAAAAGGAAATTAGTACAACCATTGTAATGTAGCACAATACAGTAAGCCAATATCTACAGAAATATATACAAATGCCAAAAATAAACATCACGATCAGTAGTGCAGGTATGCACCATCCAATGTCCGTGGCCCAGTGGGCCCAAAATGCATGGACGAGGCCCACACACGATGCCTGTCCTGAAACGGAGAGAAAACTGCAGGGGCATCAGATAGAAATACAACAGGCACCTCAGGGGGAAGGGAAGGGGGGCACCTCAGCCGGATGTCAGCACCACGCCAGATCCACGACGGGCTCCATGCCCATTGATGTATCCTGGGGAGTGCAAAGCCACAGTCTCTCAAGTCTCTACAGTGGGTGGTTTGCCCACTGTACCATCCTGAGGAGTGCAAAGCCACAGTCTCTCAAGTCTCTACAGTGGGTGGTTTGCCCAATGTACCATCCTGGGGAGTGCAAAGCCACAGTCTCTCAAGTCTCTACAGTGGGTGGTTTGCCCACTGTACCATCCACAGTCTCTCAAGTCTCTACAGTGGGTGGTTTGCCCACTGTACCATCCCCGGGAGTGCAAAGCCACAGTCTCACAAGTCTCTACAGTGGGTGGTTTGCCCACTGTACCATCCTGGGGAGTGCTAAGGCACAGTCTCACAAGTCTTTGCAGTGGGTGGTTTGCCCACTGTACCATCCTGGGGAGTGCAAAGCCACAGTCTCACAAGTCTTTGCAGTGGGTGGTTTGCCCACTGTACCATCCTGGGGAGTGCAAAGCCACAGTCTCTCAAGTGGATAACAGTCTCCACTGGTTCTGGATGGGGACTGGTGCCCAGAGGGCTTCATCCTGTGAAGGACAGACGGAGTGGATGCATGTCTCCATTGGTTCTGGAGGGGGACTGGTGCCCAGAGTGCTTCACCCTGTTAAGGACTGAGGTAGTGGATGCCTTTCTCCGCTGGTTCTGGAGGGGGATAGGTGCCCAGAGTGCATCACTCTCCCCGTGACGGTCCCAGTTCCGTCACTGCCCCTGCCGTACATGGGCTAGCGATGCCTGAGTTGGTGGTGCTTGACCTGTTCAGCAGTGCTTGCCCTGTTCAGCGGTGCTTGCCATGGTGGCCTTTGCCCAGTTCAGCGGTGCTTGCCCTATTCAGCGGTGCTTGACCTGTTCAGCGGTGCTTGCCCTGTTCAGCGGTGCTTGCCATGGCGGTCTTTGCCCAGTTCAGCGGTGCTTGCCCTGTTCAGCGGTGCTTGACCTGTACAGCGGTGCTTGCCCTGTTCAGCGGTGCTTGCCATGGCGGTCTTTGCCCTGTTCAGCGGTGCTTGCCCTGTTCAGCGGTGCTTGCCCTGTTCAGCGGTGCTTGCCATGGCAGTCTTTGCCCTGTTCAGCGGTGCTTGCCCTGTTCAGCGGTGCTTGACCTGTTCAGCGGTGCGTGCCATGGCGGTCTTTGCCCAGTTCAGCAGTGCTTGCCCTGTTCAGCGGTGCTTGCCATGGCGATCTTTGCCCTGTTCAGCGGTGCTTGCCCTGTTCAGCGGTGCTTGACTTTGCTGTCTCTGACCTGTGCAGCGGTGTGTGCCATGGCGTTCCCTCCTGGGGACTGACTCCGGCGGTGGTCTCCTGACCAGTGACGATTGTGCTGCCCTCCTGGGCACTGACTCCGGCGGTGGTGTCCTGACCAGTGATGATTGTGCTGCCCTCCTGGGCACTGACTCCGGCGATGGTCTCCTGACCAGTGACGATGGGGCTAGCGGTGGCATCCTGGGCAGCGGGGATGATGGCGGCCTTCTCCGCCGTGCTGCTCTTCCCACACTTTGGCGCTTTCTTCTGCCCCTTCCCCACCTTGGGAGGAGTCACAGCTGACTCGACACTCCCCCCGGGACCCTTGTGAGCGGCTTTGCCGGCAAGAGTCCTCACCCTCTCCTGTCGGGCACTGTCCAACTTCTGGTGCTTCACAGGGGGGGACTGGCTGTGCTTTGGCTCCGTGTCACACTGGCTGCCCTGGTGCCCAGTGTACTCCACATACCTCTAACAGGCACCACTGGTACCGGACTTTTTTTTGGCTGAGGTGCTACTACGGGACCTATGAATTGGAGGGGGGATGGTGGGAAAGAGGTCAACGTTGCTCAGGAAACGTTTCTGACGAACACGGGGACGGGTAGCTGGAGGGGGTCTGGGAGTGGAGGAAGAGGAGGTGGTTGTAGGAGGTGTAACTTTTGGTGATTTGGGTGCAGGTGCATGTTCTGGAGGCTGTCGTGAGGTGGATGCATGTTGAGTGTGTGTGTGGCCGCGTTTGTGTACTTTGGGAGGGGGCGTCACAGACACACTTGGAGAGGACACAGGGGACGTGTAAATGGTAGTGGGGGTGGTGAGTGCAGGTGAGTGGGGTGTGGTGGTGGGTGTTCTGGTGCGAGTCCTAGTGGCTGTGGTGGTAGTTCATGCAGGTGAGAGTGTAGACGAGACTGGGAGGGAGGAGGGAGACGACGAGGAGGGGGACACAGTGGAGGCAGTGGATGTTGCTGTGTCTGTATGTGGGTGATGCTTGTGTGAGTGCCTGTGGGATGTGTGGTGCCTATGTTTGCCTGAGCTGCCCTTGTGTGTTGAGGTGTGTGCAGGCTGGTCTGATGGTGTGCTTGGGATAGGTTGAAGTACAGGGTATTGGGTCTGGGTGGAGGAAGTTGGAGGGCAGAGGCTAGACACAGGGACAATGGCTGCCATCAGTGCTGAGGCCAGAGATTGCAGGGTTCGATGATGGGCAGCCTGACCAGAATGAATGCCCTCCAGGAATGCATTAGTGTGTTGCAACTCCCTCTCTACACCCTGGATGGCATTCACAATGGTAGACTGCCCACAGTGAGTGACCTGAGGAGGTCAATGGCCTCCTCACTGAGGGCAGCAGGGGTGACTGGGGAAGGGGCTCAGGTGCCTGGGGCGAAGGTGATGCCCACCCTCCTGGGTGAGCGGGCACGGGGCGAAGGCTGAGGGGCTGCTGTGAGGGCGGTGCTGGTGGGGGGGTGGTGACTGTACCTGTTGAAGTGGGGGGCACAGATAGTGCCACCACCACAAGGGAGCTCCCATCGGAGGACGAGTCTGTGTCGCTGTTTGCTGATGCGGTGACCACCGTGAAGCTCCCCTCGCCCTCCGTCCCACTGGTGTACTCAGAGTCCGTGGTGTGGCCCTCCATGGCCATGTGGGATGCAGCCCCCTCGTGCTCCGGTGCCACTGTACCTCCGCCTGATGATGCTGATGCACAAAAGAACAGGGAGACCACAAAAAGGGGGTGGGAAACAGAAGAAAGACAGGTTGAGTGCATGGCTTACCGCTACCGTTGGCGAACAATACAGACACAGCAGCCCCCTGCACTACGCTGCTCTCTTGGCCTCTACAGATGCAGTTCCTGGGATATGGCCTACATGGCTATGGTGGACATCTGCACACATAGATGACACAGGGGCATATATACCTGTACTTGGCACTCTACAGAGGTGGGTTGGAGTGCCACATGGCCTGCATTACGGAGGGGCCTAGCCTACGGAACTCGCCCTGGCCTAGGGAAACCCACAGCCCTCCTCCCACACCCAGACCCCTCCACTGCGCGCAAAGTCAGCAGAATGAGAGTGTACTCACCCCCTTGTGTCTGCTGTGATGCCCTCATGCGCACATCCAACTCAGGGTAGGCCACCGCCAGGATCCGGAACATCAGGGGGGTCATGGTGCAACTGGCACCCCTCCCACGTTGGAAGGCCATCCCCAGCTGAGCCTCCGCCGTCTTCTTGCTCCAGCGGCGAATGTCCTCCCATCTTTTACGGCAGTGGGTGCTCCGTCTCTGGTGGACCCCCAGGGTCCGTACGTCCTGGGCGATGGCACCCCAAATATCCTTCTTCTGGTGGGCGCTGACCTACATGAAATGTACAGGGGAAGAAGAGAAGTCATTACCAACTGCACTGTTGAAGTGAGTGGCCCACATCCCTGCCCTTGCCATGTGGCACATGCATTCACACTCATTCATGGTCGCAGAACCCTGCCCCCTTCCTTCTTACATCCAGCCCTCTCCACCCAGGCATAGCCTATACAACTTGCACCCTATGTACTCACCTGTTGGTCTGGAGAACCGTAGAGTAGCGTGTACTGGGGGACGACCTCGTCCACGAGCTTCTCCAACTCCTGTGCAGTGAAGGCAGGGGCCCTTTCCCCAGACGCACGTGCCATTGTCTCTTCCAGACAGAGGTCACAGCAGCACTTGCAGTGTAGGTCCTCTCCTGTCGAAGATCAGGTATCGAGTGATTGCACAGATAGAAAATGGCGGTGACGTCTGCGGCGGTGCGTATCATCACCGCCGGCGCACTTCCTCATTGGCTCCTGGGACCCATAGGGTCCAATGTTAACCAATGCAGTATTGCGCCGCGGTCTCCGACCGCCTACCGCGACGGTGTACAGCACCAGAGCAGTTACCTCACATCGCATTGTCCCAGTTTAGAGGTCAGGGAGCCGCCATTTCAGGGGACCACATGGCTTCATTTTCAACTGCGTCACACATACCGAGGCCTAGACTCAACACACATACATACAACTTTTTGGAATTTGTGTTCTGGGTTGCTGTGGGTACACACCTCTGAATTGCTTGACTCTATGGTCGCTTTTGTCCTTCCTAGGCATGTGAGGAGATGGCGGAATCCTCTGGTGTACCGACCGCTGGTGGACCTGTTGACAATGTAGGAGCGACATTTAATCATCACCTACAGGTTTGACCGTGCCACAATCCAGGAACTGTTGGAGCCAGACCTGATGTCACCAATTCGCCATCCCACAGGAATCCCCCCTCAAGTGCAGGTGATATCAGTGCTCCATTTCCTGGCAAGTGGGTCATTTCAAACAACAGTGGCCATGGCATCAGGGATGTCCCAGCCTATGTTTTCCATCGTGTTGTCCAGAGTGTTGTCTGCCCTGCTGAAACACATGAGGAGCTACATCGTTTTCCCTCAGGTGGAGGATTTGGCTACAGTTAAAGGTGACTTCTATGCCCTGGGACATATCCCTAACATCATAGGTGCCATTGATGGGACCCATGTAGCTCTGGTCCCCCCCCACAGGAGTGAACAGGTGTACAGGAACCGGAAGAGTTATCATTCGATGAATATACAGATGGTATGTTTGGCAGACCAGTACATCCTGCAGGTAAATGCTATGTTCCCTGGCTCTGTGCATGACGCCTACATCCTGCGGAATTGGGCATCCCTTTTGTGATGGGTCAACTCCAGAGGCACCATGTGTGGCTAGTAGGGGACTCTGGTTACCCCAACCTGTCATGGCTACTGACCCCAGTGAGGAATCCCAGGACCAGGGCAGAGGAACGCTACAATGAGGCCCATGGGCAGACTAGGAGGGTGATCGAACCCACCTTCGGCCTCCTGAAGGCCAGGTTCAGGTGCCTCCATATTACAGGTGGTTCCCTTTTCTACTCACCAAGGAAGGTGTGCCAGATCATCATCGCCTGCTCTATACTTCACAATCTTGCTTTGCGACGCCAGGTGCCTTTTCTGCAGAAGGCTGGTCCAGATGACGGTGTTGTGGCAGCTGTGGAGCCTGTGGACAGTGATAAGGAGGAAGCAGAGGAAGAAGACATTGACAACAGGGACTCAGTCATATAGCAATATTTTCAGTGACACACAGGTGAGAACACTTTCTTTACTACTACTTTTACTTTCACACTTCTACCTCAATCCTGTCTGTCAATTTCAACCAGTATTTGGTAACTGAGTTGTACATTTCCATTACGGTTTCACAGGTGTGGTTACCAACGTGTGTCATCTGCTTGCATCCTTCATGGACTTGTGATGTGTGACATAGGTATGTTGACATTACTATTGTGAACAGATTTTGTCATTGTTGTAGCTAATACACATTTTCGAAAACACAGACTGACTCCAGATTGTTTTGTGGTTCAAGGGTGTTTATTGAAGTGCTAAATATGGGAGCGGGTGGTAAAATGGTGAGGAGTGATGGTGGGGGAATGTCCATGGCAGAGTCCAGTCTATTAGTCTCACAGGTGCACTGCCCATATGGGCATAGGAAGTGGAGCTGGGACAGTTCCAATCTGGACAGGGTTACAAAGTGGGACAGTGGGATGACAATCAGGGTGGTCTCATTTCTTGGCGGGGGTCTTGCCATCATGCTCTGTCCTGTTCCTAGATCTCAGGGACCGCTTGCGGGGTGGTTCTCTGTCTGCAGGGGGTGGGGTGCTGGTGTGGTGGTCCTGTGGCGGGGGGTCCTGTCCACTAGCGCCGGCAGAGGTGGTGGGCAATTCATCGTCCAGGCTAGTGTCAGGGGCCCCTTGGAGTGCCATGGTGTCCCTCAAGGTCTGCTGTATGTCCTTCAGCACCCCTACAATGGTGCCCAGGGCAGAGCTGATGGATTGTAGTTCCTCCCTGAAGCCCAAATACTGTTCCTCCTGCAGGCGCTGGGTCTCCTGAAACTTGGCCAGGACCGTCGCCATCGTCTCCTGGGAGTGGTGGTATGCTCCCATGATGGAGGAGAGGCCCTTGTGGAGAGTGGGTTCCCTTGGCCTGTCCGCCCCCTGTCGCACAGCAGCCCTCCCAGTTCCCCTGTGTTCCTGTGCCTCCGTTCCCCTGGACTGTGTGCCCACTACCACTGCCCCCAGGTCCCTGTTGTTTTTGGGGTGGTGTGTTAACCTGGGTTCCCTGTAGTGGTGGACACACAGCTGATTGAGGTGTCCTGGGTACGGAGGTATGGGCCAGCTGGGTGGGTGCTGTACTGGTGTTTCCAGAGGGTGGAAGGTCAGTGTTGGGCTGTGCCTGTGCGAGGGGAACCGACTGTCCTGAGGCCCACGATGGTCCAGGCTGGTCATCTGGATCCAGTTGGCCAGAGCTGCTGTCATCACTGTGGGCCTCTTCTGTGGGTGGGGTGGAGATGTCTGGACCCTCCTGTCTGGTGACGTTAGGTAGTGGTCCTGCAGGGGGTATAAAAGCATGATTATTGCATCTGTGTGTGTCATGGTGTGCAATGGGTGGGTGAGCGTGTACCCCAGTGCTAGCATTCCTGTATGGGGGCTTGTGTGATGATGGTTAGGGGTTGTTATAGGTATATGCAGTGGGCATGCTTTAGTGATGGGTGTCCATGCTTTGTTGTGTCATGCAGGGCTTGGTGTTGGGATGGGTGGTTTGTGTTATTAGTACATTAGTGAGGAGTTGGAGTGATAGGGGATGGGGCGAGGGTGGGGGTGTGTGATAGCATGCAGGTAGAGTGGAGGATATGATAGTTAAGATTTGACTTACCAGTGTCCATTCCTCCACCGACTCCTCCGAGGCCCTCAGGATGCATGATGGTCAAGACTTGCTCCTCCCATGTTGTTAGTTGTGGGGGAGGAGGTGGGGGTCCGCCGCCAGTCCGCTGAACCGCAATGTTTTGCCTGGAGACCACGGAACGCACCTTCCCCCGTAGGTCGTTCCACCTCTTCCTGATGTCCTCCCGATTTCTTGGGTGCTGTCCCACTGCGTTGACCCTGTCGACTATTCTTCGCCATAGGTCCATCTTCCTAGCTATGGAGGTGTGCTGCACCTGTGATCCAAATATCTGTGGCTCTACCCATACGATTTCCTCCACCATGACCCTGAGCTCCTCCTCAGAGAACCTGGGGTGTCTTTGGCGTGCCATTTGGTGGTGTAGGTGATGTGTGGGGTGGTGTATGTGGTGATGAGTGTGGTGATGTGTAGTGGTGTGTGGTGTTTTGTGCTTGGATGTTGTGTGGGTGATGGTGTTGTGTGCCTCTGTGTGGTGGGGTTGTCTATTGCTGTGCTCGCTCTCTCCGGCCTTCGTCAACATTTTTGGGTCGTAGGGGTTTGTGTGTGATGTAGGTATGTGTTTTATATTGTAATGGGTGTGTGGGAGTGGTGTTTTTATGTGCATCAGGTGTGTGCATTTGGAATTGACCAATGTGGCGGTGTTTTGGAGATGTGTGTGTATTCTGAGCGCGGCGGTGTGTACCGCCAATGGAATACCGCGGTTGAAAGACCGCCGCGTGGATTCGTGGGTCGTAATAGCATGAGCGTGTTTCTGTTGGCGTGACAGTGGAGGATTTGTTTTCGCCAGTTTATCACTGACCTTTGGTGTGGCGGACTTGTGTGGGTGTCTGTATTTTGGCGTATTCCGAGATGTGGGTCATAATAGCTGTGGTGGAATTCCGCAGCCGCGGCGGTATGTTGGTGGTCTTCTGCACGGCGGTAAGCGTCTTTTACCGCCAATGTTGTAATGACCCCCTATGTTTGTGTAGGAAGGAGTCCCGCTCAACGCATCTGGCTATGCACCCTAGAGCAAGGGTGTCTGGATCAAGTACTGGAAGCAATATTAGCACAAGCGTAGGTAACAACACAGTGATGCGCCATCTCCTATTCAATAGGGCCCATCCCTGCATTGTGAATATGGCGGAGTGCTGCGCCGCCAATTGTCCGTTAGCATGGTGTTCTGTCAAATTCTCTTCTGTATGGTGTGGGGTTGTGCAATGAGATTAGCTTGCATGTAGTTCTAAGGGCAATGTGTGCTGGCATGGAATTGTGTGTAAAGGGAATAGTAATGGCTGACCACATATTCATGGAGGTTATAGGCCAGCTGTGTATGTACATAGCATGCCTGTTGTAAACAACTTTGTCACAGCACCATAATCAGCAACACGCATAGCTTACACTTGTTGACAGAATGGCACTGATGTAGGGTTCTAATTGCAGTGCTATCTAGGGGGATGCTGTAGGAGACAGACACACACCACAGGTGCCTCAGGACCCTCCAGAGGTGATGAGGTAGTGGTATAGCAAGGTGCCATAATGTGCAGAACTGCAATCATCAGTGTACACAATGGCCCTCATTATGAACTTGGTGGGTGGCTACAGCCGCCCGCCAAGTTCTGACGCCGTGCAGCCGCCAATGCGGCTGCACCCCCGCCGCGGTCATTAGGAGATCCCCGCTGGGCCGGCGGGCGGAAACCTGGTTTCCGCCCGCCGGCCCAGCGGGGATCACGGCCGCAACATAGGAGCCGGCTCCAAATGGAGCCGGGGGTGTTGGGGCCGTGCGACGGGTGCAGTTGCACCCATCGAGCCTTTCACTGTCTGCATAGCAGACAATGAAAAGCTGCATGGGGCCCTGTCAGGGGCCCCTGCACTACCCATGCCAGAGGCATGGGAAGTGCAGGGGCCTCCAGGGGCCCCACGACTCCCCGTACCGCCAGCCTTTTCCTGGTGGTTCAAACAGCTAGAAAAAGGCTGGCGGTCGGGGACTCGTAATCCCCTGGGCAGCGCTGCTAGCAGCGCTGCCCAGGCAGATTATCACCATCGGGGCAAATGTGGCGGAATACCGCCGGCCCCGGCAATGTGACCGCGGCGCTTCCGCTGTGGTCGTAATACACTAGGAAGCACCGCCAGCCTTTTGGCGGTGCTTCCGTCATTTTAGCCCTGGCGGTCTCGTACTGCCAGGGTCAAAATTACCCCCAATGTGTGGACAATTCCACTCAAGGTGTTTCAGGTAAAAGTATATTAATCTCTTAACATAAGATGTCAGCGGTCTTACCAATATGGTGCAGCCACCATGTGAATTGTGACTGATTTATGTCACCTCACAGATGCATAAAAAGTCAATGCTGTGTGTGTAGCTGGTGCTGTGAGGATATCTGACATGCATCAGCTAATAATATAAGATGCTTCTGGATGCAGTTGCAACACCCAAAGCTGTGCCACAATTACTGTGGACTTAAGAGCATCCCTACAGCCACCATGTGTGTGCTATTGAACACACGTAGGACTACATGGCACAGGGTAGGGAGCTTCAGTGCTGTTATATCTTGACAACAGTGATGTGCAGCTCTGAGTTTGCCCAACCTCTTCTCATGGCAAGATAGCATCAGTTGTACATGTAGCTACAGCATGGAAAATGCAGCTAGACCCTTGTAAAGTAGGCACAGGCCAGGTGTTACACCTAGACACATGAATGTAGATGTACCACAACATAGAATACCAGCTGTGCAGTTATCAGCTCCCCTAACGAATGGGCCACACCTTTACTCCATGATGAGTGCTCAGACCTTGGTGTTTCACCAGGCATGTTGAGATGATGGATTGCATACTCAACACCCCCCCTTCTGCTCAGCGAGACATGAAATCCAAACTTGTTGAGACACGTGTTTCTCAAAGTGTAGATGAGAGTGATGTTGAGCAGGCCATTATTAGTTCCTATCAGCTGAGGCCACTTTTGATTTACAATGAACTGACGTGATCGCACTGACATGTACAAATACTGGTGATGTATGGTTGGATATAGACACAGATGAGGAGCAATTCATTTTTTTGAGAATATGTGTAGGACTGTATCTGTTATCAGCTGTAGCAGTGTAATTTACAAATCTGTACATACTCCAAACAATGCTGATACTGATGGTTGCTTGTCCTCATTTTACAGCTGCCAACATGACTAATGATGAGAGGCGCCAGTTCACAAGGAGGGTCAAACGCTACTGCCACCTCCTGGAAGTGCATACTGGATACTGCAGCATGACACGCCGTTTTCGTGCAGAAAAGCTTCTGGGGAATGACGGGGAGTCCCACACGGGGGACACTCACAGCCACCTAAGACAATGCATGGAGCAAGCTTCTCAGCTATGCAGGTGCTCCCAGCTGCACCCACCCCGTCCACTTCTACAGCATCAGTCACCCCACAGGCACCAGTTTTGCTATCACCAGCCACTGGGCCATCCCAGTTGGAACTGGATCTACATCAGGACTTCAGCCTAATCCTCAGTCGTTTGGACAAGTTGGAGGAGGATGTGGTGGAAGACCGTAAAATATTGAGATGCATCAAGAAAAAGGTGAAGAATTCCAAGAAATTAACTTGTACAATTATGGACTACCGTCCAGTTTCTTTCCCTCCCTTTTAAAGTTGTAACATATTTTAGTTTGGGTTTTACGTAGTTAGTGGTAGGTTAGTGGAGTGTAGCCATTAGTTAGGATAAGTGTAGATGGGGTGTGGGTTACTATTCGTATGTTTGTATTGGTGGGTGGTTCGGTAGAGGTCATGTTGGGGTATATATGTGTTTATATAAAAAAATATATATTTATTTAGGCCATAGGATAAGGTAGTACATGTGTAGTTGTAGTAATTATTGTCCTACTTGTATCTTGTTTCTTAAGGGAGGTGGGGGGCAATGCTTAGAGTGTGATGTTTCATGTGTAAGTTAAGGTTAGCATAGCTTAGATAGATGCAGTTATATGATAAGTATAGTTGGTATAGGTTAGTTAAGGATAGGGTAGGTTTTAGTTGTTTTAAGTAGATTTTATAATAATAAATATCTTGTTATAATTGCATACATTTTGTGAAATTAGTGTAAGTCTCAGGGTATTCCCCTTGACTTCACTGGGCAAATTATGGAAATGGCCTAAGGAATCTGTCCTGCCTTCAATACCCTCATTTACCATGTGCTACCCCTATTGACAACGGAGCTATTACATTGACTGCAACATCACATCTACAAGTCCATGCATCTGCCATCCAGTGTCCCCACCATTCATGATGACTATGTATATTTTGTATTGGACAGGTAAGTCTGGTACTTAAGCTGTCACTGATGGGGTCCTGAAGTAACAATGTTAGGAACTGTGACACATCTGACAACAGCCACAATTGGAACTCTATCCTGCAAAACTGACCAGTGGCCATCACTGATAAGGTTAGATACCTCTGTACCACACCAATGAGTTCTTCTGGTACTCCCAGCTGACAATATTGCCCTATACTTGCTTTTCAGCCATACCTGCCATTTATGATGAAGAAACCATATATGTGTCCTTCATTTTTTACATACTCAGTGAATTGCTTGTAGGAGATGAGACTAGCATACACATTTGTCATGTTAGGATCCTTGTATGTAGCTTTGTGTCCCCACAGTCCTGCACTCATGTACCGATATTCTGTGACCAATGACATGGATTTACACATTACAATCATTTAGCTGAGTAGATGGATCACAGTAGACGTTTACATGCTAAATGTGTAAAAGGGTTTTATTTACAAGCGGAAGTGTGAAAGTGAGATATTTACACTATCCAGGTCAGAGACCCCATTTGTGAAATCCAGATATTTATGACACACTACAAGTCCAGGGTTGAGGGACATATCAAGAAACATGCTTCGGAGTAGTGTCAATAAGTGTGGAGGAACAAAAATTGCCAATTGGTAAGTGAGAGACAATGACAGTCCATAACAGACAAGTCAACAGTGGGTGGGTGAAGAGTGACCATATCCTACTGTGACAACACTGGCATGATCTTAAGCCCAGAACTAATGAGAAAACTGGCCATGTGGCACAGACTAGTGCTACCGGGTACTTTTCCAAGTAAAAGTAATTTGTTCCACATCTTCATCCTCTGATGTGTGTGGTGCATCCTGTGCCAATGGTGGTGGTGGTGGTGGTGGAGAGGTAGAGGAGGCCACACACACTTCAGGGGTTAAAGATGTGGATTCCAAGCTCCCAGCAGCTGCCATAAGTAGGACGTATGGCATCACTGCAGAAAGGAGGAACTGCTGATTTTTCAATATAGCTACAACATCACAGTGGTAGGCATCTGTGTCTTCCCTGATGGAGGCCACTTCATGCTGAATGGACCACAGCCTGTTGTCTGTCATGCTGCTGCCCGTTTGAGGGGGCAGTTGTTGTGGCCTCTCCCTCATGGCAGCAGCTATATCCACCAGACACTGCTGGACACCACACAATGGGGAGTGTGTGCCTCAGATGCCAGCTGTGTTTTCATTAGCTGTCATGAGGCACGTGCGCACTCCCTCTAGGCTGCCTACCGTGGTCTCCATCCCCACCTGCACCTCTTGGCTAGCTCCCACTGGATTACTACCACTGTCCTTTGGAAGCTTGTCTCTGGGTCCGCAGAGTCCTGAGCTGAGTTTATACTGGTAGGTAGTATATTTTGTGTGTAGGGTTGGTCATCTGGGGAGGCCGCAACATTGGGTGTCTGTAGGAGGCTGGCCTGGCTTATAGTGGGTACCAATGGTACTTACACCTTGTGCCAGGTCCAGTTATCCCTTATTAGTAGATTAGTAGTGTTCTAGCAGCTTAGGCTGATAGAGGTAGCTATAGCAGAGCAGCTTAGGCTGAACTAGGAGACATGCGAAGCTCCTACTATACTATACGAGTCCATTATATCCTATGGAACTCGTAATACGGCTGGTGGTATATCCGTCACTTTACCGTCACTTTTGGGACGGATTAACACCTCCTCCAAAGTTGTAATAACCCCCAATGTGCCAAAAATATCTCAGAGGATATACTCCCTTAGGAGGTAAATAAAATACACAAAATATACACACAAACCAAAATCAGGTAAGTAACACAGTCCGAAAGTAGAGGAAACACTGTAGAATACATTAGAATGCAATAGGCCTAGGGGCAAGTCAAACCATAGACTAAGAAAGGTTGCTGGGAGTGTAAGAAAACACTAAGGCCCTCATTCCGACCCTGGCGGTTTCAAACCGCCAGGGTGGAGGGCAGAGGAAGCACTGCCAACATGCTGGCGGTGCTTCCCGGGCCATTCTGACCGCAGCGGTAAAGCCGCGGTCAGAAAAGGGGAACCGGCGGTTTCCCGCCGGTTTTTCCCTGGCCCAGGGAATCCTCCATGGCAGCGCTGCTTGCAGCGCCGCCATGGGGATTCCGACCCCCTTCCCGCCAGCCTGTTCCTGGCGGTTTACACTGCCAGGAAGAGGCTGGTGGGAACGGGTGTCGTGGGGCCCCTGGGGGCCCCTGCACTGCCCATGCCACTGGCATGGGCAGTTCAGGGTCCCCCTAACAGGGCCCCACAAAGATTTTCACTGTCTGCTTAGCAGACAGTGAAAATCGCGACGGGTGCCACTGCACCCGTCGCACCCCTGCAAATCCGCCGGCTCCATTCGGAGCCGGCTTCCTCTTTGCAGGGGCTTTCCTGCTGGGCCGGCGGGCGATCTTTTGGAGATCGCCCGCCGGGCCAGCAGGAAAGTTGAAATGACCCCCGCGGTCATTTGACCGCTGTGCGGTCTTTGGGTGGTTTCCGCCCGGCGGGCAGCGCCCGCCGCCCGCCGGGGTCGGAATGACCCCCAAAGGGTGTACAAGATACCCCACCCCATGACCCAGGAAAGTAGGAGTAAAGTACTACTATTTCCCCAGAAACACACTAAAGTCGTGATAAAGGATTTTGTAAAGACCACAACAGACTGCAAAGCACTGAAGATGGATTCCTGGACCTGAGGACCGGCAAAGGAAAGGGACCAAGTCCAAGAGTCGCAAAAGTGTCCAGGGGGGCAGGAGCTGATGGAAGAAGCTGAAGATTCTGCAACAACGAAAAGTGCTAGGAACTTCTCCTTCATGCAGAAGATGTCCCACGGAGTGCTGGAGGACGCAGAGTTATTTCTTTGGCAAAATACCGCAAATAAGCCTTGCTAGCTGCAATAGTGGCAGTTGAAAAAAAAGGGTGCTGCCCGGGCACAAGAAGGACCAGTATGACGCAACTTGGGTGAAGAGACAGAGGGGGCCCTCAGCAACATAGAGAGCCCATGCACAAGCAGGAAGCACCTGCAGAAGTCCTTGAACACGGGTTCAAGAAGTCTGAACACAGTGGTCACCTCAGCAATGCAAAGGAGGGTCCCACGACACCGGAGATCAACTCAGGAAGCTGAACATCACAGGACAGAGTGCTGGGGACCTAGGCTTGGCTGTGATATGGAAATGTGCACAGAAGCCCTTGTAGCTGCAGTTCACGCAGTGCACAGGATTACTGTCTGGTGAGGGGAGGCAAGGACTTACCTCCTCCAAATTTGGACAGTTGGACCACTGGACAGTCTGGATCACTTGGGTTTACCCCTGTGCTCCAGGGGCCATGCTCGTCAATATGAGAGGGGTCCCAGAGTACCGGTGACACTGAAGTTTGGTGCCTGCTGAAGTATGAGGAAGACTCCGTTGACCCATGGGGGATTTCTTCATGGCTTCCATTGCAGGATGAAGGCAGGCAGTCCCCAAAGCACGCACCACCAGGAAACAGTCAAGAAAGCCGTCAGGATTAGGCGCTACAATGTCGCTCATAGTCTTCTTGCTACTTTGTTGCAGTTTTCCAGGCGTCCTGGAGCAGTCAGTGGTTGATCCTTGGCAGAAGTCAAAGAGAGAGGTGTAGCGGAACTCTGGTGAATTCTTGCAAGTTGTTATCTGAGGAAAAGCCCACTGGAGAGACCCTAAAAAGCCCTCAGAGGAGGATTGGCCACCTAGTAAGGTAAGCACCTATCAGGAGGGGTCTCTGACGTCACCTGCTGGCACTGGCCACTCAGAGGCCTCCAGAGTGCCCTCACACCTCTGGAAACAAGATGGCAGAGGTCTGGGACACAATGGAGGAGCTCTGGGCACCACCCTTGGGGTGGTGATGGACAGGGGAGTGGTCACTACCCTTTCCTTTGTCCAGTTTCGTGCCAGAGCAGGGACTGGGGGTTCCCTAAACTGGTGCAGACTGGCTTATGCAAGGAGGACATCATCTGTGTCCTTCAAAGCATTTCCAGAGGCTGGGAGAGGCTACCCCTCCCCTGCCTTTAACACCTATTTCCAAAGGGAGAGGGTGTAACACCCTCTCTCAGAGGAAATTCTTTGTTCTACCTTCCTGGGACTGGGCTTCCCAGACCCCAGGAGGGCAGAACCCTGTCTGTGGGGTGGAAGCAGCGGCAGCTGCAGCGAAAACCCCAGAGAGGTGGTTTAGCAGTACCCGGGGTCCATAGTGGGACCCCAGGGATACATGGAGTTGACTCCCCAATACCAGATTTGGAATGGGGGACAATTCCATGATCTTAGACATGTTACATGGCTATATTCGGAGTTACCATTGTGAAGCTACGTATAGGTATTGACGCGTGTAATGGTGTCCCTGCACTCACAAAGTCGGGGGAAATGGCCCTGAACTCGGTGGGGCACCTCTGCTAGTGAAGGTTAGACATATAGATGACTTATAAGTTACTTAAGTGCAGTGAAAATGGCTGTGAAATACATGTGCGTTATTTCACTCAGGCTGCAGTGGCAGTCCTGTGTAAAGGTTTGTCTGAGCTCCCTGTGAGTGGCAAAAGAAATGCTGCAGCCCATAGGGATCTCCTCGAACCCCAATACCTAGGTACCATATACTAGGGAATTATAAGCGTGTTCCAGTGTGCCAATTGAATTTGGTAAAAGTGGTCACTAGCCTATAGTGACAAATTTAAAGGCAGAGAGAGCATAAGCACTGAGGTTCTGATTAGCAGAGCCTCAGTGACACAGTTAGGCACTACACAGGTATACACATTCAGGCCACAAACTATGAGCACTGGGGTCCTGGCTTGCAGGGTCCCAGTGAGACAGATAAAACACACTGTCAAATAGGGTTTTAACTATGAGCAATGGTGTTTTGGATAGCAGGATCCTAGTGAGACAGTAAAAACACACTGACATATACTCACAAACAGGCTAAAAGTGGGGTAACAATGCTAGAAAGAGGCTACCTTCTCACAGTTTCCTCCTTGCAACTGGAGGTGATGTCTGGAGGGATCCCAGGACATCCTGGAGAGTCTGTTAGCTGAAGGTTATCAGCTGGTCTCCAGGTCATTAGTAAAATCCAGGACAGGAAGATCGGCAGGAGAGCCATCATCCTCTGCAATGAGATGGTGTAAAATCATTCTTTCTATGTTGCGGCAGTTGACATGGCACACCATTCAATTGTTATTAAGGCTCAGTGACAACTTACAGCCCAAAAGTTGTTCTTGTACTTTATGGGTCCTATTTATCAGTCCTTTGCCCAACCTGAGTGTCACATAAAGGGAAGCTCAGATGGCTGAATGGGATGCGTCATATTTACAAGGTGTGATGTATTCCCGTATAGTGGCTTGACACCACCTTATTATTACGGCCCCTTCCCATGATCAATTTGCATGGGAGGGCCTTGCAATGGGTGTTGCGGTGGTCAAGCCACAGCAACACACACTGCATTTTGCCACTGTCCCAGATTTACATGTTTTCATACACCTGAGGCGGCACCAATATCTTACACCACCCCAGGGATGGCATTACCAAAGGCACATGAAGTTTACTTTGATTGCTCCTCATGTTTAAGTTTGTGTATGTTGCCTGCATTCCACAGCACACATGGACCTAGCAGACTGCCATTTCTGTTTCTGGTTGTGCTGGAAGGTGCTCCTCCTATAAAACTATGACATCCCCTTCAACACAGCTAAACTTGCACTATGGTGCAAGGAATGTAGCATTGTGGTAAGGCAGCTACTTTACTACTGGCACTGGGGTGGACCCAGGGTTGGCTGGTATGGGTATCATTGATGGATGTGAACAGCATTTTGTACATGACAGTGCCTGATGCCACTAAATTATGGACATAGCCAGTTGACTTATTTTCAACTTTGATCAGGGCCTCTAGCTAGTTTGATGGAGAGATTGCAGCTAGTTGTACAAGTGCACACATGGGCCCTCATTACAAGTCTGGCAGTCCTATGACCAACTGACTGCCATTGACAATATGACCTCCACCAACAGCGCAGGTGGAACTGGAATATTTGGACCATGGGGAAAGCCCCACGGCCTGGCACTGGCAGGTTGCCACCAGCTAATGGACTGGCAATGCTACCTGTCCTATGACACCAGCCCAGCATTGCAATCAGCGCTACCCTCCAAATTATGATCTCCCTTTTCCACAAGCTTGTGCATGGCGGTCCAACCACTATGCAAATGTTGATGGTAATTGGGTATGGTATGCCCCTGGGGGCCCCTCAACTGCCCATGCAACTGGCATGGGCAGTTCAGGGGCTCTCATGACCAGGCCCTTTGCGCTTTTCACTGCCTAATTTGCGGTGAAAAGTGCAGGTGTGTGCTATCACACCTAATGCATCCCAAGATTTGTGCAGGCTCTATTTGATCCAGCAACAATGTAGTGGTGACTGCCCCACAGAGCAGACATGAGGAGACACGGTTTCCACCCGCCATCCCAGCGTGAAACTTGTAATGGCAAAAGCGGAGGGAAGACCGCAATGACAGTCTTACCAATGTTGGACTTGCCTGTGCGGCATCCCCCGCACGTCAATGTGTTAATGTGCACCATGATGATCACAGACATACAACATATGTTGTATTTGTGTGATTGTTTTCCCCTTCCTATGTGGCTCAAATGGTTGTGTCAGAGTTGTTGTGTTCTCTAGTGGCACTGTTCTGATCAGCGTCAATATGAGTAGCTCAACACTGCACCAGGTTAGGGATGCAGGGTAGTGCTGTGTTTACTGTGATACGGGACCACCCAGCAATTCCCCCGGCAGCTGCACAGATTAGTTCTCCCTGCACCCAGAAATGCATTGATGCAGCATGATGAAAAAGTGGCTTCTTTGTGGGGATGTACTGCAAATGTGCGGGGTGGTGTTCCTTCCTGCACATTTACAAGTAATATTAGATAAGGTGCCATTTCAATGTGTGCTTTAAGACACATGTTTCGGCAGTGGGACATGGCGGTGGCAAAATGTTTCTGCAAGAGACATCACCATGACGTGAGCCCCGGAATGGTATTGACTTTCTTCATCGTCTCTGATGTCTAAGTTGTGTAGGTAGAGTAGGTTTGACTGTCTGCAAGGAGTGTTGTGATGACACAGCCACAGGCACAGTAATTAGACGTGTCTTCTATCCAATGTGCTGCATATGTACATGTTGGTGTATAGCCCTGGTGATTGACGTATGTCCAGGTTGTGTATGTGTTGTAGTGCATAGCACATGTGTTGCTTATGTGTGAATGGTGCATCTTGATTCATGGGCAATGTGTTCCACTGCAATCCTTTAGCATGCATTGAGTGTGTCCTATGTGCCTCCCCCTTCTGGCATTTGTAAAATTGACAGCTATTTCCCCAATGCAACTTCCTCTGTATTTGTGGTGGTTGTTGGAAGTCAGTGCTGTCCTGTCCCTGTATTCCTGTGGCCAGCTCTTCCGGAATGAGCACTGCAACCATCTCCTCCATCACATCCAGGTCCTCCTGTGGTGCTGGACTTCCACCTCCAGTTTGCAGGGCTGCCTTTTTGTTCCGGCCATTTCTCCTTGGTTCTACTCTTGCAGTCATGCCAGTCCTTCTTGCACTCAGTGACAGTTCTCTTCACCTCTGCCACACAGTTGATTTTGTCCACTATTTGCTGTCATATAGCCTCTCTCTTACCAATTGGCAATTTGGAGGTGATGAAGAGCTGGTGTTGGTGTTCCGTCACCTCTCTGACAAGGATGTCGTGCTCCTCCTCACTTAACCAA
Source organism: Pleurodeles waltl (assembly GCF_031143425.1). Lineage (NCBI taxonomy): Eukaryota > Metazoa > Chordata > Amphibia > Caudata > Salamandridae > Pleurodeles > Pleurodeles waltl. The sequence goes on along the minus strand of NC_090446.1, from coordinate 252,716,313 downwards.
CCCTTTCTCTTTTTCCTTTTCCTTCTCTTGGGACTCCTGTGTATCCTCTTGGCTGGTGCCTGGGTGTATTGGGTCACCCTGGGGTCTCTCCTGGCCTGCTGCTTCCATCTTCCCTTTAAACTGCACTCTTTCCAGCTTGTGCATTTAAAGTTGAAATGAGGCAAATCTGCTTGCCGCATATTTACGTGCCTCAAAACGGGTTTGAGTCAGTTTTTCAACTTTAAGTCATTTTGCCTTACGACAGGGCGCAAGGGTTAACATCATAATTTTTTACACTAACCATTTCTTAGCACCATAGTGTGTCACAGTATAAATATGGTGTTGAGGAATGGTGCAAGCCAGTGCTAAACTTTTTTACATTAAGCTGCATTTGCACAGTTTTGTGTCAAAAAGCATAAATATGGGCCTAAGTGAGTATCAACACTTTATATCCCATATTCAAACAGCAGGGTGAGAAGTAAAAGTGTTGGTACATGCAGGCGATGGATTGATGTGTACTGTAGACACATCAAATGAAATTCATTTAGTTGAAGATTTAGCAGCAGTATTTGGGCAAGTGGCTGGGTGCAAGGCAAATCATGCTAGGACACTCATAAACCCAGAGGGATCCAAGACTGTATCAACCCACAAATCATTGATGAAGTGTGCTAGTTGAGCATTACAGATATAGGGCCTCTTTTATAAGAATCTCACGCATCGCCATACCCTTACGATGCCATGGATGCACTGTACTACAAATACAGTGCTCCATGGCGCACGTTTTCACAGATGTGCCAGAAATATTTTGATGCATCTGTTGCCGCTAAACTCATGCATTGCTGGAGTATGATTGTTGAACTGATACAATTCCAGAAATGTGTGGAGTCTTCCATAGGAAAAAGCCATGCAGCAGTTTTACGCCGGTTCTTAGCAGGCAGTAAAAGTTTGATGCAGTGAAGTCTCAGAATGACGCAGTGAAATGTTGTAAATGTCACTGTGTCAGTTCTGCTTGGCTTTTCATGAGGGACATACAGTATACAGTTATACCTGGTGCTAGTATAATGTGACGCAGGGCTTTACAAACTGACTCATTGGGCCAAACCAGCAGTTCGTAAATATGGAGCAGTATAGTGCACCGCTAGCTCCATTGCTGCATGAAAAACAAATAATGCAGCAGTGGCGCAAATGGCTTGTAAATGAGGTCCATAGTTGTAAGACTATCAAGACACTCCATAAGGTATAACTGGGCCTGTTCAAGACTTTTAAAATTCCTAGAAGCATGGACTCTGACCTCCATGGATAAAAATTGCGCTATATTCCCTTTTTTCGAATCAGACAACAAATTACGGAAATAAACAACAGCTCCAATCGATATATCAACTATATTTTGACAGACAATTGAGTTTTCTTGACTCACACCAATACAATATAGCTCATGAATATTTTTTTAGATATTTCAAATTACATATTTTTTCCTGCCGGAACCTGGTCAGGTATGGAACCTTGCCTTATCATTAATTGTGTTGCTTTTTGTAAATAGTACTAAGTAAGCAAAATTATTATTATAAATTTCTTCTGTGCAAAGTACCCCAAACAACACCAAAAAAGGCTGGATAAGTGAAGCACATGCCTCTGTAACCCAATATCTCATGAACTGTTTGAGTAATCAGTCAAGCTCGTGTATTTAGCTGCAATCAGGCCCTGTGTAATTTCTATGCCACCCAAAATACTTCTTCTGCGCTACATGACGCAGCTTGAAAATATATAGTTGCAATTTGCCATAGAAAGCTAATGTTAAGCTGAAGAGTTTTTATTTGTCTTACATGGGTTCTTGAGCTCAGTGTGTAACTATTAGATATATAAATCGCGATAAGAATAAATGCTGATAAGCAGCATGATTTAATTGTGTAGCTTGATAGTTTGGAGTCTGATGGTTGCTTGAAGATGCAAGGATCCGAACCTTGAAACTTTCGTAGAATGGCTTCAGTTTGCTACTTTCCACAAAACTAGGGAAATGTAGGGGCTCTCGTCATAGATTCAACCAAGTTGGGGACATTTCATGCTCAAATAGATTTATGGATTAGCTGATGAAGTTTTGCAGGTGCTTTTTTACGTTTTTAATTTATTTTATGCTGCTTTTCTTATTTTGATTAGTGTATCGAATACCAACTAAGATGCTGATGTTATATGTATTTATACTGTTGCTATTATGCACAGCGTGAATCGATAGACCTGGCACCCCCAGTGGCGGCTGATGTATCTTAAAAGTGGTGGGTGTAAATTTTTGACCCAATTATATGAGCGAGCAAGTATAAAGGGGCTCGCCTGCACATAAAGTTTGAAAAACAATGTTCTAATTGTGGATTTTAAAGCATATAATTACTTTAAATGTCTGAAAAAAAAGATGATACAGACTGACTTTGACTGCCTGGGGTGTTTCCTCTCTTTATAGACTCTCCTAGTTCAGGGCAGTCTAAGAGGGAATGACCCCTGCACTCAGCACCCAGGAGCGGCTTGCGGCAAGCAGAAGGGGCAGGGCGGCGTGCAGGGGAGGGGGCAAGGGGATTTGGGAATTAAAATAAAATTAAAAATACATTTTTTTTAAAAACCACTTACCTTAATGCCACGCGCCGCTCCGCCTCTGCTTCTCCTCGCAGCAGGCACAGACTCCCAGCCTGCCCTGCGGCCAATACTGACGATGCTCAAAGCAGCATCAGGATTGGCTCAGAGCGCCCAGGCAGACTGGGAGCCTATGCAGGCTCACTCCTGCCCAGCAACTTTGTTGCCGTACTGAAGAGAGCCTACAGCGCATGTGTGTTTGGCCGGCCTGAGACAGCTGGCCAAACACACATGCGCTCTGAGGGGGAGTGTTGTGCATTTCCCCTCACTGCTCGTCACCTCTGTGGCCCTGCCCTTTTACTAAACAACGATAATGAACACAGTTTATTATTGTTGTTTGGTAAAGATTTTGCAGCTGTCGCTGCTGGCTGGAGGGGGGGCTCCGCCCTTATAGAGGAGCCGCCTATGCCCAGGAGGCAAGATGACAAGAGAGAACATTAAATTGCCTACAATTAGTGCTGAAAATCTATTGAAACAGGACCGAGTTTGAGAGTGCTCCAGCCTCTCCTGCTGTGGGTTTACAGTTTGGCAGCTCAGCGCTTAGTGCCCATTCACACCATATAAGTTTCATATTTTGTTCTATTGTAATAATAACTTGCTTTGTACAGAACATCATTACCACTTGTCTGGTGTTTTGAATCACTATCAGTAAAAATTAGGTGTTACCATTACCCACTGTAATTGTTCTTAATTTACCAAACCTCTAATGCTTCAAGCGCCTAATGAGGATTTGAAGTCCCCACCATCAGATCAGTAGCAGTACTAAGCATTTAACTCTCTATGCACTTCTGCTAGCTTGTGAGAGGTTCACAATAGGTTATACCCTTAGCACTCACATGCAACATAGCGCTGGAGACACCATTCATTTTCAAGCTCTCTGAACTCTCAGTTTTCAAGACAGCATATTTAAACTGGTTTGAGTTATAGGGGAATCAGTACAGTCCTATTAACATGTATTTGGCAATGGTCAATAAGAGGTTACTATAACAGTGTTGTAGTGCGGGAGGTGTGGTGATAATCATGACAGGTCCACTAAGGGAGAGACAATCTGCACATATTCCCACCAAAGATCTGCTTGCAAGTATAAAACTCATGTAGCCATGACACCCCCCAACCTGACTCTAGGCCTCAGTTTGTCGTTTTTGTTAGTGCTGTCCAGCCCTCCTTGAGGGAAGAAGCGAGGTACACCCAGCTCACCTGGGACTGAGGACAACAGCCGGACTCCCTTCAGATGAACAGCGTGGGCCATCATTGGCCCACAGCTGGAATAGGACATCCATTTGTTCGAACGAGAGAAGTATCTAGAAGCAAAGGCCTGCTCGTGTGGTCCCTGCAACAAACAGAGTCCCTCCAACACTTGGTTAACATACAGAAGAAAAGTGACACACCTGGTGAACATAGGACTCTATGAAGCCCTTCAATTATGTGTTTCACCCCATAATCCAGGCACTAGCAAAACAGCTGTGCATAGAAATCTAACTATGCCAACCTGGTCTTTGTCCTCTCTCAGGCAGAAGCAGCTACTGCAGGCCAACCCAGCAAAGCACAGTCACAGGCAAAGGGGCAGTACTCCTCCTCCAGCTCTCCAGCTCTTCTCCTTGGCAGAGGTTCCTCTTGGTTCCAGAAGTAATCTGATTTTCAGGGGGTTTGGGTACTCTTCTTACACCCCTTTCTGCCTTTGAAGTAGGCCTACTTCAAAGAGAAGTCTCTGTTGTTTTCAAGATCCTGCCTTGCCCTGACGAGGCCCCAGACACATACCAAGGGGTTGGTGACTGCAGTGTGTGAGGGCAGGCACAGCCCTTTCAGTTGTAAGTGATCACTCCTCTCCTCTCCTCAGCCCAGATGGCCCATCAGGATATGCAGGCTACACCCCAGCTCCCTTTGTGTCACTGTCTGGAGGAGAGGTGCAAACAGCCCAATTGTCAAACTGACCCAGACAGGGAATCCACAAACAGGCAGAGGCACAGAACAGTTTAAGCAAGAGAATGCCTACTTTCTAAAAGTGGCATTTTCAAACACACAATATAAAAACAAACTTCACTAAACAATGTATTTTTAAATTGTGAGTTCAGAGACCTTAAACTCCAAATTTGTATCTGCTCCTAAAGGGAATCTGCACTTTATTGACATTTAAAGGCAGCCCCCATGTTAACCTATGTGAGAAATAGGCCTTGCAACAGTGACAACCAAATTTGACAGTATTTCACTGTCAGGACATGTGAAACACATAAGTACATACTCCACCTTTAAAATACACTACACCCTTCCCATGGGGCTACGTAGGGCCTACCTTAGGGTTGCCTTAAATGTATAAAAAGTGAACGTTTTTGCCTGGCAAGTGGGTACACCTGCCAAGTCGAATTGGCAGTTTAAAACTTCAAACACAGACACTAGTGGCATGCCTGAGCCATGGTTAAAGGGCTACTAATAGGGGTGGCAAAACCAGTGCTGCAGGTCCACTAGTAGCATTTGATGTACAGGCCCTGGGCACCTCTAGTGCACTTTACTAGGGACTTACTAGTAAATCAAATATGCCAATCATGGATAACCCAAAGTACACATACAATTAATACAGGTTACACTCACACTTTAGCACTGTTCAGTTAGGGGAGACCATGCCAATGATGCCAAGTCTAACAGCTATAAAAGTGCACACACTGATGGTTTTACTGTTTACAGTGTGCTTATTGATTTAAATTTCCCTTAGCATTTCTGAAAGCTTCAGCTTGTATAATAATTCCTTATACATTTAGCTGTCATTGTGACATCCAGACAGTCTGACTGTACAATCACCAGTCACAGTGCCCATGCATAAAGCATTTCTGTGCACAATCAGCGTTGATTGCCACTGTTCTGGGTAGGTCACTCTTGCCTAATCAATTGCAATGTTCAGTCATCTGTGCACAGACATTCAGACCCCAGTGCCTGTTCACAATTATTGACCCTGTCCAGGCCACTTGCACACTCTGCTGCCCCAGTCAGCATCGCACATACTCAGTCTTCACCCCCTATGCAGTCAATTATACTCCTCCATGCAATACAGGACATGCCAGTAGTAAATGAACTGCATATGTCTTACGTTCATCAATTAGCACTCTGAATTTACCAATGGGTAACCTGTAATGCCTTAGAAAATGCATCATAAATAAATGAAAAGTGTAAGTACACAAATAGGTCCATGTGACTATTCCATTTCGCAGCCCCTCATAGCCCTGTAAAATGTGTCTGTGTGTAAATGCAATTGTTCATTGTGCTTGTTCACTCTGGTTCAAATCAGTGAAGATATCACTAATTTATTTCCTCATTCACTGCGCTCACCGTCTGCCCCGGAGATTCAGTGCACAATCAGATGCCCTGTGCCATCATCCATGCACAATGTGTTAGTGAAGAATTGCCAGGGCACCAACGGTGGACCACAATGTACATGCTCCAAACAAATTAAAGAAGTACATACACATACAAAAATCCCCTTTGAAAATATTCTCAATCCAAAACCCTTAATGATATTGATGGCACACAAATAATCTAACTAAAGGTGAATAATGATTAACTTATAACCGTTTCTGAACCTTGTTCCAAATAAACATCCTGTTTAAACCACAATTTGTTCTTTCCTTTTTCTTTCCTTTTTATTTTTATATAAATGTTTCGTTAAATACACAATACAACCTCTACATTACATAGTACTTCATATCCCTTTAACATATAATAAAAAACTTATATTTTACATTAAAACAGCACTTATAATCACAATAAATCTCATAAACACTCTAAAAAAACAGTTGATGCAGTGTTTCGCTGGTCTTTCATTTGGTTCACCCTACCTTCTTCAGGACAAGTTCATTCGTTTACAAACTGTTTTTCATAAAATTGAACTGAAAAGATACAAAAATACAATCTTTATAATTTCATAGTGTCTAAAACTAAGGATCAACATAGACCATACGTTATTCACCAGGCGCTCCAACTTTTCTAAAGTGAAGGCAGGGGCCCTTTCCCCAGTCACACAGGCCATGGCAAGATCCAGACACAGGTCACAGCAGCACTCGCAGTTGAGGTGTTGTCTTGTGGAAAGACAGGAATCATGTGAGGCTAGAAAATGGCAGTCACGTCCGCGGTGTTCTACACCGGGGAAGTCACCTCACTTACACCTGTCCCTACATACAGGACAGGCGGTCGCCATTTCATGGTGGTGGACAACATTCAGAAAATTGAGAACTGCGTCACTGCTGTAAATTGTACACACATTACCATTAACATTGTCCCATCACATAGATGCTCTATGTACACTGAGGTGGATCCATTGTTCAATTTGTGATACCCTACTCACTCTTGTGTCCCTTAGATACCTACCACTGCGGAGGGATAGGAGGAGGATACAAGGACCCGTGTAGAGACCCCTTGTGGACTTGGCTACACTGGAGGACAGGCACATAATAATGACCTATAGACTGGACAGGGCCACAATCACAGAGCTATGTGCACAATTGGAGCCAGGTCTGATATAAGCTATCTGTCATCTCACTGGGATCCCCCCCCCTTGTGCAAGTTCTATCAGTGCTCCATTTGATGGCAACTGGTTCTTTCCAAGTGACAGTGGGCTTGGCAGCAGGAATGTCACAGCCAATGTTCTCAATTGTGCTGGCAAGGGTTTTGTCTGCCTTGGTCAAACACATGTGTAGCTACATCGCTTCCCCCCAGGTGGAAGATTTGTCCATGGTGAAGGCAGGATTCTATGCAATGGAACATATCCCACATATTATTGCGGTAATTGATGGAACACATATTACGTTTGTCCCGTCCGGGCCAATGAACAGGTGTTCAGGAATCTGAAGAGTTTCCACTCACTCAATATGCAAATGGTGTGCCTGGTGGACCAGTACACCTCCCACATCGCTGCTATTCTGGGTTGGTGCATGACACCTTTGTCCTGAGGAATAACAGCATCCCAAATGTGATGGCACAAATACAGAGGCACAGGATGTGGCTAATAGGTCCCATACCATTGTGTACGGCTAATGTTTGTACCTCAATACTTGCAGGTGACTCTGGCTACCCAAATCAGTATAATGATGCACATGGGCGAACCAGGTGGATCATAGAACGTACCTTCAGCCTCCTGAAAGCCAGGTTCAGATGCCTCCATCTGACAGGTGGATCCCTGTGCTACTCCCCTGAGAAGGTATGCCAGATAGTAGTAGCATGCTGCATGTTGCACAACCTGGCCCTCAGACGTCATGTGCCTTATCTGCAGGAGGAGGAGATTGGAAATGCCCCTGTGGCAGCAGTGGACCCCGGGGACAGTGAGAATGAGGAGGCAGAGGATGAGGATGTGGGCAACAGAACATCAGTTTTACATCAATACTTCCAATGACACACAGGTGAGAAAGTGGAACTGCCATTCCTCTGATTATTTATGTTTTCAGTGTGGCTGTAGCAGGATGGCATTCACTTCCTTTGCATCTCAACTGACTGTCACCTATGCCTTCTCATTTTGCAGATGTTGGTGTTGTAACAACTATGCACTGATGTGATGACTATAGACATGATAGGTCATGATTTGTATGCTATCACAGTGTTCAGGTCATTTTCACAGTATTGTGACTGTTTCCATATTTGCACATTTTCATCACATAAAACACTGTCACTCAAGTTGTGTTCAAGGGTGTTTATTGTAGTGAAATCTATGCAGAAATGTGCAATGGAATGGGGTGATGGTCAAGGTAAGTCCAGGGAATTGGTCCAGGCTGTTTGTTGCACAGGTACAGTGTCCAAGGGGCCATGGGAAGGGGAGCAAAGGCAGTTCAAAGTGGACAAGGTGACAGGGTGGAACACAAGGGTGGACATTCAGGAGGGTCTCATTTCCTGGCAGTGGTCTTGGTCTTGTCTAGTGTCTCTAGCTTCTGTCTGGGTCACAGGGAACATTTGTGGGGTGGTTCACCTTCTGCAGGAGGAGGCGTGCTGGTGGCCTGTGGGTCCTGTGGCATGGTCTCTTGCCCACTAGCTGCAGCAGATGTGGTGGGCTGTTCAGTTGACTGGCTAGTGGAAGGGGCCCGTTGGTGTGCTGTCCATTCCATCATGATGTTGGCCATATCAGCCAGCACCCCTGCCATGGATACCATGGTGGTGTTGAGGGCCTGCAAATCTTCCCTGATCTCCTGATGGTGTACCTCCTGCAGCCGCTTGTTCTCCTGCATGTTGTTAAGGATCTGGCCCATCTTGTCTTGGGATTGTTGGTAAGCCCCTAGGACATTAGTGAGTGCCTCCTGGAGAGTCGGTTCCATGGGCCTGTCCTCCCCCTGGCACACAGCTGTCCTCTGTGTGTCCCTGTCCCCATGTGCCTGTGTCCCTTGAATGGTGTGCCCACTGCCACTGACGCCAGGAACCTGATTGCCTTTGCTGTGAGGTGCGGTCTGGGGTCCCTGTATAGGTGGGCACACTGCTGATTGACGTGTCCTGGGGACAGAGGTGCCGGGGCATTGGGTCTGTGATGTGGCGTTGGCTACTGAGAGGGGAGACTCTGTAGTGGACTGGCAGTGGGCTGGGGTGGCCGACTGACCAGTGGTCCCTGATGAGCCAGGTAGTTCATCCAGATCCAGAAGTCCAGAGCTACTGTCATCACTGGGGGCATCTTCTGTTGGGGGACTGGATAGTTGTGGCACCTCCTCACCCCTGGGATTGGCTGGGGCACCTGTGGGGATGTAAGTAATGTATTATGCTTTATGTCTGTGACATATTGTACATCCCTAGCTTCCCCTATATCGTTGCTGTTGCTCTGCCACCTTTGTTTGTGCATGGTGATGTATTGTGGGATTGTTAGTTCTCCATGCTGTGCATGCATGCTTAGGTGTTGAGTGTACAGGCAGGGCTGGGAGGGCTGTACATGTATTGGTTTGGCATGCAGGGCTAGGCATTGGGGTTAGTCACATGTGTAGGTACACTGTGTGGGAATGAGTGGGGGGATGGAGTCAGGGTGAGGGGGTTAGATGGCATGAAGGTATTGGGGATGATAAATAGCAAATATTAACTAAACAGTGTCCTATCCTCCAGCTACTCCTGTGAGTCTCTCAGGGTGCAGGATTGCCAAGACTTGCTCCTCCCATGCTGTCAGCTGTGGGGGAGAAGGGGGGGTCCACTGCCAGTTGTCTGGATGGCGCGCTGGTGCTTTGCTGCCACAGAACATGCCTTCCTCCGTAGGTCATTTCACCTCTTCCTGATGTCGTCCCTTGTTCTTGGATGCTATCCCACGGCATTCACCCTGTCCACAATTCTCTGCCATAGCTCCATTTTCCTTCCAATGGATATTTGCTGTACCTGTGCTCCAAACAGCTGTGGCTCTACCCTGACTATTTCCTCCACCATGACCGGCAACACCTCATCTGTGAAACGGAGATGCCTTACTGGGGACATGGGTGTTTTTGGTGTGTGTTGTGCAGAGGGTGTTGAGTGATGTGGTGGGGGGTGGGATATGGGGTGTGTGACGGATGAATGGGTGTTTGTGGTGCGTGTGTAGTTGTCTCTGTGATTTGCTATTTCAGTCTGTTCGTGTTGGAAAAGGGTTGTGTGCAATGTGGGTGTGTGTTTATAGTGCTATGGGTGGGTGGGTGTGGTGTGTGTATGAGTGTCAAGTGTGTGATTTTCATTTTGTCCAATGTTGTGTTTTATTTTGTATTTGGGTGGCCATTCTGACCTCGTTGGTGTGTACCGTCAATTGTTTACCACCGCTGAATGTCCGCCGTGGTGATTCGTGGGTCATAATGTGATGGGCACAGTTTTGTTGGCGTAACGGTATGGGTGTTCGTACCAACACCCTTATCACTTACCTTTGGTCTGGCAGATATGTGTTTGTGGTAGTATTATGTCGGTTTAGAGTGTGTGTGTGTCATAATATGGTGAATGGATGTTCGCTTCCGCGACAGTATGTTGGCAGCCGTCACAGCGGCGGTAAGTGGCATTTACCACCAATATCATAATGGGGGCCTATGACTCCGATCATGAACAGTGGTAGAAGAATTGAGATGGGGAACACCACCCACATAGGTGAACAAGTAAGATTATGTTTGTGGATTTTGAGAGTATAAGTATTGTAAAATTTGATAGCATAATTCACAGATGGAATTTTACTCTTTCTAGATCTGGACAAAAGTGGAGTCCCTCTGAGATTAAAGTATGCACTGTATAGACCAAAATTATATGAAGGAAGCATGATAGTTTGAAGGGTGATGTTAGACCTTTATTAACAGAGGCGACTTAACATTTTAGTAGAACAACGAATAAGAGGATCAGATTGCATTGGAGAAATGAAAAGGTATTATTTGTTAGATAAAGAGTTGACATAAAGACCCTTATTACGAGTATGGCAGTCTCAAGACTGCCACACTTGTGATGGTGGTTGGACCGCAGCAGACAGGGCTGTTCGACCGCCGGCACCGCCAGGCTTCTGCCAGCTTGCTGCATGGCGATACCGGCGGTTGTAATCAGCAAGGGCAGTGCTGCAAGCAGCTCTGCCCGGGGGATTACTAATCCCCATAACGCCAGCCTTTCCATAGTGGTGTGGCGGGCCCCTGGGGACCCCTGCACTGCCCATTCACTTTGCCTGGGCAGTGCAGAGGCCCCCTGACACAGCCGCGTGCTGCTGCATCCGCTGCACCGCCACATTGCAGCCGACTCGATTACGAGCCGGCTGCAATATTACGGCCCTGTTTCCTGCTGGGCCAGCGGGTAGAATCACTGATTCCACCGTCCTGCCCCATGGGAAACTCAAAATAGGGCCGGCGGGGTTTAGCCCGCAATAACGATCTAGTGGCGTCGCCCGCCAAACTCATAATGAGGCCCATAGTTTGAATGACTTTCCAAGTGAGATTGGGAAGTGGAATGAATAGTGAATAATTTCCTTTATAATTTCAGAATGAGAAAATAGTGAGAACAGCAGTAAATAACCAGAATATAGGGCTGCCAACTGAAAGACAAACAAGTAAGCTAAAATATGTATTACAAAATGTTGAATCTATGAAGTCAGAGTAGAATAGGCTGCCACATGATAGTGATTAAAAGAGCATCCAAGTAATTTCTTAAATAATGAATTACTCTCTCGAGAAAATTGGGAAGTAAAAATTGTGAGAATCCCAAAGATTAAAAATAAGAAACTGTGAGTATAACAGTGAATAACTGAAGTATTAGGTTATCACTAGATGAATGAATAAACAATACAACAAAAAATGTTCATTTATAAAATTATAAAAAATAGATAGGCTGGCACATAATATAGTTTGTTGAAAAATACAAAGAACATGTTTAAAGGTATTAATTTGATAAGATATATTTTTTAAGAGATGTTTAAGGTGGTAATATTTATAATACCTTTTTGAAAAGAAAGAGAAGCACTGAGATAGTAGTAAAAGGTATTTGGTGAGTAATGTATGGCCGTTGTTGATCCTTAGTTTTAAACACTATGAAATTGTAAAGATTTTTTTTTTTGTATCTTTTTAGGTAAATGGTATGAAAAAAACAGTTTGTAAACTAATGAACTTGTCCTGAAGAAGGTGGGGTGAACCAACTGAAAGACCACCGAACGCAAGAAAAGTGTCTCTTCATGATATGAAGTGCCATTTTAACAAAATCTGGGCCAAAGACTTCACCCCACTAAAAAACATCTCCTCATCATTTCCATCCCGTCTGCCATTACAGAAACAGAGTCCACTCACCATAATGGCCGTGAGGCAGTGCCTAGGGAGTCCGTGGCAGGGGCACAGCACAGGAAATTTAAGTGCAGGCCTCAGGAGATTTCTAACTACTCTCACAGCTTAGTTAATGTGAAAGGAAGCTGCAAGACTCCACTCTTAGGACCACCTCCTTCATGCTAAAGAACAGCAGCAGTTGGGTGGTTCAGGTCACTGTCACACCCACTCCAGCATTCCCCCAATCGGCCTCCCCGCCCCAGGCTATTTTGTTCAATGAGCTCTGCTAATCCTGCTCCTGGCCATTTTAAATAACACCACAAACAGAGCTCTTATTCCAGGCAATGAATTACAACACACCCACTAATGTGTCGTCAATAGAGCTTGCATTATGGCTTTCTCGATTGCTTTGGCCACCACCTACTTCAAAAAAGACCTTTGAATAAAATTGTTGACTGTGTTAGCAATACAAGAATGGAAGTTCTGCTTAATCAATTCCTCGTAAGAAAGTAAATTAATAATTAGGATAGGTGTTCGCCCACCACAAGTTATAAAGTCACTAACCTGTAAGACCCAGTTAAAGGTTTTAATAATGTAAACCTGAGCTTAATCCTTGGTAGCTATGGAACAGAGCAGACAAGTTTATTTAAAAAAAAATAGGCAGAGCAAAAGAAGTACCAGAACACTTAGAGAATCCAAGACACAATACAATAAAAATCCCATTCTAATTTATAAAAAGAAAGTCAGATTTATGTATCAAGATGACAAAAATACAATAAGAACAAAACATATGAATTTTTAAATATTTGAGTGAAAATAGCACCACAAAGCATAAAGTTCCAATGGATGTCAATGGTCACATTAAGCCGGGACCTGGGTAAGATTTGAGCTTGAGTACATTAATCCTGCAGGACCCTTGAGTAGAAAAGAAGGGAAAAAAAAAGTCCCATTCCAAAACGGACTTTGTTGTTTTTCTTAAGAAAAACTCTTCTCTGCTTCTCTGCACTGGCCAAAGCTGGAGATGTAGCCATCACAAAGGTCAGACACACAAAGCTGGTTGATCCCACTGAAGCTCTGGAGCCTTTGAGGTTTTGGATTTAAAACGTTTATAACATTTTCACAGGTGCAAAGATCTCCTCGTCGGTCAAACCTCAAGTTCAATGCAGTGCCGTTGAATTGCCAGTCAGATATTTTTCATGGTAGGTCCCCTTAAAGATCTGCAACTGTGGAGCAAACGTTTTTCAGAAGTTTCCAAACGTAGGCGCATATTTATAAGCACTTAACACCACCTTGCGCCACATTAGTTTAATTTTTTGTTACGCTAATGTGGCCCAACAAGGCCAAAGTCCTCGCGCCATATTTACAAAGTGGTGCAATGCATGAATTGTGCCACTTTGTAACCCTTTGTGCTACATTATGCCTGCGCCAAGCATAATGTACGCAAAGGGGATTGTTCACCCATTGAGGGGGTGGCGAAAAAAAGGCACAAGCAAATCTAAGAGATTTCCTTGTGTCATTTTTTACGGCACATTTAACAACTGCTCACAGCAGGCATTAAAAAGGGACTTTCATTATCAATAATGGGCCCATATGTATTCTGCAGGAGTAGCGCCAGTATTTTGAGGCTACTCCTGCAGTGTACATCAATAGCGTCATGAAAAATGACACTATTGCCCCCCGCCCTAGGCTATGGTGTGCCATATTTTTAATATGGCGCACAGGTGGTGGTGTAGGGGACAGTGAAGGGCACATAGTGCAGCAGTTTCTTAAATATGCCCTTTATTTTAGTGCCCAAACAACCACAGGAGTACACTTCTCAGGCACCAGAATCTCAGGGGGTGGGCACTAAAAGACTATTAGGGTGTCAGCCAGAGACCACCTTCAAAGTCTAATCTAAGTTCTAGAGGCCACTGACCAGCTGTGAACTTCCAGGAAAAGACCTCTTCTGGGTTGTTGTGTTCCTGTAGCCACACAGGTGTCAGCCAACTGACCTTTGAAATTCAGTTGTTCGTCCTGTGTACAACTCGGAGCAGGCCCAGTCCTTCAGGGCTCCTCCCAAGTGACAGTCAGGAGATTTAGCCTTTTCTGTCCATTATCAGGTTAAGAAAGTGTTCTTAGGATGTAACCTGGGGTGCCACATTTATACCTGGCATCAGCTAGTGGGTGGGCGTGACTCTTCAGCAGTCCCCAAACAGCTGGTTAAAAGTTCCTACCCTATCCACTTTTTTAGTAGGACCTGTTTGCTTTTCTACAAACAGCCCCAAAATGCTATGTGCCAGGGCAATGCTAAGATGGGCAAAGTTTCAACCACACTAAACATGGTCTCTGAAGGCTGGGGCTCTGTATGGGAGAGGACTATAGAAGTCACCAGTATTCAAACTGAAGCCCACTATGAAGCAGGTTCTGTACCCACAAAAAACCTGGAGACAAAGTTCTAGTAAGCCAAAAGTAGGGTCACTCACCACTAGACAGAGGACATGCAATATTAGCCTGGGCATCCTGTTTGTTCCCTTTCATGTGCACCAAAGTGTTACAAATTGCTCAAACAGACTTTTCTGGCACGATCTAACTATATGGTGCCAATTTGATGGCAACACCACCCTCCTTCTGCTGCACTCTCTTTATCACAGTGACCTATTCTCTAACTCATGGAAGGAACGTCATACCTCATTCACACCTCATTCATGTCACATAGAGACTGGGAGAAGCAGTGTAGTTTATACAAATTAGCCCTGAGGAACTTTATGCGGGGATAGGTAATTTTCAAAGGTTATTTTTCCTTGGTATTTATTAAAAATTGGACTCACCATTAAATGCGATTTTAATAACTATTAAAAATTGCTTTTTAATCATTTTGATAGTGGGTTAAATTCCCGAGAGACATAAGTAGCATTTTAATCTGTACTATGATTTGCTACAGGTGACAACTAGGTCTGATACAGTGAAAATAGCTTTGAGGGCCTTGTCAATGTAGGGGAATGGTAACAATAATTTTCCACATGTCCCACTTTCAAGTACCAAATACTCTACCTTGTGGGCTACAAGGCTTACATAGGGGTTACTAATATGTTTTACACTGCAGCTGTCCTGCTAAATTGGTAGGCCTGAAGCCATGTTTCCCTTTTTGTCACCCTAGTGTATGGCACAATAAGTGCTGCAGTCTACAGGAAACATTTGTGTTTTCATACCATGGGAGTATTTCCACAATGTATACACTAGGGCCTTGTAGAGAAGTTAAGGTTGCCAATTATTAGTTATCCAATTTTGTCACACTTTAGAAGTTTAGCACATGACATTGAACCTGTTTAGAAGTGCCCCAGTGCCAGAGTAAAAAAACAAGTAAGGAGAACCATAGGGGTAAGCTTTGGAAATATGGCATTTTCTTACACTGCTCATCTATGTCAGTGGTCTGTGTCATTCATGATTTGCAGTTATGTAAATGCATCTTCTAACTGTTAAAAAATCTTTTTTTTGTTTCTGAAAAAACTGAGATTGGATGTTGGTCATCCATTGAAGGCTCAGGCTAGATGACTTTGGACCCTCGAATCCAAAACCAGTCAAGCCTTTATGTGGTTTCTGACTATCACCGACAATCTAACGCCGTACACTGGAAATTAAAGAAATACATTAAAGGTTGATGTAAACATGGGATAGACGAAGAGTTACTCATCCTGTCGCTTAAACGCGCAATGTAAAACCTGAAAACCTGAAATCAGTTCCAGCTTCCCTGCTTGACCAAACTGTGTGATCAAAGGCAAATGCTCCTTTTTTCATTTTTGCTTATGAGAGTGTCTTGAAATAGGTATGTACGGATTGTGCATTGAACAAAAATGTAATTCATTTAATACACTTAATATAATAAGAAAACGGACCACAAATAGCATGCATATGACAACTGATTTCCCTCTTAATTTACTAATGGAATTGTAATTAGGGTGGTGGGGCAGGATTATTTTGTAAGTTCAAAAAATATAATTTTTAGTAAAGGCCTTTCCATACAGTGATATAATCTGACATAAAATTAAATGCTTCTGCATATTAAAAAAATATATATTTTTTTTGTTCTGAAGAGACCCTATCGTATTTTTATGTTTGTTGACTGATTTGCATGCTAAACATTTTGGGGCATATTTAAGAGCCCCTAGTGTCCCCTTAGTGTCAGTTTTTTTTATATACTAAGGTGGTGCTAAAGTGGCTTTTTCCATGCAACATATTTACAAAGTGGCACAATGCATGCATTGCGCCACTTTGTAAACCCTTACTCCAGGCATAATGTATGTAAGGGGGGAGTCCTGGCACTAGGAGGCTTGCAAAAATTAAGCAATTAAATTTAACGGATTTCCCTGCACCATTTGTGTCTTCATTTTTAATGTCTGCTCAGAGAAGGTGTTAAAATGAAGTTCCCATTCAAACCTATGGGCCTCCTCGCACTTTTGACACTAGTGTAGCAAAGCGCCACAATAGGGTCAAACATTTTGACGCTATTGTGCTAACAACTGCCATGGTGTGCCATATTATAAATATGGCACAACCATGGTGTCATTTGGTGCCGGTAGCGGGGGCGCAGTACAGTGAAAGTGTACCGTTGTAACATAAAATGTACGCTAGATAGCACAGATATGTTTGTGGCGCTAGGCAGCCTAACAGTGAGCAAGGACTAGGGGAGAAAACAGTAGCACCATGGCTTTGTAGATATAGCTCTGTGATGTACTCCAACCCTTAGGCAATGAACCACAGAGCAGAGCAGCAACTTTCCTTCCTGCCTTGTGCTAGAAATTAGTAAATGTGCCACTTTAAGTGATTCGGTCCAGTGAGCTACATCTGCAAGCAAATGGTATGAACAATAAGGAAATCTATTTGTGTCTGTACTAGGAATCGAGAATGGACAGCATGGGCTGAATTAACTGTTGGTGAGAAACAGGAAAAAGGGAAGGAGTAACAGATGTCACTAATTGATTAACCAATATGACTAGCAGGAAACTCAAAAGAAAGCATAAAATAAGGTCAATTCGCTAAACGTTATGGAAAAGCAAGGAGACTTAACTCACTGCAAGAATTAAAAGAGTACCTGTCAACTTCAGATTGACTTTTATGAACTGAGCTGTTCCAATTAGTGGTTTTCCTTTCAATTCATTGCTGTTTTATTTTTCATTAAGTATCTGGGAAACGTAGCTGTTGATACATTGCCCTAGCTGTTGTTAAATAGGAAAGCACAATAGAAGTCTCAGCCTTTGCCATACAATTCAATACAGGGCATCGTTCCCACTGATAGGTATAATGGTGCCCTCGCTGATAGCTCACATTTTTTCGCCTATTCTGAAACCTTCCTTTAAGAGGCTACACTTCTTTGTGGAACTTGGCAGTACACTTGCTTCCGAATCTACAGCCATGTGAGCATGTTGCAAGAGCTCTCTGTAACTGAACACAATGCCTATGTTTTTTCAAATTTGGTTGAAAGCCTCGTAAATCATCATGCTGGCTCAGCAAACTAAGTGAAACTGCATTCCAACTTTGCATATCAGACCGAAAGAGAAGGAGTTCACCTAAAAGATTGTAGGGCATATTTATGATGCAAATCACCATGCTGGCTCGGCAAACTAAGTGAGACTGCATTCCAACTTGCATATCAGACTGAAAGAGAAGGGGTTAAGCTAGAACATTAAGGGGCTTATTTATGAGCCCTTTGTACCCCCATTGCGTCCCTTTTTAGGAGGTAACGGCGGGGCACACCTTGAAATCATATCTATGAGGCCAAGCAAAGCCTCTTTGTGGCTTTGAATGGGTTCATAGATATGGCATAAGGAAAGGCAGCGCGTATCGCTGAGTTGCCTTACTCTGTGGTATGGAGGCATTCCATGGGTGTTATGTTGGGTATTTGCTTGCATCACTCATGGATTTTGAGGCATCCCCAGATTTACAAGGACTTGTAAACTTGGGCATGCTTCAAAACCTTATGCAGCACACATAGAAAAAGGAAAAATCCTCCCAGGATTGCTTTTGTGCAGGAATGTGTCCCTATCTACACAAAAACAATCCTGCATGCAATACAGACACACTTGCACCATGGGCCATATTCTATAGATACAGTGCATTCCTGCTCTTGCTGTGCTGCCCTGCACCAAGCCCTCATAAATATGTGTCTTACATATTTATTCCATGCTGATTGGCTGTTGCAGAAGTGCCCCAGAAGTCCTGACTTAGAGCTAGATTCATCAATATTCATCAATATTCATCATTTTTCCACGCAACGCAGCAAGACAACTTGCTGTGCTGCATGAAAGGGAGAGGGCGGGAATGCAGCATATTTACCATTATATGGCACATTCTTGCTCTCTGCCTGCACTGCTGCACAATCTGCTGTCTAGTGCCAATGCACGCACGCTTGCTCTGTGGTGCAAGGTGCCTGCATTGCAGGCATGATTGTCATTTGTGCTATAAGATGCACCATCATGAAAAAACCCAATCCTTAGAGGCTTTTTGCTCTTTCTGAATGTGCTGCAGAATGCCACCCACGTAGAAAGAGGAAACAACAAGAAGAAATATAAATATTTTTCCTTGTTGGACCTCCCCTGGGAAGGAGTAGTATTTTTGACATATGCACTAAAATCCATTGGTGGACATGTGGGGACACTAACTCTCCGCGCACGGAACGCCTGTCCAGGACAGAGTATTGTAAGGCAACTTGTGCTGCATTCCTCCAGATTTACCAAGCAATGCAGGTAAATATCACTTTAGGATTGTGTTACTCTAGAGGCACCATGCATAAAGCAAAGGCAACACAATACAATGATAAATCTGGCACCTAGTCTGTGAGGCTGCACCCAATTAGCAAGCTGATTCTAGAATTAAATCAAAAGTCTCCGTTTCAGTTTATTTTTATTTGCATTATTTAAATAAGATCTTAGCAAAAGGATACATTTAAAAAAGGCTTGTTGAAATAAGATAAAAAAGTACTCAGTAAGTGTAACAATCTGCATATCAGTTTACACCTGAGAGTGTCTGCACTCCTCACCCTGACAAGTGTCAACAACTTGTTGATAAATGGTAAGACATTTTTAAAGGTGACAGTTCAGGATGGGGTTGTCAGGATTTAAGCGTGCAATAATAGCCCACCTACAAGTTCGGAGGCCTCTAGAGTAGAAGGCACTGCCAAGCTTTTTTTTTTTTTAATATGGGCAAATCCAGACCAGATGAAGTAGGTCTTCTTTAGGTGCACTGCAAAGATGACATGCAATGCCCTCTTTCACAGGCCAGTATGGTTTGTCTCCCAGGAATGGAACTGAGCAATGTTGACACTACTGAATATGTAAAACTGAAGTATGGTTCCATTTTTAACTGCTTGTAACTATTGACCAAAATATGTATGTGGACTTTTTGGCAGAGCTAATTTGTCTTCGGACAAAGAGTTTTTTCATCTTATTTAATACTCTTTTGAAGGTCAAATATAGTACGATTGGTTCCACAAAGCTTTCACTTGCGTTGCTACTATTGGACTTTCGAAGAAAGATCTGAAGGATGAAGTGGGGGAACTGGCTATTGTTGAACAGAGCATTTTGTTAAGAATATTTTCGCTGGAGCGCTTTAACCTGAAACAACACCTAATAAAGGCACATTGGCTATTGTTTGCTTTCTAAGGACAATTTCTAAATTAATTTGTGCCAGTGACACATTTTTAAGGATTTTAAATACCTAGGGGCATATTTAAGAGCCTCAGAACCACGGGAGCATCACTTTTCGTGATGTTCCGGTGGCACAATGACCTCCTCTGTATTTACAAAGTGGTGTTAAGCCACCGTGTAAATACTGCCCCTTCACATTCGGCACTTTGCATGGAAAGGGCATGAAATGGGTGCTGCTGAGGGCATGCCGCAGCAACACCCATTGCATTTTGACGCTGCCTCATATTTATGAGTTTTTGTAAACCTGAGGCAGCACCGAAATCTAACGCCACCCCAGGGGTGGCATTAGCATGGGGCAATGAGGAGAAATACTTTCATTTCATCTCGTTTTTTGCTCTTTCTATGTGTTGTGCATTCTGCAACACACATAGAAAGAGCAAATCACCATTTAAGATTGTTTTTGTGCAGGGAGGTGTTCATTTCTGCACAAAAATAATCTCCCCCTTAAATCAGCCATCCTTGCACTATGGTGCAAGGGTTGCTGCATTGACTCACAGCAGCAAATTTGGTGCCGGCAAAGGGGGAAACACAGGGGTGCGCTGTATTCTAGTACATATTTCGCATTCCTGCATTTGGAAAATGACAGTATGCAACACTGCCAAATCTGGCACAGCACACGCTCTGTCATTTTCTCTCAAATTTTGCACTCAATCACTAAACCATCTAGAGAAATGGAGTCCATATTGACAAGAAGCCTGCGCCGCCAGTGCGTCACTTTCAGTAATGCATCAGCGGCTCAGGCTGCGGACCCACATCTACAAAGCCACGCAAAGCCAGTCTGTGTGACTTTTCAAGACCTTGCAGACCTGTTATAAGGGAATGCAGTGCAAGTGACTGTGTTGCCTTACTTTGCGTCAGGGAGGCATTTCCATGGGTGGTATATGGGTGTTCCCACGCAACATCCATGGATTTGGATGCATTCCCTGATATACAAGGTTTTATGCGTAAGAGTGATGCAACAGGGAGAATTATCTTTATTTCCCCCATATTTCCTCTTTCTATGTTTGCTTCATTCTGCATAGAAGGAGGAAAACACCTCCATTGATTGTTTTTGTGCAGGAAGGTGTCCCCACAATGCAGACACCCTTGCACCATGGTGCAAGTTGGACCTGCACTGGCACAAGGCAGCAACTTCTGCGCCAGCACAGGGAGAGAGGACAGAAATGCGCTGTATTTTGTAGATACATCACTTTTCGGACCTTTCCCAGTGGCTCTGGGTGTCTCTGCAAGGCACTTTGGAACTGACCACGGCCCATAGACTTGTCAGGTTGCTGGGGATAATTCAGATTAATTAGTGACGGTCTCTTGCTGTTTGGCCCACGTTTCACGCACAGTGGTAGAAAAACAGAGGTTGACAACAACAAACTATGTTTGGATTTGATCTTGGCAGACTTTTTGGTTCCCATTAGGCCCTGGCACTTGTTTCAGCCGGAGCAGCAGCAGCAAAGGCTTCAGCAAAGGTATTTTGTTTGCTTGCTGGCATGCATCCAACAATTCGAGAACCTCTGCACAGGAAGAAGTGAGGAGCCTGGTAAAAGGGGACTGTAAAAAATGTATGATATCAAGAGACAAAGGGGCATATTTATACTCTGTTTGCGCCGGAATTGCGTCGTTTTTTTGACGCAATTCCGACGCAAAACTAACTCCATATTTATACTTTGCCGTTAGACGCGTCTAGCGCCAAAGTCCATGGAGTTTGCGTCATTTTTTAGCGTGGACACCTACTTTGCGTTAATGAGATGCAAGGTAGGCGTTCCCGTCTAAAAAATTGACTCCGAGGCATGTGTGCCGTGTTTTACACTCCCGGGCAAAATTCACGCCCGGGAGTGGGCGGGTAAAAAAAAATGACGTACGGCCGCTTTTGTGCCGTTTTTATAGCGCCTGGAAAAGGCAGGCGTTAAGGGACCTGTGGGCTCGGAAGGAGCCCAGAGGTGCCCTCCCATGCCCCCAGGGACACCCCCTGTCACCCTTGCCCACCCCAGGAGGACACCCAAGGCTGGAGGGACCCATCCCAGGGACATTAAGGTAAGTTCAGGTAAGTATTATTTTTTTTTTGTGGCATAGGGGGGCCTGATTTGTGCCCCCCTACATGCCACTATGCCCAATGACCATGCCCAGGGGACAGAAGTCCCCTGGGCATGGCCATTGGGCAAGGGGGCATGACTCCTGTCTTTGCTAAGACAGGAGTCATTTCTACGGGGGTTGGGAGTCGAAAAAAATGGCGCAAATCGGGTTGAGGCGAAAAATTCGCCTCAGCCTGACTTGCCCCATTTTTTTACGCCCAAGCTCCATATCCCCCTACGCCGGCGCTGCCTGGTGTACGTCGTTTTTTTCCACGCACACCAGGCAGCGCCGGCGGCTAACGCCGGCTAACGCCGGCTAACGTCATTGATTAAATACGGCACCCGCATGGCGCTTCAGAATGGCGTTAGCCGGCGCTAATTTTTTTGACGCAAAACTGCGTTAGCGCAGTTTTGCGTCAAAAAGTATAAATATGGCCCAAAATATTCAGCAATTATCTTTAGCTAATAAAGTTTGTCAATACTACATTCATGGGGGTGAGGAACGGCGGTGTAAAGAGAAATCTGGAGGTCCCCAGATCATCCTGACAACCATGACTCAGCCAGCCACCTCTTTTTCCCAAGACTATAACTGAATGATAGCTTTACTAGGCAAGATATCAGTGAAATGTGTGTTACTTGAGGGATAGCACCACTGTCTCGATTTCTTGGACATCTCAAGTGTTTCCAGAAGAAGACCGTGAATATTAAGATGAACTTTACCTTGTGTAGTAAAAGTCAAACTAATACACTAAAAGTATAAAAGAAAAGTCTGCTGTAAACAATATAAAAAAACTAAAAGAAAAAAGTGTATTTAATACTATTTTTGCCATGCGGAAAATGTAAATAAACTTAAATGGACAAATGCACAGACCTGACAGATAATCAAGGAGCAAACAACCAGTTTGGCCTGGCGACTGAGTGGTGACAAAGACAACTAAATCAATCTTTTGGTCACCTGTAGAATTTGCAATGAGCAGCTTCTTTAAGTCAGCGAAGGATGGTTCTATTCCTAAAAGAGCACAGTGCTTCCTTCCTTAATCGTTCATTCCCATGCTGGACTGTAAGTAAAGATTCAAGAGCTGCACTACGTTTGTGTTTGGCATCCATTAAAAAGTGACAAGTAGATAGGTCATGTTTTTTCAACAGATGACTTGCATTAGTTAATAAATGGGGGAAATGATTAAGGTGATAGATGGAAGGGACATGAGAAAACTGGACTTTTTAATGATTATGTCATCATTATGGGTCCATGCCACAATGTGTCTCCGGGAGTGTTACATGGTTGACTCTTCATTAACTTCATTCCAGCATCGCTTGGTTCTTCTGATATCTCACAGTTTACCTTGACTCCAAGTTAGTGGTGCCAGAATTTGAAAAATATGCTTTAGTGTAACTGTGCAATATTTCACCAAAATTATATGAAATTGTGCCCAGTTACTGAAAATGCAGAACTCGCACTTGACACTGTATTTTATCATGCAACTAGTCCTTGCATCCTCTTTGGACGTGAGGATGCATTTCACACAAAAAAAAATTGTTCAACGTAACAAGAGCACTCTGAACAATACTCTCTCATGCTCTTTTGTTTTTACTGCAAACTGCACA
The DNA here is from genome assembly GCF_031143425.1 of Pleurodeles waltl. Classification (NCBI taxonomy): domain Eukaryota; kingdom Metazoa; phylum Chordata; class Amphibia; order Caudata; family Salamandridae; genus Pleurodeles; species Pleurodeles waltl. Next base: position 252,692,691 of record NC_090446.1, on the reverse strand, counting down.
TTCGTCATAAATGTTTTTCATGAAATCCATATAATTATGAGGCCCCTCCTGATGCCACCTCGCTGCTACTGCCATGCCCGCCCACCACTTCAGCCTTTGCGTACCTGTGTTCTCAGCACATGGCTTGCTGTCTGCCACCTCACTCCAACTTCAGCATCACGGTGGGATGCCGGACGGACGCCACTAACGCCAAGGAAGGGACAAACGTGCCATGGGACTGAGAGCCCCGAGTGCAGGTAAACAATCCTGCTACCCGGCGATCATTTTCATTTTTAAATTCAAAATCAAATTTAAATTCTAAAGAAATGCTCTTGTCCCACTTGCACTGAAGCAGTCTCTTTCTGGGGCAAGGGGCGAATTTGCAGAAGTTGCAGAGCTTGGGATTCCAGGGTGAGCATTTCTGCCATTTTGGTGTTGGGGGCGCATGGGCCGGGAGGTGGTGTAGACATCTCCTCACCTGTGTTTCAGCCCCTTCACGAGCTGGGAGAGGACTGGACGTGCAGCATGGTGGGGTGGTGGTACGCACCACAGGGTCTTGTGCCCTGGGCACACACTTAGCTTGTTGTGCCCTCAAGGCTCACCAGCCCCTAGCCTTCGGCAGCCCCCAGCCTCCAGCTTATCATCACTTTGGAAACAGTCGGTATGGAGGAAATCAGCCTTTACTGGTGTTAAAGAAGTGCCAGGCCGATAAAGGTGTGGTCCGGTGGTTGTGGTGACAGTATGCTTTTGGTAGAGCAGCAAAGGAGGAGGTAAGTTATCTCTGCTGTTGTCTCTGTACTTTATGAACTCTTAGAGCCAATACCAGCAGTCACCTTGGCATATAGGTCCTACCATGAACCTTGCCCTTCATTTTCCTCATTTACCACAAGAGGACACTGGCTGGGGTTCAAAAGGCAAAGGACGTGGGAGACTCTGTAAAAGGAGGAAGAAAGTGGTTAAACAAAAACAAAGGATCCACCTGATTTTAATTCCTATACATCTGAATATTCTTCAGTATTGAATGAAAATGCCACTCTCTCACCACTAGCCACCTCAGTAAGGAATTAATTGTTAATACTCTTTCTCCCTCCTACCTGATCAGCAGGGCCCCTGGAGATCAAGGAGTAGCCAAAGATGGGGTGGTTCCCGAATTCAAAAATTACCAGCAAGATAACATCCTGGAGGACTCTATGCCAGTCACTCTGATCAGGGGCCATAGACTTTCGTCGTCGCCCTGTCTTGATGTGTTGGCAACCTCATTAGTGATTGAAGGGTCTGGAGTTTTGAGATTCCAACAGAGCAAGTGATCCCGAGAACAGGGTGGACCCAGAAGGATTAATTATCTTGTGTGACTAATGTAACACACTAATCAATGGGAGTATCAATTGATGTACAGTCATCTGGTACATAGTCCTTGTTGGATGTGATCTTACTCATGCAAAACACTCTTCTGGGCATTTTAGAGACGAAACCAGGTACAAACCAAGCTGCTCAGTCAAAGCATTTGAATGATATCCTTGCCGAGTTATATAAATCCAACAAGAGCATGCTGTAGCAAGGGAGGGAATGGAAAACAAGGTAGCTCACCCCAGGTAAGCTTTGGAGAAAGGGTCTGGCACCTCAAAAGGTAGAGTGGAGCAATTGTACCCGATTAGTACAGTTTATGTCTCAAAACACTCTACGCAAGTCAGTAAAAGGCAATATATCTTTGCCTCTCCCCCCAAGTTCTCCTCAAGCTATTATCAGTCTTAGGGGTAGAGAGAAGCAAAAAGGGATGCAAGACCATTAAAGACAAGGGTGGGCAGAGGAAATAGTGTAAGGAGGAAGGTAAGAATGGCACGACAATAACAAAAGGGTCCCAGGTTAAACTGGGACTCCAGATCTCAGCTCCCGCCTAGTGGCCCTTTCCAGCATTTGATACTTCCACACAGGAAGAAACAACAACACATGTTAGACATCGGCCAGCTAGAAATATCCAGTCAATAAAAGACCTTGTTACTGCACTTAGCTTAGTTCCATAGCGCCTGTTAAAGGGAAGGGGTCCAACTGCCAAAGGGCATAGTAAAGAAAACACTAGTGTGGCTTAGAAGCCACTCACACTTGAGCCAGGGTCCAGTGTTTTGATGCTGAATAACATTTGTCAGGGGGGAAAGCCCAAAACTGTGCCCCCTGAATTTCTTACAAATTCTGAGCATATTTCAACAGACACCTTCACTATCTGGGATATCCTTGTGTGATTTAGTGTATGTAGGGTTCCAGGTCAGGGACCAGGGTAGAGAACTATCTAATGTGGCATTTATTTTCCCCTGCATTGATTACATTCTTGGTAGCAAAGGCAGAAAAAGACCTAGTGAAGACTAGCTTAGAAGTTAAGATCCGCATCAGACAGAAGATCAGGGTGACCGACTCATACCCCATCTCTTTTTAAGTATGCATGGCAGGTTGGTCCCCAATCAGTGGGAGCAGATTGCATCTTATGCCCAAGATGGGTTGATGCTAAGGGCCGGGTAAGGTGGATGGTTTTCCATGAATTTAAGGATGGTAGTGATGAACGACAAACTGTTATAAAGCAGGCGTTCCCTGGGGGAACAGAGTAATAGATTTTCCCCCTTGATGCACCTCTCTGACACGTGGGAGTGGGATGAATCCTCTCCCAATTTGAGAATCTTGAGCTGGAACATACATGGGTTTGAGAGCTTTAGGAGGGCTGTCAACCTAGAACAAAGACTAAAGGCCTATCATGTGGTGTTCCTTCAGGAGTACAGATTAAGAAAGGATAAAAAGGCTTTATAGTCCTAAACTGTGAAGGCTTTAAACAAGGAAAGGGTATAGCTTCAGCAAGGGTATTAACCACAATAACTACGAAGCTAATGAAAAAATAATTGGAGGTTATTAACCAGCGAGAGCTCTGGATAAAAGTGAATGAATCCTGCAGTCCTCATGGGGGGCTCTAACATGCATGATTGCAGAGGATACTTAGGCAGCGTATTTAGAGGGCATATATTGTAGCTCATCTAGCATTAAATGTATCCCCACTAAGAATCTGCTCCCAAACTGGTTATCAGTAAAAGAAATAAGGGTGTTAATTGACTGTATCAATATATTGATTGCTTTCAAGAGCTGTGGGCCCTGATAACATCCCAGCAGTTTTAATTAAGTCAAATAGTGATTGGTAAGTGGTAAGTGAATGTGTATTCCTTTTTGTTCTATTGAATAGCCACAATAGTGAAACGCCTAATAAAAAGGAGGAATGGCTCAAACCGCTCTCATTGTAGACTGATCAGCCTCCTGGATGTCTCTGAAAAAAGCGTTCAGATGACTGGGCGCATGAGCATAAGATCATACCTATTGAGCAAGCAGGTTTTCAGGAGGGTCACTCAACCATAGATCAGTGTTTTGCTCTTTGGATCATCATTTGGAAATCCTTGGAAGTAAACCAAAGGCTATGCTGTTGTTTTATTGATTTCTGTACAGCCTTTGATACAGCAGATAGCTGACTCCTATGGGGGAAGCTCTGCATCTGGAATCTTCTGATTGCCCTCCTCAGTGCAATAAACGCATTACATACAAACAATTAAGCACAGGTCGAACTCAATAAATCTGGTAGATTATTACAAAAAGATCAACATTCAGAATGGAAGGGGTGTGTCTTAGCTTCTTTGTTTTTTTAGCTTATTCTTGGCAGACTTTCCAGCAGCCATAAATCTATGAAATACATCATTTCTCCAGGGTTGGGAAACAGCATATCTCCTGTCTACTATGTGCAAATGGCCTGTTTTTACTGGATTACACCTCTATCGGTCTGCAATTAAAATTAGACTCCTTTGAGGCTAACAGGAAGCAGAAGTCCTTGAAAATAAACCTGTATAAAACAAGGATAGTGGTCTTTGGGAAAAGAGTGAATAACTTCAAACAGTGCTTGTATGCTCAAGAGGTGGAAGCAGTGAACTCCTAAAAATACCTAGGACTGTCCTTCAATAGCAATTTAAAGTGGGATATCCAAATGGGTTATGTTAAGCAGAGGTCCATGCTGTAAGCAGGATGTTTGTTAAATTTAACCAGAGATTTGAGGGTGTGGTGCTTACACCACTAATGAACTTCGGCAAGCTCACCAACCAGAGAACACCAATTAAATTATTACCACCCAGCTGCCTTTCACCACCCAGACCACTACAGCCATCATTTCATAATCCACTCCAGAGCACCTTACAACCCCTGCTCCTACCACCTCTTCAACCTCGGAACAAACCCTATCAGCACAGAACTCACTAGCAACATGAACACCTCCATCTCCAGAGCAACCTTACTGGACAGATGAAAACACACAGATGTCAGATCCCTCCTAAAGAAATCCTCTGCCGACCCAAACATCCTAAAAAATTACCAACCAATTCCTCTGCTTCCCTACCTGGCCAAAGTATTACAAAAAACTATCAACCAACAGCTCAAAGAACACCTGGAACAACATCACCTACTCTACGCCTCACAATTAGGATTCCAGGCCAACCAAAGCACAGAGGCCGTACTGATTGCCACCAAAGATGACCTCAGAATTCTCCTTAATCATGGAAAAACAGTGACCATGATCCTCCTTGACCTCTCAGCTGTGTTCAAAACTGTCTCAAACCACACCCTCGTCGACAGACTACAACACTGGCATACAGCGAAACGCCCTTAAGTGGATTGCCTCTCTCCTGACAGGATGTGCACAGAGTATTCGATTGCTTCCCTTCACGTGCTCACCCAAGAACATAATATGCAGCGTACCTTAAGAATCATCCCTAGGTCCCACCCTGTTCAGCTTCTACATGCCCCCCCGTAGACATCATCAGACCCCACAGATTCATCATAGTCTAATATGCAGATAACAATCAACTAATCCTCTAGCTCATCGAGGATGGAAAAAGGCCTTTATTGCCTGGCCGTAACCACTCAGGCTGAACCATGCAAACATTAACATGCTTGCCTAAACCATGCATGTGCCTGAACCACGCGAATGAGTGGTTAAGGCACCTTGCATATGCGTGGTTCAGGCACACAGCAGGAACACCTGGTAGAGGAACGTGCTGGCCTGGTAAGTGGGGCTATTGGGGGTGTTCGGACAGGGCAGGGTAGGTTTTAGGGTTGGGGGCAGGGGTGAGGTGGTCGGGGTCATTTTTAGGGCATGGTGGGGTAGGTTTTAGGGTTCAGGGTAGGGCAGGGAGTTGGGGTATTTTTTAGGACAGGATGGGTAGGGTTTAGGGTGCAGGACGGGGATCAGGGTAGTTTTTAGGACAGGGTGAGGTAGGTTTTAGGGTTCAGGGTGGGAGTTAGGGGCCAGGGTAGTTTTTATGACTGGGTTGGTTTGGTTTTAGGGTTCAGGGTGGGGGGTTGGGGTAGTTTTTAGGACAGGGTGGGGTATGTTTTAGAGTTCAGGGTTGGAGAGGACGTGGGCACATTTTAGGACAGGGTGGGGTAGGTTTTAGGGTTTGAGGCCGGTGGTCAGAGTAGTCCAGGACAGGACGAGATAGGTTTTAGGGTTCAGGGCAGGGGTGGCGGTGGGGGTTGGGGTAGTTTTTAGGACAGGGTGGGGTAGGTTTTAGGGTTCGGGGTGGGGGGGTCGGAGTAGTTCCAGGACAGGATGAGTTAGGTTTTAGGTTTCAGGTCAGGGGTGTGGGTTGGTGTAGTTTTTCAAACAGGGCAGGGTAGGTTTTAGGGTTCAGGGCTGGGATAAGTATAGTTTTTATGACAGGGTGGGGTATATTTTAGGGATCTGGGGGGCTTGGCATAGTTTTTAGGACAGGGTGGGGTAGGTTTTAGGGTTTAGGGAGGGGGTAGGGGCAGGGTTGGGTTTGGGGTAGTTTTTAGGACAGGACAGGGTTGGTTTTAGGGTTCAGGGTGGGGGTGGGGGTGCAGGGTTGAGGTAGATTTTAGGACAGGGCAAGGTAGATTTTGGGGGTCAGGGTGGGGTCAGGGGAGTCAGGGTAGTTTTTAGGACAGGACGGAGTAGGTTTTAGGGTTCAGGGCAGGGGTGGGGGTCAGTGATGTTTTAGGACAGAACAGTGTAGGTTTTAAGGTTCAGGGTGGGGTCAGGGTAGTTTTACGGGCAGGGTTACTTTTAGGGCTCAGGGCTGGGGTGTAGGGCTCTGGACAGGGGGTAAAAGGGGCAGTTTTAAGGGATTGGGCAAAGTGGAGTATGGTATTAGGTGTGAGGGGGCAGGGCAGGGACAATTTACCATGCATGTTCTTTTACCAAACATGCTTTTAAAACAAAATTTATTGTAAAGGCATGCATGTAAAGGCATGCGCGGTAAAGATGCAGTCATTGTTGTGACAGCTTTCTTTAGGCATGCGTGGTTCAGGCATGCGTGAATCCATCATACAATCATAGAGGACCTCACCAATGCCAAAACCAGCTTCTGTAAAGCCATGATCAGCTTAGCCAAATGGATGAGAGACAGCTGCCTCATACTCAACTCTAACAAAACAGAGATACTTATCTTTGGAAAGAGCACCTCTGTTTGGACATATAGGTGATGGCCAGCTGAACTCGGACCAACACCCACATCTACAGGCCATGTACACAACCTTGTCATCATTCCCGACAACCAACTAACCGTTAAACAGTCACCTCCTCCTGCTTCCACAACCTTTGAATGCTCCGCTGAAACTTCAGATGGATCCCAGTCAACACCAGAAAAACCATCACCCCGGCCCTCGTCATCAGCTTCTCTACTTCAGCAATGCTCTCTATGAAGGCACCCCGTCCCAGCTTCTCAATAGTCTCCAGACCATACATAAAATTGCAGCCACCCTCATCACGGACCTCCCCAAATGGACCCACATCAACCCCCACCTCAGAAACCTCCATTGGCTCCAAATCAATAAGAGATACTAGTTCAAGATCCTCAGTCAGGACATATAAACACCCACACGATCAAGGACCATCCTACATCATTCATCGAGTGAACTTCCAACTGCTCGCAAGAGACCTGTGCTTCACCTCTCTCACCCTCCTTCACATCCCCCACATCAGTCACAGCCGCATTGGGGCCACTCCTTCTTTTCCATCACCACCAAGACCTGGAACAACCTACCCCTCCACCTTCGAACAGAATGCTCTCAGGTGCACATCAGAAGGAAACTCAAAATGGCACCCAGATACCCCTGGGGGGGCAGTCCTGCGCCTTACAAATGCTTGCTGATTGATTGATTGTTGAAGACCTATGATGGGAAAATACTACCGCTTGGGCTATGTGGAGCAGAGGTACTTGCTGTTGACCCCTCTTGCAACTGGGATGTGCTGGAGGGGCTGTAATCGGGAGGCTGTTATTGCTGTCACCTGGAACCATGGTTCATGGTATAAGGGGGGAATTGAATCTGGTTTCCTGGAATTTGCTGGTGAACTCCTATGTTTTGAGATTTCTCAATAATCGGGTGATAGCAAATTTTCCAAGGTTTCTCGATTATGTTGGGAAGAAATACTCCATTGTGGAAAGAGGTGTGCAAGGGAAGCAAGGGCCAAGATACGAGATTTTTAAAAATAATACATTCTCTTTGTAGTACAATTGAATCTTGATCCCCTTCCTCAGTATACAATCTCTGAGAGAACTGCTGGAATAGGTAGTCAGTTCTTTGGACCTGCCCTGTTTGAGGGAGAAACCCTCAATGTGCTTCACATTAAACACTCTTTGCCAGCACACAGTCTTTCTCTATTGGGCCCAGGTACCAGACCCTAGGCTAAGGAATGAAATCATAAAAGTGAGGGTAGTGTATAACCCAATCTTTTCAAACCTAAATGATTTAATGCTGTCTGGGATACCAATGGATTTTGAACATGCTCCCTGAATGTAAAATGTTTCTTATCTCATGTACTCATCAACTGTGCTTTTCATAATCCTGCTCATAACAAGTTTTTATGACCTCTATTTTTTAAAATATCAAACACTTTCAAGGTTGCAGACAATAGGGCTTTTACCCAAAATGTGCTATCTTGATGTTGCTGTAGGAATTGCATGTTTTATACTCACTATTAAGCACAGTTTTAAGGATGTGTTAGAATAACTTGTGCCGCTCAAGGAGGGTCTGTGGCTTCCTAAGTAGATACTATTGTTTCAGAATGTTTTATGAACAAGTGTCCACTTAAACTTCTTTTTACATTACCTTAAGACAACTTTTGCCTTGGCTAAGTCTCAATTTTTAATTATGCTATTCAACAGGTCTGTCTCTTATTGGAAGAAAACTAATTTTGCATGCTTCACCTACAACATTTGCAAGACTGATTTTTACTTACTTTGGTGGGAAAAGAGACATCCCTCAATGGACTAGAAAGCGATGAATTAGTTAGAGTAATGATGATGTGGCTCGAGTGGTAAATCCTGAATGATAAATTTTGTGGACATGATGGACATTGCAAAACTTGACATTTATTTTTTTAGGTGATCACTCATTCAGTTTACATGTAGCTAGTTGTCTGGTTGTCTGAGAGAATGGCCTCAGTTAATGGTACGCTACCTTATGCTCTTCACTGAGTTAACCTAAATTCTCAAATATTAGTCTCCTTTTCTTTTATTCCTTCAAATGCTTTTCTTTTCTACAAGAAACCTCTATAATGTTCATACTCTAAGGTACAGTCCTGTTCCCAAGATGGTCAGTTTGTGTGTGCCACCTGTTTTGAATTCCAGCTTAGTCAACTAACTTGGAAGTCTGGATTCCAGCAAAGACTGTTTGAAAAGGAGAACTTAGCTGCCATCGTCCTTTAACCCCTTGGGTGCTGAGGACGAGGTGGTTACGTCCGGCGGCGCAGCACTAAGGAGCCATGGATGTAACCATGTCAAATAAAGATGATCATTGTCCATATCCCTGTGTTCAGCAAAACAATTGCTGAACACAGGGATATGGACAATAATCATCTTTATTTTACATGAGTGCCTTTGACTGTGTATTGCTTTTTCTTGTATGAAATTTTATGGAGGAGTGGAGTGGGTTCTCCATCCAGGTGCACCATGTAAGACGTTTTTGATTCTTTCTCAAATTTGGAGTGGGATATTTGTGAGCGCCATTCCTATCAACACACCTGTCGAATTTTTGTGCCAATGACGTCACCACCTCGTCCTGCACCCGGCCCACAGGGGGAGCACTAGCGCTTCTCCCATGGGCCTCCCACCCCCCTCCCATGGGCGGGGATGGAAGGGGAATCGGTTCCCCTTCCACCCCGCCACCCCCACCCCCCCAATGATGTCTGATGATGTCAGTATGTGAGCGCGTGCTGAGCTTATCAGAGGTCACCTCCCTTTGCACTGGAAGCATGCTTCCAGCGCGATGCGGAGGAGAAATCGAGAGGAGGGGGCAGGCAGAGAGATCAAAAGAAAGGAAAACCTTTTCCTTTCTTTTGATGTCATTCTGGAAAATTTCTGCAGCCTGATCTCGATGCCCACTAGACACCAAGGTTTTTTAATTTTTTTTATTTGTGTGATAAGGGGAGTGACCCCTTGAGCAAGGGCCACACCCCGGGGGACAAATAAAAATTAGGCCTTTTCTGCCCCCGGGGGGGGGGGGTAGAATCCACTTGACACCAGGGATTTTTTTTTGTTTATTTGTTTTGTGTCATAAGCGGAACAACCCCTTAGGCAAGGGCCGCTCCCCGGGGAGCAAATAACTATTAGGCCTTTTCTGTCCCCGGGGGGTAGAATCCACTGGACACCAGGGATTGTTTTTTTTGTTTTGTATCATAAGGGGAGTGACCCCTTAGGCAAGGGTCACTTCCCTGGGGACAATAATTTTATTAAGCCTATTCTCCCCCACCTCCCCCCCCGGGGGCAGAAGCCGCTAGACACCAGGGATTTTTTTTTTTTGTTATGAAATTGGCATAAGGGGAGCGACCCCCTTAGGCAAGGGTCACTCCCAGGGAGGCAATTTTTTTATTAGGTCTTTTCTCCCCCCCCCGGGGGAAGGTCGGCCTATATTAATTAGGCCGATCTGCCCCCCCCGGGGGGCAGAAGCGACTAGACACCAGGGATTTTTATTTTTTATTTGTATTGATACAGGGAGGGGGGGGGGCAAATTATTTTTAGGCCATTTCTGCCCCGGGGTGAGGCAGAAACCACTTAGACACAGGGATTGATGTGTGTGTATGTTGGTGTTTTGTTTGGGAGGGCAGCCACTTAGGCAAGGGTCGCACACTACTGTTGGCCATATCTGCTCCTCTTGGGGGCAGATCGGCCTATTTTTGGAAGGCCCATCTGTCCCAAGGGGGCAGAAAGCCCACCAGAGACCAGGGAAGATTTCTTTTTCAAAATCAGAGAGTGGGGTATGGGCATACTCCTTCCCCAAATAAATGGGGCCAAAGTTGTTCTGCCCACTAGTGACACTTACCCCCGATCCACACCCCGGGGGGGGTAGAAAGTCTACTAGATGCCAGGGAATAAAAAAAAATAGTTTGGGGGTGGCTACCAACCAGTATGGGCATGGTTATGCCCCCACCCCAACTGAAAGGGGTAAAGGCCTTTCAGCTCTCCTCCCGCACACTAAAGCTTCTTATCCCATGGCAAACAAGAGGACATTTGATTATTTTGGGTTTTGGTTTTACATTTGGGCCATGAGAGCTTGGCTAACTCTCAAAATCGTCCCACTTGGAATGGTGAGGGCTGCCCTTTTTGGACTTTGGGACGCTGCCATGTAGTAAAATCCACAAGACCGCTACACATCTGAAAACTAAACATCTGGGTGAGTCCAGGGTGATGTGCTTCACATGCACCCTGCACCATTTTCTTACTCACAATGCCCTGCAAACCTCCCACTTTGCTGGAAACCACACATTTTTTCCACATTTTTGTGATGGAACCTTCCGGAATCTGCAGGAATCCACAAAATTCCTACCACCCAGCATTGTCACATTTATACCGATAAAAATTCTGCCCCACTTGTCAGCCTAATTCTTTTTTTTTTTCACACTGCCCTTTAGGACCTGCTTTGGTTCCCACTCAATTTCAACATGTTTTTGGCTCTTCCCTTTCAAAGGCACTTGGCCCACTTACACAAGTGAGATATCATTTTTTCCTGGAGACTAAGGGGAACGTTGGGTGGTAGGAAATTAGTTCCGGTGCGGTGATCGCACATAGAAATGTGGCAAATTGTGATTTTTTTAGCTAAATTTGAAGTTTGCTGAGAATTCTGGGTAAGAAAAAACCCTGGGGAATCCACGCAAGTCACACACCCTGGACTCCCTCAGGTGTCTAGTTTTCAGATATGTCTGGGTTTGGTAGGTTTCTCTGTATGGCTGCTGAGTCCAAGACCAAAAACGCATGCCCCCTGCAAAAACAGGTACTTTTGTATTTGATAATTTTTATGTTTCCAGACAGTGTTTTGGGGCATTTCCTTTCGTGGGCGCTATGCCTACCCACACAAGTGAGGTACCATTTTTATCAGGAGACTTGGGGGAACGCTGGGTGGAAGGAAATTTGTGGCTCCTCTCAGATTTCAGAACTTTCTGTCACCAAAATGTTAGGAAAAAGTGTTTTTTAGGCCACATTTTGAGGTTTGCAAAGAATTCTGGGTAACAGAACCTGGTGAGAGCCCCTCAAGTCACTCCATACTGGATTCCTCTAGGTATCTAGTTTAAAAAAATGCACAGGTTTGGTAGGTTTCCTTAGATGCCGGCTGAGCTAGAGGCCAAAATCCACAGCTAGGCACTTTCCCAAAAACAGCTCAGTTTTCTTTGGGAAAATGTGATGTGTCCATGTTGTGTTTTGGGGCATTTCCTGTTGCAGACGCTAGGCCTACTCGCACAAGTGAGGTACCGTTTTTATCGGGAGACCTGGGGGAATGCTTGGTGGAAGGGAATTTGTGGCTCCTCTCAGATTCCAGAACTTTCTGTCACCAACATGTGAGGAAAAAGTATGTTTTAGCCACATTTTGAGGTTTGTAAAGGATTCTGGGTAACAGAACCTGGTGAGAGCCCCACAAGTCACCCCATCCTGGATTCCCCTAGGTGTCTAGTTTAAACAAATACATAGGTTTGGTAGGTTTCCCTAGGTGCTGAGCTAGAGGCCAAAATCTACAGCTTGGCACTTTGCAAAAAACACTCCAGATTTCAATGTAAAAATATGATGTGTCCATGTTGTGTTTCCTGTCACGAGCATTAGGCCTACCCACACAAGTGAAGTACCATTTTTATCGGGAGACTTGGGGGAACACAGAATAGCAAAATAAGTATTACTGCCCCTTGTCTTTCGCTATCTTTTTTCCTTCCAAATGTAAGAAAGTGTGTAAAAAAGATGTCTATTTCAGAAATGCCCTGTAATTCACATGCTAGTATGGGCACCCTGGAGTTCAAACATGTGCAAATAACCACTGCTTCTCAGCACCTTATCTTGTGCCTATTTTGGAAATACAAAGGTTGTCTTAATACATATTTTTCACTCTTTATATTTCAGCAAACGAATTGCTGTATACCCTGTATAGAATTAAAACCCATTGCAAGGTGCAGCTCATTTATTGGCTCTAGTGCACCTAGGGTTCTTGATGAACCTACAAGCCCCATATATCCCCGCAACCATAAGAGTCCAGCAGACATAACGGTATATTGCTTTAAAAAATCTGACATCGCAGGAAAAGGTTACTGTGTAAAACGTGGGAAAACATTTCAATTTTTTACCTCAATTTCAATATTTCTTTTATTTCAGCTGTTATTTTCTGCAGGAAAACCTTGCAGGATCTACACAAATTACCCCTTGCTGAATTCAGATTTTTTTCTACTTTACAGAAATGTTTTGCTTTCTGGAATCCAGCCTTGAATTCACACCCATTTCTGCCACTAACTGGAAGGAGGCTGAAAGCACAACAAATAGTAAAAATGGGGTATGTCCCAGTGAAATGCCAAAATTGTATAACAAAATTGGGTTTTCTGATCAAGTCTACATGTTCCTGAAATCTGGGAAGATGGTGATTTTAGCACCACAACCCTTTGTTGATGCCATTTTCAGGGGAAAAAAACACAAGCCTTCTTCTGCAGCCTTTATTCCCATGTTTAAAAAAAACCGAAATGTTCACTGTATTTTGGATAATTTCTTCGTCTCCTTCAGGGGAACCCACACACTCTGGGTACCTCTAGAATCCTAAGGATGTTAGAAACAAAATTACACAAATTTGGTGTGTGTAGCTTATGTGGAGAAAAAGATATGAGGGCCTAAGTGCGAACTGCCCCAAATAGCCAAAAAAAGGTCTGGCACCAGAGGGGAAAAAGGCCTGGCTGCGAAGGCGTTAATGACAGAAGTGCTGTATCGAGTGAGTTTCTGAATGCTGTCTCTGTCTGACTCTCCAACAACTTTTTCTCAATTCCTGCTTCCTATCCCTTGATTTATTTCCTAACCTTCTTTCCTGAAGTTGTGAGGTCTATTGTGCTGTAATCTATTTCCATCAACATATCTCACATTTGATAGGGCAGATGTAGTGTAAGCGATGCTAAAGTTTTACAGAGGAGAAGAAACATTAGCCCATACTATCCCGCTGCCTTGCTCACATTATGCTAGCCAATGTGGTGCTGACTAAAATACGAGGGGCATATTTATACTTGTTTTGCACCAAATTTGCATCATTTTTTACGCACATTGGTGCAAAACTAACTCCATATTTATACTTTGCCGTTAGACCAGTCTAGTGCTAAAGTTATGGAGTTCAAGTCATTTTTTGGATGAGGAAACCTACCTCGCATCAATGAGATGCAAGGTAGGTGTTCCCGTGCAAAAAATTACTCTGTGGCCTTAGCGCCATATTTATCCCCCCCATGCTAAAATCATGCACGGGGAAGGAGGGGTCAAATCTTGGCGCAAAACTTGCTTTGCATCATTATTTAACGCCTGGGTCAGGGCAGGCGTTAGGGGACCTGTGTGCCTATTTCCATGGTGGAACACCATGGAATAAGCCCACAGTTGCCCTCCCCAGGCCCCAGGGACACCCCCACCCACACCAGAGGGACAGCGGAGGATGGGGGACCCCATCCCACGTAAGAATAGGTAAGTACAGGTAAGGATTTTTTTTTAAGTGCCATTGGGGGCCCTGAAATGGGCTCCCCTACATGGCACTGGGTGCAATGGTCATGCCAAGGGGACCCTGGTCCCCTGTGCTGGCCATTGTGGTGGTGGGCATGACTCCTGTCATTTCTAAGACAGGAGTCCTGTGGTATGGATGGTTTTGCATCAGAAAATGACGGTAGGCTAGTGAGAGTAATTTTTTTTTACTCTATCCTGTCTAACATCATTTTTTGGTGCAAAACACCCTTCTCCCATACCGCCACCCCCACCGGCTAGCGTAATTTCTTTTTTACACTAGCCTACCCTTTGCGCTGACTTGCACCATTCCATAAATATGGTGCCTGGCTGGCGCTCAAGAATGGTGCAAGCCGGTGCAAAACTTTTTGATGCAAAACTGTGTTAGTGCAGTTTTGCACCAAAAAGTATAACTATGCCCCTTAGTGGTCGCTAAGGCTAGATACTCTGTATGTTTTTTGTTTATAACCTATGTTCCACGGAGAGTCTAGTTGTTGGATAAACCACTTCCTGCCTGATTCCTGATCAGGTGTATATTGGAATATTTTTTAAGAGTAGTTATAAACCTCAGACAGTCACCCAACTGGTCATTTTGGTGCTGCTTTCAAAATATGTAAAGGATGATTAAAGGAAGGTATTTTGTCCGAATAGCTGAATGGCGAAGTCTTAAGTAGTTTACAGAATCTCAGATGATTGGTAGTATTATTCAGCTGATCTCCGGAATAAGATGTTAAAGCCTGTATAGCAGGTAGAAAAAGGATCCACCTCTCACTCAGCTTTTTTTCATTTTACGGGAACATTCAACAGATTCTGCGAGCTGGAGAGAAGTGCCCTAAATTCAAGATATTTAGAAAGCATGTTTCTAATCTGTGTAAGTCTTATGTTTAAAGTGGCCTTGTCCTTGAAACATAATGGCTGTAAGATCACAAGTGCCTGTATTGGAAGCCATGGTGGGAATTCAAATGAGCTTTTATGGGAGAATATACATGGATATTGAGAGTTAAACAGGAAGCCATATTTACACCACCTGCAGAGAGTATATTAAGGCTTTAGGGAGGCCCAGATACATGCTATACATTTTACATAATGTCCGATGAGGAATTATATGAGATTTAACTTTTTAACGATTTTAAATAGTTCTTTGGCAATATTCTTGGATTTACTAAATAAAGTGGTGTAGTAATTAGCTCTAGCTAAATTATTGCAAGGTTTATATTTGCGGGTCAACCTGACGTTCAAAGTAAGTTTTGTCTCCTCGTTAACTTTTTTCTTCCACTTTCTTCCTACATGTGGCTTTATGTTTTTGAAGTTCGTTGATGTTCCTTGGAGCTGATACAGTCCCTGACAAGTAACTTTTTAGTGGAAGAAATGCTATCTAAGGGTTCAGCGATCCAAACACTGAAGTTTGTAGAGGATGCGTCTATATTGGAACCATCATGCAAAGGTTTCAGGGCTGCCTTAAGATTGAGATGGAATACGTTAGCCCAAAGCCTCATAATATGATTATGTGCAGAATTTTTGGATGAATGATTGGAGGGAATAGCTGGTGATCAAACGGATAGCCCATATGATCAGACCATACTAAGGGGATGATCATTTGTGCATAAAGCATATTATGATTTACAAAAATAGGGTCTAATGTGTGCCCTGCTCATGTGTATAGCCTTTTATAAGCTATTTTAGACCACGCACAGCTAATGACTCTAGGAGTTTAAACATGTCAGGGTTGTGTCCTTGGGCTAGATAAAAATCAAGTTAGTTGTTTCAATAATAAAAGAAGCTGTGGTGGAAATAATGGAATTACTATATTGGTATATTATTTTCAATAATAATTACATTAGATGTTTTCTCAATAATTTATAGCCATTCCTCCTTCATCCTTCTTAGGGGGTTCCCTTAATGTAATCGAGTAATTAACAGGCAGTGGGTGGCTACTACAGGTCCAAAAGTGTTATTTACTCATGTCTTAGGTAAAATTTATAGATCTGATTCCTATTCTTCTTCCAAATGGAAAGGGTCAAGGCTGTGTATACCTAGCTCAGGATACTTCTAGATACTGTCCTATTGAAGTTACTGTTGAGTTTTGTCCGCCTAGGATAGGATTTCAAACCCGCAGGATTTCACACTCTCAGCTAGCGGGGCATATAAATTGAAAAGTGTAGGGCTCGTGCAAGACCCTTGAAGAACCAACCAGTTCTTAAGAACTGTCCTGAATTTAAAAGAAAAGATAGAGGCAACATGCATTCTCTCTTATAGAAAGTCCCTGAGCTAAGCTAAATCTTCTACATGAACTCAAATCATACAGTCTCTGAATGAGGATGGAATGGGAAACGATGTCGAAGGCAGGCAGCACATCTAATAATACTATTATCACTGATCTGCCTTTATCCAGCATAATCCTGATTAAAGCAGTAACAGCCACAAGTGCTGTCTCCGTACTGTGTACTGTCCTGAAACCAGACTGCAATGGGTCCAATATGTAATTGTCCTCTAGGTATTGGGAGAGTTGTTTATTTATTAACTTTTCCAATACGGTCCCAAGAAAAGGAAGAAGCGAAATCTTCTGATAATTTGCATTGTCAGTCCGGTCAGCATTAGATTTTTTTAAGATAGATGAAACAAATGGTGACTTCCAGGTCTTTGGAACTTTTGCTGATTTCAGGGACAACCCGAAGAATTCCATAATATGCAAGATCGACAGGGAGGTAATCATGTGGACAGGACAAGGATCTTCTGGAGAACCAGACTGTATCTCCATCATTTTCTCTGCCACGTCTTCCTGATTGATCCTTTTAACCTTTCCAGACAACCCTGGACGCTTGAAGGCAGTAGACTGTAATTTATAGTCTTGTCAGTCAGCACCGATTGAGTGGAAAACTATCTATGTATTTTATAGATCTTCTCCTCGAAAGAGCTGGCAAGCGACTCACTTAAATCTTCAGTAACAGGAATTTCCAGCCTGCTGGCCTCCAGCTTGGTAGGTTCGTTCAGAACTTTGAATAATTTCCATGCCGCATTACCAGACTTCTCAATTCCCAGAGTAATAACGGTTCTACATGCCTTCCCAAGCTGTCAATGATAGCTTGTGACAGCTATGTTATAGGCTCCCCTATCCTGGGAGGGTTGTTCCTGCGCCATCTCCTTTCCAGTCTTTTGCAGTTCAATGTTTCTCATTTATGCTACTCAGAATACAAGGTAGCATGTTTTTTTTAGACTACCTATTCTTGGGGACAGTTTAAGGAGCCACCTGATCAAAGCCCTTAATAATGGAATGATGAAAAATTGAAAATGCTTCATTTATGCTATCTGTCTTCTGGCAGTCTGGAAGTTGGAGACAGGTTTTAAATTCTTCAAATGTATCTTTCTCCATGGTTTTACAGACCATTTCAGCTTCACACTTTGATGGCCAACATTGTGAGTCAGTAGTAGCTCAGAATTAATTAAGTAATGATCGATTCATATTAGTGTATAGGGTATGGCCCACTGGGACCATCACAAATTGCTGCAGACCTACCATTTCGAAGTCCATCAACAATTGGCTCATCTGCCTATGATAATTTAAATCTCCCAGTAATAAAAAGTTATCAAGTGCTAGGAAATGCGAAGCCAATAGATCTACCAGCTTGAGACTAAGGGGTAGATTTGAGAAAAGTGGCGCTGCACCGTGTGCAGCGCCACTTTTCTTGCACCCCTTAGCACCCCCCTTCCACCACCATGTGTGTGCTGTATTTAAAATTCGATGCACCATGGAGCAGGGTAGAGGGCAATAGTGTCAACATTTTTGATGCTATTGATATACTGTTCAGGTTAGCACCAAAATGTTGGCACTAACCCAGAATAGTACATAGGGACCCATTTTAGCCAAAGGTGTGCCCCCTTTTAATGCCTGCTCTAAGCCAACGTTAAAAGTAGCCGCAAAAAATGAAGCTGTGGATTCTCCTGGATTCTACTGTGCCATTTGCGCAGTCCCCCTAACAGGGGAACGCCCCCTTTGCACACATTATACATGGCGCACGCATAATGTGGTGCAAAGGTTTACAAAATGGTGCAATGCATGCATTGCGCCACTTGGTAAATACGACACAGCGATTTTTGTAGCGTAATGCCACATTAGCATAAGTAAATTATGCTAATGTGGCGCTAGTGAATATCAAATCTGGGCCTGCATTTTTCCTTGTTTTTGGGGGCAGTAGGCTAACTTTCAAGAAAGTGATAGCTACTCCAGCTCTGTTTTCCCTATCCAGGTTTACCACTTTGCATTTTTATGGAATGGCAATGGTGATACTGGGTAAAGCCAGGGGATGGAGCCATGGTTTGGTAATAAAACAAACGTCAGGATCATGGGAAGGCAATACATTCCATAACTCCATAGCATTTATACAATATTACAATATTACAATATAAGCCTCTCACTATCTGTCTTTGGCAGTTCCTCTTAGGTGTCTGAGTTTGCCCCCCAGTCACGGGCTGCCTGAGTTGAACAGTTTCCATGCCACTCCTCTCCCCCTTCACCAGTGTGCAGCATCGACCCTTCCCAAGAGAACCCATAACTATAACAGGAAAACAGACCCACCAAACAGGTAGGCATGAGTTGAACACAGTGTTATATCACTGTAATAGCCTCCCCTTCAAACAATCCTGCTCAATGGATGCAAGGAACCAGCACATCCTCTTGATCAAAAGAAGAAAAGCAAATGATTATTGTTTGGAAACCAATGGAGGGACCTACCTCTCTCAATGAGAAACAAGTGATCACAGCTGAGATTAGCGCGGATGCACTATTTATCTCAAACTACTGCCACTCTCAGTCATGGAGACGTGCCTACATTTGGATCCGCTCGCAATAATTAGAAAAACTGGGAGGGAGAAAGAAAAGCTGAACTAAAGCCCATCCACTCCTGTCTCAAGTGTAAGGCACTCCATCGTATTTGTGGGATACTGGTAAAAGAAATCAAATGAAAAGAATAGTGAAAAATTTCAACATATAAACTAAATAAAATACCAGCAGTCTCTGGCAGACAATGAGCTAGACATCTTCTCTTAACCAATACAAGAAAAGCAATGAATTGTCGCTGGACAACTGCTAGATCGTCTTTCCTCTCTCAATGAAAAGTAAGAATTCATAGCTGACTTTAACTTATGTAACTTTCTTGTATATAATAGAATCCTATATAATAGAATCATATTCTATTCTATAAAAAACTACTTTGAATACTGCATGCATTTATTTTGCCCTGTTGTCCTCTGTTTTGGGTTTAACACTGACTTGCTTTTCTTTCATGTAGCAGAATCACTTTTGCTGGTACACCTGATCCTCTCTAAATAAGTACTTAGGCCCATATTTATACTTTTTTTAGCACTGCATTTGCGTCATTTTTCTGACGCAAAAGCGGCGCAAACTTACAAAATACAATTGTATTTTGTACGTTTGCACTGCTTTTGCGTCAAAAAGCGGCGCAAATGCGGTGCTAAAAAAGTATAAATATGGGCCTTAATTTCCTATGAATGTTACTTGTTAGGGTCTGTTAGGGTTGTCAGCAGTTAGTCATCATCGGCACACTATGCATCATCTGCAACTCATTGGAGAGTTGAGTTGACTGACATCCGTACTCACATGTACAGGGAAAAGTTTTGCAAGCACGGTTATATTGCGGCATCTATTTCGTTTTTACTCCTAATTAATGGTGACTTCAGAGGGAGAACCACTGCCACTACAATTAGAAGGAGGCTCAAGTGACAACAAGTCATGAAGGGGTGTATGGTTTGGACATCTTCAGTTTCAGCATTGACTGCAGGATCCAGAAGGCCCACATTATAGATATCCTGCAAGGGAGATCACGTAGAATGTGGGTGTTGAAACTTCTTTGTTCTTTGTAATTGGTCAGGTTAGGAGCTGAGCCTCTGTCCGTAGGTAGTTGTACCTCCCTGGTCACTAAGGATGCTATTTAGTATACAGAAAACATGAAAGTAGACTGCTAATCTAAAACAAGAAGAGACTGCTAGGTATAACACAAATATCTATTTTTAAATATCCAGGCACTTACACCACCCGCACCAGACCCACCCCATCCCTAATGCCCTAAAACAACAGAACTATGCTATGCTGTGTGGATTTCTAAAGCGTGTGGCTACCTGTAGGCTTCACAGTGCTGGCTGAGACATAGCGTTACTCCGGGATATGGGAAGGAACACAGGAGAGGCATTTAGGGCCATATTTATACTTTTTGACGCAAAACTGCGCTAACGCAGTTTTGCGCCAAAAAAATTAGCGCCGGCTAACGCCATTCTGAAGCGCCATGCGGGCGCCGTATTTATTGAATAGCGTTAGCCGACCGGCGCTGCCTGGTGTGCGTGAACAAAAACCACGTACACCAGGCAGCACAGGCGTAGGGAAAAATGGCGTTTGGGCGTCCAAAAATGGGGCAAGTCAGGCTGAGGCAAAAAAATCGTCTTAACCCGATTTGCGCCATTTTTTGTTGGCGCCCAGACGCCATTAACATGACTCCTGTCTTAGCAAAGACAGGAGTCATGCCCCCTTGCCCAATGGCCATGCCCAGGGGACTTCTGTCCTCTGGGCATGGTCATTGGGCACAGTGGCATGTAGGGGGGCACAAATCAGGCCCCCCTATGCCAAAAAATAAAATAAAAAAAACACTTACCACAACTTACCTTTTGTTCCCTGGGATGGGTCCCTCCATTATTGGGTGTCCTCCTGGGGTGGGCAAGGGTGGCAGGGGGTGTCCCTGGGGGCTTGGGAGGGCACCTCTGGGCTCATTCTGAGCCCACAGGTCCCTTAACGCCTGCCCTGACCCAGGTGCTAAAATCCAGCGCAAATGTGGGTTTTTTAGTCCCGCCCACTCCCGGGCGTCATTTTTGCCCGGGAGTATAAATACGACGCTTATGCATCGCAGTCATTTTTTAAGACGGGAACGACTACCTTGCATCTCATTAACTCAAGGAAGGTGTTCACGCAAAAAAATGACGCTAACTACATGAACTTTGGCGCTAGACGCGTCTAACGCCAAAGTATAAATATGGAGTTAGTTTTGCGTCGATTTTGCGTCGAAAAAAACGACGCAAATTCGGCGCAAACGGAGTATAAATATGCCCCTTAGTGTGGGTATAGCCATGCCTTAAGCATTTTTCAGAACTGTGATTTGTTGTTTAGACATCTTAATTCTTTGGAGAGACTGTTTCAAAGTTTAGGAATGAGATATGAAAAGGACCTACCGCCCCATTTGGCCTTATGAATTCTAGCCACCTCCAAGAGTCGAGTCTAAGAGGATCTTAGTGATCTGCTGGGGAGCAGGGGGTAAAGTGTGCCCTGATTCACTTGCCAGTGCAAGACATGTTTTGTGCTGGAAAGTACCTGTTAGAAATGGGGTCTTTGGTTGACAGTCAGGTTACCCCCTGTTCAAGCAAGGACCCTTACTCTAGTCAGGGTAAAAGAGAATCACCCTCAGCTAACCCCTGCTTACCCCCTTGGTAGCTTGGCAGAGCAGTAGGCTTAACTTCAGAGTGCTAGGTGTAAAGTTTTTGTACCAACACACACAGTAACTTAATGAAAACACTACAAAATGACACAACACAGGTTTAGAAAAATAGGAAATATTTATCTAAACAAAACAAGACCAAAACGGCAAAAATCCAACATACACAAGTCAAGTTATGAATTTTCAAAGATTAAACTAAAAAATAGCTCTTAGAAACACAAAATGCTTTGAAGAGGTGTTAACACGGCGTCGTAACGGAGTCTTTCCCAACTATCCGACACCAGCGGCACTGGACACGGAGTCGCGTATACCCCCAGATACAGTACCTTTGTGAAGAAATTAAAACTAGCCGATGCGCGAAGTCGAGGGCATCGGTCACAACGTGGTGCGGCGACTTCCACAGAGTCACAGACTTCGGCGGGGCTGCAGCGATGTCAGGCCTGTGAAGGTCGTCGCATTCCAGCGAAGATCACAGAGTCGGGTGCAGGCGGCGTCACCGGATTCAGCAGCGGTGGCGGTCCGAAGTCATCCAAAGTCAATTTCCTTGGATTTCCATCAGCTTTCCTTTCAAGGGCCCAGGGACTGGATAGGGCACCACTTGTCAGAGCAGGAATCTCTCCAGAGACTCCAGGTGCTGGTAAAGAGAAGTCTTTGCTGTCCCTGAGACTTAAAACAACAGGAGGCAAGCTCTAAATCAAGCCCTTGGATATTTCTTCACAAGATAGAAGGCACACAAAGTCCAGTCTTTCCCCACAGGGAATCCACAAACAGGCAGAGTCACAGAAATGGTATAAGCAAGAAAATGCTCACCTTCTAAAAGTGGTATTTTCAAACACACAATCTTAAAATCAACTTTACTAAAAGATGTATTTTCAAATTGTGAGCTCAGAGACACCAAACTACACATGTCCATCCGCTCCCAAAGGGAATCTACACTTTAATCAGATTTAAAGGTAGGCCCCATGTTAACCTATGAGAGGACAGGCCTTGCAACAGTGAAAAATGAATTTAACAATATTTCACTGTCAGGACATATAAAACACATTACTATATGTCCTACCTTAACCATAAACTGCACCCTCCCCTTGGGACTACCTAGGGCCTATCTTAGGGATGCCTTACATGTAGGAAAAGGGAAGGTTTAGTCCTGGCAAGTGGGTACACTTGCGAAGTCGAATTTACAGTTAAAACTGCACACACAGACACTGCAGTGGCAGGTCTGAGACATGATTACAGAGCTACTTATGTGGGTGGCACAACCAGTGCGGCAGGCCCAATAGTAGCATTTGATTTACAGGCCCTGGCACCTCTATAGCACTTTACTAGGGACTTACTAGTAAATCAAATATGCCAATCATGGATAAACCAATCAAGCATACAATATACACAGAGTTCATATGCACTTTAGCACTGGTTAGCAGTGGTAAAGTGCTCAGAGTTCAAAAGCCAACAGCAACAGGTCAGAAAAAATAGGAGGCAGGAGGCAAAAAGATTAGGGATGACCCTGCATAAGTAAAAAAGTCCAACACAACACCCTACCAGCCTAAAGCCAGGGGAGAACAATCAATACCTTGATGTACTTCCCTGATTGGGGGGATAGAACAGGGACGCAGGCCCACAACAGCAGGGGCATGTTCCAGTTCTACGCCTTCCTGACTCCAGTTGGGTCCCTCTGTCCATACTCTCAGGGCTCACTAAGCTAACCCAATGGGAACCCTTCTCCACATCTGCAGACACCATCTGTGCAGCACCTAACGTTCCTTTGTTCACAGATGTATCCCAAAGGGCAGATAGTACCATCAGGGCCAACACAGTGGTGTTGCCCACTGCACCCCCCCCAGGGGCAACTCTGTCCACCAGGACAGCAAGCCACAGGGACCCCTGACAATTGTCAGGGATGAGAGCCCGACTTCAGGCCTCTCCAACCACTGTGACTGTGGAGAGTGGGAAGCGGTAGCCCCAGGTGCCTGGCACCCTTTGACCACTCTCTTCCACCAGGTCAGGGATGACAACCTGACCCTGGTCCTCCCCTCTGGGGCTCTGTACCCTCCCTGCATGAGCGGCACCCCCAGAGTCAAAAATTGTCAGAGTGTTTGTAGAAGCAGTCCTGCACAATTCTCCCACCAGTACAGGGATGTAAACCTGCAACTGGTCCTCCAACCTGGGGTCTGTACCTTCAGGTTGGACCAGGGCCAGCGGTGAGGCTTCCCTCCCCCTGCCCTCCCTTCTGGGGTCCTGGACCCCCCAACAAGGAGTGGCCCCCCAGAAGACAACATGGTAGGGGCACTGTTAGCAGTAGCCCCTTCCTCCAGGTCAGGGGGGACACCCTGAACCTGGCCTTCCAATCCAGGTTCTGTACCCTTAGGTTGCACTGGGGCCAGGAGTGAGTCTCTCTCTCCCCTGCTCGTACTCTCAGGGTTCTGCACCCCCCCCTCAGGGAGAGCACCCCTTGAAATCACACAAGGGGGGTGATTGGGCAAACCGCCCACCCCTTCAGGTCAGGGTTTACCCCCTGCACCTGATCCTCCAGTCCAGGGTCTGTATCCACAAACTGGACCACCGTCTGGCAACCCAGGACTTCCAGGGGGGCATACCTACCCCCCACCAGGTCAGAGTTTACCCTCGGAACCTGGTCATCCAACCCAGAGTTGCCACCCTGCGGTTGAACCATTGCCTGGCGCACCAGGGCTTCCTTGGGAGAACACCTACCCTCCATCAGGTAACCTGATTACCCCCTGAACCTGATCATTCAACCCAGAGTCACCAACCTGTGGTTGAACCATTGCCTGGCAAACCAGGACTTCTAGGGGGGCACACTTACCCCCTCAAGGGACACACGATTTCCAAGGGCCACACAATAGTCTGGCTGGTGCAGGTCTCCTGACCTCTGCCCATCTGACAGAGTCTGGATTCCTCCCAACCCAGAAATGGTCTCACCAAGGTCATTCCTGGGGGGCTCTGCTCTCAGAGCTGACCCCTGACCCTCCAGGTTCTCAACTGGGGTCTGCAACCCCCTCTGAACCCTCTTTCAGGACTTCTGCACCCCCTCACTAGGAGTGGCACTGCCAGACACCAGAACTGGTGGGATGCTGGCTACAGCTCCCCCCCAAGTTCTCCTGACACTGTGGGTCCTCCCTCAACAGATGGCCCTATGGTACAGGCCAGGCTCCCCAACGAGTGTTCCCTCATGGAACCCTCCAGGACCTGGGACCGGATTTCGGACACCTTGGGCCTCAACCCATCCCCATTCCCTCTCCTCTGAGACTGGACATGGGGTCCTTCATCCATCCCACTACACTGGGACCTACCTGGGACACTACAATCCTTCCCTAACTCACTTGGTTGGGAACTACCTAGACCACTCCTCTCATGAGCACCCCAAATGCCTCTTCAGACTCTCTGGTACTCACCCAGAAGTCTGCCTCCATTGTAAGCTCCCTGGGGTCAGAGAACTCACACTCCACCTAGTGTTGGCGTAGCTTTGGAAAATAAGGACTAGACATATGCTCTCCAGCAATTTCATGACACAGCCCCTCACATGAGTTAACCAAAGTACCCTTCACCAAACCATCCAGTGACTCTGCTTTGAAAAATCATCCCACATCACCCTCCTGAGACTGGTGAGACAGTACCTGACTGTCTCTGACACTCAACCCACACTCTTCTGGGATGTCTTCACACTCCATAACCAGGATTTCTACCTGGGGAGAACCCCTCTCCTTGTTACTCCCACCTAAAGTCAGTAGAGTGTCCCTCCCACCAGTAGGAATATGACTCCCCATGCCAGTTCTCCAATCCACCTAGGTGACCCTGTGCATCACTGGAGCTACCTCATACCCCTGGACCTCCTGGTGTGTGTTAACTCCCTCCTTCAAGCAGGGCACCACATCTCTGGGCATGTGCACTTCTTCTGCAGCCCTGGATATAACATTGTTGCTGCCACCATTCCAGCTGGACTTAGCTCTCCTGACTTCCAGCTCTTCCAGTTTTAGCTCATACGCCAAAATCATAGTTTCTATCTCTAAGTCCCTTTTCCACTCGTCAAACTCCCTTTGCATCCTCAACTTTTCTACCTCCAACCGGCGAGCCCTTTCTGCCTGTCTGTCTTGCACATCTTTATGAGTCAGACCCTTAGAGGACCTACTGCTACCACTCCTGCAGACCCTCCCCCAGGTGTAGCAGGTACCTCTACTACACCACTGTGTAGACTCTGCATTTCCCCTTCCTTATCTTCTGTGTGCCCCCCATCGTCCTTGGCTGTCACCCAGGTCCTCAATGCCTCTTGCAGCTCCCCCTTCTTAGTGGAGCTCTTAACGGGACAGGCAAGATCTTCAATACAGAACTGTTTCAATTGAGCAACTGAGTACCTCTTCAGTTTCCCTAATTCAAACACAGCTCCAGCTGTTGCATCTCCAGATTGAGACATGATGGCAACAAGTGCAAAGTTCCAACGGCAGAAAACAAGTTACTAATGAAGTAAAAAGAATCAGTCAAGGGATAAGCAAAATCATGGAAGTAGAACAAAAAGGAATCCCAAAGAGAAAAATGAAAGATCACCAAACAAGTAGTATGTGGTCACATAGTGGCAGAGAGAAGTCTTTGCTGTTCCTGAGACTTCAAACAACAGGAGGCAAGCTCTGAATCAAGCCCTTGGAGATTTCTTCACAAGATGGAAGGCACACAAAGTCCAGTCTTTGCTATCTTACTCTGGCAGAAGCAGCAACTGCAGGTTAGATCCACGAAGCACAGTCACAGGCAGGGCAGCACTTCTCAGCTCTTCAGCTCTTCTCCAGGCAGACGTTCCTCTTGATGTCCAAAAATGATCTGAAGTCTGTGGTTTTGGGTGCCCTTCGTATACCCAATTTCTCCTTTGAAGTAGGCCTACTTCAAAGTAAAGTCTCTTTTGAATGTGAAATCCTGCCTTGCCCAGGCCAGGCCCCAGACACTCACCAGGGGTCGGAGACTGCATTGTGTGAGGATAGGCACAGCCCTTTCATGTGTAAGGACCACTCCACCCCTCCCTCCTAGCACAGATGGCTCATCAGGAAATGCAAACTACACCCCAGCTCCTTTTGTGTCACTGTCTTGTGTCAGGTGCAACCAGCCCAACTGTCAAACTGACCCAGACAGGGAATCCACAAACAGGCGGAGTCACAGAAATGGTATAAGCAAGAAAATGCTCACTTTCTAAAAGTGGCATTTTCAAACACACAATCTTAAAATCAACTTTACTAAAAGATGTATTTTTAAATTGTGAGCTCAGAGTCCCAAACTCCACATGTCCATCCGCTCCTGTGATGCTATTAATTGTGTTTGACCAATGACTTTGTGTTTCACCACTGCGCATATTAGTTGCTCAATGTTCACCAGTAGCACATTATATATTTAGGTTAGCTGCCTATTGGCTTTGATATTGCATTAGCCATTACATTCTGTATTCAGCTTAGCTGCCTATTGGCTTTGACATGCCATTAGACATTACATTTGATATTTAGGTTAGCTGCCTATTGGCTTTAACGTGGGGTTAGACATTGCAGTTGAGACATTGCAGATGAGCTGTGTTTTTCCAAGCTGTGTTTACCTCGCAATCCAGTCTGAGAGCGAGGGAGCTCAGGAGAATTGGCCAATCTCCAAGTTTCTTCTGTTCTCACACTGAGTTTGCTTTTAAGGATGACTCTGGACTACGGTGAGGTAGATTGAATCTGCTTTGACTTCAGACAGGAACTAGACGTCAGTTGCCTGACTCCCGTTTGGGTTGAAAATCTCTTTCTCGCAGTTGACCGGAGTCATCAACCTGCAGACCCCAGAAAGATGAAGCTGAATATAGGCCCTACCGCCTTGCCCATCCGGTGATGAATTTTGACTTTTATGCTTTGCTTTGAAGTTATGCTATAATATAATCACATATATTTGCTGTGTACATTGCAACTGAGAAGTACTTTGATATATTTTGCTTTCATTGCTGCGACTACTTTTGAAGGTGTGCTTCCAGTCTACTAATTTCGTCTCTCAGGAACCTCGTGGTGGGGAATGAATTACAATAAATGTCTTCTTTAAACTCAGAAGTGTATTCCAGAGAGGTTCTGTAAGCTCGGTTATGAGATAAGAGGGAAAGCAGAACATTTTGGCTTAGTCGTCAGTTTTCAGACTTGGAATTGGAGTTTTAAAGTGCACTATTTAAAAGTGTAATTGTTTTTTGTTGTTTAGAGAATTAAAGAAGCACAGCAGACCATTTTTGAAAAGTGCATGTGAAGTTAAACTGCCTTATGGTGCTGTGAGAAACATGTTTTCTTGCTGTGATAAAGCATATTTGGAAAATAAATTATGTTCCTTTTGTTCTTGACAGAAGGATTTGGATACTTTTATCTGCTTACAGAAAAATGCAGGAGAGATGTAGGCAGTTAGAACATGAAAATAAGAATCTACGTGAGCAAATTAGCCAGAACACATTAATGCAAGATAATGCTGAGATCTTTAAAACTGCTGTTTTAGAAGAATCTGGCTTTTCCCATTTCAGAAATGAGGGGGTGAAGACAGCTGTGAGCCAGTCTGAGCCTCCGTGTGAGCAGAGCATAGAACAAAATACCCCGCATTCCTTAACTGAGAACACTGAGAACAGAGCTCAGAATGTGATTTACAGACCGCTTCTGCAAAGAAAAATTAATTACATGGCAGAGGTACCGTCGCAAAATGTGCAGTTACTGGCACAAGTAAAACAAAAGATTTTAGAGTTTCTTACTGTTTGCACTAAGCAAGAGACACCGAGTTTCATTAGCTTGTTTGATTTTTGGAAACAGTATAGCCCTCAACTAAGTGAAATCTTAACACTTTGGTATAAAGTATATAGGAAAAAATATAAGCAGCTGCGCGCTTTTAATTTGGCAAATGAAATAATTCAGACTTTAGGTTTCTGCGCAGTGCAAGAGGGAAACACTGATTTACGTGTAAATCAGGAACAGGGGAGGACAAGAGTGCCCCTGGAACTTTGGAGTATGAAACCTGAAATATCAAGCATGCAGTGGGTGATGAATTCACCTAAATCTCACAGTTTAGGACAGGCACAGGAAGCTAGTATCATACACTGGATCTGGTACATGCAAGACAGGGCTAGAGTCACTGCAACCCTACATGAACAGGTGTCACAAGCCCCTTTTCAGGATGTGGAGAGGGTGCAGGGAGTACCACAGGTAAAAGAGTCACCAGTGAAATTGAGTGCACCATTTGAATCCGTGTCCCCTGGGGATAAAAAGCATGTTTGTTTGACTAATGATTCATTGACTGAAGAGTTGTTGTCTAGCACAGGAGAAGGAACAGTGTTGCACAAGAGCTGTTTGAGATGTGTCATTTGTACACTGATTCTTGGTTCACTGCCAATGGTTTAGCTGTTTGGTTTTGCACATGGCTTGTACATAACTGGTTCAATTCCCTTGCAGATGTTAAAGAGAAAAATTCAGAGTCTGAAGTGTCCACCCAGAATTCTGACTTAGTGGGGATGGCTAAGTGGGTGCACCAGAAATGTGGACAGCTGGGAGAAAAAGCCACTTACAGGTGGGCAGAGATTAGAGAGATGTACATTCCCCTAGATTTGATAAAAACTGTGCAGCACGCACTAGAGCAATCTGTCCCACAAACAGTCACAGAGCAGTTGGAGAGAGGAAAGTTACCAGGACAGATATGGCAAATTGATCAGGTTTTAGGGGGAGTGATTGTTGCAGATTACCAAGGATAAATAAAAATTATGCTGGTAATTAGAAAAGAATCTGATTCATTCATACAAATTGGAGACAGAATGGCCCAACTTGTCAAAAGTGCAGTGAATGGAGGTTTGGTAAAGAAGGAGTCTGCCCCAGCCCTTCTGACAGTGCAAGGAAAGGGAAGCTGTGGTGCAGCAGATGAAAACCTCAGTGCTGAGGTGTGAGTTGAAGCCCCAAATGACCCTCCAGAACCTGCAGAAATTATAACAAAGGGCCCCCAAAAGGTCCTGCTGATTATAAAACAGGGGAAGGAAGAGGAAGGGCACATTTCAGATGACAAATGTTATTTGCAAGAAAAGTCATACTTTTTTCTTTTGCAGATCCTACCATGTTTCGCCACTGACCATGAGTGTGCTGTGTGGTCTCCCTTCGGGTGTGTGCGTGTGGAGTCGGGGAAGGGACCGAACCCCCAATCTGAACCTAATTGAGTAAAGTACAAACCCCATGGATCCATTTTGCGCAACTGGCGCCTTCAGTTCAAGTTCAACTTGTTTGATTACATTCTTCCACTGGAACTAAGCAACCTTAACAGTTAACTGTCTGTGTTTTTTCGTATGGAACTCTGACTTTCGCCAGCAAAGCTTTCAGGTGGACCATGCACCTTTACATGAGTAGAACTCATGCTACATCAAATTTCTGTTTTAGAGACACTGTTCAATCAGTTATTATCCCAGTCAGAGTATATAAGTTTCAGTCTTTTCTGTGTAGATGTATCTGATGTGAAAGGTTATGAGATCAATATGTTAATCCACTTCCACTGCTTTACAGTGATTGCTTTTATCATTCAAATCTGATTTGCTTATAATGTTTTTTGTGTTGATGTTTTTGTTTTTGTTTGAAATAAGAGGTACGAAACAAAAATTCATTGGTCATAGGGTGGAATGTGATGCTATTAATTGTGTTTGACCAATGACTTTGTGTTTCACCACTGCGCATATTAGTTGCTCAATGTTCACCAGTAGCACATTATTATATATTTAGGTTAGCTGCCTATTGGCTTTGACAAGGCATTAGCCATTACATTCTGTATTCAGCCTAGCTGCCTATTGGCTTTGACATGCCATTAGACATTACATTTGATATTTAGGTTAGCTGCCTATTGGCTTTAACGTGGGGTTAGCCATTGCAGTTGAGACATTGCAGATGAGCTGTGTTTTTCCAAGCTGTGTTTTTCCACAAGATGGACCAACCTGTTTTCTTCACACCAGACCTTAGCTGATAAGAGCACGTAGATTTTGTGTTTACCTCGCAATCCAGTGTGAGAGCGAGGGAGGTCAGGAGAATTGGCCACTCTCCAAGTTTCTTCGGTTCTCACACTGAGTTTGCTTTTAAGGATGACTCTGGACTACGGTGAGGTAGATTGAATCTGCTTTGACTTCAGACAGGAACTAGACGTCAGTTGCCTGTCTCCCGTTTGGGTTGAAAATCTCTTTCTCGCAGTTGACCGGAGTCATCAACCTGCAGACCCCAGAAAGATGAAGCTGAATATAGGCCCTACCGCCTTGCCCATCCGGTGATGAATTTTGACTTTTATGCTTTGCTTTGAAGTTATGCTATAATATAATCACATATATTTGCTGTGTACATTGCAACTGAGAAGTACTTGATATATTTTGCTTTCATTGCTGCGACTACTTTTGAACATGTGCTTCCAGTCTACTAATTTCGTCTCTCAGGAACCTCGTGGTGGGGAATGAATAACAATAAATGTCTTCTTTAAACTCAGAAGTGCATTCCAGAGAGGTTCTGTAAGCTCGGTTATGAGATAAGAGGGAAAGCAGAACAGCCCCCAAAGGAAATCTACACTTTAATCAGATTTAAAGGTAGGCCCCATGTTAACCTATGAGAGGGACAGGCCTTGCAACAGTGAAAAATGAATTTAGCAATATTTCACTGTCAGAAATTATAAAACACATTACTATATGTCCTACCTTAACCATACACTGCACCCTGCCTTTGGGAAAGGGAAGGTTTAGGCCTGGCAAGTGGGTACACTTGCCAAGTCGAATTTACAGTTAAAACTGCACACACAGACACTGCAGTGGCAGGTCTGAGACATGATTACAGAGCTACTTATGTGGGTGGCACAACCAGTGCTGCAGGCCCCCTAGTAGCATTTGATTTACAGGCCCTGGCACCTCTAGTGCACTTTACTAGGGACTTACTAGTAAATCAAATATGCGAATCATGGATAAACCAATCAAACATACAATTTACACAGAGAGCATATGCACTTTAGCACAGGTCAGAAAAAATAGGAGGCAAGAGGCAAAAAGATTGGGGATGACCCTGCATAAGCAAAAAAGTCCAACAGTACCCAAAATTAATCCAAAGCAGTGCAAAACGCTTTTGATGCTAAAACTGTTCTACTAACATTAGTAGACAGCATTTAGTGCCAAAAACTAGTGCTGCTGAAAAGCAGGTGTTTTTTCCAACTTTGCATATGGGATGCACTATACAGCACACATACAGAGTAGGAAAAGGTTTTTCACTTGTCGAGCCACAGCATTTTGTACAGGAAGGCTACCCTTCCTATATAAAATCTATGTTAAGCTCAGGCACGCACCCTAGCACTATGGCGCTAAGGTGTGTGCCTGATGCACGGCAGATGAAAGCAGCTCTGACACTACGGAGAGAGGAGTAGAGAGCCATATCTCTGTGAATATGATGCTCTCCTGCTCTCTCCCTGTCATGCAACGCAGTATAGTGCAGCATTTTTTACTGTTGTGCTGCATTCCATGCCACGTCAGAGAATCTGAGCCACAGTGTTTTAAATTTTAGCCTTTCTTCAAAAGGGAGCCAGTGCTGATATGCCAGGGCAATGTTTGCTGAGGTGAATTTTGGGACCTTGTACAGGCTCCTTGCTGTGCATTTTGGACAACCTGGAGCCTTTTGATGACACATTTATGGGAGCCTAAGTTTAGAGAGTTCCCGTAAACCAACTGGGAAAGAAAAAGGAATTGGACCACGATTCTTCTGGACACACTCAGATAATGTCTAGGATTTTATGGAGTGTTCCGAGGGTGCCGAAACAACTCAACACAAGTTTCTAGTCTGTGCATTCATGGAAGGGGACTTAGCCAGCTGTATCCCAAGGGATTTTATTGGGGAGGAGGGGATGGGTGGATTGCCCAGACACTCCGGCCAGTCTATATAGGTGGTTAAGGTTAAGTCTGTTCCCTAGAGTCATCAGCTCAGTGAGAGACAGCTGATGGGACTGTGAGCCTTGTCCAGGAGTGAGGGAAACAACCCAATTGTGTTGTTAGCATAAGAGACTATTGAGTCTGCCATTGGCTGCATGTACTTTTTAAAATGTGAGGGGCTGAGGGCCGAGCCCTATGGGAACCCACACTTCAAAGGAAGGACGTCAGAGTAGCATGAATTCTCACAAAATTGGAAAGATCTGTCCTTCAAAAAAGGGGTGAGACAATTAAGACTGATGTTCTTTATTTTGGCTTCAATCCATTGTATGCATAAGAGTCTCATGGTAAACTGTATTGAAAGCTTCACCGAGGCCGAGGAGGATAATAGCAGCTTTTCCTTCCTGGTCCAGCAGCATTTTTAATTCCTGTTACTGCGAGAAGGGCCGTTTTTGTACGGTGTTGTGTACGGAATCCCATCTGTGAGGTATGCAGAAGGTGATTTTATTTAAGAAATATAGACAATGTACAGTTGACATGTTTCTCCAGCACCTTACATAAGACTGAGATCAGTGAAATTGGACTATAATTCCCTGGACATATCGGGTTGATTTTTTTATTTTTAGCAAGGGTTTGAACACCCCATGTTTCCACTTAGATGGCACTATTCCAGTGGACAGAGGCAGATTAAGCAGTACCAATATAATGGAGAAGGTGACTGGAGCTCCTTGTGACAGTATTTGTGGGTCCACGGGATCAAGTGGGGACGCTGATTTGACTTTGTTGAGTAATGTGGAGAGTCCTTCCTCAGGGATGGGAGGGAGGGAAGGCAGGTCGATGTGGGCTGTGTTGTGCATACATTCCTCTGATGTGAGAGCATTTAATATGTTATTCTTTTCTAGTGACAGGTAGATATCAGCTATTTTGTCCTTAAAGAACGCTGTCAATTTGTTGCAGTGTTCTCTTGTGGGGGTGGGGACAGTGTTTCCAGTTTTTGGAGTGGTAAGGGATATCACAGTTTTGAAGAGTTTCCTTGGGGATTTCGATGCCTGGATTACTCTGGCTTCATAGTAGGACGTATGGGACTATTTAAATTCTATATGGTAGTTCCAAATTGCAGTCCAATAGGCTGTTTTTAAGTTTTTCCTCCATTTCCTTTCTAGTTTTTCTACATTCTTCTTTCAAGGAAAGGAGATGGGAGGTAAACAAGGGTGCCAATTTTTCTTTTTGACCTCTTTTCATCTTGGTTATTGGTATATGTTTATCCAGAGACTGTGTGATCCATTCTTCAAATTTAGGACCACATTCAAGGGGGCCTAGTGCCTCCTTGCGCCCCATTAGTGTCATTCTTTTTACACTAATGTGGCCCAAACAGGCCAAAATCACTGCGCCAGATTTATAAGGTGGCACAATGCATGCATTGCACCACTTTGTAACCCCTGGTGTCACATTATGCCTGCCACAGGCATAATATATGCAAGGGGCCATTCCCACGTTGGGGGGGGGGGGGTGGCGGTGAAATAATGATGCAAAGAAATCCCAAAAGATTTCTTTGCACATTTTTTTTCAGCTTTTTTAATGCCTGCTCAGAGCACGCGGGTAGACCATTGGTTACAATGGGCCCCTATGTACTGCTCAGGGTGAGCGCCAAAATGTTGGCGCTAACACTGAACAGTACATCAATAGCGTCAAAGATTCTGATGCTATTGCCCCCTATACTGCTCTATGGTGTGCCATATTTTAAATACAGCGCACACATGGTGGCGGTAGGAGGGCACTAAGGGCTGCAAGGAAAGAGGCGCAGCACTGGGTACAGCACCACTTTTCATAAATCTGCACCTTAGTGCTGGCAGAATTCGTTTTTTTTCCTAATTTTGGTTTGGTCAAGTCTAGGGACACGGTCCATTCCTCTGTGTTAAGCTTAGAGCATCCATGGTCGATTCTTGGTGTGTATTTAGACCCGGTCTATCAAATGCATAGTTTCATTTCCTTGTTCCGAGTTGTAATTTGAATACAAATTTTATTTGTAAAGTTGAACGTAGTTATAAAAAAAATTTAGTCAACATGTTTTGTTCATGTTTTTAAACAAAAATGACTACATCAAGGTTCACTTAGCTCTTAGTTGTAAACAGCACGTTTGTGTTTGTCCATATGCACATAAAAATAGGAGCAAAAAGGGTATCTTACAGATGTGAACCGCAATCTCAGGTTTTTGGCGTAGTGAAATTCGAGACTGAGCTACTGCTCAGTCACGCCTATCAAATACGTTTGTGATAAATAATATAATTAATTACATCAATGATGACATCTTAAGTTACATTATTGATTATATCATGTATTGTAGTGCAGTTGAATTTACACTGTGTACCATGAAAAAATTCAAAGGAAACAAGCATTTTCAATGCAACGGGACTTGCATTTGCTCGAGTTGGAGCTATTTGCATTGTAAACTCCTAACCTAACTTTTCTTGCCACACAAATTAGAAGAAAAAAAACACAGAGCGATCGCGCTATGTAAAATGCAGCGCAATTGCGCTGCGGGGAAAATTAACAGATAAAGTAGTCCAGAAACCAGGCTTAAAACATCGAGCCTCGTATGTTTCTAGTAGTTTACCGGTGCTGTGTAGGCGGGCTAAACACCGGAAAAGGCATGACATATGCAAGCCTTTCACAAATGAAAGCAAGCAGATTTTAAAGAGCAAGCTCAGGAACTAATGAAAGAGACTGACGTGACCTGGGCGTGGTTTGAAGCCCAAAGAGAGATTACTTTATGGACGGAGCGCTTTGTGCTCGCCCATAAGAAAGGAATAAAGGGCATAGGACTTTATGCACCAATGAGTGGCTACCGAGAAATGTGCAGAGGGGCTTGCTGACAGCCAGGCACTTCAACCACTTCCCGCTGTGCACAGCCAAAGGGCATACTTATTGTGGTTAGCTGCCTAGACAGATTTTGGTGCTACCAGTCCCTGCAGCTAAACTCTATTGTACAGGGCAAAAGGTCATATACAGGGGGGATGCTGCTCACAATCCTTTTGATGCTGCTCCTGGCAGAAGACCAGGCCCTGCAGCTAAACCCTCTCTGCTCGCATTCAAAAATGAGTTGTAATGGGGGTTGGTTGTCGATGAGGGACTGCACATAGGGTCTGGCCGCATAAAATACATATATTTTCACCTCCTATTCATCAAAAATATTGTGGGTGTCGTCCCTGTGGAGCACTATTGGGGGTTGGACTTGCCTCCTGCGTCTGCCAAGACCAAAGTGAAGGGGATTGACAAAAAAATGAAAAAAAAAGGAGACAGGCAATAAAAGAAATAAAAAACACAGGCGCAGGGTAGACATTGTAATTGTAAAACAATAGACAGGTGAGTAGGAAAAGAATGAGCCTAAAATGGGATGGGTGGTTAAACAGGCAGATAGGAGCAGGCTGCAGTCGATAATGCCACATCCTTTACAATGGTTGCTTTCGTGGATCGTTTGCAATTTCATCCTATTTTTCAGTGTTACGTGCATCCTAACATCCATTTTGAGTACCAGGTGCTGCAAGTAAATTTCACAAAATAACCTACAATTTTGCATTTTTTGCCATTGCACCTAATTTCTGCAAAGGAATGTATTAGTTTCACCCAGCTTTAGTGTAAACCCCACAAATTCAGTTATGGAAAATAAATGGAATGTCACTATTAAAGAACATATGGAGCAAATGATGGGTGCTTATCATACCGTGGATTGGATCCCACAATATGGGTCCATGGTAGTTTTTAGGACTTCTGTCGATTCGCCACTCTGGCCCTTGACAAAACATAACTCTGCTGTGGCTAATGAAGGATGCAGAACTCAACACATACAAGACAATTAAAACATTAATTAAAGATTTTAGGGTATAAAGGTTCACATTAAAATGCTTTAACTCATTACCATGAGATATGCGGAAAAAGAGAAAAAAAAAAAAGTTTACTAGCTTATCAAAATGAGCAAAAATTGAAAGAATTCAAGTGGACACTACATTACAAGAATAGTGTGCAAAAGGGTTAGGCCTTGATTCCGAATAGTGGTAAAGGGGGTACTATCTGCACCGAGTAAATACTGATAACTCTGGCTGGAATACTGACTAGCAGGAATGAACATAGCATCGAGAATTGCTGTTTATCTCAGAGAATTGCACGTTTTGATTCATTTCTTCCTGTTTTCCCCGAGCAAACTTTTGGGATAAAATATTTAATGCACGACAATGCACTACACAGAAGTTCACGTACTGTACAAACCCTCTTACACCGAGTGGAATTCAACAGGTCGCACCAAGTAAAATCAGATATCCAAGTGTTAAGAATATACTGGATGCAATGAAAAGCACGTATTCTGAGATTTACCAAAAAATGAGGTATAACATGCATATGTTGGTGCTTTCCACACTGAAATGCCCATGCTTTGATAGGTATTGCTCTTTTTTCCGCTAGGTAAATTTAGGCAGGTTTAACTAGAGGAAATATAGGCCCATATTTATACTTTTTGACGCAAAACTGCGGCAACGCAGTTTTGCGTCAAAAAAATTAGCGCCGGCTAACGCCATTCTGAAGCGCCATGCGGGCGCCGTATTTATTGAATGACGTTAGCCGGCGTTAGCCGCCAGCGCCGTCTGGTGTGCGTTAAAAAAAACGACGTACACCAGGCAGCGCCGGCGTAGGGGTATATGGGGCTTGGGCGTCAAGAAATGGGGCAAGTCAGGTTGAGGCAATTTTTTCGCCTCAACCCGATTTGCGCCATTTATTTTCACTCCCAACCCCCATAGAAATGACTCCTGTCTTAGCAAAGACAGGAGTCATGCCCCCTTGCCCAATGGCCATGCCCAGGGGACTTCGGTCCCCTGGGCATGGTCATTGGGCATAGTGGCATGTAGGGGGGCACAAATCAGGCCCCCTATGCCACAAAAAAATTAAAAAAAAACACTTACCTGAACTTACCTTAATGTCCCTGGGATGGGTCCCTCCAGCCTTGGGTGTCCTCCTGGGGTGGGCATGGGTGACAGGGGGTGTCCCTGGGGGCATGGGGGGGGCACCTCTGGGCTCCTTCAGAGCCCACAGGTCCCTTAACGCCTGCCTTTTGCAGGCGCTAAAAAACGGCGCAAAAGCGGCCGTACGTCATTTTTTTTGACCCGCCCACTCCCGGGCGTGAATTTTGCCCGGGAGTATAAATCCCACGCACATGCCTTGGAGTCGATTTTTTAGACGGGAACGCCTACCTTGCATATAATTAACGCAAAGTAGGTGTCCACGCTAAAAAATGACGCTAACTCCATGGACTTTGGCGCTAGACGCGTCTAACGCCAAAGTATAAATATGGAGTTAGTTTTGCGTCGAAATTGCGTCAAAAAAAACGACGCAATTTCGGCGCAAACGGAGTATAAATATGCCCCATAATCTCGGGTGCAGACTTTTTTGCACCTAGAAATTGGTGGCTGTGATTCCTGTGCAAAACAGTGGACCTCAGTTACAAGGAAATTGCGCAAGCCGAGCTGCATCATTTTCAAAACGGAGGCTTGGATCGTATTCACCAGAATACAGTGCATCCCTGTGTTTTTCCCTGTGCCAGTGCTCAATCAGCTGCCTAGAGCCAATGCAGCCACTCTTGCACCATGGTGCAAGCATGCCTGCGTTGCAGGGGTGATTGTTTATGTGCAGGAAGAGACACCTTCCTGCACAAAAACTATTATTAATGGTGATTTGCTCATACTATGTGTGCTGCAGACTGCAGCACACATAGAGCCAAACATGAGGAGAAATAAAAATATTTTTCCTCGTTGTGCCGCTCTAATGCCTCCCTTGAGGAGACTTAGAGGGTCATTCTGACCACGGGAGCACCGCCAACAGGCTGGCGGTGCTCCAATGAGCATTCTGACCGCGGCGGTTCAGCCGCGGTCAGAAGCGGAAAGTCAGCGGTCTCCCGCTGACTTTCCGCTGCTCTTTGGAATCCTCCATGGCTGCGGAGCGCGCTCCGCAGCCATGAGGATTCTGACCCCCCCTACCGCCATCCAGTTCATGGCGGGAAAGCCGCCATGAACAGGATGGCGGTAGAGGGGGTCGCGGGGCCCCCGTAAGAGGGCCCCGAAAAGTATTTCAGTGTCTGCCTTGCAGACACTGAAATACGCGACGGGTGCCACTGCACCCGTCGCACCTTCCCACTCCGCCGGCTCGATTACGAGCCGGCATCCTCGTGGGAAGGTCGTTTTCCCCTGGGCTGGCGGGCGGTTTTACTGGAACCGCCCGCCAGCCCAGGGGAAAACTCGTAATACCCGCCGCGGTCTTTTGACCGCGGCGTGGTAAATTGGAGGGCGGGATCCTGGCGGGCGGCCTCCGCCGCCCGCCAGGGTCATAATGAGGCCCTAAGTTTTTAGTGCTGCCTCAGGTTTACATTTCTGTTAGACCTGACAGCCTCAGGGTGGTCACCCCTAACTTGTTTGCCTGCCTCCCTCCACTTTTTGGGTACTGTTTTTGCTGGTTTTAAGACTCTGCTTACTTTACCACAGCTAACCAGTGCTAAAGTGCACATGCTCTCTCCCTTTAAACATGATAACATTGGATCATACCCAATTGGATTATTTAATTTACTCATAAGTCCCTAGTAAATTGCACTATATGTGCCCAGGGCCTGTAGGTTAAATGCTACTAGTGGGCCTGCATCACTGATTGTGCCACCCACTTAAGTACCCCTTAAGCATGTCTCAGGCCTGCCATTGCAAGGCCTGTGTGTGCAGTTTCTCTGCCAATTCGACTTGGCATTAAAAAGTACTTGCCACGCCTAAAACTCCCCTTTTTCTACATATAAGTCACCCCCAGGTGGGCCCTAGGTAACTCATAGGGCAGGGTGCTGTGTAGACAAAGGGCAGGACATGTACCTGTGTAGTTTACATGTCCTGGTAGTGTAAAACTCCTAAATTCGTTTTTGCACTGCTGTGAGGCCTGCTCCTTTCATAGGCTAACATTAGGGCTACCCTCGTTTACTGTTGGAGTGGTAGCTGCTTATCTGAACGGAGTAGGAAGGTCATATTTAGTATGGCCAGAATAGTAATACAAAATCCTGCTGACTGGTGAAGTTGGATTTAATATCACTATTTTAGAAATGCCACTTTTAGAAAGTGAGCATTTCTCTGGACTTAAATCGTTCTGTGCATTACTCTCTTCGTCTGGTTAGGTTCAGTTGACAGCTCCCTTGTGCATTCACTCAGACAAACCCCAAATACAGGATGCTCAGCCTCACTTGCATACATCTGCATTTTAAATGGATCTTCCTGGGCTGGGAGGGTGGAGGGCTTGACACTTACATGTCAAAGGACAGTAGCCTGCCCTCACACAAAGGACTGCCACACCCCCTACTGGAACCCTGGCAGACAGGATTGAACTGAAAGAGGACCTTGTGCACTTCTAAGCCACTCTTTGTAGTCTCCCCCAATTCAAAGGCACATTTGGGTACATAAAGACGGCCTCTGCCTCTACCAACTCAGACACTTCCTGGAGAAGAGAACCTGAACCAGAACCTGCAAACTGCCAAGAAGAACTGCCTGGCTGCCCAAAGGACTCAACTGACTGCTTTCTGTGAAGGACTGCTGCCTTGCTGTTGCCCTGCTGCCTTGCTGCTCTCTGGCTGTGCTGAAACGTGCTTTTCAAGTGCTTGGATATAGCTTGTCTCCTGTTCCCTGAAGTCTCAGGACCAAAAAGACTTCATCTCTACAAGTAGAGCTCCCTGTGTGGTGAAAATCGATGCACAGCCTGCCAGAAATGACGCACAGGCTTCATCGCGGTAAAAAAATTCAAAGCACGCCAAACCAGAATGACGAAGCCCGACATCGCAACAAGAAGATCAACGCAGCGCCAGCATATCGACCTGAAATTCGACGCACGGCCCACGGGATCGACGCACAGCTGAGCCAGATCGACGCAGCCCCACTCACCGGGGAGGAATCGACGCAGGTCCTGCCGTGCAGTAGAAATTTCCACGCAATGCCCACCGGATCGACGCGGCCCATGTGACTTCGTCTTGTCAGCGCTGATTTCAAAGCATCATCCCCAGGACGTCTGAAAAGCCTGCAACCCAAGAGGATCCAAGAAGACCGAGCGCCGGAAATCGACACAAAGCCTTCCCTGCGTGGTAACTAAAGGACACGTTGCCGTGTGCGGCCCGAGAAATCAACGCACACCTCCCTGTTTTCCACGCATTTCCTCCTCTGCAGTTCCTTGTGGAGATTTTGAACGCAAACTAGGGTACTTTGTGCTTGCAAGAGACATTTGTTGCTTTTAAGAGACTAAATACACTTTATATCATTTTTACAGTGATATTTCAAAATATACTTCTTGCATTTTAATAGTTTTGACCTACATTTTACCAGATAAATATTATATATTTTTCTAAACACTGTGTGGTGTATTTTTGTGGTGTTCTGTGTTATTTCATGATTTATTGCACAAATACTTTACACATTATCTTTTAAGTTCAGCCTGACAGTTCAGTGCCAAGCTACCAGAGGGTGGGCACAGGAAAATTTGGATTGTGTGTGACTTGCCCTGTCTAGAGTAAGGGTCCTTGCTTGGACAGAGCGTAACCCGACTGCCATCTAAAGACCCCATTTCTAACAATTTCCTTGTTAATCTGAGGCAGTGTCAAATAGCAATGGGTGTTGCATGGGTACTCCCACAGCAACACCCATTGCACGCTCCTTTACCGACAAAAACTGTGTCAGGTGGATCATTTTACCAGGACCGCAATAAGCAACGAAAAGTGGCTTGATGCCACCTTGTAAATTTGGTTGAAGGCAGAGCACCACCGGAGCATCACAAAAAGTGATGCGAGGGGCTTGTAAATGATTCCCAGTGTTTGTGCAGGGGTCTTTAAAAACAAAGCACTTGTAACCGAAGCCTACCTGGTCTCTAAAGTGCATCAACAGACAGAACACACACAGGCTCTGGAGAGGTTCTGAAGAAGTTAGGAAACTGTCACTCTGATATAATGCATGGTTGGTGGATACTGAATTTTCTATGAAATATTGTTAACCTCTTAGCTGCTGGGCCTTCCCAAGTGCTGAGCCCTTTTTTGGCTATTTGGGGTAGTTCGCGCTTAGGCCTTCATAACTTTTTGTCCACATAAGCTATCCATGCCAAATTTGCGTCCCTTTTTTTCCCAACATCCTAGGGATTCCAAAGGTACCCAGAGTTTGTGGTTTCCCCTTGAGGAGACCAAGAAATTAGCCAAAATAAAGCAACAATTTCATTTTTTTCAAAAGATGGGGAAAAAGGGCTGCCGAAGAAGGCTTGTGGTTTTTCCCCTGAAAATGGCATCAACAAAAGGTTTGCGGTGCTACAATTCCCAGCTTCCTAGCTTTCAGGAAAAGGCAGACTTGAATCAAAAAACTACATTTTTCAACACAATTTTGTCATTTTTCTGAGACATACCCTATTTCTACTATTTTTTGTGCTTTCAGCCTCTTTCCAGTTAGTGACAGAAATGGGTGTGAAACCAGTGCTGGATCCCGGAAAGCTAAATAGTTTTGAAAAATAAACAAGATTCTGAATTCAGAAAAGGTTCATTTGTGTAGATCCTACAAGGTTTTCCTACAGAAAATAACAGCTGAAGTAAAAAAATATTGAAATTGAGCTGAAAAAAACAGCCATTTTTCTTTATGTTTTACATTGTAACTTTTTCCTGCTATGTCAGATTTTTGAAAGCAATATACCGTTATGTCTGCTGGACTCTTCTGGTTGCGGGGATATATAGTGCTTGTAGGTTCATCAAGAACCCTAGGTACCC
Source organism: Pleurodeles waltl (assembly GCF_031143425.1). Classification (NCBI taxonomy): domain Eukaryota; kingdom Metazoa; phylum Chordata; class Amphibia; order Caudata; family Salamandridae; genus Pleurodeles; species Pleurodeles waltl. The sequence goes on along the minus strand of NC_090446.1, from coordinate 252,650,508 downwards.
AGAGCCAATAAATGAGCTGCACCCTGCAGTGGGTTCTCATTCTATACCGGGTATACAGCAATCCATTTGCTGAAATATAAAGAGTGAAAAATAGGTTTCAAGAAAACTTTTGTATTTCCAAAATGGGCACAAAATAAGGTGTTGAGGAGCAGTGGTTATTTGCACATCTCTGAATTCCAGGGTGCCCATACTAGCATGTGAATTACAGGGCATTTCTCAAATAGACATCTTTTTTACACACTCTCTTATATTTGGAAGGAAAAAATGTAGAGAAAGACAAGGGGCAATAACACTTGTTTTGCTATTCTATGTTCCCCCCCAAGTCTCCCGATAAAAATGGTACCTCACTTGTGTGGGTAGGCCTAGCGCTTGCGACAGGAAATGCCCCAAAACACAACGTGGACACATCACATTTTCCCAAAGAAAACAGAGGTGTTTTTTGCAAAGTGCCTACCTGTGGATTTTGGCCTCTAGCTCAGCCGGCACCTACGGAAACCTACCAAACCTGTGCATTTTTTTAAACTAGAGAGCTAGGGGAATCCAAGATGTGGTGACTTGTGGGGCTCTCACCAGGTTCTGTTACCCAGAATCCTTCGCAAATCTCAAAATTTGGCTAACAAAACACTTTTTCCTCACATTTCGGTGACAGAAAGTTCTGGAATCTGAGAGGGGCCACAAATTTCCTTCCACCCAGCGTTCCCCTAAGTCTCCCGATAAAAATGATACCGGACTTGTGTGGGTATGCCTAGGGCCTGCAGCAGGAATGGATTACACAAGGGTCAATGGTAGTCCTTGCATGACAGCTACTGTTAACCCTGGAGTGATCCATTCCTGAAGCAGGCACTAGGCGCAGGCACACAAGCGGGGTTGTGTTTTTATCAGGACAAGTGGAGAAACTCTGGGTGGTAGGAATTTTGAGGATTCCTGCACATTCCTGTAGTTTCTGTGATAAAAAAGAAAGGAAAAATAGTGGTTTTAATCAACGTTTCACTTTTGCAGGGTATTCTGGGTAAGACAACTTTGTTAAATACAAACACGCCACACTTACGTGGGCTGCCTTGGGTGTCTAGTTTTCAGAAATGTCTGTGTTTGGTAGGTTTCCCTATATGGCTGCTGAGCCCAGGACCAAATACTTAGGTGACTGTCTTAAAAAACAAGGCTGTTTTGTGGTAGGTAATTTTAATGTCTCCACAATCCGTTTTGGGTACTTCCCTGTTGTGGTCACTTGCCCACTCACTAAAGTGAGGCAGTTTTTCGCTGGAGACTTAGTGGAACCTGTGGCTCCCTGCAAATCCCTGGACTTCTGCTCATTGGAATGCAAGGCAAATGTGTTTTTTAAGCACATTTTGTGATTTCAAGGGGATTCTGGGTGAAGGAAAACTGGTGAGAGCCACGCAAGTCCTGCACCCTTGGACTCCCCTGGTACTAGTTTGTTAAACTTAACCCACCACTCACACTGGTTGGTTTTAGCACCTCCACAAATTATGGTTTCAAAGCATGAATACTTATCAAAGTATCTGAATATTGAAACCAAGCCTTCTGAAGGTGGGCCATAAAGCCGCGTCCAGGCACCAACCTCTTTATGGTCCATTCACACGCCATTCACGCAGAACAACCAACCCTTTCATACTGCCGGCCATGGGCCCAATCCAACCAATCACTGCACTCACATTAACTTACCGCTGCCAGACAAGGGCCCATCACATTCACACGCCACAGAATGGAATAAGTTTGACTACATTTTACCACCTGTCAAGTAACTGCCTCCTTCTTCCGTAACATTACCAAATGCATGCGTAACGAACCTTTACTAATGACTCCTGTGACAGCCACCTGAGGCTCAGGAAGACATGCTTTTCATGCGCCTTTAACGCACTCTCTGTGCTAAATACAACTCCTTCCAGTTTGTGGATGCAAGTTGGGGGTGTCCGAGTATGCCATACAAAGCGATTCCTCAAACTGAGTGAGCATATCTACCTTTGAAACTAAGGGAGACATGCTGGGGATTTCTCATGATGTTCCCTAAAGAGAAGGTCATAGGCTATGAAAAAGGGTAGTGTTTGGCACACAGGGGAGTCCATGAGAACGTAGCATATGTCCAGCCAACATTATGTGCAGTGATGTGACTGTAATGCACTTATACAGCAAACTGAACATCTACTAAGTTCTGATGGAGGATGAATATGAAAAGCAGGTCAAACACGGACCTATACAAGTCATTCTTCTACAGTGCTGGGATGGCACCAATGGGTTTGAATCCATAGGTGTAGATGATGTACATCTGTACGACCTTTACTATCTACCTTCTACCTGTGCAATATCCCTGTGAAGGCACACCTATCATAAGCTTTCCTTACCCATTCATGTCTCTGTTCTCATCAGAGTCCTGACTAATCCTGAATAATTGCCAAGTGAACCTATACTAGTTTGTGGATGCAAGCTACGGATTTCCAAGGATGCTGTACAAAGTGATTCCTCGAACTGAGAGAGCATATCTACCATTGAAAGTAAGGTAGACATGCTGGTGAAGAAAGGGTACTCCGTGACAATGTGGCATATGTTCTGTCCACTAGTATATGCAGTAGGGGGAATATAATGCATGTTAATTGAACAGAACACCTACCACGTTCTGACGGTGGATTTAGCTCTCAAGCAGTCCAAAAGGAAGTCCATGATGAAGTAGATGAAATAAAATTCTGTGGCTCCTTGCCTAACGAAGCAGTGGCCCATGGACATTCGGTATCCATGCACTGCCACTGAAAGGATTACCCAACGGCACCTCAACCTCAGTCGATTTCCCAGAACTTTGCTTTAGTATGATACAACGCAAAGCAAGTAGGGATACAGAGGCCTGGTTGTGATGGACACTGGGGACAGTAATACCGACTCTCCTGCCGCTTTCCATGCTTCGAGCACACTTTACAGCGACAACATGGACAATCCTTTTTGGGTGTTTTAGGAATGCAATCAGCAAAGTGTCGCTCCTGCAGCCTTGCCACATCCTCCAGAACAGATGAGGGGGAGGCTGCTGCTGCTTCTGTAACAGCAGTGAGGCTTTCAATTACAGACAACTGGAAGTCAAGGAAAGTCATGAGTCTTCCTGTGGTTGTCTGACGGTAAACAACATACGCATTATATGTTGCCATCTGAATCAGGTGGGTAAACAGTTTCTTGTACCAAGTGTGAGTTTTACGACACGCATTGAATGGTTGAAGAACCTGGTCGTTCTTGTCCACTCCGCCCATGTACTTATTGTAATCAAGTTTACAGATGGGCTTGTGGACTTCGGCCATCTGACCCCAAACCGTGATGGGGGAAGTGCTCTCATCATGAATTGTAGTAAGCACGTATACATCACGCCTATCCAAGAACTTGACTGCGAGCAGTTTGTTAGAACGCAATGCAGTACTCTCTGATTTCTGGAGCTTCTTGCAAACAAGCTCCTGCAGGAATCCTTTGCGGTTACTACAAACTGTACCGCAGGTCACAGTGCCAGCTTTGTAGAGCTCACTGAACAGCTCTACTCCTGTATAGAAATTGTCCACATAAAGGTTATAACCTTTATAAAGAAGTGGCTGGACAAGTTCCCATACAATCTTACCTGTGACCCCTAAAGCGGGAGGGCAACCTACAGGGTTTAGGGTAGAATCCTTCCCTGTATACACTCTCAAGCTGTACACGTAGCCAGAAGAGCTCTCACACAGCATGTACAGCTTTATGCCATAGCGAGCTCTTTTGGTCGCAATGCACTGTCTGAAAAGCAGCCGTCCTTTGTACAGGATCAAGGACTCGTCGACTGCTATATTCTTTCCAGGAGTATAGATCTCTGGAAACCTGGCAGACAAATGTTCCACGACAGGCCAAATTTTGAACAACCTGTCATGGTCTGGATGGTCCCGGGGCAATGCAGCAGAATTGTCATTGAAATGCAGCATGCGCTGCAGTAGCAAAAAACAATCTCTACTCATGTATGGTGCGATGATGGGAGTCACCCAAACCGTGCGAGTCGTCCAGTAGGACTGCAAGGTGGGTTTCTACACTAACCCCATTTTGAGCGTAAGACCCAAAAATATCTTCAACTCCACCAGCGAAGTGGGAGTCCACTGGTGTGCCCTAGATCGGGGCCCTAGAGTGCCTCCACGCTCCCTCAGAAATTGGTCTGCTCGCAAATTTGTTTGCTGCACAATTTCCTGAAGGAAGTCAACATCCAAAAATAGATGGATGTAGTTGACTGGCAAAAAGTTAGCTGTATCGACTTTCATCCAGCGTCACCAGTAAAAGGTGGAATTTGGGGCTGAAATAAACAGGGGGGCTGCCAAGAGAGCACTCTTTCTGTGCTCGCGGCCGCTAGCTCCTGCTCTCTGGGTTCGGCTAACCCAATGTTGTCCCGCTGCACAGAATGTGCTTGCGAAGGGACAGCATGGCTGTCATCATTGTCTCCTTCAGACTCACTGGAAGAGGTGTCGTCGGATGGGACTCCGCCGACTGAAAAATCACTCCCAGAATCTGCCCCATTGTCCTCTCCCTCAGATGCTGTCTCAGTATCTGCTGTCTCAGTCTCTGAGCCTACATCAGAATTGCCTCCATAAACTGAGTTAGGGCTTGATCAGCAGTCATCCAACGAGATGCCATCTCTGCTACTGGCTAAACTGTCCCTCTAAATTACTATCCTACGTAGAAGGCAGATAGTCACAAAATTGCTCGTGGGTCTGTTTGATGTGTACAATAGGAAATGTTGTCACCTTACCTTCGCTTCTTCTCCAATTCGGCAGATTCTCTGAAAACACTGAAAAAAACTAAAAAGAATGTATTACTTCACCTTACCACATACCCATCATCACAGCCTTCAGCGCTGGTGGCACCCAGTGCGATGGTCATTTTTGGTGCTTTGCCTCCCATTACCTCCTCTTCTAATTCCCTCAGTACCACCTAGCAAAAGTGCTGCTCATATCTCCATAGTCCCCTCGCATAACATTTGTTTTAAAGCGCAGGTAACGCTTGCCTTTACTAATCCACTCAGCTAAATACATATAAATGTATATCCTTTGCAGCAGGACAATAAACCATCTGTGTTACTTTATGGCAACTGCCCCTAGAGAAAAGACATAAATGCATGTATATATATATATTTTGTGAACAAGAATCTCACCGCACTCCACGAGGTTCAAATTGACATGTTTTATTGCAAGCAACAGCCACCTACGCGTTTCGACTCTCAAGGAGTCTTGATCACGGTAAATGAGTCCCTCTTTTCTTTCATTTTTTATACGTGCAATAAAACATGTCAATTTGAACCTCGTGGAGTGCGGTGAGATTCTTGTTCACAAAATATTTTCGAGGTTGGTCTCCTCCGTCACCGAGCACCGGCAGTGGAGTGCGCCGTGAAACAATCTTTTGACCAATTTGTGTTGCGTGTATACATATATATATATATATATATATATATATATATATATATGGTTTCCCTGGGGGCCAATTGTGGCTCCCGGAAAACAACACACGAAAGAAAAAAATATATAGATATATATATATATATACAGATATATATATATCTATAGAGAGAGAGAGATAGAGAAAGCAAGACACTAACTCTCTACATAACTTTTTTTTCATACATGTGTGCTTTCCCTTGGCAAAGCACTCATGTATTAAAAAAAATGGCCCCATAGAGGGTCAGCCTAAGGGCTGACCCCAAACATTTTCTTTTTTTTTTTTAATAGAATATAGTTTTCCCTGGGGGGGCGATCGGGCCCCCCCCAGGGAAAACTAGATTCTTCTTAATTAATCAGTGCTTCATTTGTAAATAAAAACGTGCTGGTGCCCAAAGCTCTCCTATGAAACTCGAAGCTGCTGCAATTAAATTTGCAAGCACAGACTACTGAGGCAGCGTAATCTTAATACCACTCCCTGCCCCTTCAGGTCACTCTCGCAGCTTTCTGCTTTCTCCCTTTTTGACGCTTTCACGAATGTCTTTTCCTCCATCTTTCCCATATGTGTCTTTTGGTAGCAGTTAATACCTGATGCAGAAAAATGAATGCTGGTGCCCCCCACTGGAAACCACTGGCTCAAATCAAGCACTGTTGTTTTTCCAACTGTTCATGTTTTTGTTAGATGAAAACTGACCAGCAGGATTTTCAGTAATGAAACATGTACTTCTGGATTGGTAGCCCTTAAAAAAAAGGGTATTGCAGGTTTCTGCTTACGGCTTTTTCTATTGTCCATCAACTCAAGGTGGTGGGTCTTTCTTTTATTTAATATTTTTTACTATGTGTATTCATATCACGCAACAAAAACCGTGAGCTTTCACAGCAAATACACGCAAAGCAAGTTTAAGACGTATTGACACACACTTAATTCTCAAAAGTTTTAAAAAATGTCCTCCAGTTATGTGCCAGCATTATCTACCTCCTGGTAATACATATCCATGATACCCTAAATATTCTCATACTAATGTGACTGATTTTAAAAACGGTGGGCCATATTTATACTTTTTGATGCAAAACTGCGCTAACGCAGTTTTGCGCCAAAAAAATTAGCGCCGGCTAGCGCCATTCTGAAGCTCCATGCGGGCGCCGTATTTAATCAATGGCGTTAGCCGCTGGCGCTGCCTGGTGTGCGTGTAAAAAAACGACGTACACCAGGCAGCGCCGGCGTAGGGGGATTTGGGGCTTGGGCGTCAAGAAATGGGGCAAGTCAGGTTGAGGCAATTTTTTCGCCTCAACCCGATTTGCGCCATTTATTTCGACTCCCAACCCCCATAGAAATGACTCCTGTCTTAGCAAAGACAGGAGTCATGCCCCCTTGCCCAATGGCCATGCCCAGGGGACTTATGTCCCCTGGGCATGGTCATTGGGCATAGTGGCATGTAGGGGGGCACAAATCAGGCCCCCCTATGCCACCATTTTTTTTTTTTTAAATGACTTACCTGAACTTACCTTAATGTCCCTGGGATGGGTCCCTCCAGCCTTGGGTGTCCTCCTGGGGTGGGCAAGGGTGACAGGGGGTGTCCCTGGGGGCATGGGAGGGCACCTCTGGGCTCCTTCAGAGCCCACAGGTCCCTTAACGCCTGCCTTTTGCAGGCGCTAAAAAACGGCGCAAAAGCGGCCGTACGTCATTTTGTTTGACCCTCCCACTCCCGGCCGTGAATTTTGCCCGGGAGTATAAATCCGACGCACATGCCTCGGAGTCGATTTTTTAGACGGGAACGCCTACCTTGCATCTCATTAACGCAAAGTAGGTGTCCACGCTAAAAAATTACGCAAACTCCATGGACTTTGGCGCTAGACGCGTCGAATGCCAAAGTATAAATATGGAGTTAGTTTTGCGTCGAAATTGCGTAAAAAAAACGACGCAATTCCGGCGCAAACGGAGTATAAATATGCCCCGGTATATCGCTTTTTCAATTGCACTTTGCATTTCATTTATCTGATCCATAATAATTTGGGGAATTAAGGACGAGATGAACAATTCCTGATATAAAATCTTGCTACAGTGGTTGATACAAAATGTAAAAATGTAATTCATTTCTTAGCTCCATTGCTCCATATTATGTGAAACGCTGAATATTATTAAATAGAACAAGTTTTCACCTTCCCGACCAACAACCTCAGACATTTTCTACGATACATTATTCCCAAAGGATATGAGTGTTGAACATCTGACAACACGTGTTCCCGTTATTTTGAGCCAGTGGTTGCTGGTGAGCACCACCAGCCACAGTTATGATAGAGGACGCGGCTACTTATTTTAGGGGACCGGTCGTTCTATATTTATTGCGCAGGGCAGTCCAGATTATCAAATGTTAAATGTAAAAAGCATTACTAATTGCAGTTCTTCAATTCCGTTGGCTGCGTTGAATCACTGAAATGAGAACCTTTCGCCACCCTTTGGCGTAATTACAAATTGCAGCTTAGGCATTGAAAAATGTGATGCCAGAATCGAAGCATTACCCATTAATAATAACCTTTCCAGGAAACGGCATTTTCATCGTGGCTGATTGTATTAAGTACCCTGAAGTCAGTTACAATACAAAAACGGCTTAGATCCAAAATATAGTTTTAAATTAATTGCATGTGCTTGTGGTAACAGTGGGTTTTTCCAGAGGTGGAGGTGCAGGCAGGTGACAGTTTCCAAAATAAAATTGAAGGAAGCAGCACGTATTTACAAATTAAGCACTACATGAATCCACTCACCCTCTTTGTTACAAAACATGGGGCTGTATAAGGGCATAGGGCTCACTCTGTCTATGCCACAACAAACCTTTCAAAAGGTGTACTAGGCGCAAATAGGGACAGCGCACCCTATCACAATGAATGCACTAACCCCTAGGCAGCCACAAACTCTGGCTGTTCCGTGGGCAGCTCATTAAATACAGGGCGTCTGATTCATATCCACTTCATGTCTCACAGTAAAGACAGCATGCCACTTGCACTTTAAGTGGAGGGAGAGTTAGACATCCCCAGCAGGGGGTGCTGTGAGTGACTGCACCTGCCTGCATGGAATTACATGGGGGAGTCTGTGGGACACCCTTTTCCCCTGCAGGTTGCTGCCTTCAGAAGGCACAACGACAGTCTGCCACTGTTTTGTGGTGCACTTTGATTGCGCCTCCTATGAGCTTGTTTATGCCTATAATATGGTGAAAGCTCGGAGTCAAAAATATTCCATCATTTGCATAAGGCTGCTTCCCCATGCGAACGAGGGAACACCCTCTCATGATAGCACCATCATTACATGTGTGCCAGAGTTATCGATATTACAGAAAGGACCAAACAAGCATCTGCGGCCCTTTCTGTAATACGTTGTGCCTCAGGGGCGGACAAAAAGGATGTACACACCCGTTGCACCCACGGAACACAATGTATAATGTGGCCTCTGAAGCCTAAACTATTTCTTTTATATGCTTGAAACCTAAGGGCATAAAATAAAGCCTTATTAAATTGCTGACTAGAAAGTTGTATTTCTGGGATCAGAAATGGGGGTAGATTTTCTAAAACTTAGCACAGCTCAGCAACTAAAGTTGCTGTGGTTGGTTGTGCTGGGGGAGAGAGCAGCCCAGCGCCATATCTAACAAGATATGGAGCTTCTGCTCTCTTGCCAAGTGCTGAAGGACAAGACTGCTAGAGCCTCACACACACCATTGCACCATTGTGAAAGGTGTGACAGTTCTGTCTAGCATAGGTTTTGCAGTGGAGAGGTATCCATCTTGCAAAAATATCCTAAACCTGCCACATTCCACACATTAGATGTGCACAAAATCCAATGACTGAAATGCTATATTCTTCTACTCAATTCATGTTTCAAGGAGGCATTATTTTTGTATACAAAGCCAAATCAGATAACCTATGTAGATCTGGGTGGTAGCATTGGAACCCTGAGCTTCCACACATTAAAAGTCCCCTTGACATAAAGTAGAGCAAAAAAGTGGAATTGATTCTTACTGTACTTTACCTGTACATTTCCAATGCAAAATAAGCTCTGACCTGCTAAATAAATACTTTATCAACACTTGACGTGGTTCTGGCTCACTTTCCGTGACTTTGGGGTAGTACAAAGTGTTGATAAATATATACTAATATGCTTCACCTATGGAAATCTGGTCCCAGATTTACTAATGTTTTCAGTCCTGGTGGCTCCACTTCTTTGATGCAGCCACAATGCAAAATGTATTTTGGGATGTACTAAGCCACACAAACCAAGATGTATGTGATTTAGGGCCTGATTATGAGTGTGGTGGTCCTAGGACCGCCACACTCGTGGTGGCTATTAGACCGCCATGGTTGTACTGGTCTGACCGCCACATTACGAGGTTGGCAGGCAGCTTGCCAACCTTCCATCATCTCCACAGGGATCTTCTATCCCAATGGGCTGACTGTGGCAGAGGTCAGAATTAGCCAAGACGGCACTAATGTCAGCACTTCCCTGCTCATTATTACCTGGTTCTCCTCCAGCCTTTCACTGCCATGAAAAGGCTGGAGGAGAACAGGTGCAGGGGGCCACTGGGGGGCCCCTGCATTGCCCATGCACTTGGTCCAACTGCCAGCACCCTCGCAATGCTCACTGTCTGCTGTGCAGACAGTGAGCATTGCGAGGGTGCTAGTCCCCCCTGTAGCAGCAGCATTGCTTAAATTACCAGTAGGTTGTTATATTTAGGACCTCGTTTCAATAGGAAAAGCATTTTTGTTTTTGCTAATAACTTTGAATCTATACTGACTGTAAAGTTTGGGGGTGATCTGTCAAGCAGGGGCCGCGGGAAAGGTGGGGTCCCAAAATGTATTTTAACTTTGAAATTTCGCATAGGAATTTTTGACACAACTACAGCTTGAACCTCTGTATGGAATTATACCAAATTTAGCAGAAAGCTAGATTGGGGTCCACAAAGACCTCTTTTTGTAAATTTTTGTAAATTGGTGTAAATCTGTTTAGTAATTTTGCTGTTATTAAAGTACAAATATTTATGTATGTCTAGACATCTAGACACGTGGATTTACAGCGGATCCTCTGCAGATCTGGCCGGATTTGTGGATCTATGTATCAATAGAAATACTGTGATTGGCTGGCCGCTACCTGAGAGGAAAGTTATGGCCACCATTTCTTTCATCAGGACTTGGTTGCCAGCGGGGAAAATAAAATTTAAAAGTGGTAGAAGGGGTCAGGGTAGAAGTACTCTGACACCATGGGACGGATGGAGGGGTCTGTGAGGAATCCCTTATGGGCAAGAAATTGTCCCAAAATGTTTTTTAGCACATGAGGATCTGTAATCCTCATGGTTTCAGGTGGACACATAAATCCTCAAAGATGAGGGTGGATTCATTTGGATCTGTGGTTCCAGACCCTCAAAATAAACATACACACCCACTCACAGACCCACAGACCTACTCACAAGCTCACACACCCACCTGCACACCCACACAATCACTCACATACCCACTCACATACCCACAAAACAAACACACCTACTCACAGATTCACACAGCACTCACATACCCTCTCACACAACCACTCACATATTCACACAACCACTTACACACCAACACAATCACTAATACACCCATACAGTCACTCACACACCCACTCACAGATCCCCAAAAAACACTCACACATCCACTCACAGACCCACAAATCCACTCACACACCCCGTCACACACCTACTCACACACCCACACAGCCACTCCCACACCCACTCACAGACCCACACAGCCAGTGACACACACATACTCTCACACCCATGACACACTCACACACCCATGTGCACCCACACACAACCACTCACACACCCTGCTTACAGGGGCATTAGAGTCAGGAAATAGCATTAAAACATAGAAATACATTGAAAAAGCAAAGATTACAAGAATGTTATAGTTAGGAAATCAATTATTTAAAAAAAACCTTAGAAATTCACTGAAAAAAACAAAGGTTACAGGGACGTCAAAGTTAGGTTCAGATTTCACACATACAAAACTATAGAAATTCAGCAGTAATAGCTATAGGTATCTCAAGTAACTTTAACTGTTGCTCTAAGGTAACTATAACTTGCACCCTCCCCATGCACTGCTAATTATCCTGCATATTACATCCCTCATGCCGTCTTCTATGACATTATAGCTTATGTCACCGCAACTTTTGCAATTAAATTATTGATGAGAAAAGTGTGCATGGCGAGTCCCAAACTATCAAACTATGGCCCTCATTACGACCCTGGTGGTTGGTGTTAAAGTGGCGGTCATGCCGGCGGTAATTACCACCAAATTATGACCATGGAGGAAAGATCTCCGAAAGACATCCAAAGTTCCACACCGACCGCCAGGGCGGGAACAACAGCCACCATGGCAGTAGCCGCCTACAGCCAGGCGGAAATCAATGTTCCGCCCACCATAATATGACCCAGGAAACCACCACCTTTTCTGGGGCGGTCCAAACGACATCAAAAGCCTGGTGGAAATTGAGCTCAGGAGGGAAAGGACTCACTATTGGAGACACTAGGGAACAACCTGGCGCCATGGAGCCTGAACTGCATGTCTTCTCCGGGATCTTCTACGTTCTGCTCCACCACGAACACCAACGCCAGCGAAGATGGCGACGGTGATCACAGCCGCCTAGCACACAAGGGGGGGACGGAGGAAAACAAGAGTGACACACACACGCACAACACCCCCCAACACCATACACACAATCAGCTGCATTACAAAAACAATTTCACCCTGTAACTCGGATGAATAATGCAAGGACAGAATGATTTTGCAAAAGTGAATGTAATGAGATCGACACAGCATGAAAAATAAGTCAGGCAAGATCATAGATATATACTAATGTACAGAAAAAGGGACACAGCCCAGTCCACTATTTGGGTAGTCCACATGGCCACAGGCCAAAGTCCAAGGCCACACATGGCACCTGCTTCAACATGGAGAGAACACTGCAGGGTCATCAGTTGTTAAATAGGCAGGCACCTCACGGGGACAGGGGGTACCCCTGCCGGGAGATGTTACAATACCACTGGTTCGGGAGGGGGCAACATGCCCTGTGTTTGGTCCGGTGGAGTGCAAGGTCACAGTCTCTCATGAGGGTGTCTCACCCACTGGTTCTGGAGGGGGCAACATGCCCTGTGCTCTTGATCCTGGGGAGTGTTGGGCACGTGGGTGTCTCACCCACTGGTTCTGGAGGGGGCACATGCCCTGTGCTCTTGGTCCTGGGGAGTGATGGGCCACAGTCTCTTGAGTGGGTGTCTTGCCCACTGGTTCTGGAGGGGGCATTGTGCCCTGTACTCTTGATCCTGGGGAGTGTTGGGCATGTGGGTGTCTCACCCACTGGTTCTAGAGGGGGCAACATGCCCTGTGCTCTTGGTCCTGGGGAGTGATGGGCCACAGTCTCTCGGGTGGGTAACTTGCCCACTGGTTCTGGAGGGGATATCGTGCCCTGTGCTCTTGATCCTGGGGAGTGTTGGGCATGTGGGTGTCTTACCCACTGGTTCTGGAGGGGGCATCGTGCCCTGTGCTCTTGATCCTGGGGAGTGTTGGGCATGTGGGTGTCTTACCCACTGGTTCTGGAGGGGGCAACCTGCCCTGTGCTCTTGGTCCTGGGGAGTGATGGGCCACAGTCTCTCGAGTAGGTGTCTTGCCCACTGGTTCTGGAGGGGGCATTGTGCCCTGTGCTCCTGATCCTGGCGAGTGCTGGGCATGTGGGTGTTTTACCCACTGGTTCTGGAAGGGGCAACCTGACCTGTGCTCTTGATCCTGGGGAGTGCAAGGTCACAGTCTCTCAGGTGGGTGTCTTACACACTGGATTTGCAGGGGGCAGGCCGCACAGCAGCCCATGGAGGCAGGATGGCATACCATCCGCCGGTCGTGACGGCTGCACAGTGGTGGTGGTGCAGCTGGTGGGGGGAGGCTCCTGCCCATCCCCTGCAACCTCGGACGGCTGCTCAGTGATGGTGCTGCTGCTGGAGGGTGGAGGCTCCTGCCCATCCCCTTCAACCTCGGATGGCTGCTCAGTGGTGGTGCTGCTGCTGGGGAGGGAGGCTCCTGCCCATCCCCTGCAACCTCGGACGGCTGCACAACCATGGTTGGTGGTGGGGGCTCCATCACAGTTCCTGCCTCAGGCCCCTTGGTCTTTCTGCCTGCTGGTACAGGCTCCTCGCTCTTCCTGGCAGCTGGGGCAGACTCCTTTCCCTTCTTGCCTGCTGGTGCAGGCTCCTTTGTCTTCCTGGCAGCTGGGGCAGGCTCCTTTCCCTTCTTGCCTGCTGGTGCATGCTCCTTGATCTTTCTGGCAGCTGGGGCAGGCTCCTTTACTTCGAGGCTGCCTGGTTCAGGCTCCTTCGCTTTCAGGACATGGGGCCTGGATCCTTTTCCACCACGAGTGGGTGTGGTGACGACTGGGCCCGTGGACTGTGTGGCTGAGGTGCTTGACTGGGTATGTCCTACCCTGCCCATACGTGCAGGATGGGGGGAGGGGGAGGGAAGAGGTCAGTGGTGGATAGGAACACTTTTTTAGGGATATTGGGAAGGGAATAGGGAGAAGGAATGGGAGTGGAGTGGAGTGGAGGAAGAGGTAGGGGTTGGTGGAGGTGTCTGTCTGCTGCTTTTGAGTGCAGGTGCATGGCCTGTATGCTGTTGTGAAGTGGATGGCTGTTGGGTGTCTCAGTGCTTGCGTTTGTGTACCTTAGGAGGGGGGACAGACACAGTGGGAGAGGACAGAGGGGACGTGTGCATGGCTGTTGTGGAGGTGTCTGCCAGTAAGGTGGGTTTTCTGCTTGGTGTGGTGATGATGCTGGTATTGGATGATGATGTAGTGCATGCAGGTGTGAGTGTAGATGGAACTAGGTGGGAGGTGGTGGAGGAGGAGGAGGAGGGGGAGACAGTGGAAATAATGGATGTTGGTGTGTCTGCATCTGGATGGTGTTTGTCTGAGTGCCTGTGGGATGAAGTGTGGTGCTTGTGTTTACCTGTACCACTCTTGTGTGTTGTCTTGTGTGCATGCTCATCTGGCTGTGTGCTTGGGATGGGTTGGGGTTGAGGAGAATGGGACTGGGCAGTGGAAGTTGGAGGGTAGAAACAGGGACAATGGCTGCCATCAGAGAGGAGGCCAGAGCCTGAATCAATTTCTGTTGAGCTTCCAATCCACTGTGAATGCCCTCCAGGAATGCATTAGTCTGTTGCATCTGGGCTGCCAGCCCCTGGATGGCATTCACAATGGTTGACTGGCCTGCAGAGATGGATCTCAGGAGGTCATTAGCCTCCTCACTCAGGGCAGCAGGGCTAACTGGGGCAGGGCCTGTGGTGCCTGGGGCGAAGGAGATGCCCACCCTCCAGGTTGTGCGGACACGGGCAACCCGCTTAGGGGCTGCTGTGAGGGGGGTTCTGGTACGAGGGGTGGCAGCTGTACCTGTAGCTGGGGTGGTCACGGAAGTGTCCACCACCACCAGGGTGCTTCCATCGAAGGAGGTATCTGTGTCAGAACTGTCCCCTCCAGTCTCCGCTGTGGTGCTTGTAGGAGGCTGGCCTGGCTCATAGTGGGTACTTTGTGGTACTTACACCTTGTGCCAGGTCCAGTTATCCCTTATTAGTAGATTAGTAGTGTGCTAGCAGCTTAGGCTGATAGAGGTAGCTATAGCAGAGCAGCTTAGGCTGAACTAGAAGACATGCAAAGCTCCTACTATACCACTTATATCACTTAGCACTATATCATAAGAAAACACAATACTCAGAGTTACTAAAAATAAAGGTACTTTATTTTAGTGACAATATGCCAAAAGTATCTCAGAGGATATACTCCCTTAGGAAGTAAGTAATATACACAAAATATACACACAAACCAAAATCAGGTAAGTAAAGAGTTAGAAAAGTAGTGCAAACACTGTAGGTCACAATAGAATGCAATGGTGACAATAGGCCTAGGGGCAACACAAACCATATACTCCAAAAGTGGAATGCGAACCACAAATGGACCCCAGGCCTAGTGTATTGTGTAGCGGGTCGCTGGGAGTGTAAGAAAACACTAGGGATGTCCACGATACCCCACCCCAAGACCCTGAAAAGTAAGAGTAAAGTTACCCTACTACCCCAGAAAGATAGGAAAGACGAGATAGGGGTTTCTGAAAAGACAACAACTGACTGCAAAGCACTGAAGATGGATTACTGGACCTGAGGACCTGCAAAGGAAGGGGACCAAGTCCAAGAGTCATGCAAGTGTCCAGGGGGGGCAGGAGCCCACTAAACTCCAGATTAAGGTGCAAAGATTCTGCAACAACGGAAGGTGCCAGGAACTTTTCCTTTGGTCAGAAGATGTCCCACGGCGTGCCAGAGGATGCGGAGCTGTTTCCACGCAGAAACACTGCAAACAAGCCTTGTTAGCTGCAAGAGTTACGGTTGAAGGTTTTGGGTGCTGTCAGGGCCCAGCGAGGACCAGGAGGTCACCCCTTGGAGGAAGAGACAGAGGGTGCACTCAGCAAGACAGAGAGCCTACGCAAAAGCAGGCAGCACCCACAGAAGCACCTGAACAGGAATTCAGAAGATTTGAGCATGGCAGTCATCTCAGCACAACAAAAGAGAGTCCCACGAAGTCGGTGTCCAACTCAGCTAGTTCGGCAATGCAGGACAGAGTGCTGGGGACCTGGGCTAGGCTGTGCACAAAGGAAGTCTTTCAAAAGTGCACAGAAGCCCTAGCAGCTGCAGTTCACGCAGTATACAGGATTACTGTCTGGCGTGGGGAGGCAAGGACTTACCTCCACCAAATTTCTTCAGAAGGGCCACTGGACTGTCGGGACACTTAGATCCAGCTCCTGTGGTCCAGGGTCCACGCTCGTCAAGATAAGAGGGGACCCAGAGGACTGGTGATGCAGAAGTTTGGTGCCTGCGTTGATAGGGGGAAGATTCCGTCGACCCACGGGAGATTTCTTCTTGGCTTCCAGTGCAGGGTGAAGGCAGACAGCCCTCAGAGCATGCACCACCAGGAAACAGTCGAGAAATCCAGCAGGATGAGGCACTACAATGTTGCTGGTAGTCTTCTTTCTACTTTGTTGCAGTTTTGCAGGCGTCCTGGAGCAGTCAGCGGTCGATCCTTGGCAGAAGTCGAAGAGGGAAGTGCAGAGGAACTCTGGTGAGCTCTTTCATTCGTTATCTGGTGAGGATTGGCTATAGAGAAAGGTAAGCACCTATAAGGAGGGGTCTCTGACATCACCTGCTGGCACTGGCCACTCAGAGGTCTCCATTGTGCCCTCACACCTCTGCATTCAAGATGGCAGAGGTCTGGGACACACTGGAGGAGCTCTGGGTACCTCCCCTTGGGAGGTGCTGGTCAGGGGAGTGGTCACTCCCCTTTCCTTTGTCCAGTTTCACGCCAGAGCAGGGCTGGGGTGATCCCTGAACCGGTGTAGACTGGCTTATGCAAGGAGGGCACCATCTGTGCCCTTCAAAGCATTTCCAGAGGCCAGGAGAGGCTACTCCTCCCAGGCCCTTCACACTTATTTCCAAAGGGAGAGGGTGTAACACCCTCTCTCAGAGGAAATCCTTTTTTCTGCCTTCCTGGGACTGGGCTGCCCTTGCCCCAGGGGGGCAGAAACCTGTCTGAGGGATGGCAACAGCGGTAGCTGCAGAGAAAACCTCAGAGAGTTAGCTTGGCAGTACCCGGGCTCTATGCTGGAGCCCCGGGGATGCATGGAATTGTCCCCCCAATACCAAAATGGTACTGGAGGGACAATTCCATGATCCTAGACATGTTACATGGCCATGTTCGGAGCTACAATTGAGACGCTACAAATAGGTATTGACCTATATGTAGTGCACACGTGTAATGGTGTCCCCGCACTCACAAAGTCCAGGGAAATTGCCCTGAACAATGTGGGGGCACCTTGGCTAGTGCCAGGGTGCATTCACACTAAGTAACTCTGCACCTAACCTTCACTAAGTGAGGGTTAGACATATATGTGACTTATAAGTTACTTAAGTGCAGTGTAAAATGGCTGTGAAATAACGTGGATGTTATTTCACTCAGGCTGCAGTGGCAGTCCTGTGTAAGAATTGTCTGAGCTCCCTATGGGTGGCAAAAGAAATGCTGCAGCCCATAGGGATCTCCTGGAACCCCATACTCTGGGTACCTAGGTACCATATACTAGGGAATTATAAGGGTGTTCCAATGTGCCAATCAGAAGTGGTAAAATTAGTCACTAGCCTGCAGTGACAATTTTAAAAGCAGAGAAAGCATAAACACTGAGGTTCTGGTTAGCAGAGCCTTAGTGATACAGTTAGGCACCACACAGGGAACACATACAGGGCACACTTTATGAGCACTGGGGTCCTGGCTAGCAGGATCCCAGTGACACAGGCAAAAACGAACATACATACAAGTAAAAATGGGGGTAACATGCCAGGCAAGATTGGTACTTTCCTACAGTGCTCCCCTTGCCCTCTGTCCCACTGGAGCCCTCACCGTCGGTGGAGTCTGCCTCCTGGGTCCTGTGGGGTGCAGCTCCCTCCGTCACCGGTGCCTCTGCTCCTCCACCAGATGATGCTAATGCACATAAGGACAGGATGACAAAAGTAAATATGGGGAAAGATAAAGGATACACTGAGTCAATGGCTGCACCAACAGGCCTACACAATATGCCATAGCACTAGCAGAGAAATAGTTAGCAGCAAAGGCATGGGGAGGGGCTCACACTGCCAAATGCAGCACACCTGGGACCCACGCAGCCCTGACCAGTTGTGGATGCCTAAGAGCTAGGTAGCAACATTTTCCCTTCCGAACCCTAGCCACCAGGGGACTTAAGCTGCAATGTCAGGCCTGGCCTAGGGGCACCCACTGACACACATCCCCCACCAGGGTACCACCCTACCATGCGTAAGTTTTAATGATGAGCACTGTACTCACCCCCTTGTGGCTGCTGTGAGGCCCTCAAGTGGCCATCCATCTCAGGAAAGGCCACCGCCAGTATGCGGGTCATTAGGGGGGTCAGGGTTCGATGGGCAACCCTTCCCCGTTGGGACACCATCCCCAGCTGGGCCTCCGCCATCTTCCATCCCCAGCGTGTCAGGTCCTCCCACCGTTTGCAACAGTGGGTGCTCGGCCTGCCATAGACCCCCAGGGTCCGCACCTCCTTGACGATGGCATGCCAAATAACCTTCTTTTGATGGGCGCTGACCTGCAGATGCAATAGACACAGTAAAATTGAATTACACAAACAGTCCTGCCTGTTACACATATGGCCCATCATACCCATTTCCATCACCATTGGCACACACACATGGCCCAGTACATAACCTTTATGCCGCCAGAGGACCTCCACCCACCCCCCTTACACGAGGCTCTCATACACACCACTCCATGCTTTCATACCACATGCATTGTGCCTACAGTGTACTCACCTGTTGGTCTGGAGGCTCATACAGCAGTCCGCACTGGGGTACGACCCCACCCACCAATCTCTCCAACTCCTCCAAAGTGAAGGCTGGGGCCCTTTCCCAGTCACACGGGCCGTGGTAGGTTCCAGACACAGGTCACAGCAGCACATGCAGTGTAGGTCCTCTCCTGTGGTAGATCAGGTAGCAAGTGAGGGATCAGATAGAAAATGACGGTCACGTCCGCGGCGGTGCATACCGTCACCGCTGGCGTAGATCACCATTGGCCTCTGTAACCCATAGGGCCCAATGTTAACCAATGAGGAGGTACACAGCGGTCCCCGACCGCCTCCGTCAACGGCACCCAACGTCAGCGAATTACCTCACTTCCACATGTCCCTCCACAGAGGACATGCAGACGCCATTTCAGGGGGGCCAGGCCCTGGAAAAGTGCTGCATCACTGGTGAAATTAGGACATACTGGACAAATCCCAATGACGCATTACAAATTAACAGCATGCAAAGTTCTGTTGTAGCTCCATTGTTCAGTTTGTAACCGGCTCCTCACTCTTTTGCCCCATAGATTCCTACCGCCTGCAGATAAATAGGAAATGGAGACATACCCCCATGTACAGACCCTTGGTGGACTTGGCAACACTGGGGGACAGGCACATAATATATAATAGACTTGACAGGGCCACAATCACTGAGCTGTGTGCCCAATTGGAGCCTGACCTGATATCTGCTTTCCGTCACCCCACTGGGATCCCCCCTCTTGTGCAAGTTCTATCAGTGCTCCATTTTCTGGCAACTGGTTCTTTCCAAGTGACAGTTGGCTTGACAGCAGGAATGTCACAACCAATATTCTTGATAGTGCTGACAGGTGTGTTGTCTGCCCTGATTAAACACATGTGCAGCTACATTGTTTTCCCCCAGGTTGAAGATTTGGCCACAGTGAAGGCCGAGTTCTATGCAGTGGGACATATCCCCAACATAATTGGGTTGGAGCGATTGATGGAACACATATTCCATTGGTCCCCTACCCCCGCCAGAATGAACAGGTCTTCAGAAATCAAAAAAGTTTCCACTCTATGAAAATACAGGTGGTGTGCTTGGCGGACCAGTACTTCTCCTACGTCAATGCTAAGTATCCTGGGTCGGTGCATGATGCCTTTGTCCTGAGGAATAGCAGCAGCCAAAATGTGATGGCCAACTACAGAGGCACAGCGTGTGGCTAATAGGTGAGCCCAGGTTCCCAACCCATAGATGTTGGAGTATGGTGTGGACTATGTGGGATAGTATGTGTCTAAATGTTGTCCCTCAATATTTCAGGTGACTCTGGTTACCCCAACCTCTCATGGCTGATGACCCCTGGGAGGAATGCCAGGACAAGGGCAGAAGAACGTTATAATGAGGCCCATGGGTGAACCAGAAGGATAATTGAAAGGACCTTTGGCCTCCTGAAGGCCAGGTTCTGGTGCCTCCATCTGACAGTTGGATCCCTGTGCCACTCACCCAAGAAGGTCTGCCAAATAGTGGTGGCATGCTGCATGTTGCATAACCTGCCACTCAGATGCAATGTCCCATGCCTGTCGGAGGAGGAGGCTGGAGATGGCTGTGTGCCAGCAGTGGACCCTGTGAACAGTGAGGATGAGGAGGCAGAGGATGAGGATGAGGACAACAGAATATCAGTGATCAGACCATACTTCCAATGGCACACAGGCAGGACAGTGTTACTTCACATTTCAATGAAATTTGTTTGAATTTCTGTGGCAATGGCATGCTGATATTTCCCACCTCTATGCCCACTTACTGTTCCCTCTGGCAATTCATTTTGCAGATTTTGGGGACCTCACATATACTCCTGGTGTGATCACTGCAGCCAGCTACAGGTCATTAATCTATGCTTATTTTCTGTACAGTTGCATTGCAATGCTTGTACCTGTTTCAATTAATATATCATTGATGTTAGACCTGACATGCCTTAGGGTGGTCACCCCTAACTTTTTGCCTGCCTCCCTCCACTTTTTGGACCCTGTTTTGCTGGCTTTTAGACTCTGCGCACTTTACCACTGCTAACCAGTGCTAAAGTGAATATGCTCTCTCCCTTTTTAAACATGGTAACTTTGGATCATACCTGATTGGACTATTTAATTTACTTATAAGTCCCTAGTAATGTGCACTATATGTGCCTAGGGCCTGTAGATTAAATGCTACTAGTGGACCTGCAGCACTGGTTGTGCCACCCGCTTAAGTAGCCCCCCTTAACCTTGTCTCAGGCTTGCCATTGCAAGGCCTGTATGTGCAGTTTCACTGCCACTTCGACTTGGCATTTAAAAGTACTTGCCAAGCCTAGAACTCCCCTTTTTCTACATATCAGTCACCCCTAATGTGTGCCCTAGGTAACCCCTAGAGCAGGGTGCTGTGTAGGTAAAAGGCAGGACATGTACCTGGGTAGTTATATGTCCTGGTAGTGTAAAACTCCTAAATTTGTTTTTACACTACTGTGAGGCCTGCTCCCTTCATAGGCTAACATTGGGGCTGCCCTCATACATTGTTGAAGTGGCAGCTGCTGATCTGAAAGGAGCAGGAAAGTCATATTTAGTATGGCCAGAATGGTAATACAAAATCCTGCTGACTGGTGAAGTCGGATTTAATATTACTATTCTAGAGATGCCATTTTTAGAAAGTGAGCATTTCTTTGCACTTAAATCTTTCTGTGCCTTACAATCCACGTCTGGCTGGGCTTGGTTGACAGCTCCTTATGCATTCACTCAGACACACCCCAAACACAGGGTACTCAGCCTCACTTGCATACATCTGCATTTTGAATGGGTCTTCCTGGGCTGGGAGGGTGGAGGGCCTGCTCTCACACAAAGGACTGCCACACCCCCTACTGGGACCCTGGCAGACAGGATTGAACTGAAAGGGGACCTGGTGCACTTCTTAGCCACTCTTTGAAGTCTCCCCCACTTCAAAGGCACATTTGGGTATAAAACAGGGCCTCTGCCCTACCTCATGAGACACTTGCTGGAGAAGAAACCTGAACCAGAAACTACATCCTGCCAAGAAGAACTGCCTGGCTGCTCAAAGGACTCACCTGTCTGCTTTCTACAAAGGACTGCTGCCTTGCTGTTGGCCTGCTGCCTTGCTGAACTCTTGCCTGGCTGTGAAAGTGCTCTCCAAGGGCTTGGATTGAGCGTGCCTCCTGTTCCCTGAAGTCTCAGGACCAAAAAGACTTCTCTTTTTCAGTTGGACGCTCCGTTCGCCGAAATTTTCGACGCACAGCTTGTTCCGCGGCGAGAAAAACGCCGCACACCGACGCTGATCGACGCGACGCCTTCGGGACGACCGGAACTTCGACGCACGGCTTCGCAAGGACAACGCCGCCCGACCTCCGGAGGAGAAATAGATGCGACGCCTGCCGTGAGATCGAAATTTCAACGTGCAGCCCCGCAGAACGACGCGCAGCCGGAAAACAAGCAGGAAAATCCACGCACAGACCCAGGACATCTGGTAATCCCCACGATCCACAGAAAGAGACTGTCCGCGCGCCGGAAAACGACGCACGACTTCCCAGCGTGGAAAATAACGACGCAAGTCCGTGTGTGCTGGGGAGAAATCGACGCACACCATTTTTCCACGTATCTCTTCTTCTGTGGCCCTCTGAGGAGATTTTCCACTCCAAAACCAGGTACTTTGTGCTTGAAAGAGAATTTGTTTGCTTTTTAAAGACTTAAGACATTTCATATCACTCTTCAGTGATATCTCTACAAATTCACATTGCAACTTTATTCGTTTTGACCTACAATTATCCTGATAAATATTATATATTTTTCTAAACATTGTGTGGTGTATTTTTGTGGTGCTATATGGTGGTATTGTATGATTTATTGCACAAATACTTTACACATTGCCTTCTAAGTTAAGCCTGACTGCTCGTGCCAAGCTACCAGAGGGTGGGCACAGGCTAATTTTGGATTGTGTGTGACTTACCCTGACTAGAGTGAGGGTTCTTGCTTGGACAGAGGGTAACCTGACTGCCAACCAAAAACCCCATTTCTAACATTGGTGATCAGCGGTGAGGATAGGACTTGTATTTGTGCAGTGACATACAGTAGCTAAGTATTTCACTACCTACCCACAGTTGAAGGTCAACTTGATTTTTATCTCTTTTTGCAAATTCGTTTTTCCTGACAATTTTCAAAAACTAAATCCTCACTCAACATGTCTCTGACTGGGTCTCAAATAGGAGACTTTGACGTAGTCCTGTTGGATACATATACGGTCAAACAGCTAAGAGGGTTCTGCAGGGCAATGAGGGTACCCACTCAAGGGGCCTCCAAAAATGAGGACTTTCAAGTGGCGCTGAGGGCCTGGGCAGAAGCCCATTTAGAAGAGGATGATGAAGAAGAGGAGCCAGAAAATGGCCCCTCAGAGGATTTGTTGCTATCTGTGGAAGATGTTACCACTACAATTGTGCCCCCTTCCAGACCAGGGAGCAGTGTCTCTGTGCAAAGCCTGACCGCAGAGGAAAGGAGAGAGGAAAGGGAGTTCCAATTGCAAATGGCAAAACTGAAAATTGAGGCTCAACAAGAGGAAAGAAGGGCAGAGAGAGAAGCCAAGCAAGCTGAGGCTGAAAGAGCAGCCAAACAGATTCAAGATGAAGCTGAAAGGGCAGCCAAACATGTGGAAGCTGAAAGAGCTTTGGCTGAAAAAAAACTATTATTGGCTCATGAACTGAGTCTCAAGGAGCTGGAGATCAAGGCAAGACAGTCTGAATCCAGCAATAATGGTGGCAGCATACAGACAGGACCTGCTGGAGAAAAGAAGGTTCGTATACCCAAAAATGTGGTGCCCAGTTTTGTGGTGGGAGATGACATAGATAAATGGTTAGCTGCTTATGAAGTTGCACTAAGGGCTCATGAGGTTCCTGAAGGGCAATGGGGGGTAGCTGTGTGGGGTTATGTGCCACCATTGGGGAGGGACACACTTCTCACATTGGATCAACCTGATCAAAACACATACCCACTTCAGAAAGCCACTTTACTTGCCAAGTTTGGGCTGACCCCTGAGGGATACCGTCAGAGGTTCAGGGACAGCACCAAACAAACCACACAAACATGGGTAGATTTCTTTGACTTTTCCAGTAAGGCACTGAATGGATGGGTGCGGGGCAACAAAGTAGATAATTATAAAGGGCTATATGACTTGATTCTGAGAGAGCATATACTCAATGTTACCTATACAGAGTTGCGCCAGCACTTGGTAGATAGTAAGCTGACTGATCCCAGGAAGCTTGCTGAGGAGGCGGACATCTGGGTTAGCACCAGAGTGTCCAAAAAGGTACCTGGGGGGGACTCCCACAAAGGTGGTCAGGGTTCCCAACAGAAGAAAGAGGGGGAGATAAACTTATAGATAAGGAACTCTCAAAAGGCCCCCAAAAGAATTCCCAGGGAGGGGGTGGCAACCATTCCTTCTCCAGATTTGGGAATAAGCCAGGGACATATGATAGGTCAGGGAAATCCAACCCCAAATGTATGGAGTGTTACCAGTATGGTCACTATAAAGGCGACCCCCAATGCTCCAAAAGGGCACCGTCCACTACCGGACAGACACCTGGGTTGACTAGTGTAGCGCTTGGAGGGGAGATGGACCCAGATAGCTTTGGGGAGCAGGTATAGATTTCCCTAGTGTCCCTGGGAGAAAGAGAAATGGTGCCCAAAGCCCACATGCCCCGAAATACTTCCAAGTACAGGCAGTGGGTCACCATTAATGGGCAGAAGATAGAGGCTCTACGTGACACAGGAGCCAGTATGACTACTATCCAGAGTCAGCTGGTGTCCACAGAGCAGATAGTCCCTAATACATTCCACCAGGTCATAGTCGCTGACAATCGTGAGAGTCACCTACCGGTGGCTCTGGTTCCCTTTGAGTGGGGGGGGTCCTCTGGTACTCTGAAAGTAGCTGTGAGTCCTGCCATGCCTGTAGACTGTCTGTTAGGCAATGATCTTGAGCATACTACTTGGAAAGAAGTGGAGCTCAGATCTCACCTGGAGATGTTAGGGTTACCTGAGTGGGTCTGCATGACCACACGGTCCATGGCTGCCCGGGAAGGGAGTCAAGGGCATTCTGCAAGGCGCAGAAAGAATGCCCCACCCTTGAGGGTCTGAGGAAGCAGGCCACAGACCACGCAGCAGGTGACGCCTCTGGCGCTCACCATATTTACTGGGAGAATTATCTCCTTTACAGTGAGCGTAGGGTTCCAGGTCCTGGGGCACACCGTGTGCTGGTGGTCCCCCAGTGTTACCGGAAATTCCTACTAGGCCTGGCTCACGACATTCCCCTGGCAGGACACCTGGACCAAGACAAGACCTTTGACAGGCTTAACACCCACTTTCATTGGCCCAGAATGAGGAAAGCCTCTGATAACTTCTGCATTAGCTTGCCCCACCTGCCAGGCTAGTGGGAAGGCAGGGAAACGGCTTAAAGCTCCCCTGCTCCCACTCCCAGTCGTTGGCACCCCCTTTGAAAGGGTGGGCATCAACATTGTTGGTCCCTTGGACCCCAAAACTGCCTTGGGCAACAGGTTTATCCTGGTTTTGGTGGACCATGCCACCCGCTATCCAGAGGCAATCCCTCTGAGAACAGTGACTGCAAAGGTGGTGACCAGAGCCCTGTTGGGAATATTTACCCGTGTGGGATTCCCTAAGGAGGTCGTGTCTGACAGGGGCACAAACTTCATGTCTGCATACATGAAGACCCTGTGGGATGAGTGTTGGGTGACCTACCGGTTTACCACCCCTTATCATCCTCAAACCAATGGGCTGGTTGAGAGATTCAACCAGACCCTGAAAGGCATGATTGGCGGCCTGACTGAGGCCATGAGGCGTAAGTGGGACGTCCTCTTACCCTGTCTGTTATTTGCTTATAGAGAGGTGCCCCAGAAAGGGGTGGGGTTCAGCCCCTTTGAGCTTCTCTATGATCACCCTGTCAGGGGACCCCTAAGCATCGTTAAGAAGGGCTGGGAGAGAGCTCCCCAAGCCCCTTCCCAGGATGTGGTCAGCTACATGCTGGCCCTTCGCAAACAAACCCAACGCTTCTGGAAGCAGGCCCAGAGTAACCTCGAGGCCAGTCAAGAGGTGATGAAGGAGTGGTACGACCAGAAGGCCACTCTAGTTGAGTTCTCACCTGGAGACAAAGTTTGGGTAATGGAGCCAGTAGAGCCCAGGGCTCTCCAGGACCGCAGGACTAATGGCCCCTTTGAGATCAAGGAGCGTAAAGGGGAGGCCACTTACCTAGTGGACCTTAAGACCCCTGGGCAACCCCTAAGGGTCCTCCATCACAACCGGCTCAAACCACACTTTGAGAGGTCTGAGGTCAGCATGCTCCTAGTCACAGATGAGGGCATGGAAGAGGAGAGTGAACCTCTCCCCGACCTCCTCGCTGTCGAAGAAGGGGATGGGTCAGTAGGTGGTGTCATTCTCTCTGACTCCCTGACTCCAACCCAGAGCGGGGACTGCTATGAGCTGTTAGAGCAGTTCTCCCCCCTGTTCTCCCTTACTCCTGGACTAACCCACCTCTGTGTGCATGACATTGACACAGGTGACAGTGCCCCTGTAAAGAACAAAATTTACAGATTGTCAGATAAGGTGAAGGCCAGCATCAAGGAGGAGGTCTCCAAGATGTTGACTTTGGGGGTTATTGAGAAATCCAGTAGTCCCTGGGCCAGCCCTGTGGTACTGGTTCCCAAGGCTACTGCCCCAGGTGCGAAACCAGAACTCCGGTTCTGTGTGGACTACCAGGGTCTCAATTAAGTCACCCAGACTGATGCTCACCCCATCCCCCGAGCTGATGAGCTCGTTGACAGGCTAGGCGCTGCCAAGTTCCTGAGTACGTTCGATCTTACTTCTGGGTACTGGCAGATTGGCCTGACTGAGGGGGCTAAAGAAAGATCTGCTTTTTCCACCCCTGATGGCCATTACCAATTCCGGGTGATGCCATTTGGGCTGAAAAATGCCCCCGCTACCTTCCAACGGTTGGTTAACGGGGTCCTAGCTGGTAAAGATGCCTTCTGTGCAGCTTACCTAGATGACATAGCTGTCTACAGTTCCAGCTGGGAGGAACACCTGCTCCACCTCAAGGAGGTGCTTCAGGCCCTGCAACAGGCAGGCCTGACTATCAAGGCTAGTAAGTGCCAGATTGGGCAGGGTTCCGTGGTGTACTTGGGACACCTAGTAGGTGGTGGAAGGGTGCAGCCGCTCCAGGCCAAGATTGAAACTATCAAGGCCTGGCAACCACCTAAAACACAGACTGAGGTGAGAGTCTTTTTGGGCCTCACTGGATACTACCGCCGGTTCGTCAAGGGCTATGGTACCATTGTGTCCCCCTTGACAGAACTCACTTCCAAGAAACAACCTAGGTTGGTGAATTGGACAGAGGCCTGTCAGAAAGCCTTTGATTCTCTGAAGGAAGCCATGTGCACGGCCCCCGTGCTCAAGGCCCCAGACTACTCCCAGGAATTTATTGTTCAGACAGACGCTTCAGAGCATGGCATAGGGGCTGTTCTAGCACAGCTGAATGAGGAGGGCGCAGACCAACCAGTAGTCTTTATTAGCAGAAGACTATTACCACGGGAACAAAGGTGGAGTGCTACTGAGAGAGAAGCATTTGCTGTGGTCTGGGCACTGAAGAAGCTAAGACCCTACCTGTTTGGGACTCACTTCCGGGTTCAGACAGACCACAGGCCCCTCAGATGGCTCATGCAGATGAGGGGTGAGAATCCAAAACTCTTGAGGTGGTCCATTTTCCTACAGGTGATGGACTTTACGGTGGAGCATCGCCCAGGGGTTGACCACACCAATGCTGATGGTCTCTCCAGATACTTCCGTCTTAGCGATGAGAGCTCCCAGGAGGTCGGGTAGCTCTCCCCACTTTCAGCTGGGGGGGAACATGTTAGACCTGACATGCCTTAGGGTGGTCACCCCTAACTTTTTGCCTGCCTCCCTCCACTTTTTGGACCCTGTTTTGCTGGCTTTTAGACTCTGCGCACTTTACCACTGCTAACCAGTGCTAAAGTGCATATGCTCTCTCCCTTTTTAAACATGGCAACTTTGGATCATACCTGATTGGACTATTTAATTTACTTATAAGTCCCTAGTAATGTGCACTATATGTGCCTAGGGCATGTAGATTAAATGCTACTAGTGGACCTGCAGCACTGGTTGTGCCACACACTTAAGTAGCCCCCCTTAACCTTGTCTCAGGCTTGCCATTGCAAGGCCTGTATGTGCAGTTTCACTGCCACTTCGACTTGGCATTTAAAAGTACTTGCCAAGCCTAGAACTCCCCTTTTTCTAGATATAAGTCACCCCTAATGTGTGCCCTAGGTAACCCCTAGAGCAGGGTGCTGTGTAGGTAAAAGGCAGGACATGTACCTGGGTAGTTATATGTCCTGGTAGTGTAAAACTCCTAAATTCGTTTTTACACTACTGTGAGGCCTGCTCCCTTCATAGGCTAACATTGGGGCTGCCCTCATACATTGTTGAAGTGGCAGCTGCTGATCTGAAAGGAGCAGGAAAGTCATATTTAGTATGGCCAGAATGGTAATACAAAATCCTGCTGACTCCTGAAGTCGGATTTAATATTACTATTCTAGAAATGCCACTTTTAGAAAGTGAGCATTTCTTTGCACTTAAATCTTTCTGTGCCTTACAATCCACGTCTGGCTGGGCTTGGTTGACAGCTCCTTGTGCATTCACTCAGACACACCCCAAACACAGGGTACTCAGCCTCACTTGCATACATCTGCATTTTGAATGGGTCTTCCTGGGCTGGGAGGGTGGAGGGCCTGCTCTCACACAAAGGACTGCCACACCCCCTACTGGGACCCTCGCAGACAGGATTGAACTGAAAGGGGACCTGGTGCACTTCTTAGCCACTCTTTGAAGTCTCCCCCACTTCAAAGGCACATTTTGGTATAAAACAGGGCCTCTGCCCTACCTCATCAGACACTTTCTGGTGAAGAAACCTGAACCAGAAACTACATCCTGCCAAGAAGAACTGCCTGGCTGCTCAAAGGACTCACCTGTCTGCTTTCTACAAATGACTGCTGCCTTGCTGTTGGCCTGCTGCCTTGCTGAACTCTTGCCTGGGTGTGAAAGTGCTCTCCAAGGGCTTGGATAGAGCTTGCCTCCTGCTCCCTGAAGTCTCAGGACCCAAAAGACTTTTTTTTTTCACTTGGACGCTCCGTGCGCCGAAATTTTCGACGCACAGCTTGTTCCGCGGCGAGAAAAACGCCGCACACCGACGCGACGCCTTCGGGACGACCGGAACTTTGACGCATGGCTTTGCAAGGACAACGCCGCCCGACCTCTGGAGGAGAAATCGACGCGACGCCTGCCGTGAGATCGAAATTTCAACGTGCAGCCCCGCAGAACGACGCGCAGCCGGAAAACAAGCAGGAAAATCCACGCACAGACCCGGGACATCTGGAAATCCCTGTGATCCACAGAAAGAGACTGTCCGCGCACCGGAAAACGATGCACGACTTCCCCGCGTGGAAAATAACGACGCAAGTCCGTGTGTGCTGGGGAGAAATCGACGCACACGCCATTTTTCCACGTATCTCTACTTCTGTGGCCCTCTGAGGAGATTTTCCACTCCAAAACCAGGGTCTTTGTGCTTGAAAGAGACTTTGTTTGCTTTTTAAAGACTTAAGACATTTCATATCACTCTTCAGTGATATCTCTACAAATTCACATTGCAACTTTATTCGTTTTGACCTACAATTATCCTGATAAATATTATATATTTTTCTAAACACTGTGTGGTGTATTTTTGTGGTGCTATATGGTGGTATTGTATGATTTATTGCACAAATACTTTACACATTGCCTTCTAAGTTAAGCCTGACTGCTCGTGCCAAGCTACCAGAGGGTGGGCACAGGCTAATTTTGGATTGTGTGTGACTTACCCTGACTAGAGTGAGGGTTCTTGCTTGGACAGAGGGTAGCCTGACTGCCAACCAAAAACCCAATTTCTAACAATTGATATACATGAAATACTCCAAACTTCTTCATTTTCCAAACTTCTTCATTTTCCAAGGGTGTTTATTGAAGTGTTAAAATATAGAGGGGCAAATGCAATCGGATGGGGTGATGATGGAGGAAAGTCCAGGGTATTGTTCCAGTCTGTTTGTAGCACAGGTGCATTGTCCAAGGGGACATGGGAAGGGGAGCAATAGCAGTTCAAGGTGGACAGGGTGACTGAGTGGGATACAAGGGTGGCAATCAGGAGAGTCTCATTTCCTGGTGGGGGTCTTGGCAAGTGTCTCTGGCTTCTGTCTGGATCACAGGGAATGTTGCGGGGGGGTTCTCCTTCTGCAGGGGGAGGGGTGCTGGTGGCCTATGAGTCCTGTGGCGGGTCCTCCTGTCCACTAGTGGTAGCGGAGGTGGAAGGCTGTTCAGATGTCTGGCTATTGGCAGGGGCCCGCTGTTGTGCGACTGCCTCCCTCATAATATTGGCCATTTCTGCCAGCATCCCTGCAATGGAGATCAGGGTGTTGTTGATGGCCTGCAAGTCCTCCCTCATCCCCTGGTACTGTCCCTCCTGCAGCCATCTGTTTTCCTGCACATTGTTCAGGATCTGATCCATCATGTACTGGGAATGTTGATAGGCTCC
The DNA here is from genome assembly GCF_031143425.1 of Pleurodeles waltl. Lineage (NCBI taxonomy): Eukaryota > Metazoa > Chordata > Amphibia > Caudata > Salamandridae > Pleurodeles > Pleurodeles waltl. The sequence continues at coordinate 252,619,999 of NC_090446.1, read as the reverse complement.
CAGGATCTGTGCATGTGCCTCCTGGAGAGTCGGTTCCCTGGGCCTGTCCTCCCCCTGGTGCACAGCACTCCTCCCAGTTTCCCTGTTGGCCTGTGCCTCTGTCCCCTGAACCGTGTGCCCACTGCCACTGCCCCCAGGTCCCTGATTGTCTTGGGTATGAGGTGTGGCCTGGAGTCCCTGTAGAGGTGGACACACTGCTAATTGACGTGCCCTGGGGACAGAGGTGTGGGTATACTGGGTGGGTGCTGTGGTGTTGTTTCCTGATGGGGGAGGCTCTGTGGTGGTGTGTGACTGGGACTGGGCAACCCGCTGTCCAGAGGTCCCTGATGGGCCAGGTAGGTCATCCAGATCCTGAAGACCAGAGTTGCTGTCATCACTGTGGGCATCTTCTGTTGGGGAGCTGGATATTGCTAGCACCTCCTCTCCAGTGACATTGGCTGGGGTACCTGTGGGGATGTAAATGATGTGTTATGGTTTCTGTGTCTGACATATTGTGCATCCATAGCTTGCCCTCCTTGGTTGTATTTGCCCTGGAAGCTTTCACTTGTGTATATTTGTGTATGGTGGGATGATTAGTTCTCAATAGTGTGCATGATTTAGTGATGAGTGTCCATGCAGGGCTGTGAGGGGTGTCCAGGCATTGGTAGAGCATGCAGGGCTTGGCATTGGGATGAATGAGATGTGATGGTGGGGTGTGTGGGAAGTGGTGGAGTGATGGGAGTGAGGGTGAGTGCGGGTGTATGTGATGGCATGCAGGTAGGGGGGTGATAGAAGCAGAGAGTTGACTTACCAGAGTCCAGTCCTCCTCCTACTCCGGCGTGGCCCTCAGGCTGCAGGATTGCCAAGACTTGCGCCTCCAATGCTGTGAGTTGTGGGGGAGGAGGTGGGGATCCACCGCCAGTCCTCTGGATCGTCTTGCTGCAATGGAACATACCTTCCCCGTAGGTAATTTCACCTCTTCCTGATGGCATCCCTAGTTCTTGGGTGCTGTCCCATGGCATTGACCCTCTCTACGATTCTCCGCCATAGATCCATTTTCCTAGCTATCGATATCTGCTGCACCTGTGATCCAAATAGCTGTGGCTCTACTCTGATGATTTCCTCCACCATAATCCTTAGCTCTTCCTCTGTGAAACGGGGGTGTCTTTGTGGTGCCATGGGTGTTGTATGAGGTGTGTAGGTGAGGGTGTGTTGGGTAATGTGTTGGGGTGTGTGATGTGGGGTACATGAGTGGTGTATAGGTGTATATAGTGTGTGGCTCTGATTGTGTCTGTGGTCTTGATGTCGCTCTGCTGGCAATGGTTTGGAATGGTAAAGGGTTATGGGTGTGTGTTTTATTGTGGTGTGGCTGTGTGGGTGTGGTGTGTGTATGAGTCTCAGGTGTGTGTTGTTTGAATTGTCCAATGTGGTGTTGTTTTGTCTGTGGGTGTCCATTTTGAGCACAGTGGTATGTACCGCCAATGGTTTACCGCCGTTGAATGTCCGCCGTGGTGATTCGTGGGTCATAATGTGGTGGGCGTAGTTCTGGTGGCGTAACGGTATGGGTTTTGATACCACCAGTTTATCACTGACCTTTGGTGTGGCAGATTTGTGTATGTGGCTGAATACTGACGGATTGGTGTGTGTCATAATATGGTGAACTGATCTGTGCGGCGGTGGCGGTATTTGGTAGTAGTCAGCATGGCGGTAAATGGGATTAACTGCCAATGTCTTAACGAGCCCCTATATGTCATACATTAAAAATTAAACATAAATTAGCGTTTACCAGAAAAGGACATAACTGATAAAAACAATTAAATTTAAGACTAAATCAACCAATAGAATCAAAGTATAAAAAAATGTAACCAATAAAATCAGACGATTAAATCAACAATATAAAAGGCACACTAATTTAAACAATTAAACAATGCAAAATGAGGAAACTGTGCTGGATTCTCTCCCCAGACCATTAAAGAAAAAAACTATACATCTCAACAACTACCAACAGAGTAAGTAAAAATTATATCTAAACTGAAATATACTTTGTTAAACTGAAAAAAGTTGTCTTTACATACATTTCTTAAAAAACAACACTACAAATTGAAAAAAAGCTAAACTGCCAGAAAAAAAGCTACCACAAACCATCAAAGATATGAGGAATTATGTATGCATAAATAATTAAAAACTATAAACTCACTCAAATAGTGAGCAAAACTAAACCTAACAATGTGAACCAACAAATGTACATTTAAAATGATGCTAAAAAAAATTTTATCCAACAGAAAAGAAAGCACCTACTCTACATTAGGACATCCCCCAACAGAAAAGCTTCAAAACAAAGTGAAACATCTAAACAGAAAATACATGTATTTATACAAAAATAAAGGTGCATAATTTTCCATGTAAATAATGACTGTACAAGCATTAAAATATTGTATGTATTTATACTGTTGTTCAACCTTCGGATACAGTGACAGAGGCAGCAAAGTACATCACTCCATAGAAAGGAAAGAAAAGCAGTTACCTAATTACATGGGCTACACTTTCATCCAAGAAAGTGCATAAACATAAAATAAAAATTGGAAATGTACCAAGTACTATTCTCATGCATAGGAGGGCAGCTACAAAAGATGATGTTGTAATTCATGTAGGACAGAGCAACCACCCCCAAATGTAACAGAAATAGAAGTAATGGAGGTGGAGGTATTGCAGGATATAAGGCAGACAAGCACTAGTTCCTAGGAAACCACAACTAACATTCTTAAATATATATTACTTAAAGTCCCAGAACACACACACAGGATGAATACCACATATTCCTAGTTTAAAAAATGTAATTGCATGAACTCTTAAACAACACCAGCAATACTTCTCCTGTCCCAAGAAGATACCTAGACATGCAAATAACAGAACATTTAACAATAACCCAGAATAAAGAACCTTTCTGTTTACATTACAACCTACATAATGAGAAAAGAATCCTGATATTCTCTACAGGAAATAACTTACTAAAACTTACCCAATGTCAAATGTGGATTGTGAGGATTTGGGTATATTAGATGGCATGGCTGTGTGGTCTTACTTTGTAATATACCAAAAGCCTTGCATTAGTGCCTAGCAGTGGGATTCAGGACTTCTGGTTAGCTGAACCAAGCAATTAATAAGTTAGCAACTAGCAAAATGACTTGCCAAGTCGACAATGATCACAGAGTTTCAAAAGTTGCCAAGTTCGAGATATCCCAGGCATCACTTTCCAGAAGCTACAAAGTTGACAACAAGTCTTCATAAACTTGCAGAAAGTTTTGCAAGGTCCTCAAAGATAGAAAATATACAAATTGACTTGGCCATCCTGCCCACACTGAGAATCAATGATTTGAGGGTACTCTGCAGGGATAGGAAAATCTGCCCTGGAATCACTAGCAAGAATGAGGGCCTTGAGAGGGCCAACTGAGGTTTGAAAGGAGCAAAGAGAGCCCAGGCTCAACTAGCAGAGGAGATCAGCCCTGAGAGAGGGGATGAAGAAGATGGCAGATATCTCTTTGAAATAAAAGGGGACAGTCAGAGTTTGACCGCACAATTTGATCCAGGCATGACTCCTTATCTGGAATTGAAACAAACACCACTTCTGTGTGGAGACCCAAGGACCTAGACGTCTAGCTCCGCCTCCTAGAAATTCAGTAGAGATAGCTGGCACTAGAAGAAAGGAGATTGGCCCTAGGAGAGAAGAGGGTCAAGTTGGAGATGAAACCCCAAGGATATTGTGGCTGCAACAAGGAAGCAGAGGTGAAGGCAGGGATGCCTATGATGCTAGGTTACCCAAGAGTATTGTTCCTAAATATATAGAGGGGGAGACATAGGCAAATGGCTGGCATCCTATGAGAGAGCTCTCTGGATGAGAAGGGTGGGTACCCAACACTGAGGGGGTCATTCTGACCTCGGCGGTAAAAGGCGCTTACCGCCGGTCAGAAGACCGCCATAACACCGCCGCGGTAAACCGCCACGGTCATTCTGACCCGCAACTGCCAAACCGCCGAAAACCCGACATCCTCAATAATCCGCCACACCAATGGTCAGCGAAAAAATGGCACTGACCAAACCTCCACCGTCACGCCAACAGAAATACGCCCATACCATTCTGACCCACAAATCCACGCGGCGGTCTTTCAAACGCAGTATTCCATTGGCGGTACACACCGCCGCGGTCAAAATACACACACCCATAGAAAACTCAGCCACATTGGTCACTTTGAAATACACACACCTGATACACATACTAACACCACTCCCACACACCCAACACAATATAAAACACACACCCACATCACCCACAAGCCCCTACCACCCGAAATCATTGACGAAGGCTAGAGACAGAGCACAGAATAGAGAATCCCACAACACAGAGGCACACAACACCATCACCCACACAGAATCCACGCACCAAACACCACACACCACCACACGCACCACACTCATCACCACAAACGCCACCCCACACCTCAACCACACCACCCCATGGCACCCCAAAGACACCCCAGGTTCAGTGACGCCGAACTCAGGGTCATGGTGGAGGAAATAGTCTGTGTAGAGCCCCAGCTCTTCGGGGCACAGGTGCAGCACACCACAATTGCCAGGAAGATGGAGCTATGGCAAAGGATAGTGGACAGGGTCAACGCGGTGGGACAGCATCCACGCAATCGGGAGGACATCAGGAAGAGATGGAACGACCTACGGGGGAAGGTGCGTTCCATGGTATCAAGGCACAACATAGCGGTGCAGAAGACTGGCGGCGGACCCCCACCTACTCCCCCAGAATTTACCGCATGGGAGGAGGAAGTCTTGCACATCCTGCATCCTGAGGGCCTCGCTGGAGTAAGCGGAGGAATGGACTCTGGTAAGGCAAATCTTCACTACTGCTTCCCACCCCCACCCCAATGCCAAATCATACCCCCACCCTCAGCCCCTCCCCCATCACACCAACCCCTAGCAAAAGCCTCACCATCACAACCCACCCATCCCAACACCAAGCCCTGCATGCGACCCCAAAGCATGGACACCCATCACCAAAGCATGCCCACTGCACACACACATCACCCCCACAAGCCACCCTCACAAAAGCCCCCACAAGGAAATGCCTGCACATGGGTACACAGACACCCACCCATCACACGAAATCCCACACACAGAAGCAATAACCATACCTTTATACCCCTGCAGGACACGAACACCACCGCACTGCCACGGAGGGTCCAGAGATGTCCATCCCACCCCCAGAAGAGGCCCCCAGCGATGACAGCAGCTCTGTTTCCCTGGAGCCAGACAACCAGCCCGGCCCATCGGGGACCTCTGGACAGTCGGTTCCCCACAGACAGCCACAGGCTACACCAAACCCAACCCCCTCTGGGAACACCAGCACAGCTCCCACCCAGCGGGCCCATGCCTCTGTCTCCAGGGCACGTAAATCAGCGGTGTGTCCACCACTACAGGGCACCCAGGTTGACCCACCACCCCAACAACAACAGGGACCTGGGGGCAGTAGTAGTGGGCACACCGGGCAGGGGACAGAGGCCCAGGGACACAGGGGAACTGGGAGGGCTGCTGTGCGACAGGGGGGGGACAGGCCCGGGGAACCGACTCTCCAAGAGGCCCTCTCCACCATCATGGGAGCATACCACCGCTCCCAGGAGACGATGGCGACGGTACTGGCCCGGTTCCAGGAGATCCAGGAACTGCAGGAGGAACGGTACATGGGGTTCAGGGAGGAACTGAGGAACATCGGTTCCGCAATGGGGACCATCGTCCTGGCCCTTACCCAGATCGTCACCACATTGCGGGACCATGTGGCACCCCAAAGGGCCCCTGTCACTAGCCCAGGCCAGGAACAGCCTACCACCTCCGCCGGCGCCAGTGGACAGGAGGCCCCCACACAACGACAGGCCACCAGAACCCCACCTCCTGCAGAAGAAGAACCACCCCGCAAGCGGAACCTGAGATCTCACAAGAAGACAGAGTAGGCTTGCAAGACCCCCGCCAGCCTAAGATACCCCCTGATGTCATCCCACTGTCAAACATTGTCACCCTGTCCAACCTTGAACTGCCCCTGCTCCATCCTTCCACAGGCATATGGACAATGCACCTGTGCGACTGAGAACTGGACTCTGCCATGGACATTACTCCACCCCCACCCATCCCCGCTTCCCAATCATTTACCTATATCTAGCACTTTAAATAAATCACTTATTCCACTTAAATAAACAGGAGTCTGCTTGTATTCTTAACAAATGTATTACACATAACGGTTCAATAATGTCCAGTTACTTTGTGATGACAACATACCAATTTCAATAAGCTTTAGTCCATGGGCAAACAAAGCTGAAGTCAGGCAGTGGGTCATACAGCTCTGAAAAGGGAAGGGAAAGTCACAAATCAGTTAACAGGAAGTGGGGGGAAACACAGACAGTGGAGACGCATGAGGCCTCAAGTAAATGTAAATTAGGGTGGCTGTTTCTTACCTGTGTGATACTGAAAGTATTGTTGTATGACTGTATCCCTGTTGTCCGTGTCGTCCCCGTCGTCTTCCTCTTCTTCACTCTCCACAGGCTCCACAGCTGCAACAACACCACCATCTGGACCATCCTCCTGCAGAAAAGGCACCTGGCGTCGCAATGCAAGATTGTGAAGCATACAGCAGGCCACGATGATCTGGCACACCTTCTTTGGTGAGTACATGAGGGATCCCCCTGTCATATGCAGGCACCTAAACCTGGCCTTCAGGACCCCAAAGGTCCTTTCTATGATCCTCCTAGTTCGCCCATGGGCCTCATTTTAGCGTTCCTCTGCCCTTGTCCTGGGATTCCTCACTGGGGTCAGTAGCCACGACAGGTTGGGGTAACCAGAGTCACCAATTAGCCACACACGGTGTCTCTGTAGCTGTTCCATCACATAAGGGATGCTGCTATTTCGCATGACATACGCGTCATGCACTGACCCAGGGAACTTGGCTTTTACATGGGAGATGTACTGGTCAGCCAAACAGACCACCTTGACATTCATCGAATGATAACTTTTTCTGTTTCGGTACACCTGCTCACTGTCTTGGGGGGAACCAAAGCCACATGGGTCCGATCAATGGCCCCAATGATGTTGGGGATATGTCCAAGGGCATAGAAATCCCCCTTCACTGTAGCCAATTCGCCCACCTCAGGGAAAATAATGTAGCTCCGCATGTATTTCATCAGGGCAGACAACACTCTGGACAAAACCTTTGAAAACATAGGCTGAGACATCCCAGATGATATGGCCACTGTTGTCTGAAACGACCCACTTGCCAAAAAATTGAGTACTGACAGAACCTGCACCAGAAGGGAATCCCTGTGGGTTGGCGGATGGGGGACATCAGGTCTGGCTCCAGCTGGGCACATAGTTCATGTGTAGTTGCTCTGTCAAGCCGGTATGTAAGTATGATATGTCGTTCTTCCATTGTCGACAGGTCCACCAGCGGTCGGTACACGGGAGGATTCATCCTTCTCCTCGCAAGTCCCAGAGGACGGTGCCTAGGAAGGACAACATGGAGCACAGAGTCAAGCAACCCACAGGTTCGTTCACAATGCTTGCACAGTACACGAATCGCTATGCATGGAACGGCTTGTATGAGTGGCAATGCAAGGCCTAGGCCAGTGTGACGCAGTAGAAATCAGGCCATGTGGGCCCTTGAAATGGCGGCTGCCTGACCTGTGAAGTGTGACAGTGGGATGTGAGGTCACTGCGCTGGCGTGGCACACCGTGGCGGTAGGCGGTCGAAGACAACAGGCACCTCAGGGGGAAGGGAAAGGGGGGCACCTCAGCCACATGAGTCCACGACGCCAGATCCACTCGAGACCTGATCATCCACAGGAGAGAACCTATACTGCAAGTGCTGCTGTGACCTCGGTCTGGGAGATACAATGGCTGCTGCGACTGGGGAAAGGGCCCCTGCCTTCACTTCCGAAGAATTGGAGAAACTTGTTGATGGGGTCCTCCCCCAGTATGCGCTACTCTACGGTCCTCCAGACCAACAGGTTAGTACACAGGGTGCACGCTGAATGGGCTATGCCTGTGTTGAGTGGGGTGTATGTAAGATGGTGGGGAGGGGAGCGAATGAGGAGTGCAACGCACGACAGATGGGAACATGTGCCACATGGCAAGTTTGGGGAGGGGGGGGCCACTCACATCTACCATGCTGAAAAGTGATGATATTTCCTTTCCCACCCTGTACATGTCAAATAGGTCAGCGCCCATCATATGGTCGACATTTGGCGTGCCATCGCCAAGGATGTCCGGGCCCTGGGGGTCCACAACAGACGGGGCACCCACTGCCGAAAGAGGTGGGAGGACATCCGCCGCGGGACCAGAAAGACCGCTGAGTCTCTGCTGGGGATGGCCTCCCAACGTAGGAGGGGTGCCAGCCGCCAATTGACCCCCCTGATGTCCCGGATCATGGCGGTGGCCTACCCCGATTTGGATGGGCGCGTGAGGACATCACAGCAGACACAAGGGGGTGAGTATCAGCACATTCTGCTATCTTTGCGCGCAGTGGAGGTGTCTGGGTGGGGGAGGAGGGCTGTGGGTAACTCAAGGCCAGGGCGCTTTCTGTAGGCTAGTCCCCTCCGTTAGCCATGGCCCTGTGCCCCCGCCCCCCACCTCTGTAGGGTGCCAAGTACAGCTATCCATGGTCCTGCATCACCCATGTGTGCATTTGTCGTCCATAGACCTGTAGGCCTAGTCACAAGAACTGAGTAGTGTACCCCGATTGCGCAGCGTAGTTCAGGGGGCTTCTGTGTCTGTCCTCTCCGCCAACGGTGTTGCCAATGCATGCACTCAACCTGTCTTCATTTTTCCCCCCCACCCATTTTCTTTTTCTTCCTGTGCATGTGTGCATTAGCATCATCAGGTGGAGGAGAAGTGGCATCGGCGCACGAGGGAGCTGCATCTCACATGGCCCCGGAGGGCCATGCAACGGACTCCGAGTTCAGCAGTGAGACGGAGGGCGAGGGGAGCTCCACAACGGGGAACCGTGGAGACGTCAACGACACCAAACACCAGCTCCACCCTCCAAGCAGCCCCTCAGCGTTCGCCCCGTGCCCGCTCGCACACCAAGGCGGGCATCTCCTTCGCCCCAGGCACCTCAGGCCCTGCCCCAGTTACCCCTGCTGCCCTCAGTGAGGAGGTCATTGACCTCCTCCGGACGCTCATTGTTGGGCAGTCTACCCTTTTGAATGCCATCCAGGGGGTGGAAAGGGAGGTGCATCTGAGCAATGCATACCTGGAGGGCATTCATTCGGGTCAGGCTGCCCATCAGCGATCGTTCAACGCTCTGGCCTCAGCACTGACGGCAGCCATTGTCCCTGTCTCCAGCCTCCCTCTTCTAACTCCCTCCACCCAGTCCCAGTCTCCTGTTCCTCAGCCTATCCCATCCACACCATCAGACCAGCCTGCACACACCTCAACACCCAAGGGCAGCTCATCCAGACATAAGCACCACAGATCCCACAAGCATTCACACAAACAACATCCAGATGCAGACATGCCAACAGTCACTACCACCTCTGTGTCCCCCTCCTCCTCGTCTCCCTCCTCCCTCCCTGTGACGTCTCCACTCACACCTGCATGCACACCACCATCAGCCAGTACTTCCACCACCAGCACACCCTCCATTACAGTCAGCACACGTGCAGTCACCACCCCCACTGCCATTTACACGTCCCCTGTGTCCTCTCCCACTGTGTCTGTCACCCCCTCTTCCAAACCACACAAACACAGGCAGCCACCCACCCAACAGCCATCCACCTCACGACAGCCTCCAGCCCAAGCACCTGCACCCAAAGACAGCACACTTGACTCTCCTACAACCACATCCTCTTCCTCCACTCCCATACCCACTGCACCTACCGTTCCCATTGCTCCTAAAAAACTTTTCCTCTCCAAAATTAACCTCTTTGCATCACCTGACCCACCCCCTCCATCTGGTAAGAGTCCAAAGAGCACCTCAGCCACCACCAGCCCTGCATCTAGTATCACCATAGTGCAGGGCTATTGGAGTCCACCAGCTCCTAGGGAAGAAACATCTGCCAGCAGCAAGGGGACAGCCAGCCCACCCCCTGGGAAGAGGACAAGAAAACTTAAGGGCCGGCGCGAAAAGCCTGAGACGGCTGCCACCACGGAGAGTGGCCTTGCCACGTCACCTGCCACATCATTTAAGAGAGGCAAGGGCCCGAGAGCTGCAGCGAAGGAGGGCAAGGGCAGCAGGGCGGAGAAGACATGCAGCAGCCGAGCGCACCAGGAGGGCCCCATCAGCCCCATACCGGGTGTGACGGACGACACCCACGGGCACAAGACTCCATCACAGGAGGGCCCCGCTACCGCAAGGTCGGAGGGCGACTAAGCGGGGAGTCTTGGCCAGGTCTGGCTCCCTTGAAAGACAGGACAAGCACCGCTGAAGAGGGCCCCGCCAAGACAGGCACCGCTGAACAGGGCCCCGCCGTGAGGAGCACCGCTGAAGAGGGCCCTGCCAAGACAGGCACCGCTGAACAGGGCCCCGCCGTGAAGAGCAGCGCTGAACAGGGCCCCGCCGTGAAGAGCACCGCTGAACAGGGCCCCGCCGTGAGGAGCACCGCTGAAGAGAGCCCCGCCAAGACAGGCACCGCTGAACAGGGCCCCGCCGTGAGGAGCACCGCTGAAGAGGGCCCCGCCAAGACAGGCACCGCTGAACAGGGCCCCGCCGTGAAGAGCACCGCTGAACAGGGCCCCGCCGTGAGGAGCACAGCTGAAGAGGGACCCGCCAAGACAGGCACCGCTGAACAGGGCCCCGCCGTGAAGAGCACCGCTGAACAGGGCCCCGCCGTCTCAAGTACCGCTCCGCTGGGCCCTTCCTCTCAAGCACCGCTCCGCTGGGCCCTTCCTGTCAAGCACCGCTCCGCTGGGCCCTTCATCTCAAGCACCGCTCCGCTGGGGCCTTCATCTCAAGCACCGCTCCGCTGGGCCCTTCATCTCAAGCACCGCTCCGCTGGGCCCTTCATCTCAAGCAATGCTCCGCTGGGCCCTTCATCTCAAGCACCGCTCCGCTGGGCACCGCCGTCTCAAGCACCGCTCCGCTGGGCCCTTCATCTCAAGCACCGCTCCGCTGGGGCCTTCATCTCAAGCACCGCTCCGCTGGGCACTTCATCTCAAGCACCGCTCCGCTGGGCCCTTCCTGTCAAGCACCGCTCCGCTGGGCCCTTCATCTCAAGCACCGCTCCGCTGGGCCCTTCATCTCAAGCACCGCTCCGCTGGGCCCTTCCTGTCAAGCACCGTTCCGCTGGGCCCTTCATCTCAAGCACCGCTCCGCTGGGCCTTTCATCTCAAGCACCGCTCCGCTGGGCCCTTCCTGTCAAGCACCGCTCCGCTGGGCCCTTCATCTCAAGCACCTCTCCGCTGGGCCCTTCATCTCAAGCACCGCTCCGCTGGGCCCTTCATCTCAAGCACCGCTCGGCTGGGCACCGCCGTCTCAAGCACCGCTCCGCTGGGCCCTTCATCTCAAGCACCGCTCCGCTGGGGCCTTCATCTCAAGCACTGCCCTGCTGGGCCCTTCATCTCAAGCAACGCTCCGCTGGGCCCTTCCTGTCAAGCACCGCTCCGCTGGGCCCTTCATCTCAAGCACCGCTCCGCTGGGCCCTTCCTGTCAAGCACCGCTCCGCTGGGGCCTTCATCTCAAGCACCGCTCCGCTGGGCCCTTCATCTCAAGCACCGCTCCGCTGGGCCCTTCCTCTCAAGCACCGCTCCGCTGGGCCCTTCATCTCAAGCACCGCTCCGCTGGGCACCGCCGTCTCAAGCACCGCTCCGCTGGGGCCTTCCTCTCAAGCACCGCTCCGCTGGGCCCTTCATCTCAAGCACCGCTCCACTGGGCACCGCCGTCTCAAGCACCGCTGGTCCATTGACAGTGCCGGTTCTGTGTCGAGCAGGTGTTCACGAAGCACTCTGGGCACCATGCCTCCTCCAATACCAGTGGAGTCGGTTATCCATCTGATGGACTGTGGCTTTGCACTCCCCAGGATGGTACAGTGGGCATGGAGGCCCCTCGTGGATCTGGCGTCGTGGACTCATGTGGCTGAGGTGCCCCCCTTTCCCTTCCCCCTGAGGTGCCTGTTGTTTTCTCATCTGATGCCCCAGCAGTGTTCTCTCCAATGGTTTCCGGTCTCCTGTGTGGGCTTTGCCCATGTGTTTGTACACATTGGCCCACGGACTATGGATATTGAACGGACTGTGCAGGACTTATTGACTATGTTTATACTTTGCACTATGTTCATTATTTCTTTTGTATATTTCATATGGCATATTTACCATGACTTAAATGAACCTATTTTATACATAAATTTTTAACTTCATTTGAATTATGTCTTTGCATTCTTCCGGAGGGTTTGGGGGGTGTCACTCTGACTTGTTGCTCTGCATTGGTGTGTAGGTATTGGGGGGGTGGGTTGGGGGGGTGGGTGTATCGCATATGTGTGTGCCCGTAAGCTTTCCTCTTCCCCCATCCCCTGTGTCGTAGGTGCAGTACTCACCGTTGTCGTCTGCGCCGGCGTTTGTACTCCTGGTAGATGAGCAGGTAGGCAATAGCCGGTAGGATGTGTAATTCGGGCTCCATGCTGTCCTCCTTCCTCGTGGAGTGTGTATAGGTGAGCGTTTTCCCGTTCGTAGTCTGTTTCTGCCGTGTTTTTATCGGCGGGGCTCCCGCCCCGGAAAAGGTGGCGGATTGGTGAGTTGTGATAGGGTGGGCGGTACATTGTCTGCCGCCTGCCTGTTGGCGGTGACCGCCGCGCTGTTTGTCGGTCCCGCCGTGGCAGTCGGAGTGTTAATGTGGCGGGCTGTGTTGGCGGTTCCCGCCAGGGTCAGAATTCCTTTTTTTGGACCGCCTGCCTGTTGGCGGGTTGGCCGCCGCTTTATTACCGACCGCCAGGGTTAGAATGACCCCCTGAGTGTCCTTATTGTGGAAACTGATTCCATCAGGAGGAAGAGATAGGCAGCAAACACAGGAGAATGAGTTTGCAGAGTCATACACCTACAAGAGGGAGGCACTCATTGAGTTATTTAGTATCACCTCAGAGGGGTACAGACAGAAGTTCATGAACACGCATAAGGGGTCAAAACAGACATGGATGGACTTTGTAGGTTCCTCTGCAAAGTCACTGGAATTCTGGATCCAGGGTAACAAGGTAGATACCTATGCGGGCTTTATAATTTTGTGGTAAAAGAACATACACTTACAACTTGTTCATCAGAGAAGTTACACCAGCATCTAGTAGATTGAAAGCTATCTAGTCCCAGAGAGCTGGGTAAGATGGTGAGTGGATTAGGACACGAGTACCCAAGAAGAACCGAGGGGGTAATCCTAAAAAGGGGTGTTAGGCCCACAGAATGGGAAAGGAGGGCAGTAGTAAGCCTACCAAAAATATTCCTTTTGAATGCCAGAACCAACAGCAGTGAATAATGAACCAAACCACATCTAATGCCAGGGTGATGGAAACTCTTTGACAAGAGGCTGTACTTTGAGTGCCAGCAGCCAGGACACCACATAAGGAGAAGCCTGCCCCAAGAAAAAGGTTGCCAATGGGATGGCCAGTGTGGCTTTAGAAGCGGACACAAAAGATGAGAAGGTCCTAGTGGTGTTTAACTGGGAAAAGGGTGCTGATGGTAAGCTGGTGATCTTTGAGGGTAGTAGTAAACACTTCCACCACCTCAAGGTAAATGGGATCCCAACCACTGCCCTGAGAGACACCAGTGCCAGTCATAGTGGTTCACAGGCTAGTGTCCCGAGGCCAGTACTTGTCAGGAGAAGGAAGGAGAGTAAGGACAACTCCAACAACGGTCATACAGTGAACTGTGGCCCTAGTATCCCTAGGGTACCCTTATCTGGCATAGGGTGGTAGTCAGTCCTTACCTCACCCTAGATTGCTTCCTAGGCAAGGACCTTCCAGAGGTTGGTTTGAGCTACAAGGGGCAGCCACCCAGAGCACTGCTAAACCCAAGGATCCTGGGGGGTCCTGTACCTAAGGTTAGGAGACCTAACCCCCACGAGAGAGACAAAGGGAATAAAGGGAGGCTACCCCTAACAAAGGACCCAGGAAGCCAGAGTATTCTACTGAAGTAAGGGAGAACACCAATATAAGCTCTAGCCAGGCCTATCCTGACCCAAAATAAGTCCTGGAGAGCCAGGCAACTGCTCAGAATCAGTGTCCCCCTGAGCTGACAGAAGAAAAGAGGGAGGAAGGAAGTCTAGCCCCCTGAGGAGACAGCCCACACCCAACAATTGGAGAGGCTCCAGGAACTCACAGTGACCCCTAAGATAGCCCATCCACCTGTCAGTGGAGAGATCAGGGTGTGGTTCGGTGCACTAAACGCTGCCAGTAGCCTCTGTTTGGTTCTTACCTTTGTGACAGCACTATCTCTGTCATGGGGATCAGACCCCCTGATAGGGCCCAAGGTAGGCCCCCTGGCCTTATTTATCATAGTTGCGCTACTCAAGTGAAGGGCGATGTCTATGGGACAGCTAGGTGTTGCCCTAGCTAAAGTAGGGTTAGATGAGGTAGGTACATCACAGCCCCAAGTAGAAGGAAGAGTAGAGAATGATAAAGTTGCAGTATCAGCTAAGGTCCACTTTAAGTTGGTGCCTTTCATAGTTGGCGGGTCAGCTTCCCAGAGGGAATGACTTTGGCAGAAGGATTTGATGTAGAGTAGGCCTTGCAATGGTCAGCCAGTTTCCCTACATCCTTTCTCACTGAACAGTCAAAGAGACTCACCAACAGTGGGATTGAGTGTTCCTGGTGGGAGTCGTGTGAGGAAACATGCGAATCCAACCCTTGCCTTTTGCCCCATTTGGACTACTAGCTGCTGGTTTTTACTTTGAGAGTGCACTGATGCCTGCTAACCAGACCTTAGTGCCACTGTTGTAACCCTTTACAAAATATATGTTGAATTGACTAATCCGAATTGGCAGGGACTGACTTACTTATACCTTCTTAGTCTATGGTATCCAGGATTCCCATGACATGTGAGGCAGAGTGTCCACCCAGGACTGCAGCACTCATTGTGCCACCCTGTGTGAGGCAAAGTGCAACATGGCTCCCAGCCTGCCACTGCAGTCTGCAAGGGCAGTGGACACATTGCTAGTACAACTTTGACATTCCAAATAATGGCAAAGCCCCACTTCATTTAAAAGTATATTCAAGTCTCCCCTAAGGAAGCCTATCAAAACCAATGGCAGGAAGCTGTATTTTATAAAGTAGGACATGTATTTTTGTATATACCTTAACAGCAACACTCGTAAACTGTTGTTTTGCTTAGTAGGGGCCAGTAGTCCCATTGGCTAACACGGGGTTACTGGCTGATTTCTCAGCCCAGCTAACTCCTGAATGGGACTACCTAGCTGTGTACTGTAAGGTATCAAATTAACTGTGGCATTGAAATCTCACTTGATGTCCAGGTTGAATTTAATGTCACAATTATGGAAATGCAACTTTTCTAAAGTTGCCACTCTTCGACCCAGTTGTCCAATTGCCTAACACAGTCACAGGCCACCAAACAGCGTTCTGCCCTTTTGGGGAGTGGTATGAATGACCCCCATGCTTAGGAACAACAGCAGCCTGTGCCCCTGAGAGGTGTCACTTCCCCTACACATGAAGCCACTCAGGCGGGTCGCCCAAAGGGCGAGCTTTAAAAGAAAGCCGCCTCCTGAGAGGCTGCCTTTTGTTCAGGTAGACATGCTGGAGACAGGGACAGAGAGGGAAGACCAGTGCTCAAATCGGTTTTCCAGGGGGCATGTAGCACACATCTAGGATGGGTTACCAAACTCTTAACATCAGAGTAAGAGTTTAGTCATCTTGGGAGTGCGAGAATAGTGCCCTCTGGGATTGCTAGATGCCACACATAGCCAAAGAGACATCACCAAGAGGTAGGGGACCTGATAGTCTTTTGGCTAGAGACATCATCACCCCCCTAGGGCACTTTCTGGGAATAAATACGGCACCCCTGAACCCTGATATTATATCGGAACTGGAACAAAGACTGAAGAAAGGCTGCAGTGCTGACCCCTGGACTGCACAAATCAATCAATCAAACACATTTCTTAAGTGCACTACTCACCCGGTAGGGTCTCAAGGCGCTGGGGGGGAGGGAGTTACTGCTCGAAAAGCCATGTTTTGAGGTGCTTTCTGAAGGTTAGGAGGTCCTGGGTCTTGCGTAAGTTGGTGGGGAGGGAGTCCCAGGTTTTGGCGGCGAGGTGTGAGAAGGATCTGCCACCGGAGGTGGTGCGTTGGATGTGGGGGGGGGACTGTAGCAAGGGCGAGGGCGGCGGAGCGGAGCTATCGAGTTGGTTTGTGGAAGTTGATTCTTTCATTGAGGTAGGCTGGTCCGGTGTTGTGGAGGGCTTTGTGAGTGTGGACAAGGATTTTGAAGATGATCCTTTTGTTGATGGGCAGCCAGTGTAGGGATCTGAGGTGGGCGGAGATGTGTTCATGGCAGGGGAGGTTGAGGATGAGATGTGCAGCTGAGTTCTGGATTCGCTGGAGTTTTCTCTGAAGCTTGGCTGTGGTCCCTGCATAGAGTGCGTTGGTGTAGTCCAGTCTGCTGCTTATGAGGGCGTGAGTGACCGTTCTTCTTGTTTCTAAAGGAATCCATTTGAAAGTCTTGTGTAGCATGCGAAGGGTGTTGATATGGCGTTGATTTGCTGAGTCATGGAGAGAGATGAGTCCGGTATGATGCCAAGATTGCGTTCGTGGGTGTTGGGTGTGGTCCAAGGGTGGTGGGCCACCAAGAGTCGTTCCATGCTGTCTTGTTGGGGCCGAAGATGATGATCTAATTTTTTTCTGAGTTCAATTTGAGGTGGTTTGCTATCATACAGTTAGCGATGGCGAGGAGTCCGGCGTGTAGGTTGTTCTTTGCGGTAGAAGTGTTCCTCGTGAGGGAGATGATGAGCTGGGTGTCGTCAGCGTATGAAATGATGGTGAGGCCTTGGGGGCGGATGATGTTGGCGAGAGGAGCCATGTAGATATTGAAAAGGGTGGGGGTGAGGGAGGATCCTTGGGGGACCCCACAGATGGTCTTGGTGGCTGTAGACCGGAAAGGAGGGAGGCAAACTCTTTGGGTTCTTTCGAAGAGGAAGGAGGTGAGCCAGTCCAGGGCTTTGTGGCAAATTCCAGTGTCAAAGAGGCGTGTGCGGAGGGTTTGGTGGCATACAGTGTAAAAAGCTGCAGAGAGGTCTAGGAGGATGAGGGCGACGGTCTCGCCCTTATCCAATCTGGTCCTGATGTCGTCTGTACAGGCAATGAGGGTGGTCTCGGTGCTGTGGTTTTTGCGGAATCCAGACTGGGAGACGTTGAGTATGTTGTTGTCTTCTAGGAAGCGAGACTGTTGTATGTTTACTATCTTCTCTATGACCTTTGTGGGGAAGGGGAGTAGAGAGATGGGTCGGTAGTTTGTGAGGTCTTCAGGTCTGCTTTGGGTTTTTTGAGAAGAGCGTTGACTTTGGCGTGTTTCCAAATGTCTGGGAAGGTTGCGGTCTCAAAGGAACTGTTGATGATGGCCTGGAGCTGGGGAGCGATGATTTGGCTGGCTTTGTTGAAGATTTGGTGGGGGCAAGGGTCTGTTGGGGAGCCTGAGTGGATGAAGCTCATGGTTTTGCCGATTTCTTCGTCGTTGGTGGGGGTCCAGGTGTTCAGTAGGATGGTGTGGCAGGGTGTTGTGGTGTTGTTTTTGTAGTTGGTGATGATCGTTGGTGATGACAATATGAAGCTGTCATGTATGTCTGCGATCTTGCGATGGAAGTAGTTGGAGAGGGAGTTGCAGAGGTCTTGGGAGTGTGGAGGGTCGATGGTGCAGGATTTGGGTTTGGTGAGTTCTTTGATGATGGCAAAAAGTTGCTTGCTGTTGTGTGTGTTGTTGTCTGTGCGTTCTTTATCAAAGGAACGTTTGGAGGTCCGGATGAGTTGGTGATGTTTGCGCATGGCTGATTTGAGGGTGGAGAAGTTGCTCATTGAGGGTTCTTGGCACCAGGCTTTCTCAATTTTTAAGCATTTCTTGTTTGGAAGACTGAAGTTCTGTGGTGAACCATAAGCGGCGGTCTTGATGGTGCGGGTGTTACTGCTTATTTTAAATGGTGCGAGGGAGTCTGTGCATGTTTCTAGCCATCGTGTGAGGTTGAGGGCGGCGGCGTTGGGATCGTTGGTACAGGGAGGTGGGGTTTGTGCGAGGTTGGAGATTAGTTGTTCATTGGAGATTTTGTTCCACTTGCGGTAGGGAGTAGGATGTTGTTGGCGGTGGGTGGGGGGGGTTTCAGGAAGGAGAAATGGACGCAGTGGTGGTCTGTCCAGTGGAGTTCAGTGGTGTGAGTGAAGGTGATGTGGCTGCTGGAGGTGAAGATGGTGTCTAGCGTGTGTCCGGCTGAGTGGGTGGGTGAGGTGACCAGCTGCTTGAGGCCGAGGTTTGCGAGGTTGTCCAGCAGGGCCGTGGAGTTGCAGTTGTGTGGTGCTTTCCAGGTGAAAGTTAAGGTCACCAAGGAGTAGGTAGTCTGTGGAGATGAGGGCCTGGGAGCTAATAGTGTCGGCGATGGTGTCACAGAATGGGGGGGCAGGGTCCTGGTGGTCTGTAGATGAGGGTTCCTCTTAGGGTGGTGTTGGCACTGATGTGTACCTGAAAGTGTAGGTGCTCTGCTTTGTCTAGGGTGTCGTTGCTGTTGGTGGAAATCTTGATGGAGTTTCATTGTATTATGGCGATTCCTCCTCGTGGTTTGTTGGTGTGGTCTCTAGGGATGATTTTGTATTCTTTCTGGGGTGGCTGTGGCGATGTGGGGTTCTGATGAGGAGTTCATCCATATTTCAGTGAGGAAGGCGATGTCGGGAGAGTTTGTGGTGAGTAGGTCCCAAAGCTCGATGGCGTGCTTGTGGACGGAGCAGATGTTAAGGAGGATGCAGTTGAGGTGATTGAGGGGTTTGCTGTTGTTGTGGTGCTTTTTGGTGTTGTTGGTGTTGGTATGAATGAAAGAGAAGTGGCATGAGTGGCATATGAAAGGTCCGTGTGTGTGTCTGGGGTTGGCCTGGGCACAGGCGGTGTGCGGCCGGGGTTGAGAGCAAGGAGCTCTGTAGAGGAGTAGTGGTGCTTGTGGGGGCCAGAGGAGTGTGGACCAGGGGGACGGGCTCTAGGTTCGGTACAGGCGCAAATGGGAGCAGATGGGCTGCGCTATTAAGAAGGGGAGGTGGGAGGGAGTAGCAGCTGGGAGGTGGGAGGCGGGAGGGAGTGGCCAATGGGGGTGCGAGGGGGGCGGGGCTGCAGGGGATGCATCGGCAGGGTCAGAACAAACCGGCAAGAGCCGGAAAAGAAAAGACAGGCACAATCAGAGCAATACGAAGTGGAGCAGAAAATGGGCACAGGTAAAGTTCAAAACAGTGTGTAATATGAAAAACAAATTGCAAGAAATGAAATACGATATACAAAGAACGAAATACACGGTACAAAGTAGATAAGCCTACCACTAGGCACCAGGTGGTGGAGGGCCTCGAACTTCTCTTTGCAGCAACGGCGGGGTCAGGGGCACGAAGGCAGGCTGGTGGAGCCGAGTGTACTCCCGGCTCAAGCAGGTCAGAGGGTCACACTAGGCACCACATAGGGGCCGCCATTAAGAAGGCCCCCCGCCACCTGGGCTGCACCTGCTGCACCTTGGGCTAGCAAAGAGAAGTTTGTGCCTGTGGATCCTAGCTTGGGAAAAATGCCATGCCCCAGGCCAAAGAAATGACTCCAAAGAACAATTAACTGACCCACTGGAACCAGCCCCAGCATCAGCACAACTGAAATAGCCCACTTCAGCAAGCCACTGCAAAATAATTGCTACCAACTGCAGCTGGGCACACCAAGAAATCAATTCTTAGCAACCAAAAGTTGTGCCCTGGTCAGTTGGACCCTGTAGTGCAGTCAGAGTCCAGATTGGTGACTAAAGAGGGCTACCAGCCCCCACCAAATAATATTGCTGGGACCTCTGTGGACGGAAGCCAGTTTCCCAGCTGCTGCTATCCTGCTATGGACTCAAAGAGGACTTCAAGGGAGCCCAACCTCTGTGGCCAAAGTCTTCCCACCTTTCTGGTGCACTGGGGAATAACTGAACCAGGCAACCAGAGCATCCTTGAGCATATTCATCTCCTGTATCTGCAGCATCAGGATCACCCCAATAAAGTTTATAGAAGTTGTGCAATAGAGGTTGGAAACAGACTGGAAAACACTTTGGTGGCCAGGCAACTGTCCAAATCTACCTTACTGGCCCCTCAGGCCTTCTACCTGTCAAATTTGGTCATCCAAGCCAGTCCGGAGTAGCCAAACTAACATTTACAAACTTTTCAAAAGTTTACAAACTTTACAATTACAAATGCTTGTTTGCAACTAGATTTTAAAAGTAAAATGTAAGGTTTCTTTAAAAATCTGTAATTCCAGTGGATTTTGCTACTCTTGGACACTAAAAATTCATAAAAATATTGTCTATTTTTATAAATTGGTGTCATGTTTCTTTTGAGTTGCGTGGCTTTCTTATGTCGTTGTATGGTGCTGTTAAATGTCTTACACTAGTTCCTTTGTTCAAGCTACCCAGGGTTGAGCTCCAGGTTTTACAAATGAGACTGACTGGACCCAAGACAGCTTTTGCCAGTGTATTACACAATAAGGCTGCAAAGCCATACCATATAATACACCCAAATCCTCAGACAAATGAATAGGCTTTCAAAATAAGTTCAAAACAATTCACTTATATATACACCATACATAATGAATATCAAAATACAAATATCCTTTTTCTAAATGCCCTTTTACCAAATAAGCATAGCAGCACTTACTACAACTTGTTGAATCACATTAAATATAAAACAAATTACTACTATCTCCCAATAAATAATCATAGAATTTGAGCAAGCCAGATTCATACCACTTTACAAATTTACCCCCACACAGCCATACCAGGCTGTTACTATAATTTTTAAAAAAGCTTATGAAGACACCTCCAATAATCTGCAATAAGTGTAGAATATTCTATAAACAGCCAATTTGCATTTGACATTAAACAAATTATATTTTGAAGACACTTGGATTGGCAGACTGCATTGCTCCAGACACACACAGCATCCCAAATTCCAAATACCATGGTGGAATGTCTATGATAGTGCTTGGCACAGGAAACCACAATAAACAATACAGTGGAAGGATGGCAATATGCCTTCCAACCCATTCTAGGCAGAACCCAACCTACACTCTATAAATTCATAGAAGAAGTACAAAAAGAGCAAAGCTACCAACAACTATGAATGAACCAACCTTTTAGCTATTTTTTCTGTAAACCTAGGAAACATTTTAGAAGAAAGTAGGACATGCTACAATTTAAAGTCACACTCTTCTTCAATAACAAAGGGGTACATTACTTACAAATGATAGCCAAAAGCATATTATAAATTGCATATTAACCTACCAAAGTCCTAAAAACAATTACATAATCTAAAGCAACATAACAAATCATTTCTTTTATGAAAAATAAATATATTTTCTTACATCAGTCAAAAAATAAAAATACATTCTAATGTTAAGAAAGACGAATACAACAAAATTATATATATTCTGGAACCCCCATCAGGGTGAGCACAACTGAAGTAGGCCACTTTGGCAAATTTGTAGTAACTACAGAAGTATTTCTTCTAACTGCTGCTGGCACACTAAGAGACCTTTATGACCAAAAGATGCGCCCAAGTCAACCGGATCTGGCAGTGCCACCTGAGTTCAGATTGGTCATCATTGATGGACACCAGCCCCCACCAAAGGATATTACTAGGACTGCTGTGGATGGACACTGATATGCTGCCACTGGCCTTCTATGGTCTCAAAGGGGACTGCGAGGGACCCTGACCTCTGTTGCCAAATGTGTCCCACCTGACCTGTGACGTGAAGAATAACTGCAAGGGCACCCCTGTCGAACACAGCACCTGGAGCATCCTTTCGCATCTTCACCTTCTGTATCCGCAGCATCAGGATCACTCCATTACAGTCAATGGTGGTCATGCTGTATAGTTTGGAAGAGGACTGGAAAATGCTCTGGTGGCCAGGTAACTGTCCAAATCTACCTTACTGGGCCCACAGACCTTCTCGCTGTCATATTTGGTCAGCCAAGCTGGGCTGGAGGAGCCAAACTAAATTTACAAACTATTCAAAAGCTTCCACACTTTACTGTTACCATCACTTGTTTGCAGTTGGATTGAAAATTAAAGTTTCTTTAAAAATCTGTACCTCCAGAACCCTCTTGTACATTTTGCTCATCTTGGAATCTAAAAACTAATAAAAATATATTCTATTTTCATAAGTTGGTGTCCTATTTCTTTTGTGTTGTGAGGCTTTCTTATTCCATTGTCTGGTGATGAAATACTTTACACTAGTTTCTTTATATAAACCTTGCTGCTCGAAACAATAGTTACCTAGGGTTGAAATTAAGGTTTTACAAATGAGCCTGACTGGACCCAAGACAGTTCATGCGAGTTCATTACACGGTAAGGTCTTAGAGACATATCATATAATACACCCAAATCCTCGCACGGATGAAGGATGGGACCTTCAAAATGTGTCCTAAAGCATTCACTCAGATACCCGCCATGCACTGCAAATAACAAAATACGAGTATCCCTTTTATGTATGCCCTACCACCAATTAAACAAACAGCACTTTCTACAACATGTTAAATCAGATTACATATAAAAGAAATAACTACTACCACCAAAAATAATCATAGTATTTGATCAAGCCATGATTCAATCCATTTTAAAAATGTACCCTCACACAGCCATACATGGCTGTTACTATCATTTTAATTAAAGTATCTGAGACACCTCCAACAATCTGCAGTAGGTGTAGAATATTCTACAAACAGCCAATTTGCATTTGAAGTACAACAAATGATAGCACTAGCCTATTTCCCTGTCACAGAGGTAGAGAACCACTACAAATTACAAATAAAAAGCTGTGTCTACCAACAAAATGACGACAAACTAAGCTCCCTAATGGACTATTTGGAAGACACTTGGATTGGCAGACTACATCGCTCTGGACACAGACACCAACTCAAATTCCAAAAACCATAGTGGAACATCTATGACAGTACTGGGAACAGGAAGCCAAAACAAACAACGCAGTGGAAAAATGGTACTATGCCTTCCAATCAACTCATATTAGACAGAACCCAACCTACACTATAAATTTATAGAAGAATTACAAAAAGAGCAAAGCTGCCACCAACAACTACGATTGAAGCAACTTTTTAGCCAATTTGTCCCTAAACTTAGGAAACGTTCCAAAAGAATCTAGGACATGCTTCAATTTAAAGTCATAATCTTCGTAAAAAACAAAGGAGTACATTACTTATAAATGATAGCCCAAAACATGTTATAAATTAAATATTAATCTACCAAACTCCTAAAAACAATTACAAAATCTAAAGCAACATAACAAATCATTTTTTATAAATCATGAATATATTTTCATACATCATTCAAAAAATGTAATAAAATTCAAATTTTAATAAAGACCAAGTTAATAAAACTATATATACTTGATTTAAATAAAAAATTTAACCATTACAAACCATTAAACTAAAATAAAGACGTCAATTCATCACATAAATTGATTAAAACATTTACAAATAACCATCACATAATATTGACACAAACAATATAAAATCACATTTCCCACCCAAAAAGAAATAAAATAAATAAAACTGACTTTTCTGTAGATCATTATCCGCATTGTCAAAAACAAGTAATCCAGAAGAAAAGGAAAGCATATTACACAAAAGCCCAAAAAAGTGCAAAATAAAATAAATCCAAAAGAGATCCCCTGCAGTTCAAAGTCTGTAGGAACTATAAAAAGCCAGAAAAAGTGTTTTAAAAAAACAGTCCAGGAAATCCAAAAAAAGTACATCAAAGTGAAAAGCATTGGTTTACTTTAAAATAAAACTGACTTTTTTAAAAAAGAGAGAATCTTCCAGTGCCTGTAAGACACATTCATAGATAAAAAAAACTTCATAGATAAAAAGCCTGTAGAGAAAAATAGAAAACCCACCTGCAAAACACATTATATTCCCAAAAAGATATATACATCACACTTAACCACCAACACAACAAAATTTAACATAACATAATGAGACATTACTACAATAGAGTATGAAAACCCACAACTACAAACTAGTGAAAAACACCGCTATTAGTACATCTAAATAACCAAAAAAACAAAAACAACATGTAATTAATTTGTAGATGCCCCCTAAATCCATTCTACCCTCAACATCTTTAAAATTCCTTAAAAACAGACTTAGCTGTTCTGACAAACAGCAGCACTTTACCATGATTTTGGGCCCAATTACGAGACTGTTAGTTGGACTGCCAGACCGCCATGGTGGTGGTCCAAGAAGACCGCTGATCGGGCAGTTTGTATGCAATTTGTACCACCGACCGCATAGACATTTTGCTGTCCGCCAGCAGTGCGGTGGGCTGCCGTGTTGGGCGTACATAGTCTGTCACCATCATGGCTGTGGCCAACCACCAAGTCTATTACAAAAAACACAGTTGATATGGCAGCCGTCTTGTGGTGGTTAGCTCATGGAGGTCGGTCTTGTGGTACCCTCACAGCAAAGCACTAGAAAAGTGGCCATTGGACAGATTAAAAAACAACATCCATTGGCCAAGTGGACACACCTGCAAATCACACTATTAAAAACACCCCATCCCAGACCATGATCTTATGCCTCTCCACTGCAGCACAACAAGAAAAAGACCACACTGCTTTTTTGTAATTTTTGTCACGTAAGGCAGTCTTTTTTACCCATCCCATTTTTCACCTTTCACACACTTCTTCTATTTTTTTCCTTTTTTTGTCCCAAATATCACTTGTCTTGTTTACTCTGTCACTGTCACCCACTTCATTTTCAGTCATGCCACACCCCAAACATTCATGTTTTTCAGAGGAGGATTCGAAAGTCATGGTGGATGAAATCATAAGAGTAGAGCCACAATTGTTTGAAGCCCAAGTCCAACATACTTCTCTCAGTAGGAAAATGAAAATGTGGCAAAGGATAGTTAACAGAGTGAATGCTGTAGGCACCACCTTGCACACAAAGGAGCATATTTGGAAGAGGTGGAATGACATGACGGGGAAGGTGCATTCCCTGGACTTCAGGCAACACATGGAGTTCCTGAAGACTAGTGGTGGCCCTCCCAGTGCCCCATCACAACTCTTTCCCTGGGAGGATAAGGTATTGGCCATCCTGCATCATGAGGGGTTGAAAGGAATAGCTGCTATAGTGGAGTCTGGTGAGTCACACCACAAAAACTGTCACAAATCTTCACTGTCCATTATGCTCACATCTCAGATTTGGCTTTTGTGTTGTTCATCTACCTGTATTACCCAAAGTATCAGAAATGGTAGATTGTCAGTGTGTACTGCCGTATATAACATCACATGTATCAGTCTTCATCACATGCCACATGTTGGAATGGAGTCTGTAAGTGTTTTTATATCTAAAGATCATCCCGGGCCCCATGGTGTGTGTGTAAAACATTTATTGTATGACCCAGCCTAACTGCAGTGTGACAACAGGTATGTTAGACTAAACATTTGTCAAGTGTTCTGAAGTAGAGAGAGTAACATGACTACAACTACCAGGAATCCCTGTTTCTGTAACTCAAAATAGTGGGCCCTTGTGCACTTGCCCAAAGACACCTGTTAACCATGTCATAACTAATGTTCATCATGGAGTTCGTCATTTGTCTAGTGTTGGGAGTCTGAGAGTGACATGACTACAACTGCCATGAGACCCTTTTTCTGTAACTCAAAACAGGAGGCCCTTGTGCACTTGCCCAAATACACTTGTTAGTGATGTCTATGTCACAACTGATGTTTACTCATCATGAAGTCCACCATTTGTCAAGTGTTGGGAATCTGAGAGTAACATGATTACAGCTACCAACTGTGTACATGCAACTGTGTATATCAAGTGTTGGAAGGCATTAAGCTGCTTCAGCCACTTGGAAGTGGCAGGTAACCCATTGATTCTGCACTGCACATATGGTGCCAGATTTACAAGAACGTGGCGTGCCACTTTTCTTGCGCCCACTGCGACCCATCTAACGACACCATGTGTGCGCTGTATTTGTAATACGATGCACCATGGCACACATAAGGACAATAGTGTCATAATTTATGGTGCTATTGAGATACTTTGCACGATTAGCAACATAAATTCTGGAGCTAATCCTGCAAAGTAAAGAGAGGACCTTTGAAATTAATAGGTGTGTCATTTTAACGCCTGCCTAAGGCAGGCATTAAAAATGACACTAAAATGGTGCAGGGAAATGTTGTAAATTTCACTTCGCAATTTTTACGGGCCTCCCTGCATGGGAACGCCCCCCTTGCATACATAATGCCTGGCGCAGGCATAATGTGGTGCAAGGGATTACAAAGTGGTGCAACTCATGCATTTTGCCACTTTTTAAATATAGTGAACGAGAATGATCTCCTTAATGCCATATTAGCATCAGAAAAAATGGTGCTAGTGTGGCGTGAAGAGGTGCTAGGGCCTTGTAAATCCGGCCCATGATGTCTACTGCTACATATACAACCAAGTTGTTTGTTCGTCTGTATCTTATACAACTAGCCCTTGGAATGGTCAAATACATATGAAACTCCTCCACTCTGTTGCCTTAACTGTTTGTCAGATGTCATGTTCATTCCTTATTCTAGAATTCGTCATCAGTACATCTAATCAACTGCTCAATCCTATTGTTTTTGCAACCTCCACAAATGTCTTGTCAACAACTTTAATACCATGGAAATGTATCACAATAGGAAAAACTAACGATTAACATTTTTCTTGGTCTCTACTTACTATGAGATTAAACATTTGGATGTAGATTCCCACCAATAACAATGTACTTTATTTCTCAACAGGTCGAACTAGCACTGCAGGTGGGGAGGCATTGCCCACTGAACAGACTCCCAGTCCACCCTCGGATGAAGCTCCCAGAGTTGACAACACTCTTGGACATGTGGACATGGATGACGAGCCTGGCACTTCTGGTCAGCCTGGTCAGATGACAACAGTGAGTTTCATTGCGCCCACATCCCCACCTCCCACCCTAGCTGAAATAACAACTAAGCCAGCAATATACCCCCCAACCTGTGTACCTAGGCACATTCAGTACAATCTTGTGCTCCCACTACTGGATCCTGTAGTGCAAATCACCACCCCTGACACAGAGGGACCAGGACCCAGTTGGAGAGGGTACCCTAGGCCAAGGACACAGGTTTGTGGGGTAGGGTCCGTGGGAGGGATGCTGTGGGCCAGTAGAGTGAGGCCACTAGGGCCACTCATGACCAGGACACTAAAAGCCAAGTCTTGGGGGTCTATCAGGAGTCCCATGCATGATGGGCCAGGTAGAAACCAAACTCTGGGAAATCAAGCAGCTGCAGATGGACATGTACCAACAGATGAAGACCCATAGTTACAACATGGGTACCCTAACAGGGGTGCTGATGGACATTTATACAACCCTAAGCAGGGCTTTTCCACCACCATCTACCCCTTCCAGTGGTGGAAGTAGATCAAGGCCATATACATCTGCAGCAGACACAGGAAGGAAGACCCTTCCAGAGGAAGACACACTGTCAGACACTCCTGCCTCTGCAGAAGCTGAAACCCCCCACCCTCGCAAGTGGGGACGTCCATGGAAATATCCAGGAGGTACAGATGGTAAAATACCCACCACTGCCAGCAGAAAACATCAACCTTAATGTCCTTAGTTTTTGTCACACACTCTGTGGACTAATTCGGGTCACTTTCCCATTTCCGATGGGAGAAGTAATTTGGACTTTGGAAGTCAGATGAATTGGCATCTACATCTATGGGTTCATTCACCGTGACTGACTCGTTCGCATTTTATTTACGTTTGTTTTTGCACCAAGTATGTCTTTAACTTTAACACTTTAATAAATTCACAAGTCACAAACTCCTTGTCTGCTGTAGTAAATTTCACATTTAGAAATGTAGATATGTAAGACCGTGTGAATTATACCATGGCAAAATAAGCTACTTGTGCAAGTATGGAAAAGTTACATTTACACAGTGTTCAGCTCAGGATCACAACCATGCCACACCAACACATACATACAAGTGTCTTGTCTAAGAAGAGTTATATTACAGTGTTCAAATCATAGCCTGGCAAGATGTCAAATACATAGCAAATCAAACATGATTGAATTGTACTGTGTAAGTGATCAAATTACAGGCCCAAACCTCCAGAAAAGTGTAGGAAGGGATATATCAGATATTGTCCTGTAGACTAGGCAAAAATGAAGTTGGTTGTTGTCATCAGCTGGAGCCATATCGCTTACATCACAAAAGGAATCCAACAGCACAAAATGCAACATTCAGACAGATGGTAGTATAACAGTTCCTGATCACAAGATCATTACAATTCAGTGCTTCTGCATCTGGTGGCATGACACAAACAAATGTCAGTGATGTGGCACAGGCACTTTGGCCTACAATGATGAAACACATCAACAGCTACATTCAGTTTGAACAAAGATCGTTTAGCCAATGTGAAGTAAAACTAACATGGATTTGGCCTACAACTACATAGATACTGACCACATGATGACACACACAATGCACCATGGCCACCACAAAACAAGGAACAAGTCCAATGGAGACTCCTAAATGTCCATCCTATCACTGTGCAAGCTGTCAGTCAGTCAGTCAAATAAACTTTATTCGGCAATTGCCATAAAAGTACAAAAAAAAACACATATTACAAATCTATAAAATGATTTAAAACACAATTAAATGCCATAAAATAAATTTACCTAAACAACACATAATCACCTAATCCAAATTCCCCTTTACGGGTAGCAGATAGGTATACTAGACACAATTTAAAATCACTAAGAAGTATACAAATTTACAAATGTTTTCTCAAGACATAGACTAATATCAACTACCTTAGGATGTTATACGGAAACTGTCACAGGCATATAAAAATTAGGTCGAAATAATCTGTTTCCTAATACCTATAGAAACTCTAATGAAATTTAATACATGATAAGAGGTTTGAATGTCACAGTCTTTGAAAGTATAGTAGAGCTTCCTTGTAATGAATGGGTCTTTGTTGGCGTAAAATGGGTAAAATAAAAGCATTTTTAGGAGTAGCATATAAAGAGCAAAAAAGAAAAAACTGAAAAGTACTCTGCTTTGATCTAGAATCACAAGGGCAAGGTGGTAAATCGTTTTGCCAAATACACTGTTTAGGAAAGGCCACCTTAAAATGAATCAAATTCAGTCTAAAAAAAGTTAAAAGAGACCATATTTTAGGGCATGAAAACCAGATCAAATAAGGTTCCATGTATGAAGCTGTGGCAATCTGGAAATAAGGATCAAAAGATTTTAGTTTTCAGGAATTAGAACATCTCAGATCTGAGGTATACTCAAAATGAATTGATTTCAGAACAGACCTAGAGCTTGTAGTTAACAGTTGGGGTTCTTCAAACATATACCTGAGCCCAAGCTTCCCAAAAGATTTTCGCAAGTACGAAAGCCAGGGAATCCTATTTGAATTGTCCAACTGTAAGCAATCAGAAATAAAATCCTGGACAAGGCTTGCCGTTGTGTTCAGCCAGCATCTAACCCAGAGCAATAGAGAGGCAATGGAAACCCTATCCTCCAAAAAACATTGACCCATTT
This sequence comes from Pleurodeles waltl, assembly GCF_031143425.1. Lineage (NCBI taxonomy): Eukaryota > Metazoa > Chordata > Amphibia > Caudata > Salamandridae > Pleurodeles > Pleurodeles waltl. The sequence continues at coordinate 252,590,214 of NC_090446.1, read as the reverse complement.
CCTCATGACTATTGATATTTGCTGTACACTTAGGTACCATCAATAGCCTGTGCAAAAATGTATTTTCAACACGTTGGAGGGAGGGTACTTTAGTACAGCCCCAGACTCCTGCCCCATATAGGGCTGCTGAAACACACCTGGAATTATAAAGTGTTTTAATCTGAGAGGAAGGTCTGTGGCCTAATTTACGAGTAAAACAGAAAATTGCTTTGATATTCCTTACCATCTGCTGGGTCTTAAAAATGAGGTGAGTACTCCAGGACATAGAGGAATTCACATACATACCTAAATAACAAAAATTCTTTACCTTGTTAATGATATGCCCCCCCATAGTAAATTGTTTGGACTTAGGGCCATATTTATACTTTTTGACGCAAAACTGCGCTAACGCAGTTTTGCGTAAAAAAAATTAGCGCCGTCTAACGCCATTCTGAAGCGCCATGCGGGCGCCGTATTTATTCAATGGCGTTAGCCGGCGTTAGCCGCCGGCGCTGCCTGATGTGCGTGAAAAAATACGACGTACACCAGGCAGCGCCGGCGTAGGGGAATATGGAGCTTGGGCGCCAAAAAATGGGGCAAGTCAGGCTGAGGCAAATTTTTCGCCTCAACCCGATTTGCGCCATTTTTACCGACTCCCAACCCCCATAGAAATGACTCCTGTCTTAGCAAAGACAGGAGTCATGCCCCCTTGCCCAATGGCCATGCCCAGGGGACTTCTGTCCCCTGGGCATGGTCATTGGGCATAGTGGCATGTAGGGGGGCACAAATCAGGCCCCCCTATGCCACAAAAAAATAAATAAAAAAACACTTACTTGAACTTACCTTAATGTCCCTGAGATGGGTCCCTCCATCCTTAGGCGTCCTCCTGGGGTGGGCAAGGGTGACAGGGGGGGTCCCTGGGGGCATGGGAGGGCACCTCTGGGCTCCTTCCGAGCCCACAGGTCCCTTAACACCTGCCCTGACCAGGCGCTAAAAAACGGCGCAAAAGCGGCTGTACGTCATTTTTTTTGACCCGCCCACTCCCGGGCGTGAATTTTGCCCGGGAGTGTAAATACGGCGCACATGCCTCGGAGTCAATTTTTTTGACGGGAACGCCTACCTTGCATATCATTATCGCAAAGTAGGTGTCCACGCTAAAAAATGACGCAAACTCCATGGACTTTGGCGCTAGACGCGTCTAACGGCAAAGTATAAATATGGAGTTAGTTTTGCGTCGGAATTGCGTAAAAAAAAAATCCGCCGCAAACAGAGTATAAATATGCCCCTTAGTGTTTCGTGGGCCACATGTCATAACAAAAGTCTTGGAATAATTTACTTTCAGGTCAAGATCCAACATAAAGTTGTAAAAGAGGTCCAATAAACCCTGTAACCCATTTGCAGTACGAGCAATTAATACGGCATCTTCAGCATATAGTAAAACTGGTAGCAGTCTCTGGCCCATCTTTGGTACATCCTTACCGTGTTTTACCATACCTGTGAAAGCTGTCTTGGCACCGGTCTCATATACCCAAAGTCTGTGACATATATTCCCGGGAAAAATCCATGTAAACTTCGTATATCCCAACAGCATCAAATGCCAGCCAATGTCACAACTCTGAAATATCCAAATTAAGATACAATGGTGAAGGTACCTAAACAAACACAAAAACAAATAGTATATTCATGAAACCATATATATATATGACACAATGCACATAGCAAATGCCTGGAGAACACTGCCCATGACAAAAATCTAACATATACAAAGCAACATTTACTAGATTTAATGTGTCAAAAGCTTCATCACCAAACACTTTTGGCCAGATTATTTGAGCGATTAAGCCTTCTGATACTTCTCTAAAAACATACTCTTCATATCATCACAACAAGAGTTCATTGTACAGTCAAAATCATGACATCTCATGACATACTACCACTCACGAGAAGAAGCTGTCAATGAGGTCTTGTCACAAGTCAGCTCCTTCCTCTTCACGGCTATCATCATCATTTGGCATTTCAGGATCCTCACCCGGTGGCACCTCAAGCTCTCCTTCTTCTGCAATGTAAGATATATTCCTTCTCAGGGCGATGTTATGGAACATGCAGCAGGCCACGGTGATCTGGCATATCTTCCAGGGTAAGTAGATGAGGGCTCCTCAGTCTTGTCCAGACAGTGAAATCTGGCCTTCAGGAGCCCAAAAGAGCACTCAACTGGCTGCTGTGTTCTTCCATGTGCCTCATTGAAGTGGATTTCCCATGACGCAGGTGGATTTCTCAGCAGTGTTAACAACCAAGAAAGGTTGGAATATGCAGTTTTGTAATGAGACATAAGAGCTACAATCAGTCACACACCTCCTGATCATAGCATCTGATATTGTACACACAAAGTTAGGACATATGTTGCCTACCAAAAAGCCAGGCCCTCTCTAGTTGCAGTTGTGACATCAGCTGGGGTATGATGCTGTTCCACTTTACAAAGGAATCATGGGCTGAACCTGGGAACCGGACACCGATGCTTGAAATGTACAGTTCTGGCAAACAGACAGGTTGCACGTTGATAGAATGGAAGTGAATCCTGTTTTGATAGACTTGTTTTCTTGCATGCATTAGCACTAATGCAATATGGATCCCATCAATGGCTCTCACCACATGTGGCAGGCAACCAAATCTCTAAAAGCCAACCTTCACATTGGCTAAATCCTCAAATCTGGGGAACTTGATGAAGCTGTCAATGTGTTTCATCATTGCTGATAGCACTTCTTTTAAAACACCACTGAACATAGGTTCGGACATACCACCAGCTATGGCCACTGTATATTGAAAGAACCCAGTGGCCAGAAGGTGTAATAATGCTATGAGTCTCACAATGGCTGGTATACATGTTGGATTAGTGTTTTGAGGCATGAGATATGGCTCCAACTGACGACATAGATCTTGTATAGTTTGCCTATTCAGACGAAACTGTTTCATCACATCCCTTTCTTCCATGGTCTGAAGATCTGGAAATTGATGGTACACTGGAGGTTGTCATCTCCTCCTCTTCCAGGGTACCTATGTGTGGAATCAAATAAATAGGTGCTATACTCTCAGTGTCCAGAGCTAGATGAGTTAGACAAAAGTCATGTGACAAAACATTACCAGTTGAAAAAACATTACACACATTTCACATTTTAATTGTCTACTCCCCAAGATCCAGCTATAATTCCCATTGTTGTCCACACATGTGTCTACAACATATATGTGCACATCATACTCCTATATGGTCCTCATGTGCACCTTGTCATAGAACAATATATGATTTCACCTCCCAAAATAGTGTCACTGGGGTGTACATTGTACCACAGTTTTATGGCATTTATGACCAGCAATGCACTACATTGATGATTGTGTACTAGAAATTGCACATCAATGGAGTATCACATATGCGTACATGTTACAACTCATTTGTAGTGGTAGTGACACATTTACCAGTCAGCTATACTGTAGTTTCAACTGCTAAAATGGCAGATGCCTGACATCGTATATTGGACTTTTAAGTTGACTGCGTGGTAAGTGGTTTCATCCACAGCGGTCCCACTCATAGGCTATCGTTGTTGACTGTGATGGTCACGACCCAATGGATGTGTCCATCTACGGTGATGACCGCGTACGTGGCATACATGTATGCCGTGGTTTGAAAAATAACTCACTTGCCTCCTGACGTTGCTGCCATCAACACCTCTATCACTTTAGCTGCTGTGTGCCGCCTCTAGGAACAATCATGCCAGGCCAAGCATATGAAAGGGGTCCCCTGCCTTCTCTCCAGAGGAGCTGGAGAAACTTGTTGATGAGATCCACCCCCTCATAGTCATCGCTGTGCCTCACCAGAGGAACAGGTAACTAACTCACATACATATTTGAGTTTGATCAACAGCATCCTTTCCTTTCCCACAGCCTACAATGTGCCTCTGAGTTCCAGATATTTATTTGGATGACTGTAATTATATTTTGTGGTCCCGGACATAGGATGTAAAAGTCCTGGATCGTGGAGCCCAGTACTTTATCAATTTAAAATACCCATTATTTTGTGTGATGTGTGATAAGCCCTAGATCCACCTTCTGTTGCAGTCACATGTCTATGCAAGTAAACGTTTCAGGGTAACAATCAAATATATGATGATCAAACTGTTAACAATAAGCAATGTAGACGTATTCAGTAGGATACTTTTAAAAGTAAGGTTACTTCTGACGAAATTCAAAAAATTGAGGCTGGATATCAATAAGAGGTATTCAGTATTGCAATTTCCCAACTGGTGTATATAAAGGAGGCGTGTGTGTTTACACGTCCTAATCGGTGATCGAAATGTGAAAAGACACAGAGTATCGTGTCAGGCATCTCAATCTGTGGTCAGCCTCAATTTATTGAATTTCATCAGAAGTAACCTTACTTTTAAAAGTATCCTACTGAATACTTCAACATCGCTTATTTTTAACAGTTTGAGGATCATAGATTCAGCCCTGAGTAAGTCAATTACATTATCATCTCATAAGACGAAACACGTGTTGGTTGTTGTTTGTTGAGCACGACCTAATGTGAAAACTTGTTTAAGAATAAACCAGAAATGGATTTAAAATACTGAGTCTACTGACTACATGATGTACTGTGAAGCCACCAACTGAAAGAGGACTTCACTTTATCCTAACACGGATTCTAGAGTATATACTATTTGACGAGTGCCCTGGCCCCTCTTTGTATTTTGGTTTGTTTTTCCTTGAAAAACGCTGGAGGAGTTGGGAGGACCCTCCTGCCGGGAGCACCGTGTATACTAATATATGATTGTAAAATAAGTTTGGTGATTATCTGTGAGTGCCCATCCCTATAATCCTTTCCCTCCTTCCTTTGTCTTCATGATAACCTTCAGAAGGACACAACGGTGTGTTGTGTTTCAAAGTGGCTCACATCACAGTACATGTTTTTTTTTTTTTTTTCCTCATCTCACCAACCCGTGCCAATAGCGAGAGGATCCTTGTTTGCTACAGGTATCCAGCCCCTTAGTATCAACGGGCCATTCCACCTGACGCACTTTTCTTTGGATCTCCTTGTCTCCTTGGCAAGTCGTTCCCTCCTTTGCCCAAGATCCCGTTTAGAGGGGGGTCAGGTATAATCATTGGACCTCTTTAACCACTTAAATAATATTTTACCATTCATTTTCCCATCCCACCCACAAAACATCTCTTTTACTGATCGGCCCGGCTCTATCCAGTTTATACAATCTATCTATTGAGTTCTGCCACTCCTGTACTGTAGGAGGTTGTGGACATATCCATTTATAACAAATTTGTCGCCGAGCAATAAGCATCAAGAGAAACAATAAACGTTGCTGAGATTGGTCTCTCATCTCATAAACACCAAATATCACTAAAGCAAGATTCAATATTATTTCTTCCCCAAATATCCTATTTAAGACACTCTGCACATCTATCCAATATTTAACTAGTCCTGGGCAGTCCCAAAACATGTGCAAATCGTCCACCTCAATGCCTTCACATCGTGGGCATTTCCTCTGGGTTCCACTTATCCGAGATAGTCTCGCTGGAGTCCAATACACTCTGTGCAATGTAAACAAATGATTCTTCCTCATTGCCGCAGTTTTCACCGTATTCCAGAGAATAGAACATGATTTTTGCCACGTCACAATTATGTCTATATTTGGGAACACCTCTCCCCATTTCTGGCATGGGAGAGGAGGGTCCTCCTCCACTGCCTCCATCAATGCTTTGTACCAAACCGCCATTTCCTTCGGTATAAATCTTTGAGATAGTTTCTCCTCCCAGCTGGATCTACCGATTTCTCCTTCTTGTAAGGATTTAATCCAACTGACCAACTGGTAGTATTTAAATTTAGAGATGTCTCCTCCCACCCTCTCCAAAAATATGGCCCATGGTACCAAATCCACGCCCTCTATAATCTGTCCCCATTGTATTATCCCGCTAACTTTTAGTGGATTTGATAGTTTATCACACAGACATGCCGGAGTGCCTGGTGAATCCCATATTGGAGCTGAGCCGGAGTAATAAGCTATCCGCAGTAAATTGCGGATCTGTAGCCAAATTTTACATGCCTGCCGCAAAATCTTAAGTCTAACTTTTTTGAAGAATTTTGGGTGGCCAAATTTGTATAGAAAGAACTCCGCTCCTTCCCCCACATATGCAGTCAATGCTGCCCACATTGGAGTGTACTCTGATTTTTTATTTAAGAGAATTCTAATATTCTTAAATTGAAAAGCCAAATAGTACTTATAGAAATCAGGTGTTGCTAACTCCCCCGTTCCTTTCTCTTGCATAACTTTTTCCAAGAGATTCTTGTTCCCTTTTGTGCGCAAACAAACAAAGTCATATCTCCCTGTAGTTTTGTAAACCACTTGCTCTTAAATTCCAACGGGATAGTATTAAATAAAAAAGTGAATTTTGGCAAAATTATAATTTTCAAAATATTGGATCTACCTATTAAGGACAGCGGGAGAGCCGCCCATGATCTTAGGAGTTTCTTGGCCTCTAAATGTGTTTTCTCAAAGTTTATCCTTGCCAAGTCCCCCAGTTCTTTTGTAATCAGGACTCCTAAATACTTAATTTCCTGTTTAATTAACGGAGATTCATATGTCATATTCCAACACATAACCTCTGTTTTCTCAGCGTTGACTTTATATCCCGACATTCTGCCGAAACCTTCTATCGCCAATTTTATTGGAGGGAGTGACAAAGAGAGATCCCTGGTGTAGATCATAAGATCATGCGCATATAGTGCGACCTTCTTTTCCCAACTCCTACTACGAAAGGAGAGGATTTCCCCATTATTTCTAAGCAGTGTCGCAAGTGGCTCAATATATAGATTAAATAACAAAGGAGACAGAGGACAGCCCTGCCGCGTCCCTCTGAAAATAGCTACTTCTTGTGAAAGCACATCATTGATCAGAAATCTCGCTGTTGGTGACCTCTATAGTTCATTAACTGTTCTAATAAAGATAGTCCCTAGTCCAAACCTTTCCATAACCACCTGCAAAAATAGCCAGTTTACTTGATCAAACGCCTTGGCAGCATCAAATGTTATTATTGCAAGAGGGAGCTTCTCTGCCAAAGCCAGGTCCATTGCCGCCAATAAATCGTGCACTAACTCCTGTAGCTGTCTATCCTTAATAAACCCTTTCTGATCTGGGTGGACCAGTCCCGGTAGAACCTTCCCCAACCTTTTAGATAGCAGACTTGTATAAATTTTATAGTCAGAATTGAGTAATGAGATAGGTCGATAAGAAGAACACTGTGTTGGGTCCTTACGGGGCTTCAAGATCAGACAAATTACTGCTTCCCTCCAGGAGCTTGTGCTTGGCCCCCCTCTAAGAGCATATGATTAAATAATTTGAATAGGACCGGAATTAATTCTTCCCTCAGTGCCAAATATAACTCGTTCGGGAGATCATCTGGGCCCGAGGCTTTACTTCTCTTCAATCCCTTAAAGGTGTCCATTAATTCTGACCCAGTTACCTCTCCTTCTAAAATATGCAACGCTGAGCTCTCAAGGCGAGGCAAACTGACCATAGCCAAGAAATCTCTAACCTGCTCCTCAGAGTTCCGCAGCTCATCTGAATACAAATCTTGGAAGAAGGAAACAAAAGCAGCTTCTATTTCTGTACCTTCTACACCAATCTGACCAGTAGTGTTAGACCTAACTGACGCAATATGTTTCTTTGAATGGTCGGATTTTACCTTCCAAGCCAGTAACTTACTGCACCCTTCCCCGTACTCATAATGCGCGTACTGACTAGCTTCCCATTTCTTTCTTTCTCGAACTTCCAATAAATACTCTAGTTTCGAATGGGCTTCCTCATGCTGTCGTTCAAATGACCTTAGTAGATCCCCCTTCCCCGTTCCCTGTGCGGCTTGTATAGAGTCCTGCAGCATCGCTATACTGGTCTCGACACTATGTATTTTCTCTCTCTCCTCCCTGCGCTTAAATATGGCCAAATTGATAAGCCTCCCCCTTATATAGGCTTTATATGCATCCCAGACTATTTGCAAGCTAGCAGATCCCTGATTCACTTCAAAAAAGTCTATTGTGTCCTTTTTTAGTGTCTCAATAATCAGGTCATCCAGTAATAATAGACGACTTATTGTGCCTCGGAACCTAGGAACTTGCGCCGTGAAGGAAAGATACAGCTTAACAGCCGCATGGTCTGATAAATGTAGCGGGGCATGTGCTATTGAATCCACATTTCCCATCAAACTATTCTGTACTAAAAAAAAATCTATTCTGGATTTATGCCCATATTTCTTGTTGTGGAAGGTAAATCTAGGTCCTACACCCCCCTTAGCCTGCCACACATCAACCAGCCCCAGGTCAGTCATAGCCTGCTTAACCAGTAACCTACATCTAGGGGAATTAGCCGTTCCCCGGGGAGTGGACTTGTCTAAGGCCAAGTTCAGTAATATGTTAAAATCCCCACCTAATATGATCGGGTATTTGGTTTTCAGAAGGAGGTTATATAGTTCTATAAATGAAGTGGCATCATCTATATTGGGTTCATAATAACCTGCGATCGTGAGCCATACTCCAAAAAAACCAACCTCTGCCACCACCCATCTACCCTTTAAATCAACATGTACCTCGCCTCTACCTAATCCCTTCGCTATTCTTTCTTTAAAAAGAATAGCAATGCCCTTGACTGGGAATGACTGCTTAGTCACTATCCCCCTCGATATCCACCTTGTATTCTTGAACACATTTTCCCATTCATCTTGTGAAAGATGCGTCTCCTGTAATATAATCACATCCTCCTCCGTCTGTCTAAGAAATTCCAAGATCTTCCTTCTTCTACCCTTAACCCTAAGCCCGTTGATATTCCATGAGATTATTTTTAGTGATAAGCCCAACTGCTTACCCATCCTATTATATGAAAAAAAGATACCTGGATCCCCCCTTTCTTACCATGTAGAGAACCCATTTTGAGGACTTTTATTTTATTTTTAACCTTTTTTCCCCTTATGCTCCCACACCCAAACCCACCAAATCTCCAAACCCCTCCAAAACCCTCTATCCCCCTTATACCCCTAACTCCTCCACCCATGGGAACCCTCCCTACTTTTAATCGGACAGCCATTGCTTGTCCCTTTGAGCCCTCCACACACCGCACACCGGGAATTCTTCAGTCACGTCAATACCATTACATTATTGCGACAACTTTATCTGTTCTAAAAAGGCTTTAACCTCCTCAGGGTCTCTTATGTTGTGCGTTTTATTCTGCCACATGATCCGCAGGGCCGCCGGAAACCTTAACTGTACCGTTGCTCCCAAAGAGCGGAGTTCTTGCATTAATTTGCCCAGCTCCCACTGTCTATCCAAGGTCACTCTGGAGACATCTGATCGAATTCTAAAAGACCAATGATCCTTATTGAAATTTCCCACCTTCAGAGCCTCATTCAGAATTTTCTCTTTTATAGAGTAGGTGGCGAAGTTCACTAAAATTCTTCTAGGGGATTTCCTTCCTGGATTTTTTTTGAATGGATAACGATGTATTCTTTGGATATCATCCTCCAGTTTCAGATGCGCTAGGCCTGGCATTGCCTCTTTTATCAACGATATCAGATAACCCTTGAGGTCTGCTCCTTCCGCCCCCTCCGGTACTCCAAGAACTCTAATGTTGTTTCTTCTCATATTGTTTTCCAGAAACTCCAGTTTATCCTGCATGGCCCTCTCCCCCCGCTTAAGATACGCAATGTCTTGAGAGTTGGCTAGCACCTGATTTTTCTGCTGCTCCATAGCCTCTTCCACCATGCCAACCCGATCCGTTAGCTGATTGATCTTGGTCTCTAAAGTCACACACGCTTCTTGTATCTTAGCCTGATTATTTTCAGAGATCTCAAACCTCTCTCGAATCTCCTTCTTGAGGGAGAGCAAGAGCTCGTATACTCCCCCATTCCTAGGCTCCAGTAGGGCTAAAGCGTTAAGCTCCGGAAAATCTTCTTTGCCCCTTAAAGAGCTGCCCCCTACTGCAGTTAACTGAATCATCTGCGCCTCCCACTGCTGCGGGGAGCCCTGCTCTAATACGACTGGACCCTCTGGCCAAGTGCGATTCCATAGATGCCGGAGAAGTCTCACTTATTTCCTCCATGCCTGACTGGAAGTATTTAGTTATTGACCCTGGGGTATCCCTTTTTCCTCCTGGACCCCCTTTCGTATTAATCTCCTCCTCGCCCCGACCCTCCTTTACTCTGAATTGTCCTCTCCTTTTTGTCGAACATATGTTGTCAGTAGTTGTATTGCACTCCGATCCTCGAGATCCCGCTTTTCCTTTCCGTATTACTCCCGCCTTACCGATGCCCCCCTGGGGACCTTTTACAAAGTGCTTAACCGGTGACATCAATGCTGAAGTATTTTTCTCTCCCCCTTGGCTCTTTATTTCTGTAGGGTCTACTCCCAAGAGTGATCCTGGGCCTCGAAGACTGCACCTAGCAGTGTAACGTCTCCCCTGTCGCACACCCCTTATCGCCTCAATCCATACTCCTGAGGTTGAACAAAACCTCCTGCGCCTCTCTCCATATAAACTACTTTTTGCGCTGTTTCCTGCCGCATCCGCGGCCTGAGTTGAGGTGTGTGCCAGGTCTGATTATGGTGAGAAGTCCTCTCCCACTGTTATCTAGTAAACAGGGAAGGAGGCTAAGAGGGAGATGAAGAAAGAAAAATAAAATTTTCCAAAACTCTGCCTCCCTCTGCCTCCCTCCAGCCCCCAGCTCACCTTAAATCCTCCATTTAACCTTGGGGGGAGATACTCCCAGTCTATGACTCCTAAAAAGGAGTCTTACCTTCTGGGTATTTCAGTACTTCCAGTAATGGCCCTTCTGTCAAGCTCCGGTATTCTCAAGCCGGTTCAAGCCCCTCGAATAATCTCTCCAGAGATACCGAGGGGCTGGGCTCCTTAGAGGCACAAATCTCCGAGAGAGGAGGTAAATAAAGTCAAAATTTCGGCGTTCATTGGTAACTCTCCTCTGCTCAACGAAAACGCCGACTCTGGCGCTGCCGCGCGCATCCAGCGGCTCTCTCCTCCTCCTCGCGCTGCGTCGCGTTGCCTTGGTAACCCCCGGTGCGGTGTGGAGGACTCGCGGCTCAGCTTCCTAGCTGGCCGCCATGTTCCCATCACAGTATATGTTGGTTGGCCCTGGGCTACATGATGAAAGTGGGCTTGGTTGGTCAGTGTAGGTCATGACCAGGGTTGTAGAGAGTCAGCAGATGACTACAAACGTTTGTATTTATGTCCCTGTACTTATCAGCATGTGCAATTCCCACATGTAGACCCAAATTTAAGAAGGACCAAGCGCCAACTAGCGCCACATTAGTGCCACTTTTTTATGCTAATGTGGCAATATTCTGCCTCTTGCACAAGTGACAAACATACAGGGCAGATAGTTTGTTAGTTCTGGAGAGATCTTTACATGTGAATCACTAGCTTTCTTACATTGAACCAATCAGACCAAACATATCTGTAAGAGTGTCACATATGGTAAAAAGTGTGTCCTGTGATACCAGTACATACCACACAAAGTCAATCAGATGTATGCATTAGATTCCATTATATAGCCCACAAGTCCACACATACAAAGACAGGAAGCTCTCACTGACACCCATAGCAGCCCTAACATTGTCACTCCAGTCTCTGAGTGTAGTTTGGACTATGGTAGTAGTGTGTATGGACTATATGCAACAAGTCAATGTGCCTGGATGTAATTGTGTCTGTACAGTCATGCACAAGTAGTTTAACCTTCAGAAGGTAACAACGGTGTGTTGTGTTTCATAGTGGCTCATATCACAGTACATGTTGGTTGGCCCTGGGCTACATGATGAAAGTGGGCTTGGTTAGGCAGTGTAGGTCATGACCAGGGTTGTGGAAAGTCAGCAAGTGACTACAAATGTTTGTATGTATGACCCTGTACTTATCAGCATGTGTAATCCCCACATGTAGGCCCAAATTTAAGAAGGGCCTAGCGCCAACTATTGCCAAATTAGTGCAATTTTTTAATGGTAATGTGGCGATAATGTGGCAAAAATGCTACGCCATTATTACAAAGTTGTGCAATGTAAGCATTGCACCACTTTATAAACCCTTGCGCCACATTATGCCTGCACCAGGCATAATGTATTCAAGGGGGGTGTTCCCCTGTTATGGGGCCCACAAAAATGGTGCAGTGGACTCTATGAGATTCCACTGCATCATATTTAACTGCATTTTCAACGCCTGTACAGAGCAGGTGTTAAAAGAAAGTACACAATTTTTTGTAATGGGCCTCTATGTACTTTGCAGGACTAGCACCAACAATGGTGGCGCTAATCCTGCAAAGTACAACAATAGCGTAAAAAATTATGACACTATAGTCCCTAACCTGCGCCATAGTGCGCCATATGTTCAATACGGCGCACACATGGTGACATTAGGGGGTGCAATGAGCCGCAAGAATAGTGGCGCATCATAACATGAAGCAGCACTTTAAAAAAAATTGGGCCATAGTGTGTTACCAAATCAGAAATTCTTGTGCTAGATGTCTACCAAAATGTGTGTTAACCAAACAGATATCCTAAATTCTTGAATTATGATGTTTTCATTCATCTATTGTATCCTTATGGGTCAATGCTTATCAGAAGGAAGCCATTTGCAGAGCCATCGCCCTGAAAGTGCAGACCCTGGGGGGCCTATCGCATAGGCGGTGTCCATGGTCGGAAGAGGTTGGAGGACCTGAGACACTGGGCCTGGAAGAGTGTGGAGGTCTAGCTGGGGCTGTCCTCCCAATGTGGATGTGGCACGCACTGAACCGTGACCCCACTAATGTCCTGCATACTGGCAGTGGCCTAGCTGCAGCTTGATGGGCATTTGATGGAATCACAACAGCTACAAGTGGGTGAGTCCTAGACAGATTCATACATGTTACATTGTCACCTTTATATGTTAGAAGAAGCCATCTTCCCCTGAATATTGGAGATGGGCCATTTGCAGCCCACACGAAGAGTTGATGTTTGTGTAGGTCTGGTAGTAGGTGTATGGTGATGTGCCTTGCCTATTGTTATATGTGTTGGCTAACATCACTGTTGCCAACATTATCGGTGCCTACATGTTGAAAAATGTACCTTTCACTTTAGTAGTATCATTTACACTGCTGTTTCCCACGTGATCAACCTGTCTTCATGGGATGACATCTGATTCCATCACATATGGGTGCATACAAGAATGAATTGGAAACTAGTTGTATGTGCAGGGTATACAGTTCATGTGTTGTCACAGGCAGGAGTGTGTGAACATTGGTTGGTGGGTCACACATACCCTAATCCATTACTCAATGTAATTTGTCATGTCCAATTGCTGAAGCAAGGAAGGACATGAGATGTAGACCTCCAGAACTTATTCACAATGTGCATTTCCATTGATGTTGAATTATTGAGCTAAGTGATTTGCACATCATGTTTATTGGTGAAGGATCATTAACCGACGGTTGACATGCATCAGAACTAGTCACCCACTTGAGAGACTGTGGCCTTTTATTCCCTAGGACCGAGCACAGGGCATGATGCCCCCTCCAGAACCAGTGGGTAAGCCATCCACCTAACCCAGACTCCCCAGGATCAAGAGCACAGGGCACGATGCCCCCTCCAGGAGCAGTAGGAAAGTCACCCACTTGAGAGACTGTGGCCTTGCACTCCCCAGGACCAAGCACAGGGCACAATGCCCCCTCCAGAACCAGTGGGTAAGACACCCACCTAACCCAGACTCCCCAGGATCAAGAGCACATGACACAATGCGCCCTACAGTACCAGTGAATAAGACACTCACCTAACCCAGACTCCCCAGGATCAAGAGCACAGGGCACTATGCCCCCTCCAGAGAAAGTCACCCACTTGAGAGACTGTGGCCATGCACTCCCCAGGACCAAACACAGGGCATGTTGCCCCCCTCCAGAACCAGTGGTGTTGTTCTGTCTCCCAGCTGAGGTGCCCCCCATCCCCTGTCCCTTTCAGGTGCCTACCTATTTCCCAAATAATGCCCCTGCAGTGCTCTATCCTTGTTGATGCAGGTGCCATGTGTGGCCTTGGACTTTGGCCTTTGGCCATGTGGACTACGTACATTGTGGACTGGGCTGTGTCCCTTTTTGTGTACATATGTATATATCTATTATCTTACCTCACTTATTTATCTTGATGTGTTGCTCTCATTACATTCACTTTTTCAAAATCGTTTTGTCCTTGCATTATTCATCCGAGGTACGGGGTAAAAATGTTTTAGTAATGCAGCTGATTGTGTGTATGGTGTTGGGGGTGTGTGTATTGCGTGTGTGTGTCACTGTCGTTTTCCTCCCTCCCTTGTGTGCTGTACTCACTGTCGTCGTCTTCACCAGTGTTGGTGCTCGTTGTGGAGCAACACGTGGAAAATCATGGGGAAGACATGCAGCTCGGGCTCCATGGCAGCGTGGTTCTTCCCTATGTGTCCAGGGACCTGCCATGGAAAGGCTGGTGGAAAGTGGGGTTATAATCTGCCAGGTAGCGCTGAGTTCAGTGCTACCGTAGCTGGTTACAACTCCGGCTGTCATCTACCCTTCACGAACCACATTCCCGGTAGAGATGGCGGTCCCCTGGCAGGTCTGCCCACCAGGGTTGTAATGTGGTGGTCTGTTTTATATGACGAGAAATAAAGGATTTACTCATACCATAGTGCCACACACAATAGTGCCTCCTTTCGTTAATCAGAATCTCTTGTATCTCTGGATACAAATGTTAATTTTTTAATCGGCTTTTGCACGAGTAGTTGTAATGCAAAGCTAGCTACAGTGGTTGTCAAAATGTATCTCTGTAAATCACTTTCTCTCTTAGAATTTAAAGAGGAAGCCTATTGGTGCAGAAAACAGAGGGCCCCATTACAAGTTTGACTGTCTCAGGACCACCATGTTGGCGGTTGCGGTCATACCGCCAACAGGCTTGCAGAGTAGACCGCCAAAATATGACCATGGTATTCACAACAGAATACGGCCAAAGCACCACCGGTACTGCCAGTGCGGTGTGGCTGCCACAGAACACGGTTGCTACATGCAGGCCGGCGGAGACCATGTTTCTGCCAGACAGATTATGAGGTTGCAACACCAGCAAGGGTTCAACCACTGTTGCACCACCACAGAAACCCAGGCAGAAACCAACTGCAAAAAAGGAGACACTCATCTAAGGAATCCATACTCATCCGGAGCCGCCATGCAACCTGAACTAAATGTCTTCCCGCCTCTCCTGCTCGCCAAAAATCTCCAGAATCTGTGACGACGACAGCAACCGTAAATACACACTCTTACCTGTTACTGTTATAGACTGGCAATTTTTGTACACTTACACAGCAGACATTCGGGGAGGGGTGCGTGACAACACACACACACACGTAACTGCACACTCACAATCACTCTCACATACAGTCACACACACATTCACACGTACACAACAAACATGCCATGGCCACCAAACACACACACATATACACACATCACTAACACACACAGGCAGGCATCCAAATAGTGCACAGGCCCACACTCACACAGTACCATACACAAACACAACAAGTCACAAACACAACAGCACAATCTCCAATCACTTGGCAGGAACCCACAGGGGACACTACCCGGGGACATATACATCACAACATAACATCAACAGGCAAAAAATTACATACAAATACCCAATCACACGACTTACAGGTCGACTTACCAAGAACACAATATCTAACATTTCAAGCACATAACACGCACACAGTCAAAGCAGACAAAGCCATACAGCACATCAACAAACACATCTCGACACAAACAACACACAATACCAACACAACAAAACCTTCTGGACACACAAATGTTCATCACACAACAGATACCATACAACTCTAATTCAAAAGCACTGCATACAACATCACATACTGCCTAAACAACACACATAGCCCAAGCATAACCCCCACACACACATACAGACACACACACAACTAATGTCAGCCAGGAACAACTCCATTCTAGTGAAAAAAAAGCATGAGAAAGATATAAGCAGGAAACCAACTACATATGTTAGTGTAAGTTATTATTAATAGAAAAATGACCACAAAAATCAAAGGCCGTAGACCAGCCATTAATGGAAATAGTCTGTATGCACACAGTGCACAGATGTGTGCCCAAATGTGCGTCCTGACTGCCATGTATCTTCCACAGGTAGGGGCATCTATGGAGAAGGCAGGCACCTCAGGGGTTATCTGGTGGGGAGGTTGCGGGGGTGGGTTTAGGTCTTGGATGGGGGCCTTTGGATCTGGCTTGGGCAGGCGGGGTTTGGGCTTGGACTTAGGTTTAGGTGAGGGTTGGATTTTAGGTGGAGGGGTAGACTACTTTCTTGGCAGGGGAATGGGAATGGGAACATGCGGGTGGCAGGGGAGGTCTTGGAGGTGGAAGGGCTGGACTTGGGGAGGGACACAGCACATTGATGCCTATCATGGGTGGGAGAGGAGTAGGGAGAAGGGCAAACTCAGAAAGGAATGCATTCTTAGATACAAAGGGATCGTCATAACAAAAGGGTTTTAGTGTGGAGGGAGAGGGAGTGGTTGTAAGAGGTATTAGTGTGGATGTCTTGGATGCATGTTTGTGCGAGGTATGCTTGTGGGTGGTGGGTGTCTGTTGGGTGCGTGAATGAGGAGGTTTCTGTGTCTTGGGAAGAGAGGGGTAGAGATGTTGGGGTATGCCGTGGTGGGAGTTTGAGTGTCGGTTGGGGTGGTGACTGCAGGTATGGTGGATGTGCTGCATGTAGGAGTGTCAGTTTTTATGGTGTCTGAGGGTGTTATGACTGGGGTAGATGTCTGAGAGTGTTCTATGATGCTGTCTGTGGGTAGGACAGGTATAGTGTCTGGATCTGTGAATGTGGTGTGGTGAGTGCAGGTGTGTCAGGTGTGATGTCTGTGATTTTGAGGTGGTGAGGGTATCAGGGCAGGTTGTAACTATTGCTGTGTGTGCAGATGTATGTTGTTTGTGTGCATGCCGGTGGTGTGTCTTGTGGTGCTTGTGTTTGTAAAAGCTACCCTTGGATGTTAAGGTGGATGCTAGTCTGTCTGGGTGCTTTGGCTGAGTGGGGAAGAGGGGTTTGGGATTGGGAAAAGGAAAGTGGAGGGGGACGGTAGGCAAAGGGTGACAGCTGCCGTCAGTGTGGGCCAGAGCCTGAAAGGATCCCTGTAGGCCAGCTATTGCGCTGTGAATGCCGTCAAGGAACGCATTACTCTGTTGGATCTGAGTTGCCAGTCCCTGGAGGGCATTCATGATGGTCAACTGACCCACAGAGATCGAACTCAGGAAGTCAATAGCCTTCTCTCTGAGGGCAGCAGGGCTGTCAGGGGCAGGGGCAGAGGTGCCTGTGGCAAAGGAGGTGCCCACCCTCTTGGGTGAGTGTGCATGGCCAACAAGGTAGGGAGCTACAGGGAGGGTGGTGGTAATAAGAGGGGTTGTGGACAAAGATGGTGCTGTGGTGGTCCCAGATGTGTCTGGCACTGCCAGGAAGTGTCTACTGGAGGAGACTTCCAAAAATGAAGACATGGATCCTGTCACCCCAGTGGCACTCCCATCGCCCTCCGGGCCACTGTGTCCCACAGTGTTGTGGTATCAGCACTCCAGGTCACATGGCCAGCAGCTTCCCCACTCGGCTTTGCCTAATTTCCTCCATCTGCTGATGCTGATACAGAGAAACAGAAAGAGAGAGAGCGGGTCATCACATTCTTAACATACACATACATTACACAATACACAACATTAACAACACATCTGTTGCACCGGGGGCAGCTGCGGCGCCTCCCGGCAGAACCGCAGAGGAATCCGCGGCGTATCCCGGCCGGGCTGCAGGGGAAGTCGCGGCCCGTGTCAAAGGTTGCGGCGCCCGCAGCGGCCCTTTTCTCCGGCCCGCGCTGTTGTGGGGATGCGGCGAGGCTGGAGGCCCAGAATTGGGTCACGGTTCTCGCTGCGCACAGCGCGCGACGCGGACATGGTTGTGGGGTGTCTGGGCCCTTCCCCTCAGCATTACGTACCTGCCACACCCCTTCAGGGCCTTCCTCTTCCTCATGCATGGTTTTGAAGCATGTCTTCTCTTTCCCAGCATGCCGTGCACTTCCCTTCTTCCCTGCATGCATCTGTTCCTTTTGTACAAGAGTATATTTTCTATCTCTAGCTATAGCTCCTTCCCAAGCCAAGATGATGGTGTTACTTCTTCCTGTTTATCACTTCCTGTCTAGGGGTATATAAGGGGAATCATTTCTTCTTCTCATTGTGTTGCAACACTTCAGCAGTGGTGGTCACGCTCCGGCTGGTCTTCGTTTGGGACGCCAGTCGTTCTTGTTCTGTCTTCAGTCTTCCAGATTTCCAGGATTCTGAGTTCTAATCCTTGTGTCCTCCTTCTGTTTCAGGGAGTTCCTGTTGGAGGTTTTTTCCCCCTTGGGGTTTTTCCTCTGGGACTCCTTCTGGAGGGCACGAACTGTGGTGGCTTACTAGTGTCAACAGCACCGTGGCTACCGGAAGGGGTCGCCCCTACCTCGGTCAGAGCAGGACTTGCAGGAACCGGGGCCGCTCACCATCCCTCTCCAGTACCGACGGTAAGCCCAGGGTGAATCGTGACAGATTGCAACGCCCAAAACTTCAGTCGCTGACTGGAACCATGGAGAATCCTGTGATGAATACGGAACCAACAAGTCAAACCTTGCTCCTGACTATCCAACAACAGGCCCAAGAACTCCAACAGCTACGAACCGAAAATACGGCTTTCCGACAAGCCTTAGCCTTTAGAACCACGGATGTTCCTACTGTCTCTGCAACCACACCTCGCTTCTCTGGGGATCCTAACAAATTGCAAGAGTTCCTAGATGCCTTGACAGTCTATTTTGCATTCCGTCCTTCACAGTTCATGCAAGACAAGACTAAGGTTGGATATTTGATCAGCGCTCTATCTGGCCTAGCCTTGGCCTGGGCAACCCCTTTGGTGACAGGAAATGATCCCAGCCTGTCTAATTATTCAAACTTTGTCACTGCCTTTAAACAAATGTTTGAACGTCCTGGACTTCAGTCTTCAGCAGAAGAAGCTCTATGTGATATTCAGCAAGGAAGTCAGGACGTTCTATAATACATCACACGATTCAGACAGTTGGCAGCTGAAACTTCTTGGGTGGAGCGTACTTTGGTGACTCTGTTTCACAGGGGTCTTAGGGTTGACATCAAAGATGAACTAGTGCACTCCGCCAGAGTGGAGAACCTCAAGGGTTTAATGGATCTGACCCTTGCGATAGAATATTGTCTACATGAGCGAAGGGTGGAGAAGAAAAAGAGTCATATACCATCACACTCAATGACGTCCCGCGCCCTCCTCATCGCTCCGAGGAGACTCGTTCTGAACCTAAAGGTACTACTGATGAAGAGCCTATGCAAATTGACATGGCACGAGGGCCATTATCAACTAGTGAGCAGGAAAACAGGCGAAGAAAAGGACTTAGCCTTTACTGTGGTGCTGCTGGTCATCTACTTCGTACCTGTCCCGTCCGTCCAGCCAAGCCCTTGGGAAACGCCAGCTCCCGTCCTCTGTGAGAAGGGTAAGGACTGGGTATTCCGAGATACCTTCCATCTGTTCCTCAAGGACAGAAATAACTGCGCTTTTCCTCTTACCCGTCACATTACACTTAACAGATCGCCGTGAAGAAAGAGCACTGGCCTTGCTGGATTGTGGAGCCAGTGGTATCTATCTAGACCAAACCTGGGCCATGGAAAGACAGATTCTGTAAATACCCAAGGAAGTACCAGAGCAAGTCCACACGGTGGATGGTTCACTCCTAGCCTCGGGACCTGTCCGGCATACCACTCCTACCTTATGTCTGCAGTTCGGGAAACATCAAGAAAATATTTCCTTCGACTTAATATCCTCACCGCATCACGTAATGATTCTGGGGATTCCATGGCTAACTCGGCATAATCCCTACATTAATTGGGAAACCAGAACCATTTCTCTTTCCTCCCACTTTTGCCAACACCATTGTTATTTAGCAGGAACCTATTGGTCCCCGAAGAGTCTCTTACTAACACCACCTAAGGTGGGATGTTCCATCAACGTCCTACAAGGAGTACCCAGACATTATCTAGAATATGCCGATGTATTCCAGAAACCAGAAAGGCCAGAACTACTACCCCATAGAGAATACGATTGCGCCATTCCCTTGGAATCAGATGCCGTGGTTCCTTTCGAGCGAATGTATTCTCTGACCGAGCCTGAGAAAAAGATCCTCAAAGAATATCTAGAGGCAAATGTACAAAGTGGTTTGATTGCCCCTTCCTCTTCACCTGCAGGGGCTCCTCTCTTTTTCATACCAAAGAAGACGAAAGACTTACGTCCTTGCATAGACTTTCGAGGATTAAATAAGATTACTACTAATGATCGCTACCCTCTGCCTCTTATTAAGGACATCTTAGAAGCTGTCAGAGGAGCTAAGAAATTCACCAAGTTAGATCTTAGAGGAGCATACCATCTTTTAAGGATAAAGGAAGGTGATGAATGGAAGACCGCCTTCAGAACACCTTTTGGCCATTATGAATATCGGGTGATGCCTTTTGGACTAACCAATGCTCCCTCCATCTTTCAAAGATTCATGGACGCTATTTTTTCTGATCTTCTACACCAGACAGTAGTCGTCTATCTGGATGACATTCTAATATTCTCTGTTCACCCAGAATAACACACTAAACATGTACTCCAAGTATTGGAAAGGCTTAGACAACATCATCTATTCTGCAAGCCAGAAAAATGCGAATTTGACCAAACTGAGGTAAAATACTTGGGGTATTGCATTAACCAAGTAGGTGTTGCCATGGATTCAGACAAGATTCAAGCCATTCTGGATTGGCCATCCCCCTCTTCCATCAAGGAAACTCAGGGGCATATTTATACTCTGTTTGCACCGAATTAGTGTCATTTTTTTTTACTCTAATTCGGTGCAAAACTAACTCCATATTTATACTTTGGTGCTAGACCCCTCTAGCACCAAATTTATGGAGTTAAAGTCATTTTTTGAAAGTGGAGACCTACTTTGCCTTAATGAGATGCAAGGTAGGCGTTCCCGTGCAAAAAATGACTCTATTGCCTTAACACCATATTTAGGGGCATATTTATACTCTGCGGCATATTTATACTCTGTTTGCACCGAATTAGTGCCATTTCTTTTTACTCTAATTCGGTGCAAAACTAACTCCATATTTATACTTTGGTGCTAGACCCATCTAGCACCAAGGCCCTGATTTAAACTTTTTTTGCACCGCATTAACATCATTTTATGACGCAAAAGTGGCGCAAACTTACAAAATATTGCCCCTTATTTATACTTTTTGCTGCAAAACTACACTAACTCAGTTTTGCACCAAAAAGTTTAGCACCGGCTTGCACCATTTCTGTGCACCAGCCGGGCACCATATTTATGGAATGGTGCAAGCCGGTGCAAAGGGTAGGCTAGAGTTTAAAAAAATGACTTTAGTCGGGTGGGGCTGGCAGTATAGAAGAAGAGGGTTTAGCACCAAAAAATGGCTTTAGGCAGGTTAGAGTAAAAAAAATTACTCTAACCAGATTAGCGTCATTTTACTGTGCTAAACCTACCATGCCACATGACTCCTGCCTTAGAAAAGGCAGGAGTCATGCCCACCACCCCAGTGGCCAGCACAGAGGACAGGGGTCCCCTGGGCATGGCCATTGCACCCTGTGCCATGTATGGGGGCCCATTTCAGGGCCCCCTATGGCACTTTCAAAAATAAAATGCACTTACCTGTACTTACCTGGGATGGGGTCCCCCATCCTTGCAGTCCCTCTAGTGTGGGTGGGGGTGCCCCTAGGGCCTAGGGAGGGCACCTCTGGGCTTATTCCATGGTGTTCCACCATGGAAATAGGGCCACAGTTCCCCTAACGCCTGCCCTGACCCTGGTCTTAAAAAATGGGGCAAAGCAAGCTTTGCCCCATTTTTTGACCCCTCCTCCCTCCCTTGCACCATTTTTACATGGGAGTATAAATATGGTGTTAAGGCCATAGAGTCATTTTTTTGCACGGGAACGCCTACCTTGCATCTCATTAAGGCAAGGGAGGTTTCCACTTCCAAAAAATGACTTTAACTCCATAAATTTGGTGCTAGACCCGTCTAGCACCAAAGTATAAATATAGAGTTAGTTTTGCACTGAATTAGAGTAAAAAACAATTACGCTATTTCAGTGCAGAGTATAAATATGCCCCTTAGCGTCAAAAAATGATGCTAATCTGGTCAGAATCATTTATTTTGACTCAAAACTGCCTAACGTCATTTTTTTTAAGCTAGCCTACCCTTTGCACCGGCTTGCACCATTCCATAAATATGGTGCCCAGCTGGTGCTAAAAAATAGTGCAAGCCGGTGCAAAACTTTTTGGGGCAAAACTGCCTTAGTGCAGTTTTGCACCAAAAAGTATAAATAAGGCCCTCAGTGTTTTTTGGGATTGGCCAATTTTTATCAACAGTTTATAGCTGACTTTGCCCAGAGAACCAGTTATATTACACAAACCCTTAATAAAGACAATCTAAGGAAGGGTTTTTGTTGGACCAAAGACGCCGAATTTGCCTTTCAAGAGTTAAAGAAGGCCTTCATTCAAGCTCCCATTCTACGGCATCCAGACACCACCAAACAGTTCATCATCGTCACGGACGCCTCAGAAAGAGCAATCGGGGCTGCCTTGCTACAAAAACAAGATGATGATGGGCTAGAGCACCCTGTATTCTATCTCTCAGAAATATTATCCGACTCCGAACGTAACTATTCGGTGTTAGAACGAGAACTACTCGCCTTGAAGACAGCTTGCACGGAATGGAGACATTTTCTTATGGGATCAAAAGAACCTTTTGAGGCATGGACAGATCACCAGAATTTACAGTGTTTGAGAAACTTTCAGTGCCAAAATAGTCGGCAGGCTCGATGGGCTTTTTTTTTTTGTCAATATGTTTTTTACATCACGTATATCCCTGGTTCTCAGAATATTTTGGCGGATGCCCTATCCCGTCGCTACCCTGAGTGTAGTGATTCTCCTGTACAAAACCTATTTGAAAATGATAAAATCATTGGCCTAGTGCAGACATTCCTAGACAAGGTTAAGACTGAATATTCCAACCTTGAAATAACCGAAATGAACAATTTACGACCGCAGCGTCATAAAGACCAGGAATACTATTATTACAAAAAAGCCTTGTTTCTACCTACTAAGATAGTCCACACAGAAGCCCTACGTATGTGCCACGACTCTCCCATCGCTGGTCAGCGCGGAATGAAGGCTACCCAAGAGCTCCTGCTTCGCTCTTTTTGGTGGCCCACAATCAAAGCAGATGCTGAGGACTATGGCGGTCATTCTGACCGCGGCGGTCGGCGGTCGCCGCCCGCCAAGCGGTTCCCGCCGAAAGACTGCTCCGCGGTCAAAAGACTGCGGCGGCCATTCCGGCTTTCCCGCTGGGCCGGCGGGCGACCGCCAGAAGACCGCCGGCCGGCCCAGCGGGAAAGCCCCTTCAACAATGAAGCCGGCTCGGAATGGAGCCGGCGGAGTTGCAGGGGTGCGACGGGTGCAGACAGTGAAAATCTTTGTGGGGCCCTGTTAGGGGGCCCCTGCACTGCCCATGCCAGTGGCATGGGCAATGCAGGGGACCCCAGGGGCCCCACGGCACCCGTTCCCGCCATCCTGGTGCCAGAAACAGGCTGGCGGGAAGGCGGTCGGAATCCCCATGGCGGTGCTGCAAGCAGCGCCGCCATGGCGGATTCCCTGGGCCAGCGGGAAACCGCCGGCTCCCCTTTTCTGACCGTGGCTTTACCTCCGCGGTCAGAATAGCCCAGGAAGCACCGCCAGCCTGTTGGCGGTGCTTCCGCCGCCCTCCTCCATGGCGGTCATGGACCGCCAGGGTCAGAATGACCCCCTATGTGACTTCTTGTCCCATCTGCGCACAAGCCAAGACACCTCTCAATAAACCAGTAGGATTACTCCGTCCGTTACCTGTTCCACCTGGTCCGTGGCACACTATATCCACTGATTTTATGTGCTCTTTGCCTCCTTCGGTTGGAAATCGGGTAATAATGGTAACGATTGATTCCTTCACAAAAATGGCACATTTCACAGCATTAAGGAAACTACCTACGGCTAAGGAACTAAGGGGGTCATTACAACATTGGCGGTAAAAGCCGCTTACCGCCGTGCAGAAGACCGCCAATACACCGCCGCGGAAATCCGCCACAGCTACTATGACACACATCTCGGAATCCGCAGAAATTCAGACACCCACACAAGTCCGCCACCAAAGGTCAGTGATAAACTGGCGAAAACAACACCCACACCGTCACACCAACAGAAACACGCCCATGCTATCATGACACATGAATCCAAGCGGCGGTCTTTCAACCGCGGTATTCCATTGGCGGTACACACCGCCGCGCTCAAAATACACACACTTCTACAAAACACCGGCACATTGGACAATTCCAAATACACACACCTGAGACACATACACACACCACTCCCACACAATCAATACTATATAAAACACACACCCACATCACCCACAAACCCCTACGACCAAAAATTTAGACTAAGGCCAGAGAAACAGCACAGCATAGACAACCCCACCACACAGAGGCACACAACACCATCACCCACACAACATCCACGCACAAAACACCACACACCACTACACATCACCACACTCATCACCACATACACCACCCCACACATCACCTACACCACCCCATGGCACGGCAAAGACACCCCACGTTCTCCGAGGAGGAGCTCAGGGTCATGGTGGAGGAAATCGTACGGGTAGAGCCACAGCTATTTGGAGCACAGGTGCAGCACACCTCCATAGCTAGGAAGATGGAGCTATGGCGAAGAATAGTCGACGGGGTCAACGCAGTGGGACAGCACCCAAGAAATTGGGAGGACATCAGGAAGAGGTGGAACGACCTACGGGGGAAGGTACGTTCCGTGGTCTCCAGGCACAACATCGCGGTACAGCGGACTGGCGGCGGACCCCCACCTCCTCCCCCACAACTAACAACATGGGAGGAGCAGGTCTTGACCATTATGCATCCTGAGGGCCTCGGAGGAGTCAGTGGAGGAATGGACTCTGGTAAGTCAAATCTTAACTATCATATCCCCCACCCTACCTGCATGCTATCACAGACCCCCACCCTCACCCCCTCCCCTATCACTCCAACTCCTCACTAATGTACTAATAACACAAACCACCCATCCCAACACCAAGCCCTGCATGACACAACAAAGCATGGACACCCCTCACTAAAGCATGCCCACTGCACATACCCATAACACCCCCCCAACCATCATCACACAAGCCCCCACACAGGAATGCTAGCACTGGGCTACACGCTCACCCACCCATTGCACACCATGACACACACACATGCAATAATCATGCTTTTACACCCCTGCAGGACCACTACCCAACGTCACCAGACAGGAGGGTCCAGACATCTCTATCCCACCCACAGAAGAGGCCCACAGTGATGACAGCAGCTCTGGGCAACTGGATCCAGATGACCAGCCCGGACCATCGTGGGCCTCGGGACAGTCGGTTCCCTCGCACAGGCACAGCCCAACACAGACCTTCCACCCTCTGGAAACACCAGCACAGCACCCACCCAGCGGGCCCATACCTCCGTACCCAGGACACGTCAATCAGCTGTGTGTCCACCACTAGAGGGAACCCAGGATAACCCACCACCCCAACAACAACAGGGACCTCGGGCAGTGGTAGTGGGCACACGGTCCAGGGGACGGCGGCACAGGAACACAGGGGAACTGGTAGGGCTGCTGTGCGACGGGGGTGGACAGGCCAAGGGAACCCACTCTCCACGAGGCCCTCTCCTCCATCATGGGAGCATACCACCACTCCCAGGAGACGATGGCTACGGTCCTGGACAAGTTTCAGGAGACCCAGCGCCTGCAGGAGGAACAGTATTTGGGGTTCAGGGAGGAACTCAGAACCATCAGCTCCGCCCTGGGCACCATCGTAGGGGTGCTGAAGGACATACAGAACACCATGAGGGACACAGTGGCACTCCAAGTGGCCCCTGACACTAGCATGGACGATGAACTGCCCACCACCTCCGCCGGCGCTAGTGGACAGGACGCCCCGCAACAGGACCACCACACCAGCACCCCACCCCCTGCAGACGGAGAACCACCCAGCAAGCGGTCCCTGAGATCCAGGAACAGGACAGAGCACGATGCCAAGACCCCCGCCAAGAAATGAGACCACCCTGACTGTCATCCCACTGTCCCACTTTGTAACCCTGTCCATATTGGAACTGCCCCAGCTCCACTTCCTATGCCCGTATGGGCAGTGCACCTGTGAGACTAATAGACTGGACTCTGCCATGGACATTCCTCCATCATCACCCCTCACCGTTTTACCACCCCTCCAATAATTAGCACTGAAATAAACACTCTTGAACCACAAAACAATCTGGAGTCAGTCTGTGATTTAGAAAATGTGTATTAGCTATGACAGTGACAAAATCCGTACTCAAATGTAATGTCAACATACCTATGTCACACATCACATGTCCATGAAGAATGCAAGCAGATGACACACGTTGGTAACCACACCTGCGAAACCGTAATGGAAATGTACAACTCAGTTACCAAATACTGCTTGAAATTGACAGACAAGATAGAGGTAGAAGTGTGAAAGTACTTGTAGTAGGCAAGAAAGTGTTCTCACCTGTGTGTCACTGGAAATATTGCTGGATGACTGAGTCCCTGTTGTCAATGTCTTCTTCCTCTGCTTCCTCCTCATCACTGTCCACAGGCACCACAGCTGCCACAACACCGTCATCTGGACCATCCTCCTGCAGAAAAGGCACCTGGCGTCGCAAAGCAAGATTGTGAAGCATTGTGAAGCATACAGCAGGCGATGATGATCTGGCACACCTTCCTTGGTGAGTAGAATAGGGAACCACCTGTCATATGGAGGCACCTGAACCTGGCCTTCAGGATGCCGAAGGTGCGTTCGATCACCCTCCTAGTCCTCCCATGGGCCTCATTGTAGCGTTACTCTGTCCTGGTCCTGGGATTCCTCACTGGGGTCAGTAGCCATGACAGGTTGGGGTAACCAGAGTCACCTAATAGCCACACACGGTGCCTCTGGAGTTGACCCATCACATAAGGGATGCTGCTATTCCACAGGATGTAGGCTTAATGCACTGAGCCAGGGAACATAGCATTTACCTGGGAGATGTACTGGTCTGCCAAACATACCATCTGTACATTCATGGAATGATAACTCTTCCGGTTCCTGTACACCTGTTCACTCCTGTGGGGGGGGGCAAAGCCACATGGGTCCCATCAATGGCACCTATGATGTTAGGGATATGTCCAAGGGCATAGAAGTCACCTTTAACAGTAGCCAAATCCTCCACCTGAGGGAAAACGATGTAGCTCCTCATGTGTTTCAGCAGGGCAGACAACACTCTGGACAACATGTTGGAAAACATAGGCTGGGACATCCCTGATGCCATGGCCACTGTTGTTTGAAATGACCCACTTGCAAGGAAATGGAGCACTGATAGCACCTGCACTTGAGGGCAGATTGCTGACATGAGGTCAGGCTCCAACTGGGTACACAGTTCCAGGATTGTGGCACGGTCAAACCTGTAGGTGATGATTAAATGTCGCTCCTCCATTGTCAACAGGTCCACCAGCGGTCGGTACACCAGAGGATTCCACAATCTCCTCACATGTCCCAGCTGACGGTGCCTAGGAAGGACAACAGCGACCACAGATTCAAACAACTCAGAGGTATGTACCCACAGCTACACAGAACACGAAACATAATCCAAAAAGTTGTCTGTATGTGTGTTGAGTCCAGGCCTAGGTATGTGTGACACAGTTGAAAATAAAGCCATGTGGGCCCCTGAAATGGTGGCTGCCTGACCTCTAAACTTGGACAATGGGATGTGAGGTAACTGCGCTGGCGTTGAACACCATCGCGGTAGGTGGTCGAAGACCGCTGCGCAATGCTGCATTGGTTAACATTGGACCCTATGGGTCCCAGGAGCCAATGACGAAGTGCGCCGGCGGTGATGATACGCACTGCCGTGGACGTCACCGCCGCGGACGTCACCGCCATTTTCTATCTGTTGAATCACTCGATACCTGATCTTCGACAGGAGAGGACCTATACTGCAAGTGCTGCTGTGACCTCGGTCTGGAAGAGACAATGGCTCGTGCATCTGGGGAAAGGGCCCCTGCCTTCACTGCACAGGAGTTGGAGAAGCTCATGGACGGGGTCCTCCCCCAGTACACGCTACTCTACGGTCCTCCAGACCAACAGGTGAGTACACAGGGAGCAAGTTGTATTGGCTATGCCTGGGTGGAGAGGGCTGGTTGTAAGAAGGAAGGGGGCAGAGTTCTGCGAGCATGAAGGACTGTGAATGCATGTGCCACATGGCAAGGGTAGGGATGTGGGCCACTCACTTCGACGGTGGAGTTGGTAATGACTTCTCTTCTTCCCCTGTACATTTCATGTAGGTCAGCGCCCACCAGAAGAAGGATATTTGGTGTGCCATCGCCAAGCAAGTCCGGACCCTGGGGGTCCACCAGAGACGGAGCACCCACTGCCATAAAAGATGGGAGGACATTCGCCGCTGGAGCAAGAAGATGGCGGAGGCTCAGCTGAGGATGGCCTCCCAATGTGGGAGGGGTGCCCGTCGCACCATGACCCCCCTGATGTTCCGGATCCTGGCGGTGGCCTACCCTGAGTTGGATGGGCACTTGAGGGCATCACATGAGACACAAGGGGGTGAGTACACTCTCATGCAGTGGACTTTGCATGTAGTGAAGGTGTCTGGGTGGGGGAGGAGGGCTGTGGGTTTCCCTAGGCCAGGGCGAGTTCCGTAGGCTATGCCCCTCTGTAATGTAGGCCATGTGGCACTCCACCCCACCTCTGTAGAGTGCCAAGTACAGGTATACATGCCCCTGTGTCATCTATGTGTGCTGATGTCCACCATAGCCATGTAGGCCATATCCCAGGAACTGCATCAGTAGAGCCCAACAGCGCGGCGTAGTGCAGGGGGCTGCTGTGTCTGTATTGTCCGCCAACTCTAGCGGTAAGCCATGCACTCAACCTGTCTTTCTTCTGTCGTCCCCCCCCCCCTTTTTGTGCTCTCCCTGTTCTTTTGTGCATCAGCATCATCAGGCGGAGGTACAGTGGCACCAGAGCACTAGGGAGCTGCATCCCACATGGCCATGGAGGGCCACACCACGGACTCTGAATACACCAGTGGGATGGAGGGCGAGGGGAGCTTCACGGCGGTCACAGGATCAGCAACCAGCGTCACGGACTCATCCTCCGATGGGAGCTCCCTTGTGGCGGTGGCAAAATCTGTGCCCCCCACTTCTACAGGTACAGCCGCCACCCCCCTACCAGCACCGCCCACCCAGCAGCCCCTCAGGCTTCGCCCCGTGCCCGCTCACCCAGGAGGGTGGGCATCACCTTCGCCCCAGGCACCTCAGCCCCTGCCCCTGCCCCTGTCACCTCTGCTGCCCTCAGTGAGGAGGCCATTGACCTCCTCAGGTCACTCACTGTTGGGCAGTCTACCATTGTGAATGCCATCCAGGGTGTAGAAAGGGAGTTGCAACACACTAATACATTCCTGGAGGGCATTCATTCTGGTCAGGCTGCCCATCATCGAACCCTGCAATCTTTGACCTCAGCACTGATGGCAGTCATTGTCCCTGTGTCTAGCCTCCCCCCTCCAACTTCCTCCACCCAGACCCAATCCCCTGTACCCCAGCCTATCCCAAGCACACCATCAGACCAGCCTGCACACACCTCAACACACAAGGGAAGCTCAGGCAAACATAAGCACCACACATCCCACTGGCACTCACGCAAGCATCACCCACATATAGACACAGCAACATCCACTGCCTCCACTGTGTCCCCCTCCTCGTCGTCTCCCTCCTCCCTCCCAGTATCGTCTACACTCTCACCTGCATGCACTACCACTACAGCCACTACGTCCCGCACCAGCACACCCACCACACCTCGCTCACCTGCACTCACCACCCCCACTACCATTTACACGTCCCCTGTGTCCTCTCCCAGTGTGTCTGTGACGCCCCCTCCCAAAGTACACAAACGCAGGCACACAGCCACCCAACAGCCATCCACCTCACGACAGCCTCCAGTGCATGCACCTGCACCCAAATCAACAAAAGTTACACCTCCTACAACCACCTCCTCTTCCTCCACTCCCAGACCCCTTTCAGCTACCCGTCCCAGTGTTCGTCAGAAACTTTTCCTGAGCAACCTTGACCTCTTTCCCACCACCCCCCCCCTCCAATTCATAGGTCCCGTACTAGCACCTCAGCCAAAAAATCTCTGGTACCAGTGGTGCCTGTTAGAGGTATGTGGAGTGCACCGTGCACCAGGGCAGCCAGTGTGACACGGAGCCACAGCACAGCCAGTCCCCTCCCTGTGAAGCACCAGAAGTTGGACAGTGCCCGATGGGATAGGGGGAAGACTCCAGCCGGCAAAGCCGCTCACAAGGGTCCCGGGGGGATTGTCCACTCAGCTGTGACTCCTCCCAAGGTGGGGAAGGGGCAGAAGTCAGTGCCAAAGTCTGGGAAGAGCAGCACGGCGGAGAAGCCCGCCATCATCCCCGCTGCCCAGGAGGCCACCGCCAGCCCCATCGTCACTGGCCAGGAGGCCACCGCCAGAGTCAGTGCCCAGGAAGGCAGTCCCATCATCACTGGCCAGGAGGCCACCGCCAGAGTCAGTGCCCAGGAGGGCCCCATCAGCCATAGCCCCGCTGGGCAATGAGGGACCGCCATGGCAAACACTGCTGCACAGGTCAGAGACAGAAAAGCCAAGCACCGCTGAACAGGGCAAGCACCGCTGAACAGGGCAAAGACCGCCATGGCAAGCACCGCTGAACAGGTCAGAGACAGCAAAGTCAAGCACCGCTGAACAGGGCAAGCACCACTGAACAGGGCAAAGACCGCCATGGCTTGCACCGCTGAACAGGTCAGAGACAGCAAAGTCAAGCACCGCTGAACAGGGCAAGCACCGCTGAACAGGCCAAAGACCGCCATGGCAAGCACCGCTGAACAGGTCAGAGACAGCAGAGTGAAGCACCTCTGAACAGGGCAAGCACCGCTGAACAGGGCAAAGACCGCCATGGCAAGCACCGCTGAACAGGTCAGAGACAGCAAAGTCAAGCACCGCTGAACAGGGCAAGCACCGCTGAACAGGGCAAAGACCGCCATGGCATGCACCGCTGAACAGGTCAGAGACAGCAAAGTCAAGCACCGCTGAACAGGGCAAAGACTGCTAACTCAAGCACCGCTAGCCCATGTGCGGCAGGGGCAGTGACGGAACTGGGACCGTATCGGGGAGAGTGATGTACTCTGGGCACCAGTCCCCCTCCAGAACCAGTGGAGAACAGCATCCACTACCTCAGTCCTTAACAGGATGAAGCACTCTGGGCACCAGTCCCCCTCCAGAACCAGTGGAGAACAGCATCCACTACCTCAGTCCTTAACAGGATGAAGCACTCTGGGCACCAGTCCCCCTCCAGAACCAGTGGAGAACAGCATCCACTACCTCAGTCCTTAACAGGATGAAACACTCTGGGCACCAGTTCACCTCCAGAACCAGTAGAGACTGTTATCGACTTGACAGACTGTGGCTTTGCACTCCCCAGGATGGTACAGTAGGCAACCCACCCACTGTAGAGACTTGAGAGACTGTGGCTTTGCACTCCCCAGGATTGAACAGTGGGCAACCAACCCACTGTAGAGACTTGAGAGACTGTGGCTTTGCACTCCCCAGGATGGTACAGTGGGCAACCCACCCACTGTAGAGACTTGAGAGACTGTGGCTTTGCACTCCCCAGGATACATCAATGGGCATGGAGCCCCCTCGTGGATCTGGCGTGGTGCTCTCATCCGGCTGAGGTGCCCCCCTTCCCTTCCCCCTGAGGTGCCTGTTGTATTTCGATCTGATGCCCCTGCAGTGTTCTCTCCGTTTTGCTCAGGTATCATGTGTGGGCCTCACCCATGCATTTTGGGCCCAGTGGTCCACGGACATTGATTGGTGCATACCTGCACTACTAATCGTGATGTATATTTTGTTGAATGTGAAATTATATCTGTATATATTTGCTTACTGTATTTTGATACATTACAATGGTTGCACTCATTTCCTTTTGTCTTTGCATTCTTCTGGGGGTATTGGGGTTGTTACTATTATGTTTGGATATGCATTGGTGTGTGTGTTGTAGTGGGTGAGGGTCGGGGTGGGGGTGTTGCATGTGTGTGTCCCTGACTTTTGCCTCCCCCCTCCCCTATGTCGTAGGTGCAGTACTCACCGTTGTCTTCGGCGCCGGCGTTGATGATGATCGTACAGGAGCAGGAAGACTATCGCAGGGAGTATTTGGAGTTCCGGCTCCATGGTGTCATCGTTCCTCGTGGAGTGTGTAGAGGTGAGCGTTTTCCCATTGAAATGGCTGTTTCCGCCGTGTTTTCATCCACGGTAAATCCGCCCCGGAAAAGGTGGCGGATTGGTAGGTTGTGATACTGTGGGCGGTACTTTGTCTCCCGCCTGTCTGTTGGCGGTGACCGCCGCGCTGTTTGTCTGTACCGCCGTGGCGGTCGGAGTGTTAAAGTTGCTGTCTTTGTTGGCGGTTTCCGCCACGGTCATAATTCCCTTTTTTTTCCGCCGGCCTGTTTGCGGTCTTACCGCCGCTTTAACACCGTCTGCCAGGGTTGTAATGACCCTCTAAGTCAAATCTTTATTCAGGAGATCTTTCGGCTTCATGGCCTGCCACAAGTCATTATCTCAGATCAGGTCCCTAATACATCTCCCGATTTTGGAGACAATTTTGTAAGACACTAAGGCCCGTATTTATACTTTTTGACGCTAAACTGCGCTAACGCAGTTTAGCGTCAAAAAATTTTGCGCCGGCTAACGCCATTCTGAAGCACCATGCGGGCGCCGTATTTATTGAATGGCGTTAGCCGGCGCAAGCAGACCGGCGCTGCCTGTGTGCGCGGAAAAAAAACACGTACACCAGGCAGCGCCGGCGTTGGGAAAAATGGCGCTAGGGCGTCTTAAAAATGGTGCAAGTCAGGTTGACGCAAAAAATCGCCTCCACCCGATTTGCGCCATTTTTAACGACGCCCAGACGCCATTTACATGACTCCTGTCTTAGTAAAGACAGGAGTCATGCCCCCTTGCCCAATGGACATGCCCAGGGGACTTATGTCCCCTGGGCATGGTCATTGGGCATTGAGGCATGTAGGGGGGCACAAATCAGGCCCCACTATGCCCAAAAAAAAAATTTAAAAAAAAAAAATTATACTTACCTGAACTTACCTGAATGTCCCTGGGGTGGGTCCCTCGAGCCTTGGGTGTCCTCCTGGGGTGGGCAAGGGTGGCAGGGGGGGACCCTGGGGGCATGGGAGGGCAGCTGTGGGCTCATTTTGAGCCCACAGGTCCCTTCACGCCTGCCCTGACCCAGGCGCTAAAATCCGGCGCAAATGCGGGGTTTTTTGCCCCGCCCACTCCCGGGCGTCATTTTTGCTCTGGGGGTATAAATACGACGCATTTGCGGCGCAGTCATTTTTTTTGACGGGAACGCCTACCTTGCATCTCATTAACGCAAGGAAGGCGTTCACGCA
This sequence comes from Pleurodeles waltl, assembly GCF_031143425.1. Lineage (NCBI taxonomy): Eukaryota > Metazoa > Chordata > Amphibia > Caudata > Salamandridae > Pleurodeles > Pleurodeles waltl. Next base: position 252,556,457 of record NC_090446.1, on the reverse strand, counting down.
AAAAAATGACGCTCTTTCCTCATACTTTGGCGCTAGACGCATCTAACGCCAAAGTATAAATATGGCGTTAGTTTTGCGCCGAATTTGCGTCGAAAAAAACGACGCAAATGTGGCGCAAACGGAGTATAAATATGCCCCTAAGAATAGAGGTGGCCTTATCATCAGGTTTCCATCCTCAAACGAATGTACAGACAGAACGGCTGAATCAAAGCCTTGAACAATATTTACATAGTTTTTGTAATGCTACGCAGAGTAATTGGTCTACGTACCTACCACTTGCAGAATTCTCATACAACAATTCAGTACACAGTGCTTCAAAAGTCTTCCCTTTCTATTGTTCTTATGGATTCCATCCAAAGGCCTTTCCTATTCATCTGAAAGAAACCTCCAATCTTCCTGCTATTACCTCATATGTCCGGCAACTACGGGGTATCCAACGTGTCATACATTCAAATCTTTTAGCCACTAAAACACGTATGAAAAGAATGGCTGACAAGAAACGTTGTGAAGCCCCGCGTTATCAGATCCACGATAAGGTCTGGCATTCCTCTAAATTCTTACCTCTCCAACTAACCCAAAATAAATTCATCATGTCACAACTACATACTCCCAACAATCCTTTATGACAACAGTATCACCACAGCATCAAATCAGCTGTCACACAAACTATTCATGCACAAGATGAATTGGCTACATCAAAAGTCACTCCCTATGCAGACCATCACTGTGTATCAACACATTACCTTTAGAAAATGTGGTTAACTGACAACACAATATCATGCCTTGCCCTAATCCACACTTGCCCAGTCCATCACCGGTAGTAATGTTACATGAAAGTAAACTCATCCTACTTCTAATACAACACAGCATGTAGCTTTGCAATCACATACCTAACATGTGGCACTGTCCATAACATTCACAATGTGAAATACCTCAAATGAAATCACTGCATGTGGCATACCCAAATTGTGAGCCTCATAAAATAACATAGCATGTCATACAAACATTTATCAAAAGTATCTTTAAAAGGGTTAGAAAACGTTTTACAACACACTAATCTTGCTCATTGACATATAGACAAAAATTACACGTCCAGCAACAGGGGCCTACTTAGCACACAGGATACATCCACAGATAACCATAGGGAGCATACCAACACCTTCAGTACAATGGACAAAAATAATGTGCATAAAAGCCACATCCTATTCCATTATTTATGTGGAGTATAAACTTCAAAATGAATCCATCAAAATACCTACATTACTAACAAATGTCCAGACATGTGTGACCTAACACCTTAGGACTGAAGTAAGACTGACAGAATCCACTACTAATGTAACCATTATTGACACATGCACCTAGAATCCAGCAAATTGACTGACAACATATCCCATTGTATCCAACATGTGTTTGTCAAATGAAAACCTCAGCTACACTATCAAGTGAGGCATAAATGAGCTGATCAATTACAAAATCTGTCTTAACTGCCTCAGATTAGCAAAGGTAAGTCTGGCAAAGTAGAGGCCTCAACATAACAACAGGCATGAAGTAACAATTGACAAATGATGTAGGCACAAAACAGTGTATGTTGACCCATATAGGTATGGTACAGCCCTATGTAGCATGGACAAAATGCATGGCCTACGGGATCAGCCACTTACCTTCTCAACACCATATACATGGTACAAAATGTTTGAAAACACATGTCAATGATATGTTTAGTACTGTTAATGCTTTATTACCACCATGCTTTACACTATGTAGAATGTCCATCCTGATCAAACATCACAATTGCCAATGTATAGTTCAGACATAACAACGTGGACACCTCCTTACCTCAGAGAGAGTGTAGTAACTACACCATGCTCCATTCCTGTTTGGGATGACAGCTTCACATGAAGTTCACAATGATTTTAGGACACAGGATAATTTTGCCCTGTTACTCATCTATTCGACCGTATGTTGCACATAGAGCTAGATCCAATTAGACTTGACAGGTGTGCCCACTACCCAGGCCTAAACCTTCCCTTTGAATACATGTAAGGTACCCCTAGGGAAGGCCCTAGGTAGCCCCATGGGCAGGGTGCAGTGTATGTTAAAGGTGGGACATGTACTTATGTGATTTACATGTCTTGACAGTGAATTACTGCCAAATTCGTTTTTTACTGTTGCAAGGCCTATCTCTCTCATAGGTTAACATGGGGGCTGCCTTTAAATATGAGTAAAGCGCAGATTACCTTTGGGAGCAGAAACACATGTGGAGTTTGGGGTCTTTGGACTCACAATTTAAAAACTACATATTTTAGGGAAGTTGGTTTTTAGATTCTGTGTTTGAAAATGCCACTTTTAAAAACAAGGCATTTTCTTGCTTAAACCATCCTGTGACTCTGCTTGTTTGTGGATTCCCTGTCTGGGTCAGTTTGACAGTTGGGCTGTTTGCACCTCTCCTCTAGACAGTGACACAAAGGGAGCTGGGGTGTAGCCTGCATATCCTGATGGGCGATCTGGGGTGAGGGGAGGAGTGGTCACTTACACCTGAAAGTGCTGTGCCCGCCCTCACACAATGCAATCCCAAACCCCTGGGTGTGTGTCTGGGGTGTGGCCAAGGCAAAGCAGGATCTTGAAAACAACAGAGACTTCTCTTTGAAGTAGGCCTACCTCAAAGGCCGAAAGGGGTATAAGAAGAGCACCCAAAACCCCTGAAAATCGAATTACTTCTGGAACCAAGAAGAACCTCAGCCAAGGAGAAGAGCTGGAGAAGCTGGAGGAGTAGTACTTCCCCTTTTCCTGTGCTTTGCTGGGTTGCCCTGCAGTAGCTGTTTCTGCCTGAGAGAGTACAAATACTGACTTTTGTGTGACTTTCCACTGGTGAAGAATCTCCAAGGGCTTGAACTGAGCTTGCCTCCTGTTGTAGAAAGTCTCAGGGACACCAACGACCTCTCTCTGCAAGCACTTGGGCTTTCTGCTGAAAGTCCTGCCTGCCAAGTGGTGCCCTAACCTGTGTTTGGGCCCTTGAAAGGTGCAGCTGGTGGAAAATGACAGAAATCCATGCAAAGACCGCCGTGCGGTGAAACATTTGACGCACCACCCGCCTCGCAGCTGAAAAACGATGTGCCACCGGCCTCGCGGCTAACATTGATACTTCACCTGCATCGCGGCTGAAGATTCATGCAACACAGCTGGAGAAATGACGCGCAACACCCACTGTGGCTGCTGTTAACAATGCAAGCCCCCACACATCGCGGTTTCTTGACACCATGCGACCTGGATTTCGACGGAACATAACTGGGTGCAGAAAATCAACGCAAAGCCTGCCCAGACCCGGGGTGCCAGTCCGGATTGACGCATTGCTCTCTTACGGGGAGAAGAAATAGAGCACGCCAACCTGACCGGAGGAGGAACAACGCATGTTCTCACTTGCGAGTGAGAAATCGATTAATCGCTGGCCTATTTTTCTAAACCTGTATTGTATCATTTTGTAGTGTTTTCACTGAGTTACTGTGTGTGTTGGTACAAATAATTTACACATTGCTTCTGAAGTTAAGCCTGCCTGCTCGTGCCAAGCTACCAAGGAGGTGAGCGGGGGTTAACTGTGGCTGATTTTCCTTTACCCTGACTATAGTGAGGATCCTTGCTTAGACATGGGGTAACCCGACTGCCAACCAAAGACCCCATTTCTAACAACCTGCATGGATGACACAGACAAAAGCAAAAATTCAGGTCCACATGCACCATATTAAAACAGGTGGACAGAACACTCTAGTGACAGCAAGTAGGCAAACATTACCATCCTCTTAGTTCACACTCATGCACAATTTAGCATCTGCACGCATCAACACCTACACAACTTCACATTTCAGGTACACAATTATACACCCCAACTTACACAATTTGGTATACCATTGGACTCACCTGCTCCTCTGGTGCACCATATAGCTGTTCATACAGGGCAGGACCTCCTCCACAAGCTTATCTAGCTCTTCTGGGGTGAAGGCTGGGGCCCTATCACCTGCAGGACGTGGCATGATAGCTCCCAGAGGCAGTACACATCAGCTCAGGTAGTGGAGGGCTTGCTGACAGCAGTGTCAGGAGTCGAGTGAGCAATACTGCAAAAGATGGCAGTCACATCCACCACATGCAGGACCGTCAACCCCAGCGGTCATCGCCATTGGCCCAAGTCCGCAAAAGGCAGCAATGTATTCCAATGGCAATTTACACAGCAATTATGACTGCCTACTGCCATGACGACATCCGCAAGCGGAGCTGGATCACTTCCACATGTCCAGTACAGTAGGTCAGGCAGCTGCCATTTTCAGCACATTTCATGTATGCAAAGGGTTTTGAATCAGCGTCATTAACAAATCCCTATACTGTGCTAATTATCAGTAAGTACTACATTCAAGTTTGTTAGTCTATTTGTGCATGTGAGTAGGCACATCAGTGTAACAGAGGGATTTGTGCTGAAATAAATCACACTTATCCTCAACCTACTATGTGCTTTGGTAATGTAGATAATATGCTAAAAATTTGTTTCACATGTAAATTCGGTTGGACTAACAAACACTGGCAGTCACAAATTAATATGTGTGTTTAGTACATTAGATAATTGAGGGAATATGCACCAAGGGGACTGTCATAGGATGAATTGCAATTTGCGGCTCTGTAAATGTCAGATGTTGGAACAACCTCGATTGCAGATATGTGTGAGTTGTATATATACATGTTCATTATGTGTACATTGTTCACGTTACATACAAATTGTATAAACTTCCACATAGTTACCCTGGCATGAGGAAAAGAAGACAATCTCCAGTGTACATCCCACTAGTAGACCTGCAGACCATGGAGGAGAGACATACTATCTAGATATATCGGCTGAATAGACATACAGGGGGTCATTACAACATTGGCGGTAAAAGCCGCTTACCGCTTTGCAAAAGACCGCCAACACACTGCCACGGCCGTGGAATTCCGCAACGGTCATTATGACCCACTGCTCGGAATCCTCCAAAATCCAGACACCCACACAAGTCCGCCACACCAAAGGTCAGTGATAAACTGGCGATAACAAAACCTCCACCATCACGCCAACAGAAATACACCCACACTATCACGACCCATGAATCCACACGGCGGTCTTTCAACCACGGTATTCCATTGGCGGTGCACAACGCTGCGCTCAAAATGCACACACATTTACAAAACACAACCACATTGGACAATTCCAAATACACACACCTGATACACATACACACACCACTCCCACATATCCAATACAATATAAAACACACACCCACATCACCCACAAACCCTTACGACCACAATTGCAACTGAGGGCCAGAGAGAGACACCACCATCTACAAACTAGCATCCACAGGCACTCAACACCATCACTCACACAACATCCACGCACCTCACACAACACACCTCTAAATATCACCCCACACATCACAACACACACCACCCCACACATCACCCACACACCCCATGGCACTGCAAAGACACCCCAGGTTCTCTGAGGAGGAGCTCAGGGTCATGGTGGAGGAAATCATCCGGGTAGAGCCACAGCTATTTGGATCACAGGTGCCTCACACCACCATAACTAGGAAGATGGAGCTATGGTGAAGAATCGTGGACAGGGTCCACGCAGTGGGACAGCACCCAAGAACTAGGGATGACATCAGGAGGAGGTGGAACGACCTACAGGGGAAGGTGCATTCCGTGGTCTCAAGACGCCACAAATCGCGGTTCAGAGAACTGGCGGCGGACCCCCACCTCCTCCCCCACAACTAACAACATGGGAGGAGCAGGTCTTGGCTATACTGCATCTTGAGGGCCTCGTAGGAGTAGCTGGAGGAATGGACTCTGGTAAGGCAAATCTTAACCATTACATCCCCCACCCATGTGCATGCTATCACATACCCCCACCATCACCTGCACCCCCATCACTCCAACTCCTCACGTATGTCCCAATATCACAAACCACACATCCCAAACTCAAGCCCTGCATGTAACACCAAAGCATGGACACCTATCACCAATGCATGGCCACTACACATACCCATACACCCCCCTAAACCATTATCACACAAGGTCCTACACAGGAATGCAATCACTGGGGTACACGTTCACCCACCCATTGCACACCATGGCAAACACAGATTCAATAATCATGCCTTTACACCCCTGCAGGACCTCTACCCAACGTCACCATACAGGAGGGTCCAGATATGTCCACTCCACCCACAGAAGAGGCCCACAGTGATGACAGCAGCTCTGTCCAACTAGATCAAGATGACCAGCCCGGCCCATCTGGGACATCGGGACAGTGGGTTGCCCTCACACTGGCACAGGCCACTACAGAGCTTGCCCCCTCTGGAAACACCAGCACAGCACCCACCACACCCCGCTCACGTGCAGTCACCACCCCCACTACCATTCACACGTCCCCTGTGTCCTCTCCCAGTGTGTCTGTGAGGCCACCTCCCATGGTACACAAACGCAGCCACACACCCACCCAACAGCCATCCACCTCACGACAGCCTCCAGCCCATGCACCTTCACCCAAAGTCACCAAACATACACCTCCTACAACCACTACCTCTTCCTCCACTCCCAAACCCCCTCCATCTACCCGTCCCAGTGTTCCTAAGAAACTTTTCCTGTCCAACCTTCACCTCTTTCCCTCACCTCCCCACCCCTTCAGTCTCCTAGGGCCCGACTCTCCAGGTCCCAACCCAGCACCTCAGCCACAACATCTGTGGGACCAGTGGTGCCAGTAGTAACCGGCTTTTGGTGTGCGCCAGCCAGCAGGGCAGCCAGTGTGGCAAGGAGCCAGAGCACGGACAGTCCCCCACCTGTAAAGCATAAAAAGTTGGCCAGTGACCGGCGGGAGAGGGGAAAGAAATCAGCCACCAAAGCCGCTCCCAGGGGTACAGTTGGGGGTGTGGAGACAGATGTGCCACCATCCAAGGTGGGGAAGGGGCACAGTAAAACCGGCAAGTCTGGGAAGATCTGCACAGCGGACAAGACCGCCAGCAGCCCCGCTGCCCAAGACACCGCCGTAAGCAGCACCGCTGCCCAAGACACCGCCGCCAGCAGCACCGCTGCCCAGGACACCGCCGCCACCATACCCGCTGCCCAGGACAACGCCGCCAGCAGCACCACTGCCCAGGACACCGCAGCCACCAGCCCCGCTGCCCAAGACACCACCGCCAGAAGCACCACTGCCCAAGACACCGCCGCCACCATCCCCACTGCCCAGGACACCGCCGCCAGCAACACCGCTACCCAGGACACCGCCGCCACCATCCCGCTGCCCAGGACACCGCCGCCAGCAGCAGCGCAGGCCAGTAAGCGCCAATGATTCCGACGCTACTGAGTCCGCCACGGGCAGGATGAAGCACTCTGGGCACAAAGCCCCCTCCAGAACCAGTGGAGTATCACATCCAGTACCTCTGTCCTTGGCAGGATTAAGCACTCTGGGCACAAAGCCCCCTCCAGAACCAGAGGAGAGAGGCATCCACTACCTCTGTCCTTGGCAGGATGAAGCACTCTGGGCACAAAGCCCCCTCCAGAACCAGTGGAGTATCACATCCACTACCTCTGTCCTTGGCAGGGTGAAGAACTCTGGGCACAAAGCCCCCTCCAGAACCAGTGGAGAAAGGCATCCACAACCTCTGTCCTTGGCAGGATGACGCACTCTGGGCACAAAGCCCCCTCCAGAACCAGTGGAGTATCAGATCCACTACCTCTGTCCTTGGCAGGATGAAGCACTCTGGGCACAAAGGCCCCTCCAGAAACCAGTGGAGAATGTTATCCACTTGAGAGACTGTGGCTTTGCACTCCCCAGGATATAGCAGTGGGCAACCCACCCATTGGAGAGACTTGAGAGACTGTGGCTTTGCACTCCCCCGGATATAGCAGTGGGCAACGCACCCACTGGAGAGACTTGAGAGACTGTGGCTTTGCACTCCCCAGGATATAGCAGTGGGCAAACCACCCACTGGAGAGACTTGAGAGACTGTGGCTTTGCACTCCCCAGGATATAGTAGTGGGCAACCCACCCACTGTAGAGACTTGAGAGACTGTGGCTTTGCACTCCCCAGGATACATCAATGGGCATGGAGCCCTCTCATGGATCTGGCGTCGTGCACTCATCCGGCTGAGGTGCCCCCCCTTCCCTTCCCCCTGAGGTGCCTGTTTTATTTCTATCTGATGCTCCAGCAGTGTTCTCTCCGTCTTGTTCGGGTATTGAGGGTGGGCCTCGACCATGCCTTTTGGGCCCAGTGGTCCACGAACTATGATAGTGGAATACCTTGGACTTGGATTCTTGGTGTATATATTTGTTTATAGTGTGAATATCTTAATATATGTATATATTTTTGATTACTGGCTTCGTATATATTACAATCATTCAACTCATTTCCTTTTGCCCTTGCATTCTTCCAGGGGGGGTTGTATCATGATGTATTGGTGTGTGTGTGTAGTCGTGGGTGAGGGTGGGGGTTTTGCGTGTTGCATGTGTGTGTCACTGTTTTTTCCCTCCCCCCTCCCCTGTGTCGTAGGTGCAGTACTCACCGTGGTCTTCGCCGCCGGCGTTCGTGCTCCTAGTAGAGGAGCAGGAAGATAAGGGCTGGAAGAATCTGAAGTTCCGGTTCCCTGGCGTCCTGTTTCCTCGTGGGATTGTGGAGGTGAGCGTTTTCCCTTCCAAGTCCTGTTTCCGCTGTGTTTTTGTTCGCGGTGTATCCGCCGCGGAAAAGGTGGCGGATTGGTGGCTTGTAATAAGGTGGGAGGTACATTGTCCTCCGCCTGTTTGTTGGTGGTTACCGGTGCAGTGTTTGTTCGTACCGCCGTGGCAGTCAGAGTGTTAAAATGGTTGTCTATGTTGGAGGTTTCCGCCACGGTCGTGATTCAATTTTTTTTTCCACCGGCCTATTGGCGGTTTTACCGCCGCTTTAACACTGACTGCCAGGGTTGTAATGACCACCACAGTCATGAATCTCTGTGATCAGTTTGAGCCTGATCTGATGCCTGCCATTTGCAATCCCTGTAGCATACCTCCCATCATTCAAGTGATGTCAGTGCTACACTTCATGGCCACTGGGTCCTTTCAGAATACAGTGGCCCTAACTGCAGGGATGTCTCAGCCCATGTTCAGTCTGGTTTTGTAGGATGTATTGTCAGCAATGTTAAAACACCTGGACAGCTACATCAGGTTTCCCCAACGTGTGGATTTGGCCTATGTGAAAGCAGAGATATATGCAGTGGGACACATTCCATATGTGGGTGGAGCCAAAGATGCACAAGATGGCATCCATGTAGCGTTGGTTCCCACCTGTAGGCAATGAACAGGTATATAGGAACAGGAAAAACTACCACTCCATTAACGTTCAAGTTGTATGTTTGGCAGACCAGTACATTTCACAAGTCAGTGCAAAGCTTTCAGGATCAGTCCATGATTCCTTCATCATGCGGAACAGCAATATCCCACTGCTGATGACACAAATCAACACAGAGAGGGCCTGGCTGGTTGGCAAGTCAGATTTGACATGTGTGTGTGTAAAGTTTATCTCCTGCTATCACAATTGTGCATGTCCTCGATGAATGTTTGTGTATTTCTACCTATTTGCTTACAGGTGACTCTGGTTATTCAAACTGTCCTTGGTTGTTGAGACCAGTGAGGTACCCAACAATGCCAGGAGAAGTCTACTACAATGAGGCCCATGGAAGGACAAGGTGTGTCGTGGAGTGGACCTTTGGACTCCTGAAGGCAAGATTTTGCTGCCTGGACAGATCAGGAGGAGTCCTTCTCTACTCACCCAACAATGTATGTCAATTTTTTTTGCCTGCAGCATGCTCTAGAATCTTGCCCTGAAATGTCAGATACCATTCCTACCAGATGAGGGGGATCCAGCAGAACCTGTGGGTGGAAATGCAGATTTTCCAAGTAATGATAAGCCAGATGAGGATGTAGAAGGAGACTCCAGGGCAGATATCATCAATCAGTACTTCAACTGACTAAAGGTATGTGCTGTATTCTTGATGCAGTGAATTAAATTAGTAACCTAGGGGTGATGGGTAGCATGTAACCTCCTTGTTACCATCACCTATGAGGTATTAGGTAGCTGCAATGACTATGAGTAATTTGTGCACGCAGACTGTAATTTAGTATTGTGGACAGAACAGACTGGTCTGCAGTGTCATGTATTGTTAATGCACATTCAGAGTCACTCTTGTGAACATCACTTGTCTGAATTGAGGAATGTTTTCTGCTATGTCCTATTTCTTATCTATGTCAATCACAGGCTTGCCAAGTTCCAGTTGCAAGCAAACATGAGAAGTGGGCATGGCTTTGAACCAGGTATTGATAGCAATGAGTATGTGAAGTGTGAGTAACATGGCCAGACTGTCAGGACACCAGGGTGGAATTGTGTTTACCCATCAAGATAACCTGTAGGGTACTGGATGTCGTCAAATGGTATAATTTGTATGTCCACATGTGTCTGGCACATGTGAAAATGTAGAACCATAGCCTCTACCATCATACTGGTGTTTGTTGTATATAACCTACCTTGGACCTAGCTGTCAGTGTGTTCCTACTTTGCAGACCAATGTGCATGTCTCTGTGGACTGACATAGGTGAATGGCAAGGTTACAGGTATGTGGCCAATGTAAGTGAAAGACCCTGGACTGGGGATACAGGTACTGATATCTGTCTGTATCATGGGGTATGTATATTAGGAAGCTATGGTATGGTTATGTGCTAAGGCTTTACCAGGTGATACAAAGGACCAATATGTAGGCCTTTTGGCTTGTAGGAAGACTGACATATCCCTAACTTCTGTATCCTGTGGATTAGCTGTATACACTTTATGTGCTATTTGCATGTCTAACAATAAATGTGTGTAGATGTAGCATACAATAGTTTTTGAATTATCCATGTTGGAATCCTAATGTAATAAGTCTCCTGCTGATAGAGTCCATGTGTGATGTCCATAACATAGGTTGTACAATAAAGAGGGACATATTGATAGCAGAGTTGCCATGCATAACAGTTGTACATGGTTGATAAATTACACATAAACTGGACCTGTGTTCAAGTGTGATTTGTTGTGAACAGTAAAACAATATGTGTGACTAGTAATTAACAAAAATACAACTTAAACAGTGAAGGGTTCAGTCATGGTGGCTGGAATCATGAGGGTAGCTGCTACACCATTAGGATAATAGGCAAGCCCAGTGTCCTTGTACCATGGAAAAACTAAGTTTGATTTCAGAAAAGTCAACAGGGTATATCTGTGGTACACAAAGGGAACAAGTCAGGAGAGCTTCACGTTCTGGCAGCGGGTTTGGTCTTGGCATCTGCTCCTCGTGGATGTCTGGGTGGACGTCCACGTTTGCGGCGGGTTCTTCTGCTACAGAGGGTGGAGAGTCCTAAGCATGTCCTTCCCCCGGCAGAACCTCAATTCCACTTGTAGCTGCTGATGTTGAAGGGCCTGAAGACTGATCACTAGTGGAAGAAGCCTGATGTTGTGCTGCAGTCCTACTCAGGGTAGTGTAGATGTCCCTCACACCCTAGCAATGGAAGCCAGATAGACATTTTGTGCCTGCCACTGCTGCATGACTTCCTGGTGGTGGTCCCTCTGCAGCTGTTGGATTTCCCCATCATGGTGATTACCTGGCCCATCATGCCTTGGGAATTTTGGTATGCTCCCAAGACTTTGGAGATGGTTTCCTGGTCAGTATTGACCCTTTGAGCCACCATCCTCTGGCCCACAGCATCCCTCATACGCACCCCACCACCACGTGCCTCTGCCCCTGGCACAGTCTGCCCACTTCCAGTGTGACAGGACCATCATTGTCAGGGGTGACAAGAGGAACTCAGGTAGTTGTACTGTGGGGCACACAATGGATGATACAGTCCTTGGGACACAGTTTTGGGAACAAATGGTTGCCTGTGATGTAGATGCAACAGGGCTGTGAGGTATTGATGTAGGCAGGGTAAAGGCTGACAGTTGTTGACTGATGAGGTGTCCCTGATTCCTTTTTGGTATCCACACATCCAGGGGTGTTGTCCTCAATGGGGCCTTTATCCAGAGGGATTGTGGCAGTCTCTAGTATCCTGTTCATGGTGACATTGGCAAGGTTACCTGTGGGAAAAATGGAACACAGGGTTGCTGTTACATTTAGAGTAATATTGATGTTGTGTGAAATGTAGACAGTGCCTTAACATGATCACCAGAAATGACAGCTGCTGCACAATTTTGCTTTGTACAACACAAGACTGTAATTTCAATACCATACACCTTGTGTGTAGCTTTTATGCTAAATTGGCAGTAATAGGACTGCTGATGCCATCTTTTGTTGTCTGATTATTGACATAGGTATTCATCTTTGTTGCCTACTGAAGTGACTGACATGATGCCTGGCACAAAAAGAGGTGTACAATTCACAATAGTGTCAGAGTAGTGACACAATATGGGAGTAAGCAATAGACATTTACCTGCCACTAAATGTACTGCATGTGCATCCACTTTGGCATCTAGATTTCCACCCTAGGTAGGTATGTGTCAATCTTAGGAATCTTTATTCTATGGGGATTATGATTTGGCACTCAGCTATAGCTGTGTTTTGCTTGTGGCGATAGTAGGAGTGGGCCATTCAATGCTGTCATTGCCATTCACTATATCACACTTGCACAATCAATATGGCTTATATTGGTAGTTAGTTTCACAAGTGTGACATGTCACATTTGGTGCACTGTTCTGATTTTCACAATGCTGGTATATTGCATTCTGGGAATTGTAGTGCTAGGAGTTGCCAATATTTCACATGCCATTTCTAAGGGCTGTGGAGCCATGTGAGTTTAGTAGACATGAGGCATGCCAGGACGGGGATTGGAACATTTGGACAGAGGTGTAGTGGGTGGTATGTGAATTGGGTTGGGTTAAGGTGGTGAGGGAGCATGAAGGATATGACAATTGGGTGACATGGATTTTGTGGGGACATACCAGACTCCACTCCCCCAGGTATTTCTGTCAGAGCCTCAGGATGCAGTATGTCCAAGACCCTCTCCTCCCAAGATGTGAAAGTAGTGGCAGGTGGTGGGGGCCGGCCGCCAGTCTTGAGTAAAGCCAGCTGGTGCCTGGATGCCATGGAACCTACCTTCCCCATGAGGTCGTTCATCCTCTTCCTGATGTCCTCCCTTGTGCGTGGATAGCTGCCTAAAGAACTGACCCTGTCAACTATTCTTTGCCACAACTCCATTTTCCCAGAAATTGATGTTTGCTGGATCTGTGCTCAATTCAATTCAATTATTTATTTCATGAATTGGAACTCCAAGAGGTCCACATGCATAGATAATACATAAACTACCATACGGCAATAAAGATAAAATTCGTATGTAAAGACAAAATGAAAACATTAATTATCTGTAAAATGTGATACATTCACAATACTTCACACCAAGCATATATTACACAATCAATCTCAAACAATTTCGATATGTAAAGTGCATCAAACCAGCAGGATTTACTTCTATATAAAATAACATTAAAACTCAACCCCTCTAACTCATTTCACAGTGAACTTCCTATAAAGCTCATCATACAGTGCAAAAGAGTAGTAACCTAGGAGGAGCCACTCTTATTACATTCTTCAACACATGATACTATTTCCTTCTATATAACTACAAAAGGGCAAATACAAAGCACATACTTAAAATCCACAATAAAAGGTAATCTATAAAATGCAAAACAACAAACCCTCTGGCCATCAAACATGTATTGCAAATACATTATCATGCTCTGCTATGCTGTGAAAACCTTTCTTACTTATTTCACAGTAAGATTCATATAAAGTGCCTCCGAAATACAAGGATAATTCACTTAAGTAATTCATTTTACAACCACTGATACATGGAAACCTCAGTATATATTTAAAAATGTCTTAAAGAACTTAAAAATCCTTAAACAGAATAATTCATTAGGAGAATTACACAATAATTACAAAGTCCCTCCAGCAGAGTGAATTTTAAAATTCAAATAGAGGGGTTTCATACATTTTTTCCTCAATGTAGCTAAAAAGGGACAGACAAATAATACATGCTTAAGGTTCTTCAACCCCAATTGACAAAGATCACAGATGCTAGAAGATCCATCCTATTTGGAGGTTAGATCTCTAAGTGGCGCTCTATCTAATCTCAACAGAATAATAAAACACCTCACCCCATGTGGGAGATTCCAAGCTAGGTATGGTTGAGAATGTTTCAAAATCACTGATTTGGTTAATGTAAGGAGTCTCCTCTTTAAATGAGAGGACTCAAAATCCAGGGAAAAACCTTTGCACCAAAGTGCCTCTTTCAAGCTCTTTTTAAATACACTGGGTGATAGCGATGGGATGAGGTTAGGGTCAAGCTCAAGAAATTGCACAGCAAGATTATATTTTCGAAAAAAGTTGGATTTTTCTCCTAGCATGCCAAAGATTTCTATGAATGCTAGATGTCTTAGGTTTAGATTCCGCACTTTGTACTAGGCAGTCGGCCCTCTGGAACACCGCCACAAAGACATGTGCAAAGGCATTCTTAATACCAAATTCAAGCCTTAAGTCTGCGACTGATGCTGAATTGTTACAACAAGCCAGGCATCACAGAATCTGCCCTTCTAGCTTATCTAGGAACTCCCATTTGGAGATCTCTGTACATTCTATAGCATACAGAAGGGTAGCCGGAATCTTAGCTTGGTAAGCAGTTAGTAAGTGAAAGAAATTATGCTGACCAACTGCATGTTAAAAGGCAACTAGACCTTGTGCCTGAGAGAGAGCCTTACTAACGTTATTACGAATATGGTCGCTGAGTGAGCAGGATAAAAGTTTCCCCAAAAAGCAATAGGTTTTTACTCGCTCCAGCTTTTGTTGACCCAGGGACCAAGAACAATTTTCTTTTTTTACCAGATTTCTTTCCTAGAAAGCATACTACTTGAGACTTTGATATATTAATTTTCAAGTGATACTGCATAGTATAGTGATTTAGAGCAGCCAAACGCTGATTTAGACCTGAGGAGTGAGGTCAATCACCACTATATCATCAGCGTATAGAAGGCAGGGGATCGAACGCCCTCCGATTTTGGGTGCAAAGCCATCAGTATTCCATAAAGTAACAGGCAGGTCATAGATATATAGAGAAACAAGCAATGGCACCAACAGACAACCTTGCTTCAATCCATTTTTTGTAGGGAATTCTGAAGATAGGCCCTGCACTCCTCCTAAAAGAACTTTTCACCAAGTTGAAGAGTGCAAAGCTATGATCAAACGTAACAAGTTCGTCCGGACACCCAACTCATATAATTTCTTGCATAAGATCTTCCAATCTACCCTGTCAAAGGCTGTTGAAAAGTCTATAAATGCAGCATATACTACTTCGCCCATGATCTGAACATATTTTTCATTTATAGTTTGCATTCATAAAATGTTGTCTAAAGTATTGTGTTCCTTTCTGTAGCCTGCTTGTTCCAAAGGAAGTATTGAGTTTTCCTCAACCCAAGATGTTAAGGGCCATATTTATACTTTTTGACGCACAACTGCGCCAACGCAGTTGTGCGTCAAAAAATTTAACGCCGGCTAACGCCATTCCAAAGCGCCATGCGGGCGCCTTATTTATGGAATGACGTTAGCCGGCGCAGCTGACTGGTGTGCGCCAAAAAAAATGACCCACACCAGGCAGCGCCGGCGTAGGGGAAAATGGAGCTTGGGCGTCAAAAAATGGGGCAAGTCAGGGCTGAGGCAAAATATTGGCCTCAACCCCATTTGCGCCATTTTTTTTTACTCCCAACCCCCATTGAAATGACTCCTGTCTTAGCACAGACAGGAGTCATGCCCCCTTGCCCAATGGCCATGCCCAGGGGACTTATGTCCCCTGGGCATGGTCATTGGGCATAGTGGCATGTAGGGGGGCACAAATCAGGCCCCCCTATGCCACTTAAAAAAAAATATATATAACTTACCTGAACTAAGTTCCCTGGGATGGGTCCCTCCATCCTTGGGCGTCCTCCTGGGGTGGGCAAGGGTGGCAGGGGGTGTCCCTCGGGGCATGGGAGGGCACCTCTGGGCTCCTTTCGAGCCCACAGGTCCCTTAACGCCTGCCCTGACCAGGCGTTAAAAAATGACGCTAAAGCGGCTGGACGTAATTTTTTTTGACCGGCCCACTCCTGTGCGTCATTTTTGCACGGGAGTTTAAATAAGGCGCACATGCCTTGGAGTCATTTTTTAGACGGGAACGCCTACCTTGCATATTATTAACGCAAGGTAGGTGTTCACGCTAAAAAATGACGCAAACTCCAAGATCTT
Organism: Pleurodeles waltl; assembly: GCF_031143425.1. NCBI lineage: Eukaryota > Metazoa > Chordata > Amphibia > Caudata > Salamandridae > Pleurodeles > Pleurodeles waltl. The sequence goes on along the minus strand of NC_090446.1, from coordinate 252,540,113 downwards.
TGGCGCTAGACGGGTCTAACGCCAAAGTATAAATATGGAGTTAGCTTTGCGTCGGATTTGCGTCCAAAAAAAACGACGCACTTCCGGCGCAAACAGAGTATAAATATGCCCCTAAGTGTGTAAGAATACTTTCAGCAAATATCTGGCCAGTTGCGTCCAACAATGCAATTTGATGGTAATTTTTGGGTAGAGATCTATCTCCCTTTTTATATAGGGGCACTATAACACTCCCAGTCTAAGAGGCCAGAACTCTACCTTGTAAATAGCAGAAATAGAAAACCAGGTAGAGAATCCTTGCCCAGAGCTGAGGCTCTTGTTTAATTATTGCCATAGAGACCTCATCAGGGCCAGTTGCTCCGGAGGCCTGCATTGACCTTATAAAACCCTCACTCTCAATCACTGAGGGGGGCTGAAGCTGTCCAATTCAGTTCGATTACTTGTACTAGGGTTCATTTCCCATGGCTCTGTGTCCCTGTTTTCAATATATAGGGAAAGTATATACTCCCTCTGTTAGAAATGGGGTCTTTGAATGGCAGTCAGGTAACCTCCTGTCCAAGCAAGGACCCTCACTCTAGTCAGGGTAAGTCACACACAATCCATATTATCCTGTGCCCACCCTCTGGTGGCTTGGCACTGAGCAGTCAGGCTTAACCTAGAAGGCAATGTGTAAAGTATTTGTGCAATGAATCATGCAATAGGTCAAATATTAGTTTCTTAGTTAATAAAAAACCATCAAACCATATAAGCCATCTGTCTCCATGGAATGATCCAGAACATTATTACCTTTTATAATACATAATACGTACACCCCTCATCTGGCTGGTTTACAAACATAAAATGGTTACATTTATAATTGAATAGTAGGAGGACAAAGTCTACACAATAGACACATAACCCCTTCAGATGGCTGTTTATAGGTGCAAACATCATTACAATCGTAATTACAGCAACATATGAGCCCGTGAGCCCCTCGTATGACTGTTTGTAGATGTACAATGCCATTGGGGTTACAAATGGGTAGCATGTTTTAAAAGCATGGCTGAGCACTTATTTACGTGGTTCCTAACCACCCAACCCTCTGAAGGGTCATTAATAAAAATTGTACTTGCTCAGAATCCCTACACCATCCCTAAGATTCTCTGAGGGGTACAGAGGTAAGTGAGTTAGAAGTATCCAGAAATTGAACCAACATAGGCCCTCATTCTGACCTTGGCGGGCGGCGGAGGCCGCCCGCCAAAGTCCCGCCGTCAGGTTACCGTTCCGCGGTCGAAAGACCGCGGCGGTAATTCTGACTTTCCCGCTGGGCTGGCGGGCGGTCGCCTTCAGACCGCCAGCCAGCCCAGCGGGAAAGAGGCTTCCACGATGAAGCCGGCTCGGAATCGAGCCGGCGGAGTGGAAGCTGTGCGACGGGTGCAGTTGCACCCGTCGCGTATTCTGCAATGCCCATGCCAGTGGCATGGGCACTGCAGGGGCCCCCAGGGGCCCCGCGACCCCCCCTACCGCCATCCGGATCTCGGCGGTCCGACCGCCGGGATCTGGATGGCGGTAGGGGGGGTCGGAATCCCCGCGGCGGTGCAGCAAGCTGCGCCGCCGCGGAGGATTCAATGGGGCGGCGGTACACTGGCGGGACCCCGCCAGTGGTGCCGGTCCGACCGCGGCTTTACCGCCGCGGTCGGAATCCCCATTGGAGCACCGCCGGCCTGTCGGCGGTGCTCCCGCGGTCCTCCGCCCTGGCGGTCAAAGACCGCCAGGGTCAGAATGACCACCATAATGTTTAGAATCTCATTTCTGGGATCGAGCTCTTCAGTTAAGGTAAGTCTACATATTCTGATCACTAAATTGTTCAATTCATTCTTCAGCATTTTTTTCCTTTGAGTCACCAGGGCTGGGCAGATGCAAACCACATGCTCCAATGTCTCTACGGCCTGGTGGCATAAACGACATTCCTGACTGGCATTTTGTGTCTCTTTCTTCCATTTTGGGAAAAAATCTAACATGGGCATCTCCCCCAACTTTAGTTCTAAAAAACATTGTTTAATTCTCAGGGCGTAGAGTGTAGCCATCAATAATGATTCCCTATGTATTGTATACGATGTAAGGCAAAACAGCCATGCAACATTTTTGGCCAGTTCCTCCCCATCTTCTAGCCAGTTATGCAATTTGCTTAATTTATTCACAACCTTCTTAAATACTGGACAAGACAGTGACATGTCCCAAACATCTGCCACACCTAACCGCTTAAGGCCTATTTCCAGATATTCCTTATAGTTACTGTTGCCCCTTTCTAGGTTGATTTCCTGCCATACTAGTTTAGCCAGCGTCCCATCAGAGGTTTGCTGCAACTTATAACAGCATTTAACAAATGCCGCAGGTCTAGCTATGGTCTGTTTTACTAGGGAGAATTTTAATCTGACCTGGGCTGGTGAAGCCACTCTGGGTAGTTGGAAAACGTGCTTATATGATTTACCAGGAGTCTATCCAAGAGTGGTGACTCCATCCCCTCATCATCTCAGTGCCATAAGCCAATGTTGGCAGTAGTTTTACTCTCATTACTGCTGTTAAGGGCTTAAGGGATTGCCCATGAATGATCTTAGCTAGAGTTCCACAAGCATGAATAAGTCAGTCTGCTTTGTTCATTATCCCTTCCCTGTGACATGCATAATTTCCTCTCAAGCCTAATGTGACCCCTAGGTACCTGTAGGTAGCCACCTCCTCTATTGTCTTACCATTTAGGTACCATTTGCGTTGATTAGAGGGCCTGTGATTGAGGGCAATAATTTTAGATTTGTTCTGATTTATCTCCAGCTCATTTATTTTAGTTTACTCTCCTAGGTTATCCATCAGTTTATGGATTCCTACTCTGGTATTACTTAACAGGAGCAGGTTGTCCTCGTAAAGTATGTTGGAAAGCTAATATCCCCCTAGGGTGGGTGAGTGGGTGGATAGACTATTCAGCCTTGTGGGAAGATCTGCAATATAAAGATTAAAAAGTATCCAAGCTAGAACACAGCTTTGTTTCCGACCGACTGCTGTTTTGACAGCCCTGGATGGATGTGTGCCATCCCCAAGTTTAACCTTTACCCACGTATCCGAGTACAATAGTTTTATAGCATTTAGAATATTTGATGGAACCCCCATAGCTGTAATTGTGTCCATAAGTTACTACGGAGTCACAGTCAAAAGCTGCTTTAAAGTCAATAAAGCACATATAGTGGAGTCCGGTTGCCTTTGCCCTATTAATGGTGAGACCCAGAGCCAGGAGGTTCGTAATCGTCCCTTGTGTTTTAACAAAGCCCTTTTCATTTATTGGAAGCTTGCCATTTTTGCAATCACACAGTGCGAACACCACAAAAATACACCACACAGATTTAGAAAAATGTAGAATATTTATCTGAGTAGATTAAGGTCAAAACGATCAATATTTGACAAACACAAGTTGAAATTTCACTTTTGTAATGATAAATAGAGTCTTTTAGTTCTTAATCCCTTAACTCTTGGGCCTTCACCCCCCGTGCTGAGCCCTTTTTTGACTTTTTCTACACATAAGCTATCCAAGCCAAATTTTCTCCCTTTTGTTCCAACATCCTAGGGATTCTAAAGGTACCCAGAGTTTGTGGGTTCCCCTGGAGGAGACCAAGAAATTACCCAAAGTACAGCAAAATATTTGTTTTTTTCAAAGAAATGGGAAAAAAATATGCTGCCGAAGAAGGCTTGTGATTTTTCCCCTGAAAATGACATCAACATAGGGTTTGTGGTGCTAAAATCACCATCTTCCCAGCTTTGAGGAACAGGCAGACTGAATCAGAAACCCACATTTTGCAACCATTTTTGGCATTTTACTGGGATATGCCCCATTTTTACTATTTATTTTGTGCTTTCAGCCTCCTTCCAGTTAGTGAGAGAAATGGGTGTGAAACCAATGCTGGATGCCAGAGAGCTAAACATTTCTGAAAAATAGACAAAATTCTGAATTTAGAAAGGGGTCATTTGTGTAGATCCTACAAGGTTTTCCTACATAAAATAACAGCTGAAATAAAAAAAATATTGAAATTTAGGGTGAAAAAACAGACTTTTTTCTCCATGTTTTATTCTTTAACTTTTTCCTGTGATGTCAGATTTTTTAAAGCAACATACTGTCTCACCTGCTGAACTCTTCTGGTTGCAGGGATATATAGCAGGCTATAGAGGTCTTGGAGTTTCATCAAGAACCCTAGGTACCCAGAGCCAATGAATGAGCTGCACCTTGCAATGGGTTTTCATTCTATAGCAGGTATACAGCAATTCATTTGCTGGAATAGAAAGAGCGAAAAACAGGTATCAAAAAAACCTTTGTATTTCAAGAATAGGCACAAGATAAGGTGTTGAGAAGCAGTGGTTATTGCACATCTCTGAATTCCAGGGTGCCCATACTAGCATGTAAATTACAGGGCATTTCTAAAATAGACATCTTTTTTACACACTGTCTGACATTTGGAAGGAAAAAATGTAGAGAAATACAAGAGGCAATAATACTTGTTCTGCTATTCTGTGTTCCCCCAAGTCTCCCGCTAAAAATGGTACCTCACTTGCATGGGTAGGCCTAATGCCAGTGACAGGAAACGCAACATGGACACATCACATTTTTACATTGAAAACTGAAATGTTTTTTGGAAAGTGTCTAGCTGTGGATTTTGGCCTCTAGCTCAGCCGGCACCTAAGAAAACCTACCCAACCTGTGTATTTTTTAAAGCTAGACACCTAGAGGAATCCAAGATGGGGTGACTTGTGGGGCTCTCACCAGGTTCTGTTCCCCAAAATCCTAGTCAAACCTCAAAATTTGTCCCAAAAACTATTTTTCCTCACATTTCGGTGACAGAAAGTTCTGGAATCTGAGAGGAGCCACAAATTACCTTCTACCCAGTGTTTCCCCAAGTCTCCCAATAAAAATGGTACCTCACGTGTGTGGGTAGGCCTAGTTCCCGCGACAGGAATAGATCACACAACAATGCTGGTCCTTAGATTAGGTCAAATGTAGACCGTGGGGTGATCCATTCCTGACGCAGGCACTAGATACAGGCTCTCAAGTGGGGTAGCGTTTTTATCAGGACGGGTGGGAAAACACTGGGTGGTAGGCATTTTGTGGATCCCTGCATATTCTTGTAGTTTGTGTAAGAGAAATGCAAGAAAAAATAGAGTTTTTATTCAACATTTCAGCTTTGCAGGATATTCTGGATAAGAAAACTTTGGGGAATCCACCCAAGTCATGCCTCTGTGGACTCCGCTGAATGTCTAGTTTCCAGAAATGTCTGAGTTTGGTATGTTTCCCTATAGGACCGCCGAGTCCAGGACCATAAACGCAGATGCCTGCCTTACAAAACCAGTTTGTTTTGTAATAGATAATTTTGATTTCTCCACAATACGATTTGGGTGGTGGAATTTGGGCTGAACTAAATTGGGGAGCTCCCAAGAGAGCACTCTCCCTGTGTTTGCCGCCACATGCACCTGATCTCTGGGTTGGGCTAACCCGCTATTGTCCCGCTGCACAGACTATGCTTGCGAAGGGACAGCAGGACTGTCCTCATCACCTCCCTCATAAACACTGGAAGAGGAGTTATCGAATGGGACTCTGACTGAAAAATCACTCCCAGAGTCTGCGCCATTGCCCTGTCCCTCAGATGCTGTCTCAGTATCTGCTTTCTCAGTCTCTGATCCTACATCAAAGCTGTCCTCTATAACCCGAGTGAGGGCTTGAGCAGCAGTCATCCAACGAGATGCTATCTTTGCTACTGGCTAAACTGTTGCTCTAAAACACTAGACTATGTAGACAGTCACAAAATTGTTGGTGGGTGATACCTTCAACAGTAGAGGTCATGTTACCTTCGCTTCTTCCCTCAATCAGCATGTTCTCTCAAGACACTCAAAAAACAAAAAAGACACACTATAACTTCACCTTGTCACATACCAATCGTCACAGGGAAACCATACAGCTGTTAAAAAAAATTATTGCCCCACAAGGTGTCGCCCTTTCATTTAAAAAAAATATAATTACACCCCTGGGGGGTGCAATCAGGTGCAATAGCGCCCCCCAGGGATAAACATACATAAAAAAAAAAAGTATGCCCCGGGGGGTGGATCATTTGCCGAGGGGGGTGACCCCCCAAGTAAAATCCCTGGTGTCTAGTGGGGGCTGCAATCGAGATAAAGGAAAATGGTTTGGGAAGGCCTCGTTTGAAAGGGGAGGTTCTCCCCTTTCAATCGAGGCCTTCCCGAATGCTGGGAAAGGTTGTTTGGGGCTGTTTTCCCCACCAGAGCAGGAGGCAGCATTGTGGCCGCTTCCTGCTCCAGTGGAGAAAACAGATAGTGACGTCAGCACGCCTGGAAGTTCTTCTGTGCCTCCTAGGGTATTTTTAAATTGAAAAAATTCCTGCACCCAGGGATTTTTTAACCCTCTCCCTGTTGGCTGACACCCACACTGAACAGATTAAAAACAACAATGGGCTCTTGCGAGCGCAAAGTATCTGGTTAGCGTCTAAATTTATCCGCACCGGACTGCAGAGGAGGAGATGCGTGTAAAACGGGGAGGTGTGCGTCAGTTTCTCCGGGTGCACACAGACGATGCGTTGATGCTTTTCCATGCAGCAAGGGCCTTGCGTCGATTTCTGGCATGCAGGCTTGGATCCTGTACAAATTGCAGGGGATTTTGACGCCCAGGGGATGATGCCGAGAAATCCTGGGCGTGCAGGACAAAGTCACAGGAGCTGCATTGATCCGGTGGGTGATGCGGGGAAATTTCTGTTGCACAGCAGGAGCTGCGTCAATTCCTCTCACAGGAAGTTGGGCTGTGTCGTTCTGGCTTGGGGATGCATCAATCCAGTGGGCCGTGCTTCGAAGTTCTGGTCACAACACAGGCATACGTTGATCTCTACTCGGGGAGCTGGGCTGCATTGTTCCGGTTAGGCGATGCAGTGATTTTCTCACCTCAGGGCAGGCTGTGTGTCGATTCAGGCAGGCTGTGCATCGCTTATTTCCGCACAAGGAGTTATTTGCAGAGATTAAGACCCTCATTATGACATTGCCGGTAATTCCCACTTACAGCCATGCTGATTGCCGCCAACATACCGCCGCCGTGGCAGATATCCGTTCACCATATTATGACACACACACACACCAGTCTGTCACTATCCAGCCACAGACACAAGTCCGCCACACCAAAGGTCAGTGATAAACTGGCGGTATCAAAACCCACACCATTACACCAAAAGAACTACGCCCACCACATTATGATCCACAAATCACCACGGCGGATATTCAATGGCAGTAAACCATTGGCGGTACATACCGCTGCGCTCAAAATACACACACACATACAAAACAACACTGCATTGGACAATTCAAACTACACACGCCTGACACCGATACACACACCAAACCCACATCACTATAAAACACACACCCACATTCCCCACAACCCTTTACGACTACAATTAATTGCCAACAGAGACTGCAAGAGCACACACACAACCAGAGCCACATACTACTCACACCTATACACCATTCATGCACCCCACATCACACGCCCCAACACATTACCCTACACACCCTCACCTACACACCTTATACAAAAACCCTGGCACCACAAAGACACCCCCGATTCTCAGAGGAGGAGCTAAGGGTCATGGTGGAGGAAATCATCAGAGTAGAGCCACATGCCCTGCACAATCATCCACTACCAGCATCACCACCACACCTCACTTGCAGCCCCACTACAACAGCCATGCACACGTCCCCTGTGTCCTCTCCCACTGTGTCTGTCCCCCCAAGGTACACAAACGCAAGCACTCAGACACCCAACAGCCATCCACCTCTCAACAGCATCCAGCCCATGCACCTGCACCCAAACACAGCAGACAGTCACCTCCTACAACCACTCCCTCTTCCTCCACTCCCAAACCTTCTCCCTCTTCCTGCCCCAGTGTCCCTAAGAAGCTTTTCCTCTCCACCATTGATCTCTTCCCTCTCCCTCCCCCCGTACTTCACGTCTGCCCAGGGTGCCAAAACCCCAGGCAAGCACCTCAGCCACACAATCCATGGGACCACTAGTCTCCACACCCACTTGTGTTGGGAAAGGATCCCGGGCACCAGCCAGTCTAAGTGTGCCTGCCCCAGCTGCTGCCTGGAAGGGCAAGGAGTCATCCCCAACTGCTGCCCGGAAGGGCAAGGAGCGTGCCCCAAGTGCTGCCCCGAATGGCAAGGAGCCATCCACAGTTGCTGTCCGGAAGGGCAAGGATCCTGCCCAAAGTGCTGCCAGAAAGGGCAAGGGGCCTGGTGCAGGGACTTAGTCAGAGCCCCCACCACCAACCATGGTAGTGCAGCTGTCTGAGGCTGCAGGGGATGGGCTGGAGCCTGCCCCCACCACCACCAGCAGCACCGCCACCACCAGCAATGGGCAGCCATCCGAGGCTGCAGGGGATGGGCTGGGGCCTCCCCCGCCACCATCAGCAGCACCACCAGCAGTAGGCAGCCATCCGAGGCTGTAGGGGATGGGCTGGAGCCTCCCCCCACCACCAGCAGCAGCACCCCCACCACCAGCAGTGGGCAGCCATCTGAGGCTGCCGGGGATGGCCTGGAGCTTCCCCCCACCAACAGCAGCAGCAGCACCACCACCGCCACTGATCAGCCGTCACCGCCGGCGGACAGTCTGTAGTACTGCCTCCATGGGCTGCTGTGCGGGACCAGTGGTGTTGTTCTATCTCCCGGCTGAGGTGCCCCCCACCCCTCTTAGGTGCCTGCCTATTTTCCAACTGATGCCCCTGCAGTTTTCTCTCTGTGTTGCAGGTAACAAGTGGGGTCTTCGACTTTGGCCTTTAGCCCTGTGGTGGTGGCGTGGTTGTTCCCTGTGTCTCCAATGGTGAGTTCTTTCACCTCTGTGCAGTGTTTCTGCCAGGCTTTTGATGTCGTTGGCACCGCCCCGGAAAAGGTGTCGGATTGGGTTGTCATAATATGGTGGGTAGAACATTGACTTCCGCCTGGTTGTAGACGGCTACCACCATGGTGGCTGTTGTTTTCACCCTGGCAGTCGGTGTGGTAAAGTGGCTGTCTATGAGAGTTCTCACCGCCATGGTCATAATTTGGCGGTAGTTACCGCCAGCCTGTTGGCGGTATTACCGCCACTTTATCACTGACCGCCAGGGTAGTAATGAGGGCCTAAGTCTTTTTGGCCCTGAGACTTTAGGAAACAGGAGGCAAGCACAATCCAAGCCCTTGGAGAGCACTTCTCAGCAGACCCAGAGGGCAGCAAGGCAGCAGGGCAACAGCAAGGCAGCAGTTCTTTACAGCAAAGCAGTCGGGAGAGTCTTTTGGGCAGCCAGGTAGCTTTTCTTAGCAGGTTGCAAATTCTGGTTCAGAGTTTCTTTCCCAGGAGGTATCTTCTCAAGAAGTGTCTGAGTTGGTAGGGTCAGGGACCCAGTTTATATATCTAAATGTGCCTTTGAAGTTGGGGAGACTTTAAAGAGTGGCTTAAAAGTGCACAAGATCCCCTTTCACTACAATCCTGTCTGCCAGGGTCCCAGTAGGGGGTTTGGCAGTCCAATGTGTGAAGGCAGGCCACTGTCCTTTGAAATGTAAGTGTCAGGCCCTCCACCCTTCCAGCCCAGGAAGACCCATTCAGTATGCAGATGTGTGCAGGTGTGACTGAGCATCCTGTGTTTGTGGTTGTCTGTGTGAAATGCACGAGGGAGCTGTCAACCGGCCTGGCCCAATGAGGACAAAATTGCGGTGCCAAATTTACCAAGAATGCATTGCACCACTTTGCAACCCTTTGCGCTACATTATGCCTGTGCCAGGCATAATGTATGCACAGGGCATGTTCTCCCGTTAGGGGTGCCGAAAGAATGGTGCAAAGAAATCTAAGAGATTTCTTTAAATCATTTGTTTTGGCACTTTTAATGCCTGCTCACAGCAGGCGTTAAAAGGAGGCACACCATTATTTACAATGAGCCTCAATAGGGTTTGCAGGATTAGCGCCAATATTTCTGATGCTAATCATTCAAAGCTCTGAACTAGTATAAAAAACTATGACTCTAATTCCCTAACTACCACCATAGCATGCTGTATTTTAGTTATGGAGCGCACATAGTGACACTAGGGGGGCTCTAAGGGCCGCAACAAAAGAGGTGCTACACTGGATGCAGCACCATTTTTCTTAAATCTGGCTTCAAGTATGATGTGACTTCCTTCACAAGCTGTTAGATGGAGGGCCACATCTTCTGCTACAGATTCAGCATATCCCCTGCCCACCGTTGTTGGCCCACTGAGCAAACATCTAATCCCACACCTACTCCGGCCAGCATAGTGCATCCCTCTCCACCACCATGGATTGCCCATTCCCAGCAGCCAGCCAGTCAGCCACACCATTCATGTGCCCCAACACAAGCATTACATTTTCACAGTCCTCGCATCCATGTCAAATATGTCAGCTTGCCTACAAACTCCTCCCATGACAGTGTCTCCCAGGCATTTTCTTCAACATCTGAGAGACATGCAAGCCCTGGTGAGGAGCAGGTAGCCCTTAGGCACCCTACTCCTCCCCACAACCTCCCACCGGACACCCATCCCTCACCCTACCCTCCAGTGGACTTGAGGGTCGCATTCAAGACCATCACAGGCGGAGGGGCCTGGCAGATGTTTATGGTGGAGGGTGGGAGGAGGATTTGTGCCAAAATCAGTCTGATGTGAGGCAGGACATTTGTGCCACAGGGGCTACTCTGTCTGACATGTCAGATTCACTACAGGATATGCGGCAACTGCCACAGTTGGTGCACAGAATGACCCAGGTATTGGAGAGGATGGATACTTCTTAGCAAAACATGGGAAAGAAGGTGAATGATATCATGGCCATACATAGGGAAGAGAGTGCATGACATCATGCATTGGCTATGAAGATGGTGGATGACATACAGAAACTGATACCAAGTCATCCTGCACAGTCAGTACATGGAGGGGGGCCAACACATCTTCTTGCGCCACGTCACACCCAGCCCTTGGGCACAGTGTGCAGCCCATATTTACTCAGCCAGGCAAAGCCACCTTGTGTGGCTTTCCATGGCCTTGTAAATATGAACCCTTTCACTCATAACACTGCGTGAAAGGGGCATTCCATGGGTGTTGCTTGGGGTGTTCCCACACAACACCCATGGAACTCGAAGGAATCTGATGCATTCCCAGATTTACAAGTCTAGAAATGCATCAGATTCCACGCCACCTCAGGGGTGGCGGTAAAGTGGCGCAACAGGGAGAAATAACATTATTTCTCCCCTTTTTTTCCTCTTACTATGCGTGCTGCATTGTACAGCACACATAGAGAGAGGAAAATGCCTCTGTTGATTGTTTGTGTGCAGGAAGCTGTCCCTTCCAGCACAAAAACAATCATGCTTGCAATGTGGGCCCCTTGCACCATGCAAGGATGCTTGTGTTGGAACTAGGCAGCAATTTGTGCACCAGTAGAAGGGGCAGGACAGAAATTTTCTGTATCTTGTAGATACAGTGCATTACTGTGCTCTCGCAGTTGGGCAGGGTGCACAGCAAGGCACTTGCTGCACCGCTCTGCACTATGGGCCTCGTAAAACAAGATCCTTACAGTGGTGGATGAATCCATCTTTGTTATCTCAGGAGACTATGGGGCTCATTATGACCTTTGCGGTCTTTTGACCGCCAGGGTTAATGTGGTGGTAGTACCGCCAACAAGCTGGTGGTACATACCGCCACATTATGAGTGTGGAGGGTTGGCTGCAGCCAATCCACCACTTCTGCACTCATACCGCCATGTCGGTGTGAGCTGCCAGGCTGGAGATATCAATCTCCGACCCTGCGGCCCACAGAGTACTGCCAACAGCATTATGTGCCGGCCTATCGCCATGGTTTCCATGGCGTTAGCAATGCCACGGAAATCATGGCGGTAGACCTCACGGGTGACAGGGAATTCCTTCCCTGTCACCGGTAGCCGGCTCCCCCACCACCCCCACCACTCACCTGACACCCCTGATTCAAACACCCCCCACCCCTTCTGATACATGCATTCAACCTCTACCTCCCTAAACGCACACACATGCAGACACAAACCCACCACACACCTGCCCCACTACAGTCACAGCTCCCCTCAATCCACACCCCTCCTCCACGCATACAAGCACACAGACACCCACACGTACCACGCATACACCCATTCATGTACACTGGCATACACGCATTCACTCATTCACTGGCATACATGCATTCGTCCAGACATACTCACACACATTCTTAAACACACACACTGACATGCAGACACGCACTCACTTCATCATTCTTACACGCATTCACTCACATGCATACAGCCATGCATACAACACACACAGACGCACGCACACAAGCACTCACACACTCAGATACACACACACAGCATGCCCCACCCACCCCTCTCCCCTGTCCGACCCCCGACTTACCTTGGACGAGGAGGTCTTCCAGCAGGGAAAGGGAAGGGGCGCTGCTACTGCCAGCAGCAATACCGCCAGGCCATATTTCCGCTCAAAATACATCTGGCAGTGTTCTACTGGCGGGCGGTGCTGGTGGTAGCAGCACCAGGTCACCACCATCCGCCAGTATGAACACTGCCGGATTTCCACCCTTATTGTGGCGGAAGTCAGGCAGTGCTCATAATCTGGCGGACGGATGGTCGTCGCTGCGGTGGTATGCTGGAGGCCGTTACCGCGGCAGTAGATGGTAATTACCGCCAATGAGCACCTATGTTCACTTATCTGAATCTAGTTGTTGTCACTACTGATGCCACTGGTATAGGTTAGGTGGCATTCTTGAATAATCACACCGGTCAAGGTCCCTGGAGTGTGTTAGAAAGGAATTAATTGCCCAGCTGGAGGGAGCTAATGGTTTGTCTCTAGGGTAATTTAGGCTTTCTCTCACCATCACCTGGGGAGAGGCTTCACGATAAGGAGAAACAACACTGTTACCAGTCTGAGGCAGGTTCATCTACTGTGAGTTGAGTGATTTTACAGATTTCTCTTCGGGTTGAGCAAAATTTGCTAAATTTAAGAGAAGAATCGTAGTGAGGAAAATTACCAAAAATCGTAGTGAGGAAAATTACCACTAATCAAGGCATTATAAATGTAAAGCAAATGACTAATTATACTGTACGAACTTGAATGGATCATTTGTATTCCCTGGGAAATGCAAAGGTAAAAAAAATCTATTAGTGCTAATTAGGATTATTAGGAAAACAGACAATTATTTTCTGATTATCGGGAAGCCACAATCTGCTGAACTGAACTACTAGCAATGCCTTGATAGAGAAAAAATGTTGAACTTTTGGCAAAGTGTTTCCACATTTGATTCATAGTGACTATAAGATATTAAAATATGGGGCCCTAAACAAAGATAAGACGATTTTTCATACGTATTCACATTAAAATATAAACATGATTCCTTTTGAGATGATTAACAAATTATACTTAACATAGATACATACACTTAAAGCACATTTTGTTGAAGAATGAGGGTAAATAAGTGCATAAGTCTAATATTATTACTAGATTGTTTGTTACTTCTGTGATTTTCTACCAGTTCGTCGCAGTAGATGGCAGTGCATACCCATTATTTCGAATTTAAAATGTGTTTCCATGTCTCCGGGCTGCGTTAACGTTCACTTACAAAATTTCCATTTGATCCACGGATCATTTTGAAATCTACTTCCTTGTCCCAGGGCCATTTAATGATTGCTAACTAATTGTAATATTGCAAGGTACTTTTTTTATTATAGGTGGCAACATTATTAAAAATAATTTTGGGATGGGAAATGTTAATGCCACGGTGGTGCACAAAACCTGCGTTATTTTGTTCCTGTGATATTGACCATTTTCTGTTCGAATTTGGTAGTTGCAAAAATTAAAAACTTGTTTAAATATTGAGATTGAAATTGCATTTATGTAGCGCTTACTACCTTTGACAAGGAGTTGAGGCACTTTACAGCGAGTAGCAGGCTACTCAGAAGCCCAAAGTTGTCAGTTCATTGGTTATTAGAATTTGTCTTGTGCACACATTTTGGGCCAGATGTAGGAAGCGAACCGAAACCAAATGGTTTCGTTATTTTTTTGTATTGCAACTTGTTTTCCTAAAAGGAAAACGGGCTGCAATACAAAAAAAAATAAACTGCTTTATTTAAAAAGCAGACACAGACATGGAGGTCTGCTGTCTCCAGCAGGCCACCATCCCTGTGAGTGCAGGGGATCTCAATGGGGTCGCAAAATGCGACCCACCTCATTATTATTAATGAGGTGGGTATTTGCGACCCCATTGAGATTCACAGACGGTGTCTGAGACACCGTTCTGCATCCGATTTTGCGAATCGGAAATTGCGAGTCGCACCGACTCGCAATTTCCGATTCGCAAAATCGGAGTTTACTACATCTGGCCCTTTGTTCCTTACATTTACTCCACTTTGTTTGTTGTACGTTATTGAGTTGGATGTGATGATTCCAGGGGATTATGTAAGAAGCAAATGGTTGATTAAATGAATGGATATTGTTAGGTTGCAGGGATATGGTTTCAAATAAAGAGGGACTAAGGAGCTGATTGCGAGTTTGGCAGTTCCGTGACCGCTATCTTGGCGGTCCGACCACTAACAGTCTGATGGAGAAGACCGGTGTATTGTGAGTTTGGCAGTCGAGGAAATAAAAGACCGCCAGCAGTCCACCACCACTGCCAGGCAGCACAGACCGATGCGGTCTTCTGGAGGCAGAAACGGGCCAGCAGACTCATGTTCCGCCGGACCTATTAGGAGGCTGCACACCACCATGGTCTAAGCACCACATAGCAGAATGCAGAAAGAAGGAGTTTAAAGGAAGACATTCACCTGCAAACAGCAATACACATCCAGAGTCACCATGGAGCCATTGCTAAACGTCATGCCACTGCTCCTGCTCGTCGAAAGACAAGGGATGCAACGCCGACGTGGAAGACACCACCCTTAAGTACACAAACCTACCTGTTTTATTAACATGTTTATCAATTTTTTTTACTGCTACCAAACTCATTAATGGGGGGGGAATGCCAAGGACAGCAGCTACGCCTATCATTCCAGACCCACATACTCGCATACTGCAACACAAACACACACACACACATTTATAACATGAACACTTCAACCAGAGCACACTCACCCTGCATGGCAATACCACACATTTACTCATAGCAACACAACACAGGCTCAGGGACACTGAAGGCCACAAACATACACACAGAGCAACAACAACCCAACTAATGCACAAATACAAATATATTCCACAAACTCACAAACTGACACCCAACACTGACCAGGGACTGGCCACACATGCAACACACAAATACATCCATCTGCAAGGCACACACACCACCACCATCAAAAAACACTGCCTTCGACGCACATATCACACACACTCATAGCACAATGGACCAACAATGCCTTGCCCAATGCACACAGACAAATAGACAAAAGACACAAAGTGCACCACCACAACAACACCTGCACAGCTGTGATGGGAGCAACAGGACCATACTTGGAAGAAGACTGCATTGGGACACATGTTGAACAAGGCACCAAACAACATGCGCACAGTAGTTGCATACAATTGAATATCAGGGACAAGCAATACCAATATCAATTGTCTTGCACAGTCACACAATGGGGGGAAGGGCAAGACAACAAAGCACACACAACTCACACTCCATGGGACATACCCCTACACCAACCATCTGTAAGAAGGGACATACACCTAAATGGACACATGTGCACTCAAATGCAAAGCAAACTACCATAACGCAACACAGAGCAGGTCTGCACTGGCAAAACTCGAGAACACACACTCCACATTTAGACAATAGCCACATTAGGGGACAAGTCATTCACCACACATGCCTACACCACACAACACAAAAAGGTACACATACCGCTACAAACAAAACACAATGCCCTTACATCAACATTGCAGTAAAAGACACATCCCCATCACACAGCACACACCCTTCTCTTGGGGGACAACCACATGGAGCAGCAAATAGGCAAAACACACACAACTACAGACACACAACCAATGTCAGCCAGGAACAACAGAAAGCTAGGTAAGGAAATGGAGGACAAAGGTGTATCCAAAACACCAACAACAGGTTGGGTTTATTAAAGAAACGTTTCGCAGTCCAAAAATATCTGCCCAAAGGGTGCAGTGTAGGGCCCCTACTTGACTCCTGACTCCCATGTAACCTCCACAGGTAGGGGCATCAAGAGGGCAGGCACTTTGGGGATTATCAGGGGGTGGGGGTGGTTGGCTTTAGGTTTGGGGGTTTTGGGTTTGGGCTTGGGACGGAGGTAACATTCTTGAGAGGGGTCAACTTCTTCTTGGTGGGGAAGGGGCATGGGTGCTTGCACGGGGGCAAGGGAGGCACTGGAGATAGATGCAGACCATTTGGTGTTGTACGGTGGAAGAGAAAAATAGTGGAAAGGTCAAGTTCACAGAGGAAAAGTTTCTTTGACACACAGGGATGGTCATCAGAAGGGGGTTGGGATTTGGAGGTCGAGAGAGTGGTTGTCTGACATGTAGGTGTGGCTGTTTCGGGTGTGTGTTTGTGGGAGGTGTGCTTATGTGTGGTGGGTGTCTGTTGGGTGGGTGAATGAGGGAATTTATGTGTTTGGGGCTGAAGGGGGTGGAGGTGCTGTGGGATCCTGTGGTCTGTGGGGTGGTGTCTGTTGGGCTGGTGACTGCAGGTATGGTGGATGTGCTGCATGTAGGTGTGTCTGTGGTTGTGATGCCTGGGGTGTATGTGCGAGGGTGTGCTGGGGTGGTGTCTGTGGAAATAATAGGTGTGGCGGCTAGATTAGTGACTGGTGATGGGGTGTCTGTAGGTGTGCCAGATGTTGTGTGTGATGTTGGTGGTTTGGGGCTGTCAGGGGAAATCGTAACTGTTGCTATGTCTGCAGGTGGATGTTGGTTGTATGTGTGCTGGTGATGTGTCTTGTGGTACCAATGTTTCTGTGCGCTAGCCTTGTCTTATGAGGTGGATGCATGCAAGTCTGTCTGTGCGCTTTGGGTGGGTCGGGGAAGGGGGGATTTAGACTGGCAAGAGGAAGGTGGAGGGGGAACAGAATACAAGGGGTGTCTGGCTGCTGTTACTTTGGAGGCCAAAGCCTGAAATGATCTCTGTAGGCCAGAGATTGCACCGCAAATACCATCCAGGAATACATTGCTCTGCTAGAGTTGGCCTGTCAGTCCTTGGGTGGCCTTCACGATCATTGTCTGACTCACAGAGATCGACCTCAGGAGTTCTATAGGCTCCTCACTGAGGGCAGAAGGGCTAACAGGGGCAGGGGCAGAGGTGCCTGCAAAAAAGGAAAAGATCACCCTCTTGGGAGAGAAGGCATTGCCAACTGGGTAGGGAGCAACAAGGAGGGAAGTGATAGAATGGGTGTGGGGACACAGATGGTTCTGGGTTGGTCCCCAATGGGTACGCCACTACTAGGGAGTAGCCACTGGAGGAGGAATCCGATAATATAGAGCCAGATATGGTCTCCCGCTTGGCACTCCCCTCACCCTTTGGGCCACTGGGTCCCTCACTGTTGTGCTCTTGTGACCTGAGGTCCTGTGGCCAGATGCTTCCCCACTTGGCTCATCCCTGTCTCCTTTGCCTGCCAGTGCTGATGCTGCCAAAAAAAGGTGAAGTAAGGTCATAACATGTACATCAAGACACAGCAATCACAACTCTGAGCAACAAAGCATACCATCATGTCAAGTGGCCCACCACAAAAAGTGATAGCAAAGTGCCAGCATCATGTGCCAATGAAAGACCATGTATGTCATCTGGAATCACAAAGGTATCACATGAGCTAATCTTGGTTTCAAATAATTACAGTAGCATGGATGTAGTGTAGCTACCACACTTACCATAACCCAAATAGGGGACTACTCCACAGCAAACTTGTGCCACATGCAGCCCACCACATAGGACCAGTAGCCAACAATTGGAAAACATTATAAGGTACCCTATCTATTACATTTACACAAGCCTATGCACACATCTTACTTCCACCATTATGATGTCTTTACAATAAGTGATGTTGGTAAGGAAAGGCAGACAACAATGGTTCAAACATGCCATACCAGAATTAGGTGACATGGAAACATCCATGTCACAATGGATACCTCACAACAATGTACAGCTCCACAAATCATACCTTTCAAGAATGAGTCAAGGAGGTAGTAGCAAGATGACTGAGATGTGCACCACATGTGGTTTGGCATGGAACAACAATGAAGTCAGGTCTCAAAACTCATGGAGAAATGTCTCTAGAATGCACCCAAGAATGACCCTCTTAGGCCCAGGAAATCCCCCATCAATGTCTCACACGTGTTAGAAATGGGGTCTGTGGTTGGCAGTCAGGTTACCTCCTGTCCAGGCAAGGACTCTCACTCTAGTCATGGTAAAGGAGAATCACACTCAGTTAACCCCTGCTCACCCACTTGGTAGCTTGGCACAAGTAGGCAGGCTTAACTTCAGAAGCAATGTGTAAAGTGTTTGTACCAACACACACAGTAACTCAGTAAAAACACTACAAAATGACACAACACAGATTTAGACAAATAGTTTAATTTTATCTAAACAAAACAAGACCAAAATGACACAAATCCAAAATACGCAAGTCGAGATGTGAATTATTAAATAATGAGAGTCTTAGGCCCTCATTATAAACACAGCGGTCCGTTCCGTGCCCCCAGCGGTGGCAGTAAAAACCACCAACAGAGGAGCGGGCCGGACCACCATATAATGAACCAAACGAAAGACAGGCATCCCGAAAACCACCCACCGCCAGTAGAGGAATGCCGACGATGACAGCAGAGTCCGCCCACAGGCCGACGGAAAGGCCAAACCCGCCCATCAAATAATGAACCACCAGTGTGCCGCCAGTTCCGGGGCGGGAACCACCGCCATGCAAAGCCAGGTGGAAATGAAACAAATATAAGGAAACACTCACCAGAGGCCCACACAATGTGCCGAAGCAGACATGGATAGAGAGCTGCAGATCATGCCAGCTCTGCTCCTTGCTGTATACCACCACGACTGAGACCTCAGACGATGTTGGTAAGTACCTCAACTTATGAAACAAGGGAGGAAAGGGCACATTCACATACCCACCCACTCCACCCACCCTGCAATGCCCCCACAACCCTTCACAGCAGCACAAGTCATACACCCCACAGCAAGAGGTACTTACCCAACACAAGGCAAATCCAACTTGACCATAGTACATACAAATGCCCCACACCCATAAACAATGAAACGAAAGACTAGGGTTCAACAGTGTGCCGCCAAAACAGGGGCCACACAGAAATCATTAATGAAAGCTCACAGAGCCAAATAGTCCAAACAGGGCAAATGCCCAGTCCATACGAATACAATTGCCATGGGCCTCAACGGACCCAACCTGACTCCCAAAAGTGCACAGTACTCCACCTAATGGGGCAACAAAGGGGCATCCAGGCACCTCACGGAACGGAGGCAGGGGGTGTGGGGGTGGGGATTTGAGACGGGGTGGGCCTTGGACTTTTGTTTGGAAGGTGGAGGGGGTGGGCTTGTCCTTTGAAGGGGGGGTGTTTTGAGTGGGTGGAGCCAGATGGACTAGGCTCAGCCCAGGCCTTTTTTTCTCTGGGGAAGGGGTACGGGAATGTGAAGGGCGGACGGGTGGGCTGTGAAGTGGAAGGAGTGGAAAGGGCAAGGATGTGAGCACGTTTGGGGTCAAGACGGGGTGGGCTGGAAGAGGTCAACACAGGAGAGGAAGTTTCTTCGGAGCAATTGGGGTGGTCCTGGATGAGGGCATGGGAGTGGAGGCAGAGGCAGTGGATGTATGTGGTGTAGGGGTGCCTGTAGTGGGTGCAGGTGACTGGACAGTATGCTGTGGTGTGGTGGATGTGTGATGAGTGGGTGTCTTGGTGCGTTTGTGTGTTTTTGGAGAGGGTGTGGACACAGTGGGAGAAGACAGGCAGCTAGTGTGGATGTATGTTGTGTGGGTGTCTGAAAGTCTGGTGAGTGTGCTGCATGTGTCAACTACAGTAGTTGTGGTGAGTGCAGGTGTGGTGCAATGGGTGCATGTATGGATGTCTGCTATTGTGGTGAGTGCAGTAAGAGGAGCAGCAACAGTGACTGAAGGTGCAGTGCATGAGGGTGTGGATGTGGAGGGGACAGGCAGGGAGGTGGAAGAGGTGGGCACACTGGGGGAAGTGGATGTTGGTGTGTGTGCATGTGTCTGTTGGCTGTGTGAATGCTTGTGGTGGGAGGTGTGGTGCTTATGTTTAAAAGTGTGCTTCTTGTGTTTTGATGTGCTTGACTGAGTGTCTGAATGTGTGCCTTGGAAGGATGATGGGAGTAGGGTGCTGGAAGGGGTAGAGGAGGTTGGAGGGGGGGCGGAATGGCCAGGGAAACTGGCTGCTGTCCAAGAGAAGGCCAGAGCCTGAAATGATCTCTGTAGGGCAGACACAGCACACTGAATGCCATCCAGATAGGCATTTGTCTGCTGCACCTCTGATGCTAGCCCCTGGATGGCATTTACAATGGTTGTCTGCCCTACAGAGATGGTTCTCAGGAGGTCAATAGCCTTCTCTTTGAGGGCAGCAAGGCTGACTGGGGCAGTGGAGGAGGTGCCTGGGGCGAAGGAGACACCCACCTTTCTGGGTGAGCGGGCACGGGCAACTCGGTGGGGAGCAGAAGGGAGGGCGGTGATTGAATGGGGGTGGCAGAAGATGTCACTGTAGTGGTGTGGCCCTCAGGGTCCGCCACCACCAGGGAGCCCCTATCGGAGGAGGTCTTAGAGTCACTCCCTCCTGTGGTAGTTGCCTCCCCCATGGAACTCCCCCCCCCACCCACTGGTCCCCTGGGCGTTGAATGTCTCTGCCTCCGAGGATCCGTGGGCCACTGCTTCCCCACTTGCCGGTGCCTCAGCTCCCTCGCCAGATGTTGCTGCTGTACCAAACCAACACAACAGAACAGGGATGGGGAGACAAATCAGGAGAGACAACTGTAAATAGCTGAATGGAGGTACATAATGGCCAGACATACGCCTACCCAGAAGACACACCCAACAGGCAGCAGCGTTCACTATGCCCATGGCCATGTCCCTAACTATTGACCAGAATACTGCTCTACACCCATCCCCTGGACTACCTAAGGAGGTGATGTGTGGGAGACCTGACAAAGACACCCCTACACCCTTTGGGGACCATAAAGTATATGGACACCAGTCGGAGTCTCTGCTTCTAAGCAGCATGAACCCTAATGCACACACAGACATCATTCCAGACTGAAGTTTGTGAAATGAGAACTCACCCCTTTGTGATTGCTGTGCAGCCTTCAAGCGCCCATCCAGGTCTGGGTAAGCCACCGCCAGGATACGTTGTATGGGGGGGGGTCAGTGCCCGATGGGCACCCCTTCCACATTGGGAGGACTTCCCCAGCTGGGCTTCACAGATCTTACGTGCCCAGTGCCGCAGGTCCTCCCACCTCTTTCTGTAGTGGGTGCTCCCCCAGTTGTAGACCCCCAGGGTCCGCACCTCCTTGGTGATGGCATCCCAAAGTGCCCTCTTCTGGTGGGCGCTGGCCTAAAAGGGTGAAACAGATATGGAACACAGAGGTCAGGCACTTGCAAGATAGGTACAGCTGGCTAATTGTCCACTATGGGACGAACAGCACTCCCAGACTTACAGGCCATATGCACGCAGCATGCCATGCACCATGGCCCATACAGGCTCAGAGGTGCACACATATGTACATTCAACACCATCCATTACACCCAAACAGTGCCCCCTAATCCCAGACCTGTACCTCTGGCTGTCTGTACAGTTTTGGGTACAGGGGCAGGACCCCGTCCAATAGCCTCTCCAGTTCCTCCTGGGTGAAGGCTGGGGCCCTTTCCCCTGCAACATGAGCCACATACTTTGCCAGAGGCAGGCCACAGCAGTACACACATTGGAGTACCTGTCCGCACGAGATCAGGGAGTCAAGGGAATAATCGATGACGAAATTGCGTACGTTCCACGGCGGTGTGCACCGTCACTGCCGGAGGCAATCGTGATACGCCAGGATTCCCTATTGGCATCCATGTTAACGAATGACGAGACGAATGGCGGTAAACACCGCCTTACGCTGTGAAGTCAACCGCTAGCGGTATGAGGTCACTTCCACAACGAAAGGCCTGGATTACAGTGGGCAGACATTTTGGCAGTAACTACGCATCTATAAATAAAACTTTGCACAATGCATGCCCTACTAGCCACTAAGCATGTGTCCATTCCGTAATATACCACACATGAAATACTCTGTTCCCTCATTGTGATGTAGATGTAGATCTGTCAGGAAGCAGTTAATGTTGAGTCGCTACAATGAACTATGCAGTGCACAAATGATTAAATGTGTGCCTATGTATGTGTCTTCATCACACCTTTTTGAAAACCCTGGTGAGAACCATGGTGGAGCATCAGATCATAATCAATTACAGACTCACACATTAAACAATTCAGGAACTTTATGCTTTACTGGATCCTACACTAGCTCCAGGAAAACTTAATCAGCATGCCATCCCTACTGAAGTGCAGATGCTTTCCCACTCCATTTCCAGGCTACAGGCTCATTTCAAGTGACAGTGGGCATGGGTGCTGGATTTTCTCAGCCAATGTTCAGCATGGTACTGACAAGATTTCTGAATGGAAAATTTATAGGGAAACCTACCGAACCTGTGCATTTTTGAAAACTAGAGACCTAGGGGAATCCAAGATGGGGTGACTTGTGGGGCTCTGACCAGGTTCTGTTACCCAGAATCCTTTGCAAACCTCAAAATTTGGCTAAAAAAACACATGTTCCTCACATTTTTGTGACAGAAAGTTCTGGAATCTGAGAGGAGGCACAAATTTCCTCCACCCAGCGTTTCCACAAGTCTCCCGATAAAAATGATACCTCACTTGTGTGGGTAGGCCTAGCGCGTGTGACAAGAAATGCCCCAAAGCACAACGTGGACACATCCCATTTTTTGACAGAAAACAGAGCTGTTTTTTGCAAAGTGCCTACCTGTAGATTTTGGCCTCTAGCTCAGCCGGCAGCTAGGGAAACCTACCAGACCTGTGCATTTTTTAAAACTAGAGACCTAGGGGAATCCAAGATGGGGTGACTTGTGGGGCTCTGACCAGGTTCTGTTACCCAGAATCCTTTGCAAACCTCAAAATTTGGCTAAAAAAACACATTTTCATCACATTATGGTGACAGAAAGTTCTGGAATCTGAGAGGAGCCACAAATTTCCTTCCACCCAGCGTTCCCCCAAGTCTCCCGATAAAAATGATACCTCACTTGTGTGGGTAGGCCTAGCGCCCGCGACAGGAAATGCCCCAAAATGCAACGTGGACACATCCCATTTTTTGAAAGAAAACAGAGGTGTTTTTTGCAAAGTGCCTACCTGTAGATTTTGGCCTCTAGCTCAGCCGACACCTAGGGAAACCTACCAAACCTGTGCATTTTTGAAAACTAGAGACTTAGGGGAATCCAAGATGGGGTGACTTGTGGGGCTCTGACCAGGTTCTGTTACCCAGAATCCTTTGCAAACCTCAAAATTTGGCTAATAAAAACACATGTTCCACACATTTCTGTGGCAAAAAGTTCTGGAATCTGAGAGGAGGCACAAATTTCCAACCACCAAGCGTTCCCCCAAGTCTCCCGAGAAAAATTATACCTCACTTGTGTGTGTAGGCCTAGCGCCAGCGACAGGAAATGCCCCAAAGCACAACGTGGGCACATCCCATTTTTTTACAGAAAACAGAGCTGTTTTTTGCAAAGTGCCTACCTGTAGATTTTGGCCTCTAGCTCAGCCGGGACCTAGGGAAACTTACCAAACCTGTGCCTTTTTGAAAACTAGAGACCTAGGGGAATCCAAGATGGGGTGACTTGTGGGGCTCTGACCAGGTTCAGTTACTCAGAATCCTTTGCAAACCTCAAAATTTGGCTAAAAAAACACATTTTCCTCACATTTCGCTGACACAAAGTTCTGGAATCGGAGAGGAGGCACAAATTTCCTTCCACCCAGCGTTCCCCCAAGTCTCCCGATAAAAATGATACCTCACTTGTGTGGGTAGGCCTAGCGCCCGCGACAGGAAATGCCCCAAAACGCAACGTGGACACATCCCATTTTTTGAAAGAAAACTGAGGTGTTTGTTGCAAAGTGCCTACCTGTAGATTTTGGCCTCTAGCTCAGCCGGCACCTAGGGAAACCTACCAAACCTGTGCATTTTTTAAAACTAGAGATGTAGGGGAATCCAATATGGGGTGACTTGTGGGGCTCTGACCAGGTTCTGTTACCCAGAATCCTTTGCAAACCTCAAAATGTGGCTAAAAAAAAATTTTTCATCACATTATGGTGACAGAAAGTTCTGGAATCTGAGAGGAGGCACAAATTTTCTCCCACCCAGCGTTCCCCCAAGTCTCCCGATAAAAATTATACCTCACTTGTGTGGGTAGGCCTAGCGCCCGCGACAGGAAATGCCCCAAAATGCAACGTGGACACATCCCATTTTTTGAAAGAAAACAGAGGTGTTTTTTGAAAAGTGCCTACCTGTAGATTTTGGCCTCTAGCTCAGCCGGCACCTAGGGAGACCTACCAAACCTGTGCATTTTTTAAAACTAGAGACGTAGGGGAATCCAAGATGGGGTGAGTTGTGGGGCTCTGACCAGGTTCTGTTACCCAGAATCCTTTACAAACCTCAAAATTTGGCTAAAAAAACACATGTTCCACACATTTCTGTGGCAGAAAGTTCTGGAATCTGAGAGGAGGCACAAATATCCTTCCACCCAGCGTTCCCCCAAGTCTCCCGATAAAAATGATACCTCACTTGTGTGGGTAGGCCTAGTGCCTGCGACAGGAAATGCCCCAAAGCACAACGTGGGCACATCCCATTTTTTTACAGAAAACAGAGCTGTTTTTTGCAAAGGGCCTACCTGTAGATTTTGGCCTCTAGCTCAGCCGGGACCTAGGGAAACTTACCAAACCTGTGCCTTTTTGAAAACTAGAGACATAGGGGAATCCAAGATGGGGTGACTTGTGGGGCTCTGACCAGGTTCAGTTACCCAGAATCCTTTGCAAACCTCAAAATTTGGCTAAAAAAACACATTTTCCTCACATTTCGCTGACACAAAGTTCTGGAATCGGAGAGGAGGCACAAATTTCCTTCCACCCAGCGTTCCCCCAAGTCTCCCGATAAAAATGATACCTCACTTGTGTGGGTAGGCCTAGCGCCCGCGACAGGAAATGCCCCAAAAGGCAACGTGGACACATCCCATTTTTTTAAAGAAAACTGACGTGTTTGTTGCAAAGTGCCTACCTGTAGATTTTGGCCTCTAGCTCAGCCGGCACCTAGGGAAACCTACCAAACCTGTGCATTTTTTAAAACTAGAGACGTAGGGGAATCCAATATGGGGTGACTTGTGGGGCTCTGACCAGGTTCTGTTACCCAGAATCCTTTGCAAACCTCAAAATGTGGCTAAAAAAACACATTTTCATCACATTATGGTGACAGAAAGTTCTGGAATCTGAGAGGAGGCACAAATTTCCTCCCACCCAGCGTTCCCCCAAGTCTCCCGATAAAAATTATACCTCACTTGTGTGGGTAGGCCTAGCGCCCGCGACAGGAAATGCCCCAAAATGCAACGTGGACACATCCCATTTTTTGAAAGAAAACAGAGGTGTTTTTTGCAAAGTGCCTACCTGTAGATTTTGGCCTCTAGCTCAGCCGGCACCTAGGGAGACCTACCAAACCTGTGCATTTTTTAAAACTAGAGACGTAGGGGAATCCAAGATGGGGTGAGTTGTGGGGCTCTGACCAGGTTCTGTTACCCAGAATCCTTTGCAAACCTCAAAATTTGGCTAAAAAAACACATGTTCCACACATTTCTGTGGCAGAAAGTTCTGGAATCTGAGAGGAGGCACAAATATCCTTCCACCCAGCGTTCCCCCAAGTCTCCCGATAAAAATGATACCTCACTTGTGTGGGTAGGCCTAGTGCCCGCGACAGGAAATGCCCCAAAGCACATCGTGGGCACATCCCATTTTTTGACAGAAAACAGAGCTGTTTTTTGCAAAGTGCCTACCTGTAGATTTTGGCCTCTAGCTCAGCCGCCACCTAGGGAAACCTACCAAACCTGTGCATTTTTGAAAACTAGAGACCTAGGGGAATCCAAGATGGGGTGACTTGTGGGGCTCTGACCAGGTTCTGTTACCCAGAATCCTTTGCAAACCTCAAAATTTGGCAAAAAAAATACATTTTCCTCACATTTCGTTGACACAAAGTTCTGGAATCGGAGAGGAGGCACAAATTTCCTTCCACCCAGCGTTCCCCCAAGTCTCCCGATAAAAATGATACCTCACTTGTGTGGGTAGGCCTAGCGCCCGTGACAGGAAATGCCCCAAAACGCAACGTGGACACATCCCATTTTTTGAAAGAAAACAGAATTGTTTTTTGCAAAGTGCCTACCTGTAGATTTTGGCCTCTAGCTCAGCCGGCACCTAGGGAAACCTACCAAACCTGTGCATTTTTGAAAATTAGAGACCTAGGGGAATCCAAGATGGGGTGACTTGTGGGGCTCTGACCAGGTTCTGTTACCCAGAATCCTTTGCAAACCTCAAAATGTGGTTAAAAAAACACATTTTCATCACATTATGGTGACAGAAAGTTCTGGAATCTGAGAGGAGATACAAATTTCCTTCCACCCAGCGTTCCCCCAAGTCTCCCGATAAAAATGATACCTCACTTGTGTGGGTAGGCCTAGCGCCCGCAACAGGAAATGCCCCAAAACGCAACGTGGACACATCCCGTTTTTTGAAAGAAAACAGAATTGTTTTTTGCAAAGTGCCTACCTGTAGATTTTGGCCTCTGGCTCAGCCGGCACCTAGGGAAACCTACCAAACCTGTGCATTTTTGAAAACTAGAGACCTAGGGGAATCCAAGATGGGGTGACTTGTGGGGCTCTGACCAGGTTCTGTTACCCAGAATCCTTTGCAAACCTCAAAATTTGGCTAAGAAAACACATTTTCATCACATTATGGTGACAGAAAGTTCTGGAATCTGAGAAGAGATACAAATTTCCTTCCACCCAGCGTTCCCCCAAGTCTCCCGATAAAAATGATACCTCACTTGTGTGGGTAGGCCTAGCGCCCGCAACAGGAAATGCCCCCAAAACGCAACGTGGACACATCCCATTTTTTTTAAGAAAACAGAAGTGTTTTTTGCGAAGGGCCTACCTGTAGATTTTGGCCTCTAGCTCAGCCGGCACCTAGGGAAACCTACCAAACATGTGCATTTATGAAAACTAGAGACGTAGGGGTATCCAAGAGGAGGTGACTTGTGGGGCTCTGACCAGGTTCTGTTACCCAGAATCCTTTGCAAACCTCAAAATTTGGCTAAAAAATCACATGTTCCTCACATTTCTGTGGCAGAAAGTTATGGAATCTGAGAGGAGGCACAAATTTCCTTCCACCCAGCGTTCCCCCAAGTCTCCCGATAAAAATGATACCTCACTTGTGTGGGTAGGCCTAGCGCCCGCAACAGGAAATGCCCTAAAACGCAACGTGGACACATCCCATTTTTTGAAAGAAAACAGAAGTGTTTTTTGCAAAGTGCGTACCTGTAGATTTTGGCCTCTAGCTCAGCCGGCACCTAGGAAAACCTACCAAACCTGTGCATTTTTGAAAACTAGAGACCTAGGGGAATCCACGATGGGGTGACTTGTGGGGCTCTGACCAGGTTCTGTTACCCAGAATCCTTTGCAAATCTCAAAATTTGGCTCAAAAAACACATTTTCCTCACATTTCGCTGACACAAAGTTCTGGAATCGGAGAGGAGGCACAAATTTCCTTCCACCCAGCGTTCCCCCAAGTCTCCCGATAAAAATGATACCTCACTTGTGTGGGTAGGCCTAGCGCCCGCGACAGGAAATGCCCCAAAACGCAACGTGGACACATCCCATTTTTTTAAAGAAAACTGAGGTGTTTTTTGCAAAGTGCGTACCTGTAGATTTTGGCCTCTAGCTCAGCCGGCACCTAGGGAAACCTACCAAACCTGTGCATTTTTTAAACCTAGCGACGTAGGGGAATCCAAGATGGGGTGAGTTGTGGGGCTCTGACCAGGTTCTGTTACCCAGAATCCTTTGCAAACCTCAAAATTTGGCTTAAAAAACACTTGTTCCACACATTTCTGTGGCAGAAAGTTCTGGAATCTGAGAGGAGGCACAAATTTCCTTCCACCCAGCGTTCCCCCAAGTCTCCCGATAAAAATGATACCTCACTTGTGTGGGTAGGCCTAGCGCGCGTGACAGGAAATTCCCCAAAGCACAACGTGAACACATCCCATTTTTTGACAGAAAACAGAGCTGTTTTTTGCAAACTGCCTACCTGTAGATTTTAGCCTCTAGCTCAGCCGCCACCAAGGGAAACCTACCAAACCTGTGCATTTTTGAAAACTAGAGACCTAGGGGAATCCAAGATGGGGTGACTTGTGGGGCTCTGACCAGGTTCTGTTACCCAGAATCCTTTGCAAACCTCAAAATTTGGCAAAAAAAACAAATTTTCCTCACATTTCGTTGACACAAAGTTTTGGAATCGGAGAGGAGATACAAATTTCCTTCCACCCAGCGTTCCCCCAAGTCTCCCGATAAAAATGATACCTCACTTGTGTGGGTAGGCCTAGCGCCCGCGTCAGGAAATGCCCCAAAACGCAACGTGGACACATCCCATTTTTTTTAAAGAAAACAGAAGTGTTTTTTGCAAAGGGCCTACCTGTAGATTTTGGCCTCTAGCTCAGCCGGCACCTAGGGAAAACTACAAAACCTGTGCATTTATGAAAACTAGAGACTTAGGGGTATCCAAGACAAGGTGACTTGTGGGGCTCTGACCAGGTTCTGTTACCCAGAATCCTTTGCAAACCTCAAAATTTGGCTAAAAAATCACATGTTCCTCACATTTCTGTGGCAGAAAGTTCTGGAATCTGAGAGGAGGTACAAATTTCCTTCCACCCAGCGTTCCCTCAAGTCTCAGAGATGTTTTTTGCAAAGTGCCTACCTGTAGATTTTGGTCTCTAGCTCAGCCGGCACCTAGGGAAACCTACCAAACCTGTGCATTTTTTAAAACTAGAGACCTAGGGGAATCCAAGATGGGGTGACTTGTGGGGCTCTGACCAGGTTCTGTTACCCAGAATCCTTTGCAAATCTCAAACGGTGGCTAAAAAAAGAAATTTTCCTCATATTTCGCTGACACAAAGTTCTGGAATCGGAGAGGAACCACAAATTTCCTTCCACCCATCGTTCCCCCAAGTCTCCCGATAAAAATGATACCTCACTTGTGTGGGTAGGCCTAGCGCACGCGACAGGAAATGCCCCAAAGCGCAACGTGGACACATCCAATTTTTTAAAAGAAAACAGAGGTGTTTTTTGCAAAGGGCCTACCTGTAGATTTTGGCCTCTAGCTTAGCCGGCACCTAGGGAAACCTACCAAACCTGTGCATTTCTGAAAACTAGAGACCTGGGGGAGTCCAAGATGGGGTGACTTGTGGGGCTCTGACCAGGTTCTGTTACCCAGATTCCTTTGCAAATCTCAAAATGTGGTTTAAAAAACACATGTTCCTCACATTTCTCTGGCAGAAAGTTCTGGAATCTGAGAAGAGCCACAAATTTCCTTCCACCCAGCGTTCCCCCAAGTCTCCCGATAAAAATGATACCTCACTTGTGTGGGTAGGCCTAGCGCCCGCGACAGGAAATGCCCCAAAGCGCAACGTGGACACATCCCATTTTTTTAAAGAAAACAGAGGTGTTTTTTGCAAAGTGCCTACCTGTAGATTTTGGCCTCTAGCTCAGCCGGCACCTAGGGAAACCTACCAAACCTGTGCTTTTTTTAAAACTAGAGACGTAGGGGAATCCAAGATTGGGTGACTTGTGGGGCTCTGACCAGGTTCTGTTACCCAGAATCCTTTGCAAACCTCAAACGGTGGCTAAAAAAAGACATTTTCCTCATATTTCGCTGACACAAAGTTCTGGAATCGGAGAGGAAACACAAATTTCCTTCCACCCAGCGTTCCCCCAAGTCTCCCGATAAAAATGATACCTCACTTGTGTGGGTAGGCCTAGCGCAAGCGACAGGAAATGCCCCAAAGCGCAACGTGGACACATCCAATTTTTTAAAAGAAAACAGAGGTGTTTTTTGCAAAGGGCCTACCTGTAGATTTTGGCCTCTAGCTTAGCCGGCACCTAGGGAAACCTACCAAACCTGTGTATTTTTGAAAACTAGAGACCTGGGGGAGTCCAAGATGGGGTGACTTGTGGGGCTCTGACCAGGTTCTGTTACCCAGAATCCTTTGCAAACCTCAAAATGTGGCTAAAAAAACACATGTTCCTCATATTTCTGTGGCAGAAAGTTCTGGAATCTGAGAGGAGGTACAAATTTCATTCCACGCAGCGTTCCCCCAAGTCTCCTGATAAAAATGATACCTCACTTGTGTGGGTAGGCCTAGCGCCCGCGACAGGAAATGCCCCAAAGCGCACCGTGGACACATCCCATTTTTTGAAAGAAAACAGAGGTGTTTTTTGCAAAGTGCCTACCTGTAGATTTTGGCCTCTAGCTCAGTCGGCACCTAGGGAAACCTACCAAACCTGTGCTTTTTTGAAAACTAGAGACGTAGGGGAATCCAAGATGGGGTGACTTGTGGGGCTCTGACCAGGTTCTGTTACCCAGAATCCTTTGCAAACCTCAAACGGTGGCTAAAAAAAGACATTTTCCTCATATTTCGCTGACACAAAGTTCTGGAATCGGAGAGGAACCACAAATTTCCTTCCACCCAGCGTTCCCCCAAGTCTCCCGATAAAAATGATACCTCACTTGTGTGGGTAGGCCTAGCGCAAGCGACAGGAAATGCCCCAAAGCGCAACGTGGACACATCCAATTTTTTAAAAGAAAACAGAGGTGTTTTTTGCAAAGGGCCTACCTGTAGATTTTGGCCTCTAGCTTAGCCGGCACCTAGGGAAACCTACCAAACCTGTGTATTTTTGAAAACTAGAGACCTGGGGGAGTCCAAGATGGGGTGACTTGTGGGGCTCTGACCAGGTTCTGTTACCCAGAATCCTTTGCAAACCTCAAAATGTGGCTAAAAAAACACATGTTCCTCATATTTCTGTGGCAGAAAGTTCTGGAATCTGAGAGGAGGTACAAATTTCCTTCCACGCAGCGTTCCCCCAAGTCTCCTGATAAAAATGATACCTCACTTGTGTGGGTAGGCCTAGCGCCGGCGACAGGAAATGCCCCAAAACGCAACGTGGACACATCCAATTTTTTGAAAGAAAACAGAGGTGTTTTTTGAAAAGTGCCTACCTGTAGATTTTGGCCTCTAGCTCAGCCGGCACCTACGGAAACCTACCAACCCTGTGCATTTTTTAAAACTAGAGACGTAGGGGAATCCAAGATGGGGTGACTTGTGGGGCTCTGACCAGGTTCTGTTACCCAGAATCCTTTGCAAACCTCAAAATTTGGCTAAAAAAACACATTTTCCTCACATTTCGCTGACACAAAGTTCTGGAATTGGAGAGGAACCACAAATTTCCTTCCACCCAGCGTTCCCCCAAGTCTCCCGATAAAAATGATACCTCACTTGTGTGGGTAGGCCTAGCGCCCGCGACAGGAAATGCCCCAAAAGGCAACGTGGACACATCCCATTTTTTGAAAGAAAACTGACGTGTTTGTTGCAAAGTGCCTACCTGTAGATTTTGGCCTCTAGCTCAGCCGGCACCTAGGGAAACCTACCAAACCTGTGCATTTTTTAAAACTAGAGACGTAGGGGAATCCAATATGGGGTGACTTGTGGGGCTCTGACCAGGTTCTGTTACCCAGAATCCTTTGCAAACCTCAAAATGTGGCTAAAAAAACACATTTTCATTACATTATGTTGACAGAAAGTTCTGGAATCTGAGAGGAGGCACAAATTTCCTCCCACCCAGTGTTCCCCCAACTCTCCCGATAAAAATTATACCTCACTTGTGTGGGTAGGCCTAGCGCCCGCGACAGGAAATGCCCCAAAATGCAACGTGGACTCATCCCATTTTTTGAAAGAAAACAGAGGTGTTTTTTGCAAAGTGCCTACCTGTAGATTTTGGCCTCTAGCTCAGCCGGCACCTAGGGAGACCTACCAAACCTGTGCATTTTTTAAAACTAGAGACGTAGGGGAATCCAAGATGGGGTGAGTTGTGGGGGCTCTGACCAGGTTCTGTTACCCAGAATCCTTTGCAAACCTCAAAATTTGGCTAAAAAAACACATGTTCCACACATTTCTGTGGCAGAAAGTTCTGGAATCTGAGAGGAGGCACAAATATCCTTCCACCCAGCGTTCCCCCAAGTCTCCCGATAAAAATGATACCTCACTTGTGTGGGTAGGCCTAGTGCCCGCGACAGGAAATGCCCCAAAGCACATCGTGTGCACATCCCATTTTTTGACAGAAAACAGAGCTGTTTTTTGCAAAGTGCCTACCTGTAGATTTTGGCCTCTAGCTCAGCCGCCACCTAGGGAAACCTACCAAACCTTTGCATTTTTGAAAACTAGAGACCTAGGGGAATCCAAGATGGGGTGACTTGTGGGGCTCTGACCAGGTTCTGTTACCCAGAATCCTTTGCAAACCTCAAAATTTGGCAAAAAAAATACATTTTCCTCACATTTCGTTGACACAAAGTTCTGGAATCGGAGAGGAGGCACAAATTTCCTTC
This sequence comes from Pleurodeles waltl, assembly GCF_031143425.1. Lineage (NCBI taxonomy): Eukaryota > Metazoa > Chordata > Amphibia > Caudata > Salamandridae > Pleurodeles > Pleurodeles waltl. The sequence goes on along the minus strand of NC_090446.1, from coordinate 252,507,300 downwards.
CACCCAGCGTTCCCCCAAGTCTCCCGATAAAAATGATACCTCACTTGTGTGGGTAGGCCTAGCGCCCGCAACAGGAAATGCCCCAAAACGCAACGTGGACACATCCCATTTTTTGAAAGAAAACAGAATTGTTTTTTGCAAAGTGCCTACCTGTAGATTTTGGCCTCTAGCTCAGCCGGCACCTAGGGAAACCTACCAAACCTGTGCATTTTTAAAAACTAGAGACCTAGGGGAATCCAAGATGGGGTGACTTGTGGGGCTCTGACCAGGTTCTGTTACCCAGAATCCTTTGCAAACCTCAAAATTTGGCTAAGAAAACACATTTTCATCACATTATGGTGACAGAAAGTTCTGGAATCTGAGAGGAGATACAAATTTCCTTCCACCCAGGGTTCCCCCAAGTCTCCCGATAAAAATGATACCTCACTTGTGTGGGTAGGCCTAGCGCCCGCAACAGGAAATGCCCCAAGACGCAACGTGGACACATCCCATTTTTTTAAAGAAAACAGAAGTGTTTTTTGCAAAGGGCCTACCTGTAGATTTTGGCCTCTAGCTCAGCCGGCACCTAGGGAAACCTACCAAACATGTGCATTTATGAAAACTAGAGACGTAGGGGTATCCAAGAGGAGGTGACTTGTGGGGCTCTGACCAGGTTCTGTTACCCAGAATCCTTTGCAAACCTCAAAATTTGGCTAAAAAATCACATGTTCCTCACATTTCTGTGGCAGAAAGTTATGGAATCTGAGAGGAGGCACAAATTTCCTTCCACCCAGCGTTCCCCCAAGTCTCCCGATAAAAATGATACCTCACTTGTGTGGGTAGGCCTAGCGCCCGCGACAGGAAATGCCCTAAAACGCAACGTGGACACATCCCATTTTTTGAAAGAAAACAGAAGTGTTTTTTGCAAAGTGCGTACCTGTAGATTTTGGCCTCTAGCTCAGCCGGCACCTAGGAAAACCTACCAAACCTGTGCATTTTTGAAAACTAGAGACCTAGGGGAATCCACGATGGGGTGACTTGTGGGGCTCTGACCAGGTTCTGTTACCCAGAATCCTTTGCAAATCTCAAAATTTGGCTCAAAAAACACATTTTCCTCACATTTTGCTGACACAAAGTTCTGGAATCGGAGAGGAGGCACAAATTTCCTTCCACCCAGCGTTCCCCCAAGTCTCCCGATAAAAATGATACCTCACTTGTGTGGGTAGGCCTAGCGCCCGCGACAGGAAATGCCCCAAAACGCAACGTGGACACATCCCATTTTTTGAAAGAAAACTGAGGTGTTTTTTGCAAAGTGCGTACCTGTAGATTTTGGCCTCTAGCTCAGCCGGCACCTAGGGGAACCTACCAAACCTGTGCATTTTTTAAACCTAGAGACGTAGGGGAATCCAAGATGGGGTGAGTTGTGGGGCTCTGACCAGGTTCTGTTACCCAGAATCCTTTGCAAACCTCAAAATTTGGCTTAAAAAACACTTGTTCCACACATTTCTGTGGCAGAAAGTTCTGGAATCTGAGAGGAGGCACAAATTTCCTTCCACCCAGCGTTCCCCCAAGTCTCCCGATAAAAATGATACCTCACTTGTGTGGGTAGGCCTAGCGCGCGTGACAGGAAATTCCCCAAAGCACAACGTGAACACATCCCATTTTTTGACAGAAAACAGAGCTGTTTTTTGCAAACTGCCTACCTGTAGATTTTAGCCTCTAGCTCAGCCGCCACCAAGGGAAACCTACCAAACCTGTGCATTTTTGAAAACTAGAGACCTAGGGGAATCCAAGATGGGGTGACTTGTGGGGCTCTGACCAGGTTCTGTTACCCAGAATCCTTTGCAAACCTCAAAATTTGGCAAAAAAAACAAATTTTCCTCACATTTCGTTGACACAAAGTTTTGGAATCGGAGAGGAGATACAAATTTCCTTCCACCCAGCGTTCCCCCAAGTCTCCCGATAAAAATGATACCTCACTTGTGTGGGTAGGCCTAGCGCCCGCGACAGGAAATGCCCCAAAACGCAACGTGGACACATCCCATTTTTTTAAAGAAAACAGAAGTGTTTTTTGCAAAGGGCCTACCTGTAGATTTTGGCCTCTAGCTCAGCCGGCACCTAGGGAAACCTACAAAACCTGTGCATTTATGAAAACTAGAGACGTAGGGGTATCCAAGACGAGGTGACTTGTGGGGCTCTGACAAGGTTCTGTTACCCAGAATCCTTTGCAAACCTCAAAATTTGGCTAAAAAATCACATGTTCCTCACATTTCTGTGGCAGAAAGTTCTGGAATCTGAGAGGAGGTACAAATTTCCTTCCACCCAGCGTTCCCCCAAGTCTCAGAGCTGTTTTTTGCAAAGTGCCTACCTGTAGATTTTGGTCTCTAGCTCAGCCGGCACCTAGGGAAACCTACCAAACCTGTGCATTTTTTAAAACTAGAGACCTAGGGGAATCCAAGATGGGGTGACTTGTGGGGCTCTGACCAGGTTCTGTTACCCAGAATCCTTTGCAAATCTCAAACGGTGGCTAAAAAAAGAAATTTTCCTCATATTTCGCTGACACAAAGTTCTGGAATCGGAGAGGAACCACAAATTTCCTTCCACCCATCGTTCCCCCAAGTCTCCCGATAAAAATGATACCTCACTTGTGTGGGTAGGCCTAGCGCACGCGACAGGAAATGCCCCAAAGCGCAATGTGGACACATCCAATTTTTTAAAAGAAAACAGAGGTGTTTTTTGCAAAGGGCCTACCTGTAGATTTTGGCCTCTAGCTTAGCCGGCACCTAGGGAAACCTACCAAACCTGTGCATTTTTGAAAACTAGAGACCTGGGGGAGTCCAAGATGGGGTGACTTGTGGGGCTCTGACCAGGTTCTGTTACCCAGAATCCTTTGCAAATCTCAAAATGTGGTTTAAAAAACACATGTTCCTCACATTTCTCTGGCAGAAAGTTCTGGAATCTGAGAGGAGCCACAAATTTCCTTCCACCCAGCGTTCCCCCAAGTCTCCCGATAAAAATGATACCTCACTTGTGTGGGTAGGCCTAGCGCCCGCGACAGGAAATGCCCCAAAGCGCAACGTGGACACATCCCATTTTTTTAAAGAAAACAGAGGTGTTTTTTGCAAAGTGCCTACCTGTAGATTTTGGCCTCTAGCTCAGCCGGCACCTAGGGAAACCTACCAAACCTGTGCTTTTTTTAAAACTAGAGACGTAGGGGAATCCAAGATGGGGTGACTTGTGGGGCTCTGACCAGGTTCTGTTACCCAGAATCCTTTGCAAACCTCAAACGGTGGCTAAAAAAAGACATTTTCCTCATATTTCGCTGACACAAAGTTCTGGAATCGGAGAGGAACCACAAATTTCCTTCCACCCAGCGTTCCCCCAAGTCTCCCGATAAAAATGATACCTCACTTGTGTGGGTAGGCCTAGCGCAAGCGACAGGAAATGCCCCAAAGCGCAACGTGGACACATCCAATTTTTTAAAAGAAAACAGAGGTGTTTTTTGCAAAGGGCCTACCTGTAGATTTTGGCCTCTAGCTTAGCCGGCACCTAGGGAAACCTACCAAACCTGTGTATTTTTGAAAACTAGAGACCTGGGGGAGTCCAAGATGGGGTGACTTGTGGGGCTCTGACCAGGTTCTGTTACCCAGAATCCTTTGCAAACCTCAAAATGTGGCTAAAAAAACACATGTTCCTCATATTTCTGTGGCAGAAAGTTCTGGAATCTGAGAGGAGGCACAAATATCCTTCCACCCAGCGTTCCCCCAAGTCTCCCGATAAAAATGATACCTCACTTGTGTGGGTAGGCCTAGTGCCCGCGACAGGAAATGCCCCAAAGCACATCGTGGGCACATCCCATTTTTTTGACAGAAAACAGAGCTGTTTTTTGCAAAGTGCCTACCTGTAGATTTTGGCCTCTAGCTCAGCCGCCACCTAGGGAAACCTACCAAACCTGTGCATTTTTTAAAACTAGAGACCTAGGGGAATCCAAGATGGGGTGACTTGTGGGGCTCTGACCAGGTTCTGTTACCCAGAATCCTTTGCAAACCTCAAAATTTGGCAAAAAAAATACATTTTCCTCACATTTCGTTGACACAAAGTTCTGGAATCGGAGAGGAGGCACAAATTTCCTTCCACCCAGCGTTCCCCCAAGTCTCCCGATAAAAATGATACCTCACTTGTGTGGGTAGGCCTAGCGCCCGTGACAGGAAATGCCCCAAAATGCAACGTGGACACATCCCATTTTTTGAAAGAAAACAGAATTGTTTTTTGCAAAGTGCCTACCTGTAGATTTTGGCCTCTAGCTCAGATGGCACCTAGGGAAACCTACCAAACCTGTGCATTTTTGAAAATTAGAGACCTAGGGGAATCCAAGATGGGGTGACTTGTGGGGCTCTGACCAGGTTCTGTTACCCAGAATCCTTTGCAAACCTCAAAATGTGGTTAAAAAAACACATTTTCATCACATTATGGTGACAGAAAGTTCTGGAATCTGAGAGGAGATACAAATTTCCTTCCACCCAGCGTTCCCCCAAGTCTCCCGATAAAAATGATACCTCACTTGTGTGGGTAGGCCTAGCGCCCGCAACAGGAAATGCCCCAAAACGCAACGTGGACACATCCCATTTTTTGAAAGAAAACAGAATTGTTTTTTGCAAAGTGCCTACCTGTAGATTTTGGCCTCTAGCTCAGCCGGCACCTAGGGAAACCTACCAAACCTGTGCATTTTTGAAAACTAGAGACCTAGGGGAATCCAAGATGGGGTGACTTGTGGGGCTCTGACCAGGTTCTGTTACCCAGAATCCTTTGCAAACCTCAAAATTTGGCTAAGAAAACACATTTTCATCACATTATGGTGACAGAAAGTTCTGGAATCTGAGAGGAGATACAAATTTCCTTCCACCCAGCGTTCCCCCAAGTCTCCCGATAAAAATGATACCTCACTTGTGTGGGTAGGCCTAGCGCCCGCAACAGGAAATGCCCCAAAACGCAACGTGGACACATCCCATTTTTTTAAAGAAAACAGAAGTGTTTTTTGCAAAGGGCCTACCTGTAGATTTTGGCCTCTAGCTCAGCCGGCACCTAGGGAAACCTACCAAACATGTGCATTTATGAAAACTAGAGACGTAGGGGTATCCAAGAGGAGGTGACTTGTGGGGCTCTGACCAGGTTCTGTTACCCAGAATCCTTTGCAAACCTCAAAATTTGGCTAAAAAATCACATGTTCCTCACATTTCTGTGGCAGAAAGTTATGGAATCTGAGAGGAGGCACAAATTTCCTTCCACCCAGCGTTCCCCCAAGTCTCCCGATAAAAATGATACCTCACTTGTGTGGGTAGGCCTAGCGCCCGCGACAGGAAATGCCCTAAAACGCAACGTGGACACATCCCATTTTTTGAAAGAAAATAGAAGTGTTTTTTGCAAAGTGCGTACCTGTAGATTTTGGCCTCTAGCTCAGCCGGCACCTAGGAAAACCTACCAAACCTGTGCATTTTTGAAAACTAGAGACCTAGGGGAATCCACAATGGGGTGACTTGTGGGGCTCTGACCAGGTTCTGTTACCCAGAATCCTTTGCAAATCTCAAAATGTGGCTCAAAAAACACATTTTCCTCACATTTCGCTGACACAAAGTTCTGGAATCGGAGAGGAGGCACAAATTTCCTTCCACCCAGCGTTCCCCCAAGTCTCCCGATAAAAATGATACCTCACTTGTGTGGGTAGGCCTAGCGCCCGCGACAGGAAATGCCCCAAAACGCAACGTGGACACATCCCATTTTTTGAAAGAAAACTGAGGTGTTTTTTGCAAAGTGCGTACCTGTAGATTTTGGCCTCTAGCTCAGCCGGCACCTAGGGAAACCTACCAAACCGGTGCATTTTTTAAACCTAGAGACGTAGGGGAATCCAAGATGGGGTGAGTTGTGGGGCTCTGACCAGGTTCTGTTACCCAGAATCCTTTGCAAACCTCAAAATTTGGCTTAAAAAACACTTGTTCCACACATTTCTGTGGCAGAAAGTTCTGGAATCTGAGAGGAGGCACAAATTTCCTTCCACCCAGCGTTCCCCCAAGTCTCCCGATAAAAATGATACCTCACTTGTGTGGGTAGGCCTAGCGCGCGTGACAGGAAATTCCCCAAAGCACAACGTGAACACATCCCATTTTTTGACAGAAAACAGAGCTGTTTTTTGCAAACTGCCTACCTGTAGATTTTAGCCTCTAGCTCAGCCGCCACCAAGGGAAACCTACCAAACCTGTGCATTTTTTAAAACTAGAGAACTAGGGGAATCCAAGATGGGGTGACTTGTGGGGCTCTGACCAGGTTCTGTTACCCAGAATCCTTTGCAAACCTCAAAATTTGGCAAAAAAAACAAATTTTCCTCACATTTCGTTGACACAAAGTTTTGGAATCGGAGAGGAGATACAAATTTCCTTCCACCCAGCGTTCCCCCAAGTCTCCCGATAAAAATGATACCTCACTTGTGTGGGTAGGCCTAGCGCCCGCGACAGGAAATGCCCCAAAACGCAACGTGGACACATCCCATTTTTTTAAAGAAAACAGAAGTGTTTTTTGCAAAGGGCCTACCTGTAGATTTTGGCCTCTAGCTCAGCCGGCACCTAGGGAAACCTACAAAACCTGTGCATTTATGAAAACTAGAGACGTAGGGGTATCCAAGACGAGGTGACTTGTGGGGCTCTGACCAGGTTCTGTTACCCAGAATCCTTTGCAAACCTCAAAATTTGGCTAAAAAATCACATGTTCCTCAAATTTCTGAGGCAGAAAGTTCTGGAATCTGAGAGGAGGTACAAATTTCCTTCCACCCAGCGTTCCCCCAAGTCTCAGAGCTGTTTTTTGCAAAGTGCCTACCTGTAGATTTTGGTCTCTAGCTCAGCCGGCACCTAGGGAAACCTACCAAACCTGTGCATTTTTTAAAACTAGAGACCTAGGGGAATCCAAGATGGGGTGACTTGTGGGGCTCTGACCAGGTTCTGTTACCCAGAATCCTTTGCAAATCTCAAACGGTGGCTAAAAAAAGAAATTTTCCTCATATTTCGCTGACACAAAGTTCAGGAATCGGAGAGGAACCACAAATTTCCTTCCACCCATCGTTCCCCCAAGTCTCCCGATAAAAATGATACCTCACTTGTGTGGGTAGGCCTAGCGCACGCGACAGGAAATGCCCCAAAGCGCAACGTGGACACATCCAATTTTTTAAAAGAAAACAGAGGTGTTTTTTGCAAAGGGCCTACCTGTAGATTTTGGCCTCTAGCTTAGCCGGCACCTAGGGAAACCTACCAAACCTGTGCATTTTTGAAAACTAGAGACCTGGGGGAGTCCAAGATGGGGTGACTTGTGGGGCTCTGACCAGGTTCTGTTACCCAGAATCCTTTGCAAATCTCAAAATGTGGTTTAAAAAACACATGTTCCTCACATTTCTCTGGCAGAAAGTTCTGGAATCTGAGAGGAGCCACAAATTTCCTTCCACCCAGCTTTCCCCCAAGTCTCCCGATAAAAATGATACCTCACTTGTGTGGGTAGGCCTAGCGCCCGCGACAGGAAATGCCCCAAAGCGCAACGTGGACACATCCCATTTTTTTAAAGAAAACAGAGGTGTTTTTTGCAAAGTGCCTACCTGTAGATTTTGGCCTCTAGCTCAGCCGGCACCTAAGGAAACCTACCAAACCTGTGCTTTTTTGAAAACTAGAGACGTAGGGGAATCCAAGATGGGGTGACTTGTGGGGCTCTGACCAGGTTCTGTTACCCAGAATCCTTTGCAAACCTCAAACGGTGGCTAAAAAAAGACATTTTTCTCATATTTCGCTGACACAAAGTTCTGGAATCGGAGAGGAACCACAAATTTCCTTCCACCCAGCGTTCCCCCAAGTCTCCCGATAAAAATGATACCTCACTTGTGTGGGTAGGCCTAGCGCAAGCGACAGGAAATGCCCCAAAGCGCAACGTGGACACATCCAATTTTTTAAATGAAAACAGAGGTGTTTTTTGCAAAGGGCCTACCTGTAGATTTTGGCCTCTAGCTTAGCCGGCACCTAGGGAAACCTACCAAACCTGTTTATTTTTGAAAACTAGAGACCTGGGGGAGTCCAAGATGAGGTGACTTGTGGGGCTCTGACCAGGTTCTGTTACCCAGAATCCTTTGCAAACCTCAAAATGTGGCTAAAAAAACACATGTTCCTCATATTTCTGTGGCAGAAAGTTCTGGAATCTGAGAGGAGGTACAAATTTCCTTCCACGCAGCGTTCCCCCAAGTCTCCTGATAAAAATTATACCTCACTTGTGTGGGTAGGCCTAGCGCCCGCGACAGGAAATGCCCCAAAACGCAACGTGGACACATCCAATTTTTTGAAAGAAAACAGAGGTGTTTTTTGAAAAGTGCCTACCTGTAGATTTTGGCCTCTAGCTCAGCCGGCACCTAGGGAAACCTACCAACCCTGTGCATTTTTTAAAACTAGAGACGTAGGGGAATCCAAGATGGGGTGACTTGTGGGGCTCTGACCAGGTTCTGTTACCCAGAATCCTTTGCAAACCTCAAAATTTGGCTAAAAAAACACATTTTCCTCACATTTCGCTGACACAAAGTTCTGGAATTGGAGAGGAACCACAAATTTCCTTCCACCCAGCGTTCCCCCAAGTCTCCCGATAAAAATGATACCTCACTTGTGTGGGTAGGCCTAGCGCCCGCGACAGGAAATGCCCCAAAGCGCAATGTGGACCCATCCCATTTTTTGAAAGAAAACAGAGGTGTTTTTTGCAAAGTGCCTACCTGTAGATTATGGCCTTTAGCTCAGCCCGCACCTAGGGAAACCTACCAAACCTGTGCATTTTTGAAAACTAGAGACCTAGGGCAATCCAAGATGGGGAGACTTGTGGGGCTCTGAACAGGTTCTGTTACCCAGAATCCTTTGCAAACCTCAACATTTGGCTAAAAAAACACATTTTCCTCACATTATGGTGACAGAATGTTCTGGAATCTGAGAGGAGCCACAAATTTCCTTCCACCCAGCATTCCCCCTAGTCTCCCGATAAAAATGATACCTCACTTGTGTGGGTAGGCCTAGTGCCCGCGACAGGAAATGCCCCAAAGCGCAACGTGGACACATCCCATTTTTTTAAAGAAAACAGAGGTGTTTTTTGCAAAGTGCCTACCTGTAGATTATGGGCTCTAGCTCAGCCGGCACCAAGGGAAAACTACCAAACCTGTGCATTTTTTAAAACTAGAGACCTAGGGGAATCTAAGTTGGGGTGACTTGTGGGGCTCTGACCAGGTTCTGATACCCGGAATCCTTTGCAAACCTCAAACTTTGGCTAAAAAAACACATTTTCATCACATTATGGTGACAGAAAGTTCTGGAATCTGAGAGGAGCCACAAATTTCCTTCCACCCAGCGTTCCCCCAAGTCTCCCGATAAAAATGATACCTCACTTGTGTGGGTAGGCCTAGCACCCGCAACAGGAAATGCCCCAAAACGCAACGTGGACACATCCCATTTTTTGAAAGAAAACAGAAGTGTTTTTTGCAAAGTGCCTACCTGTAGATTTTGGCCTCTAGCTCAGCCGGCACCTAGGGAAACCTACCAAACCTGTGCATTTTTGAAAACTAGAGACGTAGGGGAATCTAAGATGGGGTGACTTGTGGGGCTCTGACCAGGTTCTGTTACCCAGAATCCTTTGCAAACCTCAAAATTTGGCTAAAAAAACACATGTTCCACACATTTCTGTGGCAGAAAGTTCTGGAATCTGAGAGGAGGCACAAATATCCTTCCACCCAGCGTTCCCCCAAGTCTCCCGATAAAAATGATACCTCACTTGTGTGGGTAGGCCTAGTGCCCGTGACAGGAAATGCCCCAAAGCACATCGTGGGCAAATCCCATTTTTTGACAGAAAACAGAGCTGTTTTTTGCAAAGTGCCTACCTGTAGATTTTGGCCTCTAGCTCAGCCGCCACCTAGGGAAACCTACCAACCTGTGCATTTTTTAAAACTAGAGACCTAGGGGAATCCAAGATGGGGTGACTTGTGGGGCTCTGACCAGGTTCTGTTACCCAGAATCCTTTGCAAACCTCAAAATTTGGCAAAAAAAATACATTTTCCTCACATTTCGTTGACACAAAGTTCTGGAATCTGAGAGGAGGCACAAATTTCCTTCTACCCAGCGTTCCCCCAAGTCTCCCGATAAAAATGATACCTCACTTGTGTGGGTAGGCCTAGCGCCCGCGACAGGAAATGCCCCAAAACGCAACGTGGACACATCCCATTTTTTGAAAGAAAACAGAATTGTTTTTTGCAAAGTGCCTACCTGTAGATTTTGGCCTCTAGCTCAGCCGGCACCTAGGGAAACCTACCAAACCTGTGCATTTTTGAAAACTAGAGACCTAGGGAATCCAAGATGGGGTGACTTGTGGGGCTCTGACCAGGTTCTGTTACCCAGAATCCTTTGCAAATCTCAAAATGTGGTTAAAAAAACACATTTTCATCACATTATGGTGACAGAAAGTTCTGGAATCTGAGAGGAGATACGACTTTCCTTCCACACAGCGTTCCCCCAAGTCTCCCGATAAAAATGATACCTCACTTGTGTGGGTAGGCCTAGCGCCCGCAACAGGAAATGCCCCAAAACGCAACGTGGACACATCCCATTTTTTGAAAGAAAACAGAATTGTTTTTTGCAAAGTGCCTATCTGTAGATTTTGGCCTCTAGCTCAGCCGGCACCTAGGGAAACCTACCAAACCTGTGCATTTTTGAAAACTAGAGACCTAGGGGAATCCAAGATGGGGTGACTTGTGGGGCTCTGACCAGGTTCTGTTACCCAGAATCCTTTGCAAACCTCAAAATTTGGCTGAGAAAACACATTTTCATCACATTATGGTGACAGAAAGTTCTGGAATCTGAGAGGAGATACAAATGTCCTTCCACCCAGCGTTCCCCCAAGTCTCCCGATAAAAATGATACCTCACTTGTGTGGGTAGGCCTAGCGCCCGCAACAGGAAATGCCCCAAAACGCAACGTGGACACATCCCATTTTTTTAAAGAGAACAGAAGTGTTTTTTGCAAAGGGCCTACCTGTAGATTTTGGCCTCTAGCTCAGCCGGCACCTAGGGAAACCTACCAAACATGTGCATTTATGAAAACTAGAGACGTAGGGGTATCCAAGATGAGGTGACTTGTGGGGCTCTGACCAGGTTCTGTTACCCAGAATCCTTTGCAAACCTCAAAATTTGGCTAACAAATCACACGTTCCTCACATTTCTGTGGCAGAAAGTTATGGAATCTGAGAGGAGGCACAAATTTCCTTCCACCCAGCGTTCCCCCAAGTCTCCCGATAAAAATGATACCTCACTTGTGTGGGTAGGCCTAGCGCCCGCGACAGGAAATGCCCTAAAACGCAACGTGGACACATCCCATTTTTTGAAAGAAAACAGAAGTGTTTTTTGCAAAGTGCGTACCTGTAGATTTTGGCTTCTAGCTCAGCCGGCACCTAGGAAAACCTACCAAACCTGTGCATTTTTGAAAACTAGAGACCTAGGGGAATCCACGATGGGGTGACTTGTGGGGCTCTGACCAGGTTCTGTTACCCAGAATCCTTTGCAAATCTCAAAATTTGGCTCAAAAAACACATTTTCCTCACATTTCGCTGACACAAAGTTCTGGAATCGGAGAGGAGGCACAAATTTCCTTCCACCCAGCGTTCCCCCAAGTCTTCCGATAAAAATGATACCTCACTTGTGTGGGTAGGCCTAGCGCCCGCGACAGGAAATGCCCCAAAACGCAACGTGGACACATCCCATTTTTTGAAAGAAAACTGAGGTGTTTTTTGCAAAGTGCGTACCTGTAGATTTTGGCCTCTAGCTCAGCCGGCACCTAGGGAAACCTACCAAACCTGTGCATTTTTTAAAACTAGAGACGTAGGGGAATCCAAGATGGGGTGAGTTGTGGGGCTCTGACCAGGTTCTGTTACCCAGAATCCTTTGCAAACCTCAAAATTTGGCTTAAAAAACACATGTTCCACACATTTCTGTGGCAGAAAGTTCTGGAATCTGAGAGGAGTCACAAATTTCCTTCCACCCAGCGTTCCCCCAAGTCTCCCGATAAAAATGATACCTCACTTGTGTGGGTAGGCCTAGCGCGCGTGACAGGAAATTCCCCAAAGCACAACGTGAACACATCCCATTTTTTTACAGAAAACAGAGCTGTTTTTTGCAAAGTGCCTACCTGTAGATTTTAGCCTCTAGCTCAGCCGCCACCAAGGGAAACCTACCAAACCTGTGCATTTTTGAAAACTAGAGACCTAGGGGAATCCACGATGGGGTGACTTGTGGGGCTCTGACCAGGTTCTGTTACCCAGAATCCTTTGCAAACCTCAAAATTTGGCTGAGAAAACACATTTTCATCACATTATGGTGACAGAAAGTTCTGGAATCTGAGAGGAGATACAAATGTCCTTCCACCCAGCGTTCCCCCAAGTCTCCCGATAAAAATGATACCTCACTTGTGTGGGTAGGCCTAGCGCCCGCAACAGGAAATGCCCCAAAACGCAACGTGGACACATCCCATTTTTTTAAAGAGAACAGAAGTGTTTTTTGCAAAGGGCCTACCTGTAGATTTTGGCCTCTAGCTCAGCCGGCACCTAGGGAAACCTACCAAACATGTGCATTTATGAAAACTAGAGACGTAGGGGTATCCAAGATGAGGTGACTTGTGGGGCTCTGACCAGGTTCTGTTACCCAGAATCCTTTGCAAACCTCAAAATTTGGCTAACAAATCACACGTTCCTCACATTTCTGTGGCAGAAAGTTATGGAATCTGAGAGGAGGCACAAATTTCCTTCCACCCAGCGTTCCCCCAAGTCTCCCGATAAAAATGATACCTCACTTGTGTGGGTAGGCCTAGCGCCCGCGACAGGAAATGCCCTAAAACGCAACGTGGACACATCCCATTTTTTGAAAGAAAACAGAAGTGTTTTTTGCAAAGTGCGTACCTGTAGATTTTGGCTTCTAGCTCAGCCGGCACCTAGGAAAACCTACCAAACCTGTGCATTTTTGAAAACTAGAGACCTAGGGGAATCCACGATGGGGTGACTTGTGGGGCTCTGACCAGGTTCTGTTACCCAGAATCCTTTGCAAATCTCAAAATTTGGCTCAAAAAACACATTTTCCTCACATTTCGCTGACACAAAGTTCTGGAATCGGAGAGGAGGCACAAATTTCCTTCCACCCAGCGTTCCCCCAAGTCTTCCGATAAAAATGATACCTCACTTGTGTGGGTAGGCCTAGCGCCCGCGACAGGAAATGCCCCAAAACGCAACGTGGACACATCCCATTTTTTGAAAGAAAACTGAGGTGTTTTTTGCAAAGTGCGTACCTGTAGATTTTGGCCTCTAGCTCAGCCGGCACCTAGGGAAACCTACCAAACCTGTGCATTTTTTAAAACTAGAGACGTAGGGGAATCCAAGATGGGGTGAGTTGTGGGGCTCTGACCAGGTTCTGTTACCCAGAATCCTTTGCAAACCTCAAAATTTGGCTTAAAAAACACATGTTCCACACATTTCTGTGGCAGAAAGTTCTGGAATCTGAGAGGAGTCACAAATTTCCTTCCACCCAGCGTTCCCCCAAGTCTCCCGATAAAAATGATACCTCACTTGTGTGGGTAGGCCTAGCGCGCGTGACAGGAAATTCCCCAAAGCACAACGTGAACACATCCCATTTTTTTACAGAAAACAGAGCTGTTTTTTGCAAAGTGCCTACCTGTAGATTTTAGCCTCTAGCTCAGCCGCCACCAAGGGAAACCTACCAAACCTGTGCATTTTTGAAAACTAGAGACCTAGGGGAATCCACGATGGGGTGACTTGTGGGGCTCTGACCAGGTTCTGTTACCCAGAATCCTTTGCAAATCTCAAAATTTGGCTCAAAAAACACATTTTCCTCACATTTCGCTGACACAAAGTTCTGGAATCGGAGAGGAGGCACAAATTTCCTTCCACCCAGCGTTCCCCCAAGTCTTCCGATAAAAATGATACCTCACTTGTGTGGGTAGGCCTAGCGCCCGCAACAGGAAATGCCCCAAAACGCAACGTGGACACATCCCATTTTTTGAAAGAAAACAGAATTGTTTTTTGCAAAGTGCCTATCTGTAGATTTTGGCCTCTAGCTCAGCCGGCACCTAGGGAAACCTACCAAACCTGTGCATTTTTTAAAACTAGAGACCTAGGGGAATCCAAGATGGGGTGACTTGTGGGGCTCTGACCAGGTTCTGTGACCCAGAATCCTTTGCAAACCTCAAAATTTGGCTGAGAAAACACATTTTCATCACATTATGGTGACAGAAAGTTCTGGAATCTGAGAGGAGATACAAATTTCCTTCCACCCAGCGTTCCCCCAAGTCTCCCGATAAAAATTATACCTCACTTGTGTGGGTAGGCCTAGCGCCCGCAACAGGAAATGCCCCAAAACGCAACGTGGACACATCCCATTTTTTTAAAGAGAACAGAAGTGTTTTTTGCAAAGGGCCTACCTGTAGATTTTGGCCTCTAGCTCAGCCGGCACCTAGGGAAACCTACCAAACATGTGCATTTATGAAAACTAGAGACGTAGGGGTATCCAAGATGAGGTGACTTGTGGGGCTCTGACCAGGTTCTGTTACCCAGAATCCTTTGCAAACCTCAAAATTTGGCTAACAAATCACATGTTCCTCACATTTCTGTGGCAGAAAGTTATGGAATCTGAGAGGAGGCACAAATTTCCTTCCATCCAGCGTTCCCCCAAGTCTCCCGATAAAAATGATACCTCACTTGTGTGGGTAGGCCTAGCGCCCGCGACAGGAAATGCCCTAAAACGCAACGTGGACACATCCCATTTTTTGAAAGAAAACAGAAGTGTTTTTTGCAAAGTGCGTACCTGTAGATTTTGGCCTCTAGCTCAGCCGGCACCTAGGAAAACCTACCAAACCTGTGCATTTTTGAAAACTAGAGACCTAGGGGAATCCACGATGGGGTGACTTGTGGGGCTCTGACCAGGTTCTGTTACCCAGAATCCTTTGCAAATCTCAAAATTTGGCTCAAAAAACACATTTTCCTCACATTTCGCTGACACAAAGTTCTGGAATCGGAGAGGAGGCACAAATTTCCTTCCACCCAGCGTTCCCCCAAGTCTTCCGATAAAAATGATACCTCACTTGTGTGGGTAGGCCTAGCGCCCACGACAGGAAATGCCCCAAAACGCAACGTGGACACATCCCATTTTTTGAAAGAAAACTGAGGTGTTTTTTGCAAAGTGCGTACCTGTAGATTTTGGCCTCTAGCTCAGCCGGCACCTAGGGAAACCTACCAAACCTGTGCATTTTTGAAAACTAGAGACGTAGGGGAATCCAAGATGGGGTGAGTTGTGGGGCTCTGACCAGGTTCTGTTACCCAGAATCCTTTGCAAACCTCAAAATTTGGCTTAAAAAACACATGTTCCACACATTTCTGTGGCAGAAAGTTCTGGAATCTGAGAGGAGTCACAAATTTCCTTCCACCCAGCGTTCCCCCAAGTCTCCCGATAAAAATGATACCTCACTTGTGTGGGTAGGCCTAGCGCGCGTGACAGGAAATTCCCCAAAGCACAACGTGAACACATCCCATTTTTTGACAGAAAACAGAGCTGTTTTTTGCAAAGTGCCTACCTGTAGATTTTAGCCTCTAGCTCAGCCGCCACCAAGGGAAACCTACCAAACCTGTGCATTTTTGAAAACTAGAGACCTAGGGGAATCCACGATGGGGTGACTTGTGGGGCTCTGACCAGGTTCTGTTACCCAGAATCCTTTGCAAATCTCAAAATTTGGCTCAAAAAACACATTTTCCTCACATTTCGCTGACACAAAGTTCTGGAATCGGAGAGGAGGCACAAATTTCCTTCCACCCAGCGTTCCCCCAAGTCTTCCGATAAAAATGATACCTCACTTGTGTGGGTAGGCCTAGCGCCCGCAACAGGAAATGCCCCAAAACGCAACGTGGACACATCCCATTTTTTGAAAGAAAACAGAATTGTTTTTTGCAAAGTGCCTATCTGTAGATTTTGGCCTCTAGCTCAGCCGGCACCTAGGGAAACCTACCAAACCTGTGCATTTTTTAAAACTAGAGACCTAGGGGAATCCAAGATGGGGTGACTTGTGGGGCTCTGACCAGGTTCTGTTACCCAGAATCCTTTGCAAACCTCAAAATTTGGCTAAGAAAACACATTTTCATCACATTATGGTGACAGAAAGTTCTGGAATCTGAGAGGAGATACAAATTTCCTTCCACCCAGCGTTCCCCCAAGTCTCCCGATAAAAATTATACCTCACTTGTGTGGGTAGGCCTAGCGCCCGCAACAGGAAATGCCCCAAAACGCAACGTGGACACATCCCATTTTTTTAAAGAGAACAGAAGTGTTTTTTGCAAAGGGCCTACCTGTAGATTTTGGCCTCTAGCTCAGCCGGCACCTAGGGAAACCTACCAAACATGTGCATTTATGAAAACTAGAGACGTAGGGGTATCCAAGATGAGGTGACTTGTGGGGCTCTGACCAGGTTCTGTTACCCAGAATCCTTTGCAAACCTCAAAATTTGGCTAACAAATCACATGTTCCTCACATTTCTGTGGCAGAAAGTTATGGAATCTGAGAGGAGGCACAAATTTCCTTCCATCCAGCGTTCCCCCAAGTCTCCCGATAAAAATGATACCTCACTTGTGTGGGTAGGCCTAGCGCCCGCGACAGGAAATGCCCTAAAACGCAACGTGGACACATCCCATTTTTTGAAAGAAAACAGAAGTGTTTTTTGCAAAGTGCGTACCTGTAGATTTTGGCCTCTAGCTCAGCCGGCACCTAGGAAAACCTACCAAACCTGTGCATTTTTTAAAACTAGAGACCTAGGGGAATCCACGATGGGGTGACTTGTGGGGCTCTGACCAGGTTCTGTTACCCAGAATCCTTTGCAAATCTCAAAATTTGGCTCAAAAAACACATTTTCCTCACATTTCGCTGACACAAAGTTCTGGAATCTGAGAGGAGGCACAAATTTCCTTCCACCCAGCGTTCCCCCAAGTCTCCCGATAAAAATGATACCTCACTTGTGTGGGTAGGCCTAGCGCGCGTGACAGGAAATTCCCCAAAGCACAACGTGAACACATCCCATTTTTTGACAGAAAACAGAGCTGTTTTTTGCAAAGTGCCTACCTGTAGATTTTAGCCTCTAGCTCAGCCGGCACCTAGGGAAACCTACCAAACCTGTGCATTTTTTAAAACTAGAGACGTAGGGGAATCCAAGATGGGGTGACTTGTGGGGCTCTGACCAGGTTCTGTTACCCAGAATCCTTTGCAAATCTCAAAATTTGGTTAAAAAAACACATGTTCCTCACATTTCTCTGGCAGAAAGTTCTGGAATCTGAGAGGAGGCACAAATATCCTTCAACCCAGCGTTCCCCCAAGTCTCCCGATAAAAATGATACCTCACTTGTGTGGGTAGGCCTAGTGCCCGCGACAGGAAATGCCCCAAAGCACAACGTGGGCACATCCCATTTTTTGACAGAAAACAGAGCTGTTTTTTGCAAAGTGCCTACCTGTAGATTTTGACCTCTAGCTCAGCCGGCACCTAGGGAAACCTACCAAACCTGTGCATTTTTTAAAACTAGAGACCTAGGGGAATCCAGGATGGGGTGACTTGTGGGGCTCTGACCAGGTTCTGTTACCCAGAATCCTTTGCAAACCTCAAAATTTGGCAAAAAAAAACAAATTTTCCTCACATTTCGTTGACACAAAGTTTTGGAATCGGAGAGGAGGCACACATTTCCTTCCACCCAGCGTTCCCCCAAGTCTCCCGATAAAAATGATACCTCACTTGTGTGGGTAGGCCTAGCGCCCGCGACAGGAAATGCCCTAAAACGCAACGTGGACACATCCCATTTTTTGAAAGAAAACAGAAGTGTTTTTTGCAAAGTGCGTACCTGTAGATTTTGGCCTCTAGCTCAGCCGGCACCTAGGGAAACCTACCAAACCTGTGCATTTTTAAAAACTAGAGACCTAGGGGAATCCAAGATGGGGTGACTTGTGGGGCTCTGACCAGGTTCTGTTACCCAGAATCCTTTGCAAACCTCAAAATTTGGCTAAGAAAACACATTTTCATCACATTATGGTGACAGAAAGTTCTGGAATCTGAGAGGAGATACAAATTTCCTTCCACCCAGCGTTCCCCCAAGTCTCCCGATAAAAATGATACCTCACTTGTGTGGGTAGGCCTAGCGCCCGCGACAGGAAATGCCCCAAAACGCAACGTGGACACATCCCATTGTTTTAAAGAAAACAGAAGTGTTTTTTGCAAAGGGCCTACCTGTAGATTTTGGCCTCTAGCTCAGCCGGCACCTAGGGAAACCTACAAAACCTGTGCATTTATGAAAACTAGAGACGTAGGGGTATCCAAGACGAGGTGACTTGTGGGGCTCTGACCAGGTTCTGTTACCCAGAATCCTTTGCAAATCTCAAAATTTGGCTAAAAAAACACATTTTCCTCACATTTCGCTGACACAAAGTTCTGGAATCGGAGAGGAGGCACAAATTTCCTTCCACCCAGCGTTCCCCCAAGTCTTCCGATAAAAATGATACCTCACTTGTGTGGGTAGGCCTAGCGCCCGCTACAGGAAATGCCCCAAAACGCAACGTGGACACATCCCATTTTTTGAAAGAAAACTGAGGTGTTTTTTGCAAAGTGCGTACCTGTAGATTTTGGCCTCTAGCTCAGCCGGCACCTAGGGAAACCTACCAAACCTGTGCATTTTTTAAAACTAGAGACGTAGGGGAATCCAAGATGGGGTGAGTTGTGGGGCTCTGACCAGGTTCTGTTACCCAGAATCCTTTGCAAACCTCAAAATTTGGCTTAAAAAACACATGTTCCACACATTTCTGTGGCAGAAAGTTCTGGAATCTGAGAGGAGTCACAAATTTCCTTCCACCCAGCGTTCCCCCAAGTCTCCCGATAAAAATGATACCTCACTTGTGTGGGTAGGCCTAGCGCGCGTGACAGGAAATTCCCCAAAGCACAACGTGAACACATCCCATTTTTTGACAGAAAACAGAGCTGTTTTTTGCAAAGTGCCTACCTGTAGATTTTAGCCTCTAGCTCAGCCGCCACCAAGGGAAACCTACCAAACCTGTGCATTTTTGAAAACTAGAGACCTAGGGGAATCCACGATGGGGTGACTTGTGGGGCTCTGACCAGGTTCTGTTACCCAGAATCCTTTGCAAATCTCAAAATTTGGCTCAAAAAACACATTTTCCTCACATTTCGCTGACACAAAGTTCTGGAATCGGAGAGGAGGCACAAATTTCCTTCCACCCAGCGTTCCCCCAAGTCTTCCGATAAAAATGATACCTCACTTGTGTGGGTAGGCCTAGCGCACGCAACAGGAAATGCCCCAAAACGCAACGTGGACACATCCCATTTTTTGAAAGAAAACAGAATTGTTTTTTGCAAAGTGCCTATCTGTAGATTTTGGCCTCTAGCTCAGCCGGCACCTAGGGAAACCTACCAAACCTGTGCATTTTTGAAAACTAGAGACCTAGGGGAATCCAAGATGGGGTGACTTGTGGGGCTCTGACCAGGTTCTGTTACCCAGAATCCTTTGCAAACCTCAAAATTTGGCCAAAAAAAACAAATTTTCCTCACATTTCGTTGACACAAAGTTTTGGAATCGGAGAGGAGGCACACATTTCCTTCCACCCAGCGTTCCCCCAAGTCTCCCGATAAAAATGATACCTCACTTGTGTGGGTAGGCCTAGCGCCCGCGACAGGAAATGCCCTAAAACGCAACGTGGACACATCCCATTTTTTGAAAGAAAACAGAAGTGTTTTTTGCAAAGTGCGTACCTGTAGATTTTGGCCTCTAGCTCAGCCGGCACCTAGGGAAACCTACCAAACCTGTGCATTTTTGAAAACTAGAGACCTAGGGGAATCCAAGATGGGGTGACTTGTGGGGCTCTGACCAGGTTCTGTTACCCAGAATCCTTTGCAAATCTCAAAATTTGGTTAAAAAAACACATGTTCCTCACATTTCTCTGGCAGAAAGTTCTGGAATCTGAGAGGAGGCACAAATTTCCTTTCACCCAGCGTTCCCCCAAGTCTCCCGATAAAAATGATACCTCACTTGTGTGGGTAGGCCTAGCGCGCGTGACAGGAAATTCCCCAAAGCACAACGTGAACACATCCCATTTTTTGACAGAAAACAGAGCTGTTTTTTTGCAAAGTCCCTACCTGTAGATTTTAGCCTCTAGCTCAGCCCCCGCCAAGGGAAACCTACCAAACCTGTGCATTTTTAAAAACTAGAGACCTAGGGGAATCCAAGATGGGGTGACTTGTGGGGCTCTGACCAGGTTCTGTTACCCAGAATCCTTTGCAAATCTCAAAATTTGGCTAAGAAAACACATTTTCATCACATTATGGTGACAGAAAGTTCTGGAATCTGAGAGGAGATACAAATTTCCTTCCACCCAGCGTTCCCCCAAGTCTCCCGATAAAAATGATACCTCACTTGTGTGGGTAGGCCTAGCGCCCGTGACAGGAAATGCCCCAAAACGCAACGTGGACACATCCCATTGTTTTAAAGAAAACAGAAGTGTTTTTTGCAAAGGGCCTACCTGTAGATTTTGGCCTCTAGCTCAGCCGGCACCTAGGGAAACCTACAAAACCTGTGCATTTATGAAAACTAGAGACGTAGGGGTATCCAAGACGAGGTGACTTGTGGGGCTCTGACCAGGTTCTGTTACCCAGAATCCTTTGCAAATCTCAAAATTTGGCTAAAAAAACACATTTTCCTCACATTTCGCTGACACAAAGTTCTGGAATCGGAGAGGAGGCACAAATTTCCTTCCACCCAGCGTTCCCCCAAGTCTTCCGATAAAAATGATACCTCACTTGTGTGGGTAGGCCTAGCGCCCGCGACAGGAAATGCCCCAAAACGCAACGTGGACACATCCCATTTTTTGAAAGAAAACTGAGGTGTTTTTTGCAAAGTGCGTACCTGTAGATTTTGGCCTCTAGCTCAGCCGGCACCTAGGGAAACCTACCAAACCTGTGCATTTTTTAAAACTAGAGACGTAGGGGAATCCAAGATGGGGTGAGTTGTGGGGCTCTGACCAGGTTCTGTTACCCAGAATCCTTTGCAAATCTCAAAATTTGGCTCAAAAAACACATTTTCCTCACATTTCGCTGACACAAAGTTCTGGAATCGGAGAGGAGGCACAAATTTCCTTCCACCCAGCGTTCCCCCAAGTCTTCCGATAAAAATGATACCTCACTTGTGTGGGTAGGCCTAGCGCACGCAACAGGAAATGCCCCAAAACGCAACGTGGACACATCCCATTTTTTGAAAGAAAACAGAATTGTTTTTTGCAAAGTGCCTATCTGTAGATTTTGGCCTCTAGCTCAGCCGGCACCTAGGGAAACCTACCAAACCTGTGCATTTTTGAAAACTAGAGACCTAGGGGAATCCAAGATGGGGTGAGTTGTGGGGCTCTGACCAGGTTCTGTTACCCAGAATCCTTTGCAAACCTCAAAATTTGGCTTAAAAAACACATGTTCCACACATTTCTGTGGCAGAAAGTTCTGGAATCTGAGAGGAGTCACAAATTTCCTTCCACCCAGCGTTCCCCCAAGTCTCCCGATAAAAATGATACCTCACTTGTGTGGGTAGGCCTAGCGCGCGTGACAGGAAATTCCCCAAAGCACAACGTGAACACATCCCATTTTTTGACAGAAAACAGAGCTGTTTTTTGCAAAGTGCCTACCTGTAGATTTTAGCCTCTAGCTCAGCCGCCACCAAGGGAAACCTACCAAACCTGTGCATTTTTGAAAACTAGAGACCTAGGGGAATCCACGATGGGGTGACTTGTGGGGCTCTGACCAGGTTCTGTTACCCAGAATCCTTTGCAAATCTCAAAATTTGGCTCAAAAAACACATTTTCCTCACATTTCGCTGACACAAAGTTCTGGAATCGGAGAGGAGGCACAAATTTCCTTCCACCCAGCGTTCCCCCAAGTCTTCCGATAAAAATGATACCTCACTTGTGTGGGTAGGCCTAGCGCACGCAACAGGAAATGCCCCAAAACGCAACGTGGACACATCCCATTTTTTGACAGAAAACAGAATTGTTTTTTGCAAAGTGCCTATCTGTAGATTTTGGCCTCTAGCTCAGCCGGCACCTAGGGAAACCTACCAAACCTGTGCAGTTTTGAAAACTAGAGACCTAGGGGAATCCAAGATGGGGTGACTTGTGGGGCTCTGACCAGGTTCTGTTACCCAGAATCCTTTGCAAACCTCAAAATATGGCTTAAAAAACACATGTTCCACACATTTCTGTGGCAGAAAGTTCTGGAATCTGAGAGGAGTCACAAATTTCGTTCCACCCAGCGTTCCCCCAAGTCTCCCGATAAAAATGATACCTCACTTGTGTGGGTAGGCCTAGCGCGCGTGACAGGAAATTCCCCAAAGCACAACGTGAACACATCCCATTTTTTTAAAGAAAACAGAAGTGTTTTTTGCAAAGGGCCTACCTGTAGATTTTGGCCTCTAGCTCAGCCGGCACCTAGGGAAACCTACCAAACCTGTGCATTTTTTAAAACTAGAGACGTAGGGGAATCCAAGATGGGGTGAGTTGTGGGGCTCTGACCAGGTTCTGTTACCCAGAATCCTTTGCAAATCTCAAAATTTGGCTCAAAAAACACATTTTCCTCACATTTCGCTGACACAAAGTTCTGGAATCGGAGAGGAGGCACAAATTTCCTTCCACCCAGCGTTCCCCCAAGTCTTCCGATAAAAATGATACCTCACTTGTGTGGGTAGGCCTAGCGCACGCAACAGGAAATGCCCCAAAACGCAACGTGGACACATCCCATTTTTTGAAAGAAAACAGAATTGTTTTTTGCAAAGTGCCTATCTGTAGATTTTGGCCTCTAGCTCAGCCGGCACCTAGGGAAACCTACCAAACCTGTGCATTTTTGAAAACTAGAGACCTAGGGGAATCCAAGATGGGGTGACTTGTGGGGCTCTGACCAGGTTCTGTTACCCAGAATCCTTTGCAAACCTCAAAATTTGGCAAAAAAAAACAAATTTTCCTCACATTTCGTTGACACAAAGTTTTGGAATCGGAGAGGAGGCACACATTTCCTTCCACCCAGCGTTCCCCCAAGTCTCCCGATAAAAATGATACCTCACTTGTGTGGGTAGGCCTAGCGCCCGCGACAGGAAATGCCCTAAAACGCAACGTGGACACATCCCATTTTTTGAAAGAAAACAGAAGTGTTTTTTGCAAAGTGCGTACCTGTAGATTTTGGCCTCTAGCTCAGCCGGCACCTAGGGAAACCTACCAAACCTGTGCATTTTTGAAAACTAGAGACCTAGGGGAATCCAAGATGGGGTGACTTGTGGGGCTCTGACCAGGTTCTGTTACCCAGAATCCTTTGCAAATCTCAAAATTTGGTTAAAAAAACACATGTTCCTCACATTTCTCTGGCAGAAAGTTCTGGAATCTGAGAGGAGGCACAAATTTCCTTTCACCCAGCGTTCCCCCAAGTCTCCCGATAAAAATGATACCTCACTTGTGTGGGTAGGCCTAGCGCGCGTGACAGGAAATTCCCCAAAGCACAACGTGAACACATCCCATTTTTTGACAGAAAACAGAGCTGTTTTTTTGCAAAGTCCCTACCTGTAGATTTTAGCCTCTAGCTCAGCCCCCACCAAGGGAAACCTACCAAACCTGTGCATTTTTAAAAACTAGAGACCTAGGGGAATCCAAGATGGGGTGACTTGTGGGGCTCTGACCAGGTTCTGTTACCCAGAATCCTTTGCAAATCTCAAAATTTGGCTAAGAAAACACATTTTCATCACATTATGGTGACAGAAAGTTCTGGAATCTGAGAGGAGATACAAATTTCCTTCCACCCAGCGTTCCCCCAAGTCTCCCGATAAAAATGATACCTCACTTGTGTGGGTAGGCCTAGCGCCCGCGACAGGAAATGCCCCAAAACGCAACGTGGACACATCCCATTGTTTTAAAGAAAACAGAAGTGTTTTTTGCAAAGGGCCTACCTGTAGATTTTGGCCTCTAGCTCAGCCGGCACCTAGGGAAACCTACAAAACCTGTGCATTTATGAAAACTAGAGACGTAGGGGTATCCAAGACGAGGTGACTTGTGGGGCTCTGACCAGGTTCTGTTACCCAGAATCCTTTGCAAATCTCAAAATTTGGCTAAAAAAACACATTTTCCTCACATTTCGCTGACACAAAGTTCTGGAATCGGAGAGGAGGCACAAATTTCCTTCCACCCAGCGTTCCCCCAAGTCTTCCGATAAAAATGATACCTCACTTGTGTGGGTAGGCCTAGCGCCCGCGACAGGAAATGCCCCAAAACGCAACGTGGACACATCCCATTTTTTGAAAGAAAACTGAGGTGTTTTTTGCAAAGTGCGTACCTGTAGATTTTGGCCTCTAGCTCAGCCGGCACCTAGGGAAACCTACCAAACCTGTGCATTTTTTAAAACTAGAGACGTAGGGGAATCCAAGATGGGGTGAGTTGTGGGGCTCTGACCAGGTTCTGTTACCCAGAATCCTTTGCAAATCTCAAAATTTGGCTCAAAAAACACATTTTCCTCACATTTCGCTGACACAAAGTTCTGGAATCGGAGAGGAGGCACAAATTTCCTTCCACCCAGCGTTCCCCCAAGTCTTCCGATAAAAATGATACCTCACTTGTGTGGGTAGGCCTAGCGCACGCAACAGGAAATGCCCCAAAACGCAACGTGGACACATCCCATTTTTTGAAAGAAAACAGAATTGTTTTTTGCAAAGTGCCTATCTGTAGATTTTGGCCTCTAGCTCAGCCGGCACCTAGGGAAACCTACCAAACCTGTGCATTTTTGAAAACTAGAGACCTAGGGGAATCCAAGATGGGGTGAGTTGTGGGGCTCTGACCAGGTTCTGTTACCCAGAATCCTTTGCAAACCTCAAAATTTGGCTTAAAAAACACATGTTCCACACATTTCTGTGGCAGAAAGTTCTGGAATCTGAGAGGAGTCACAAATTTCCTTCCACCCAGCGTTCCCCCAAGTCTCCCGATAAAAATGATACCTCACTTGTGTGGGTAGGCCTAGCGCGCGTGACAGGAAATTCCCCAAAGCACAACGTGAACACATCCCATTTTTTGACAGAAAACAGAGCTGTTTTTTGCAAAGTGCCTACCTGTAGATTTTAGCCTCTAGCTCAGCCGCCACCAAGGGAAACCTACCAAACCTGTGCATTTTTTAAAACTAGAGACCTAGGGGAATCCACGATGGGGTGACTTGTGGGGCTCTGACCAGGTTCTGTTACCCAGAATCCTTTGCAAATCTCAAAATTTGGCTCAAAAAACACATTTTCCTCACATTTCGCTGACACAAAGTTCTGGAATCGGAGAGGAGGCACAAATTTCCTTCCACCCAGCGTTCCCCCAAGTCTTCCGATAAAAATGATACCTCACTTGTGTGGGTAGGCCTAGCGCACGCAACAGGAAATGCCCCAAAACGCAACGTGGACACATCCCATTTTTTGACAGAAAACAGAATTGTTTTTTGCAAAGTGCCTATCTGTAGATTTTGGCCTCTAGCTCAGCCGGCACCTAGGGAAACCTACCAAACCTGTGCATTTTTGAAAACTAGAGACCTAGGGGAATCCAAGATGGGGTGACTTGTGGGGCTCTGACCAGGTTCTGTTACCCAGAATCCTTTGCAAACCTCAAAATTTGGCTGAGAAAACACATTTTCATAACATTATGGTGACAGAAAGTTCTGGAATCTGAGAGGAGATACAAATTTCCTTCCACCCAGCGTTCCCCCAAGTCTCCCGATAAAAATTATACCTCACTTGTGTGGGTAGGCCTAGCGCCCGCAACAGGAAATGCCCCAAAACGCAACGTGGACACATCCCATTTTTTTAAAGAGAACAGAAGTGTTTTTTGCAAAGGGCCTACCTGTAGATTTTGGCCTCTAGCTCAGCCGGCACCTAGGGAAACCTACCAAACATGTGCATTTATGAAAACTAGAGACGTAGGGGTATCCAAGATGAGGTGACTTGTGGGGCTCTGACCAGGTTCTGTTACCCAGAATCCTTTGCAAACCTCAAAATTTGGCTAACAAATCACATGTTCCTCACATTTCTGTGGCAGAAAGTTATGGAATCTGAGAGGAGGCACAAATTTCCTTCCACCCAGCGTTCCCCCAAGTCTCCCGATAAAAATGATACCTCACTTGTGTGGGTAGGCCTAGCGCCCGCGACAGGAAATGCCCTAAAACGCAACGTGGACACATCCCATTTTTTGAAAGAAAACAGAAGTGTTTTTTGCAAAGTGCGTACCTGTAGATTTTGGCCTCTAGCTCAGCCGGCACCTAGGAAAACCTACCAAACCTGTGCATTTTTGAAAACTAGAGACCTAGGGGAATCCACGATGGGGTGACTTGTGGGGCTCTGACCAGGTTCTGTTACCCAGAATCCTTTGCAAATCTAAAAATTTGGCTCAAAAAACACATTTTCCTCACATTTCGCTGACACAAAGTTCTGGAATCGGAGAGGAGGCAAAAATTTCCTTCCACCCAGCGTTCCCCCAAGTCTCCCGATAAAAATGATACCTCACTTGTGTGGGTAGGCCTAGCGCGCGTGACAGGAAATTCCCCAAAGCACAACGTGAACACATCCCATTTTTTGACAGAAAACAGAGCTGTTTTTTGCAAAGTGCCTACCTGTAGATTTTAGCCTCTAGCTCAGCCGGCACCTAGGGAAACCTACCAAACCTGTGCATTTTTTTAAACTAGAGACGTAGGGGAATCCAAGATGGGGTGACTTGTGGGGCTCTGACCAGGTTCTGTTACCCAGAATCCTTTGCAAATCTCAAAATTTGGTTAAAAAAACACATGTTCCTCACATTTCTCTGGCAGAAAGTTCTGGAATCTGAGAGGAGGCACAAATATCCTTCAACCCAGCGTTCCCCCAAGTCTCCCGATAAAAATGATACCTCACTTGTGTGGGTAGGCCTAGTGCCCGCGACAGGAAATGCCCCAAAGCACAACGTGGGCACATCCCATTTTTTGACAGAAAACAGAGCTGTTTTTTGCAAAGTGCCTACCTGTAGATTTTGACCTCTAGCTCAGCCGGCACCTAGGGAAACCTACCAAACCTGTGCATTTTTTAAAACTAGAGACCTAGGGGAATCCAGGATGGGGTGACTTGTGGGGCTCTGACCAGGTTCTGTTACCCAGAATCCTTTGCAAACCTCAAAATTTGGCAAAAAAAAACAAATTTTCCTCACATTTCGTTGACACAAAGTTTTGGAATCGGAGAGGAGGCACACATTTCCTTCCACCCAACGTTCCCCCAAGTCTCCCGATAAAAATGATACCTCACTTGTGTGGGTAGGCCTAGCGCCCGCGACAGGAAATGCCCTAAAACGCAACGTGGACACATCCCATTTTTTGAAAGAAAACAGAAGTGTTTTTTGCAAAGTGCGTACCTGTAGATTTTGGCCTCTAGCTCAGCCGGCACCTAGGGAAACCTACCAAACCTGTGCATTTTTAAAAACTAGAGACCTAGGGGAATCCAAGATGGGGTGACTTGTGGGGCTCTGACCAGGTTCTGTTACCCAGAATCCTTTGCAAACCTCAAAATTTGGCTAAGAAAACACATTTTCATCACATTATGGTGACAGAAAGTTCTGGAATCTGAGAGGAGATACAAATTTCCTTCCACCCAGCGTTCCCCCAAGTCTCCCGATAAAAATGATACCTCACTTGTGTGGGTAGGCCTAGCGCCCGCGACAGGAAATGCCCCAAAACGCAACGTGGACACATCCCATTGTTTTAAAGAAAACAGAAGTGTTTTTTGCAAAGGGCCTACCTGTAGATTTTGGCCTCTAGCTCAGCCGGCACCTAGGGAAACCTACAAAACCTGTGCATTTATGAAAACTAGAGACGTAGGGGTATCCAAGACGAGGTGACTTGTGGGGCTCTGACCAGGTTCTGTTACCCAGAATCCTTTGCAAATCTCAAAATTTGGCTAAAAAAACACATTTTCCTCACATTTCGCTGACACAAAGTTCTGGAATCGGAGAGGAGGCACAAATTTCCTTCCACCCAGCGTTCCCCCAAGTCTTCCGATAAAAATGATACCTCACTTGTGTGGGTAGGCCTAGCGCCCGCGACAGGAAATGCCCCAAAACGCAACGTGGACACATCCCATTTTTTGAAAGAAAACTGAGGTGTTTTTTGCAAAGTGCGTACCTGTAGATTTTGGCCTCTAGCTCAGCCGGCACCTAGGGAAACCTACCAAACCTGTGCATTTTTTCAAACTAGAGACGTAGGGGAATCCAAGATGGGGTGAGTTGTGGGGCTCTGACCAGGTTCTGTTACCCAGAATCCTTTGCAAACCTCAAAATTTGGCTTAAAAAACACATGTTCCACACATTTCTGTGGCAGAAAGTTCTGGAATCTGAGAGGAGTCACAAATTTCCTTCCACCCAGCGTTCCCCCAAGTCTCCCGATAAAAATGATACCTCACTTGTGTGGGTAGGCCTAGCGCGCGTGACAGGAAATTCCCCAAAGCACAACGTGAACACATCCCATTTTTTGACAGAAAACAGAGCTGTTTTTTGCAAAGTGCCTACCTGTAGATTTTAGCCTCTAGCTCAGCCGCCACCAAGGGAAACCTACCAAACCTGTGCATTTTTGAAAACTAGAGACCTAGGGGAATCCACGATGGGGTGACTTGTGGGGCTCTGACCAGGTTCTGTTACCCAGAATCCTTTGCAAATCTCAAAATTTGGCTCAAAAAACACATTTTCCTCACATTTCGCTGACACAAAGTTCTGGAATCGGAGAGGAGGCACAAATTTCCTTCCACCCAGCGTTCCCCCAAGTCTTCCGATAAAAATGATACCTCACTTGTGTGGGTAGGCCTAGCGCACGCAACAGGAAATGCCCCAAAACGCAACGTGGACACATCCCATTTTTTGAAAGAAAACAGAATTGTTTTTTGCAAAGTGCCTATCTGTAGATTTTGGCCTCTAGCTCAGCCGGCACCTAGGGAAACCTACCAAACCTGTGCATTTTTGAAAACTAGAGACCTAGGGGAATCCAAGATGGGGTGACTTGTGGGGCTCTGACCAGGTTCTGTTACCCAGAATCCTTTGCAAACCTCAAAATTTGGCAAAAAAAAACAAATTTTCCTCACATTTCGTTGACACAAAGTTTTGGAATCGGAGAGGAGGCACACATTTCCTTCCACCCAGCGTTCCCCCAAGTCTCCCGATAAAAATGATACCTCACTTGTGTGGGTAGGCCTAGCGCCCGCGACAGGAAATGCCCTAAAACGCAACGTGGACACATCCCATTTTTTGAAAGAAAACAGAAGTGTTTTTTGCAAAGTGCGTACCTGTAGATTTTGGCCTCTAGCTCAGCCGGCACCTAGGGAAACCTACCAAACCTGTGCATTTTTGAAAACTAGAGACCTAGGGGAATCCAAGATGGGGTGACTTGTGGGGCTCTGACCAGGTTCTGTTACCCAGAATCCTTTGCAAATCTCAAAATTTGGTTAAAAAAACACATGTTCCTCACATTTCTCTGGCAGAAAGTTCTGGAATCTGAGAGGAGGCACAAATT
Source organism: Pleurodeles waltl (assembly GCF_031143425.1). Taxonomy (NCBI): domain Eukaryota; kingdom Metazoa; phylum Chordata; class Amphibia; order Caudata; family Salamandridae; genus Pleurodeles; species Pleurodeles waltl. Next base: position 252,477,628 of record NC_090446.1, on the reverse strand, counting down.
TCCTTCCACCCAGCGTTCCCCCAAGTCTCCCGATAAAAATGATACCTCACTTGTGTGGGTAGGCCTAGCGCGCGTGACAGGAAATTCCCCAAAGCACAACGTGAACACATCCCATTTTTTGACAGAAAACAGAGCTGTTTTTTTGCAAAGTCCCTACCTGTAGATTTTAGCCTCTAGCTCAGCCCCCACCAAGGGAAACCTACCAAACCTGTGCATTTTTAAAAACTAGAGACCTAGGGGAATCCAAGATGGGGTGACTTGTGGGGCTCTGACCAGGTTTTGTTACCCAGAATCCTTTGCAAATCTCAAAATTTGGCTAAGAAAACACATTTTCATCACATTATGGTGACAGAAAGTTCTGGAATCTGAGAGGAGATACAAATTTCCTTCCACCCAGCGTTCCCCCAAGTCTCCCGATAAAAATGATACCTCACTTGTGTGGGTAGGCCTAGCGCCCGCGACAGGAAATGCCCCAAAACGCAACGTGGACACATACCATTGTTTTAAAGAAAACAGAAGTGTTTTTTGCAAAGGGCCTACCTGTAGATTTTGGCCTCTAGCTCAGCCGGCACCTAGGGAAACCTACAAAACCTGTGCATTTATGAAAACTAGAGACCTAGGGGTATCCAAGACGAGGTGACTTGTGGGGCTCTGACCAGGTTCTGTTACCCAGAATCCTTTGCAAATCTCAAAATTTGGCTCAAAAAACACATTTTCCTCACATTTCGCTGACACAAAGTTCTGGAATCGGAGAGGAGGCACAAATTTCCTTCCACCCAGCGTTCCCCCAAGTCTTCCGATAAAAATGATACCTCACTTGTGTGGGTAGGCCTAGCGCCCGCGACAGGAAATGCCCCAAAACGCAACGTGGACACATCCCATTTTTTGAAAGAAAACTGAGGTGTTTTTTGCAAAGTGCGTACCTGTAGATTTTGGCCTCTAGCTCAGCCGGCACCTAGGGAAACCTACCAAACCTGTGCATTTTTTAAAACTAGAGACGTAGGGGAATCCAAGATGGGGTGAGTTGTGGGGCTCTGACCAGGTTCTGTTACCCAGAATCCTTTGCAAACCTCAAAATTTGGCTTAAAAAACACATGTTCCACACATTTCTGTGGCAGAAAGTTCTGGAATCTGAGAGGAGTCACAAATTTCCTTCCACCCAGCGTTCCCCCAAGTCTCCCGATAAAAATGATACCTCACTTGTGTGGGTAGGCCTAGCGCGCGTGACAGGAAATTCCCCAAAGCACAACGTGAACACTTCCCATTTTTTGACAGAAAACAGAGCTTTTTTTTGCAAAGTGCCTACCTGTAGATTTTAGCCTCTAGCTCAGCCGCCACCAAGGGAAACCTACCAAACCTGTGCATTTTTGAAAACTAGAGACCTAGGGGAATCCACAATGGGGTGACTTGTGGGGCTCTGACCAGGTTCTGTTACCCAGAATCCTTTGCAAATCTCAAAATTTGGCTCAAAAAACACATTTTCCTCACATTTCGCTGACACAAAGTTCTGGAATCGGAGAGGAGGCACAAATTTCCTTCCACCCAGCGTTCCCCCAAGTCTTCCGATAAAAATGATACCTCACTTGTGTGGGTAGGCCTAGCGCCCGCAACAGGAAATGCCCCAAAACGCAACGTGGACACATCCCATTTTTTGAAAGAAAACAGAATTGTTTTTTGCAAAGTGCCTATCTGTAGATTTTGGCCTCTAGCTCAGCCGGCACCTAGGGAAACCTACCAAACCTGTGCATTTTTGAAAACTAGAGACCTAGGGGAATCCAAGATGGGGTGACTTGTGGGGCTCTGACCAGGTTCTGTGACCCAGAATCCTTTGCAAACCTCAAAATTTGGCTGAGAAAACACATTTTCATAACATTATGGTGACAGAAAGTTCTGGAATCTGAGAGGAGATACAAATTTCCTTCCACCCAGCGTTCCCCCAAGTCTCCCGATAAAAATTATACCTCACTTGTGTGGGTAGGCCTAGCGCCCGCAACAGGAAATGCCCCAAAACGCAACGTGGACACATCCCATTTTTTTAAAGAGAACAGAAGTGTTTTTTGCAAAGGGCCTACCTGTAGATTTTGGCCTCTAGCTCAGCCGGCACCTAGGGAAACCTACCAAACATGTGCATTTATGAAAACTAGAGACGTAGGGGTATCCAAGATGAGGTGACTTGTGGGGCTCTGACCAGGTTCTGTTACCCAGAATCCTTTGCAAATCTCAAAATTTGGCTCAAAAAACACATTTTCCTCACATTTCGCTGACACAAAGTTCTGGAATCGGAGAGGAGGCACAAATTTCCTTCCACCCAGCGTTCCCCCAAGTCTCCCGATAAAAATGATACCTCACTTGTGTGGGTAGGCCTAGCGCCCGCGACAGGAAATGCCCTAAAACGCAACGTGGACACATCCCATTTTTTGAAAGAAAACAGAAGTGTTTTTTGCAAAGTGCGTACCTGTAGATTTTGGCCTCTAGCTCAGCCGGCACCTAGGAAAACCTACCAAACCTGTGCATTTTTGAAAACTAGAGACCTAGGGGAATCCACGATGGGGTGACTTGTGGGGCTCTGACCAGGTTCTGTTACCCAGAATCCTTTGCAAATCTCAAAATTTGGCTCAAAAAACACATTTTCCTCACATTTCGCTGACACAAAGTTCTGGAATCGGAGAGGAGGCACAAATTTCCTTCCACCCAGCGTTCCCCCAAGTCTCCCGATAAAAATGATACCTCACTTGTGTGGGTAGGCCTAGCGCACGTGACAGGAAATTCCCCAAAGCAAAACGTGAACACATCCCATTTTTTGACAGAAAACAGAGCTGTTTTTTGCAAAGTGCCTACCTGTAGATTTTAGCCTCTAGCTCAGCCGGCACCTAGGGAAACCTACCAAACCTGTGCATTTTTTAAAACTAGAGACGTAGGGGAATCCAAGATGGGGTGACTTGTGGGGCTCTGACCAGGTTCTGTTACCCAGAATCCTTTGCAAATCTCAAAATTTGGTTAAAAAAACACATGTTCCTCACATTTCTCTGGCAGAAAGTTCTGGAATATGAGAGGAGGCACAAATATCCTTCAACCCAGCGTTCCCCCAAGTCTCCCGATAAAAATGATACCTCACTTGTGTGGGTAGGCCTAGTGCCCGCGACAGGAAATGCCCCAAAGCACAACGTGGGCACATCCCATTTTTTGACAGAAAACAGAGCTGTTTTTTGCAAAGTGCCTACCTGTAGATTTTGACCTCTAGCTCAGCCGGCACCTAGGGAAACCTACCAAACCTGTGCATTTTTTAAAACTAGAGACCTAGGGGAATCCAGGATGGGGTGACTTGTGGGGCTCTGACCAGGTTCTGTTACCCAGAATCCTTTGCAAACCTCAAAATTTGGCAAAAAAAAACAAATTTTCCTCACATTTCGTTGACACAAAGTTTTGGAATCGGAGAGGAGGCACACATTTCCTTCCACCCAGCGTTCCCCCAAGTCTCCCGATAAAAATGATACCTCACTTGTGTGGGTAGGCCTAGCGCCCGCGACAGGAAATGCCCTAAAACGCAACGTGGACACATCCCATTTTTTGAAAGAAAACAGAAGTGTTTTTTGCAAAGTGCGTACCTGTAGATTTTGGCCTCTAGCTCAGCCGGCACCTAGGGAAACCTACCAAACCTGTGCATTTTTGAAAACTAGAGACCTAGGGGAATCCAAGATGGGGTGACTTGTGGGGCTCTGACCAGGTTCTGTTACCCAGAATCCTTTGCAAATCTCAAAATTTGGTTAAAAAAACACATGTTCCTCACATTTCTCTGGCAGAAAGTTCTGGAATCTGAGAGGAGGCACAAATTTCCTTCCACCCAGCGTTCCCCCAAGTCTCCCGATAAAAATGATACCTCACTTGTGTGGGTAGGCCTAGCGCGCGTGACAGGAAATTCCCCAAAGCACAACGTGAACACATCCCATTTTTTGACAGAAAACAGAGCTGTTTTTTGCAAAGTCCCTACCTGTAGATTTTAGCCTCTAGCTCAGCCCCCACCAAGGGAAACCTACCAAACCTGTGCATTTTTAAAAACTAGAGACCTAGGGGAATCCAAGATGGGGTGACTTGTGGGGCTCTGACCAGGTTCTGTTACCCAGAATCCTTTGCAAACCTCAAAATTTGGCTAAGAAAACACATTTCCATTACATTATGGTGACAGAAAGTTCTGGAATCTGAGAGGAGATACAAATTTCCTTCCACCCAGCGTTCCCCCAAGTCTCCCGATAAAAATGATACCTCACTTGTGTGGGTAGGCCTAGCGCCCGCGACAGAAAATGCCCCAAAACGCAACGTGGACACATCCCATTGTTTTAAAGAAAACAGAAGTGTTTTTTGCAAAGGGCCTACCTGTAGATTTTGGCCTCTAGCTCAGCCGGCACCTAGGGAAACCTACAAAACCTGTGCATTTATGAAAACTAGAGACGTAGGGGTATCCAAGACGAGGTGACTTGTGGGGCTCTGACCAGGTTCTGTTAGCCAGAATCCTTTGCAAATCTCAAAATGTGGTTAAAAAAACACATTTTCATCACATTATGGTGACAGAAAGTTCTGGAATCTGAGAGGAGATACAAATTTCCTTCCACCCAGCGTTCCCCCAAGTCTCCCGATAAAAATGATACCTCACTTGTGTGGGTAGGCCTAGCGCCCGCGACAGGAAATGCCCCAAAACGCAACGTGGACACATCCCATTTTTTGAAAGAAAACAGAATTGTTTTTTGCAAAGTGCCTACCTGTAGATTTTGGCCTCTAGCTCAGCCGGCACCTAGGGAAACCTACCAAACCTGTGCATTTTTTAAAACTAGAGACCTAGGGGAATCCAAGATGGGGTGACTTGTGGGGCTCTGACCAGGTTCTGTTACCCAGAATCCTTTGCAAACCTCAAAATTTGGCTAAGAAAACACATTTTCATCACATTATGGTGACAGAAAGTACTGGAATCTGAGAGGAGATACAAATTTCCTTCCACCCAGCGTTCCCCCAAGTCTCCCGATAAAAATGATACCTCACTTGTGTGGGTAGGCCTAGCGCCCGCAACAGGAAATGCCCCAAAACGCAACGTGGACACATCCCATTTTTTTTAAAGAAAACAGAAGTGTTTTTTGCAAAGGGCCTACCTGTAGATTTTGGCCTCTAGCTCAGCCGGCACCTAGGGAAACCTACCAAACATGTGCATTTATGAAAACTAGAGACGTAGGGGTATCCAAGATGTGGTGACTTGTGGGGCTCTGACCAGGTTCTGTTACCCAGAATCCTTTGCAAACCTCAAAATTTGGCTAACAAATCACATTTTCCTCACATTTCGCTGACACAAAGTTCTGGAATCGGAGAGGAGGCACAAATTTCCTTCCACCCAGCGTTCCCCCAAGTCTCCCGATAAAAATGATACCTCACTTGTGTGGGTAGGCCTAGCGCCCGCGACAGGAAATGCCCCAAAACGCAACGTGGACACATCCCATTTTTTGAAAGAAAACTGAGGTGTTTTTTGCAAAGTGCCTACCTGTAGATTTTGGCCTCTAGCTCAGCCGGCACCTAGGGAAACCTACCAAACCTGTGCATTTTTTAAAACTAGAGATGTAGGGGAATCCAATATGGGGTGACTTGTGGGGCTCTGACCAGGTTCTGTTACCCAGAATCCTTTGCAAACCTCAAAATGTGGCTAAAAAAACACATTTTCATCACATTATGGTGACAGAAAGTTCTGGAATCTGAGAGGAGGCACAAATTTCCTTCCACCCAGCGTTCCCCCAAGTCTCCCGATAAAAATTATACCTCACTTGTGTGGGTAGGCCTAGCGCCCGCGACAGGAAATGCCCCAAAATGCAACTTGGACACATCCCATTTTTTTAAAGAAAACAGAGGTGTTTTTTGCAAAGTGCCTACCTGTAGATTTTGGCCTCTAGCTCAACCGGCACCTAGGGAAACCAACCAAACCTGTGCATTTTTTTAAACTAGATACGTAGGGGAATCCAAGATGGGGTGAGTTGTGGGGCTCTGACCAGGTTCTGTTACCCAGAATCCTTTGCAAACCTCAAAATTTGGCTAAAAAAACACATGTTCCACACATTTCTGTGGCAGAAAGTTCTGGAATCTGAGAGGAGGCACAAATATCCTTCAACCCAGCGTTCCCCCAAGTCTCCCGATAAAAATGATACCTCACTTGTGTGGGTAGGCCTAGTGCCCGCGACAGGAAATGCCCCAAAGCACAACGTAGGCACATCCCATTTTTTGACAGAAAACAGAGCTGTTTTTTGCAAAGTGCCTACCTGTAGATTTTGACCTCTAGCTCAGCCGGCACCTAGGGAAACCTACCAAACCTGTGCATTTTTGAAAACTAGAGACCTAGGGGAATCCAGGATGGGGTGACTTGTGGGGCTCTGACCAGGTTCTGTTACCCAGAATCCTTTGCAAACCTCAAAATTTGGCAAAAAAAACAAATTTTCCTCACATTTCGTTGACACAAAGTTTTGGAATCGGAGAGGAGGCACACATTTCCTTCCACCCAGCGTTCCCCCAAGTCTCCCGATAAAAATGATATCTCACTTGTGTGGGTAGGCCTAGCGCCCGCGACAGGAAATACCCTAAAACGCAACGTGGACACATCCCATTTTTTGAAAGAAAACAGAAGTGTTTTTTGCAAAGTGCGTACCTGTAGATTTTGGCCTCTAGCTCATCCGGCACCTAGGGAAACCTACCAAACCTGTGCATTTTTGAAAACTAGAGACCTAGGGGAATCCAAGATGGGGTGACTTGTGGGGCTCTGACCAGGTTCTGTTACCCAGAATCCTTTGCAAATCTCAAAATGTGGTTAAAAAAACACATGTTCCTCACATTTCTCTGGCAGAAAGTTCTGGAATCTGAGAGGAGGCACAAATTTCCTTCCACCCAGCGTTCCCCCAAGTCTCCCGATAAAAATGATACCTCACTTGTGTGGGTAGGCCTAGCGCGCGTGACAGGAAATTCCCCAAAGCACAACGTGAACACATCCCATTTTTTTGACAGAAAACAGAGCTGTTTTTTGCAAAGTGCCTACCTGTAGATTTTAGCCTCTAGCTCAGCCGCCACCAAGGGAAACCTACCAAACCTGTGCATTTTTGAAAACTAGAGACCTAGGGGAATCCAAGATGGGGTGACTTGTGGGTGTCTGACCAGGTTCTGTTACCCAGAATCCTTTGCAAACCTCAAAATTTGGCTAAGAAAACACATTTTCATCACATTATGGTGACAGAAAGTTCTGGAATCTGAGAGGAGATACAAATTTCCTTCCACCCAGCGTTCCCCCAAGTCTCCCGATAAAAATGATACCTCACTTGTGTGGGTAGGCCTAGCGCCCGCGACAGGAAATGCCCCAAAACGCAACGTGGACACATCCCATTTTTTTAAAGAAAACAAAAGTGTTTTTTGCAAAGGGCCTACCTCTAGATTTTGGCCTCTAGCTCAGCCGGCACCTAGGGAAACCTACAAAACCTGTGCATTTATGAAAACTAGAGACGTAGGGGTATCCAAGACGAGGTGACTTGTGGGGCTCTGACCAGGTTCTGTTACCCAGAATCCTTTGCAAACCTCAAAATTTGGCTAAAAAATCACATGTTCCTCACATTTCTGTGGCAGAAAGGTCTGGAATCTGAGAGGAGGTACAAATTTCCTTCCACCCAGCGTTCCCCCAAGTCTCAGAGCTGTTTTTTGCAAAGTGCCTACCTGTAGATTTTGGTCTCTAGCTCAGCCGGCACCTAGGGAAACCTACCAAACCTGTGCATTTTTAAAAACTAGAGACCTAGGGGAATCCAAGATGGGGTGACTTGTGGGGCTCTGACCAGGTTCTGTTACCCAGAATCCTTTGCAAATCTCAAACGGTGGCTAAAAAAAGAAATTTTCCTCATATTTCGCTGACACAAAGTTCTGGAATCGGAGAGGAACCACAAATTTCCTTCCACCCATTGTTCCCCCAAGTCTCCCGATAAAAATGATACCTCACTCGTGTGGGTAGGCCTAGCGCACGCGACAGGAAATGCCCCAAAGCGCAACGTGGACACATCCAATTTTTTCAAAGAAAACAGAGGTGTTTTTTGCAAAGGGCCTACCTGTAGATTTTGGCCTCTAGCTTAGCCGGCACCTAGGGAAACCTACCAAACCTGTGCATTTTTTAAAACTAGAGACCTGGGGGAGTCCAAGATGGGGTGACTTGTGGGGCTCTGACCAGGTTCTGTTACCCAGAATCCTTTGCAAATCTCAAAATGTGGTTAAAAAAACACATGTTCCTCACATTTCTCTGGCAGAAAGTTCTGGAATCTGAGAGGAGCCACAAATTTCCTTCCACCCAGCGTTCCCCCAAGTCTCCCGATAAAAATGATACCTCACTTGTGTGGGTAGGCCTAGCGCCCGCGACAGGAAATGCCCCAAAGCGCAACGTGGACACATCCCATTTTTTGAAAGAAAACAGAGGTGTTTTTTGCAAAGTGCCTACCTGTAGATTTTGGCCTCTAGCTCAGCCGGCACCTAGGGAAACCTACCAAACCTGTGCTTTTTTGAAAACTAGAGACGTAGGGGAATCCAAGATGGGGTGACTTGTGGGGCTCTGACCAGGTTCTGTTACCCAGAATCCTTTGCAAACCTCAAACGGTGGCTAAAAAAAGACATTTTCCTCATATTTCGCTGACACAAAGTTCTGGAATCGGAGAGGAACGACAAATTTCCTTCCACCCAGCGTTCCCCCAAGTCTCCCGATAAAAATGATACCTCACTTGTGTGGGTAGGCCTAGCGCAAGCGACAGGAAATGCCCCAAAGCGCAACGTGGACACATCCAATTTTTTAAAAGAAAACAGAGGTGTTTTTTGCAAAGGGCCTACCTGTAGATTTTGGCCTCTAGCTTAGCCGGCACCTAGGGAAACCTACCAAACCTGTGTATTTTTGAAAACTAGAGACCTGGGGGAGTCCAAGATGGGGTGACTTGTGGGGCTCTGACCAGGTTCTGTTACCCAGAATCCTTTGCAAACCTCAAAATGTGGCTAAAAAAACACATGTTCCTCATATTTCTGTGGCAGAAAGTTCTGGAATCTGAGAGGAGGTACAAATTTCCTTCCACGAAGCGTTCCCCCAAGTCTCCCGATAAAAATGATACCTCACTTGTGTGGGTAGGCCTAGCGCCCGCGACAGGAAATGCCCCAAAACGCAAGGTGGACTCATCCCATTTTTTGAAAGAAAACAGAGGTGTTTTTTGCAAAGTGCCTACCTGTAGATTTTGGCCTCTAGCTCAGCCGGCACCTAGGGAAACCTACCAACCCTGTGCATTTTTTAAAACTAGAGACGTAGGGGAATCCAAGATGGGGTGACTTGTGGGGCTCTGACCAGGTTCTGTTACCCAGAATCCTTTGCAAACCTCAAAATTTGGCTAAAAAAACACATTTTCCTCACATTTCGCTGACACAAAGTTCTGGAATTGGAGAGGAACCACAAATTTCCTTCCACCCAGCGTTCCCCCAAGTCTCCCGATAAAAATGATACCTCACTTGTGTGGGTAGGCCTAGCGCCCGCGACAGGAAATGCCCCAAAGCGCAATGTGGACACATCCCATTTTTTGAAAGAAAACAGAGGTGTTTTTTGCAAAGTACCTACCTGTAGATTATGACCTCTAGCTCAGCCGGCACCTAGGAAAACCTACCAAACCTGTGCATTTTTGAAAACTAGAGACCTAGGGCAATCCAAGATAGGGAGACTTGTGGGGCTCTGAACAGGTTCTGTTACCCAGAATCCTTTGCAAACCTCAACATTTGGCTAAAAAAACACATTTTCCTCACATTATGGTGACAAAAAGTTCTGGAATCTGAGATGAGCCACGAATTTCCTTCCACCCAGCATTCCCCCTAGTCTCCCGATAAAAATGATACCTCACTTGTGTGGGTAGGCCTAGTGCCCGCGACAGGAAATGCCCCAAAGCGCAACGTGGACACATCCCATTTTTTTAAAGAAAACAGAGGTGTTTTTTGCAAAGTGCCTACCTGTAGATTATGGGCTCTAGCTCAGCCGGCACCTAGGGAAACCTACCAAACCTGTGCATTTTTTAAAACTAGAGACCTAGGGGAATCTAAGTTGGGGTGACTTGTGGGGCTCTGACCAGGTTCTGTTACCCGAATCCTTTGCAAACCTCAAACTTTGGCTAAAAAAACACATTTTCATCACATTATGGTGACAGAAAGTTCTGGAATCTGAGAGGAGCCACAAATTTCCTTCCACCCAGCGTTCCCCCAAGTCTCCCGATAAAAATGATACCTCACTTGTGTGGGTAGGCCTAGCACCCGCAACAGGAAATGCCCCAAAACGCAACGTGGACACATCCCATTTTTTGAAAGAAAACAGAAGTGTTTTTTGCAAAGTGCCTACCTGTAGATTGTGGCCTCTAGCTCAGCCGGCACCTAGGGAAATCTACCAAACCTGTGCATTTTTGAAAACTAGAGACGTAGGGGAATCTAAGATGGGGTGACTTGTGGGGCTCTGACCAGGTTCTGTTACCCAGAATCCTTTGCATACCTCAAAATTTGGCTAAAAAAACACATGTTCCTCACATTTCTGTGGCAGAAAGTTCTAAAATCTGAGAGGAGGCACAAATTTCCTTCCACCCAGCGTTCCCCCAAGTGTCCCGATAAAAATGATACCTCACTTGTGTGGGTAGGTCTAGCGCCCACGACAGGAAATGCCCCAAAGCACAACGTGGGCACATCCCATTTTTTGACAGAAAACAGAGGTGTTTTTTGCAAAGTGCCTACCTGTAGATTTTGGCCTCTAGCTCAGCCGGCACCTAGGGAAACCTACCAAACCTGTGCATTTTTGAAAACTAGAGACCTAGGGGAATCCAAGATGGGGTGACTTGTGGGGCTCTGACCAGGTTCTGTTACCCAGAATCCTTTGCAAACCTCAAAATTTGGCTAAAAAAACACATTTTCCTCACATTTCACTGACACAAACTTCTGGAATCGGAGCGGAACCACAAATTTCCTTCCACCCAGCGTTCCCCCAAGTCTCCCGATAAAAATGATACCTCAGTTGTGTGGGTAGGGCTAGCGCCCGCGACAGGAAATGCCCCAAAGCGCAACGTGGACACATCCCATTTTTTGAAAGAAAACGGAGGTGTTTTTTGCAAAGTGCCTACCTGTAGATTTTGGCCTCTAGCTCAGCCGGCACCTAGGGAAACCTACCAAACCTGTGCATTTTTTAAAACTAGAGACGTAGGGGAATCCAAGATGGGGTGACTTGTGGGGCTCTGACCAGGTTCTGTTACCCAGAATCCTTTGCAAACCTCAAAATGTGGCTAAAAAAAAACATTTTCATCACATTATGGTGATAGAAAGTTCTGGAACCTGAGAGGAGCCACAAATTTCCTTCCACCCAGCGTTCCCCCAAGTCTCCCGATAAAAATGATACCTCACTTGTGTGGGTAGGCCTAGCACCCGCAACAGGAAATGCCCCAAAACGCAACGTGGACACATCCCATTTTTTGAAAGAAAACAGAAGTGTTTTTTGCAAAGTGCCTACCTGTAGATTTTGGCCTCTAGCTCAGCCGGCACCTAGGGAAACCTACCAAACCTGTGCATTTTTTAAAACTAGAGACGTAGGGGAATCTAAGATGGGGTGACTTGTGGGGCTCTGACCAGGTTCTGTTACCCAGAATCCTTTGCATACCTCAAAATTTGGCTAAAAAAACACATGTTCCTCACATTTCTGTGGCAGAAAGTTCTAAAATCTGAGAGGAGGCACAAATTTCCTTCCACCCAGCGTTCCCCCATGTCTCCCGATAAAAATGATACCTCACTTGTGTGGGTAGGTCTAGCGCCCACGACAGGAAATGCCCCAAAGCACAACGTGGGCACATCCCATTTTTTGACTGAAAACAGAGGTGTTTTTTGCAAAGTGCCTACCTGTAGATTTTGGCCTCTAGCTCAGCCGGCACCTAGGGAAACCTACCAAACCTGTGCATTTTTGAAAACTAGAGACCTAGGGGAATCCAAGATGGGGTGACTTGTGGGGCTCTGACCAGGTTCTGTTACCCAGAATCCTTTGCAAACCTCAAAATTTGGCTAAAAAAACACATTTTCCTCACATTTCACTGACACAAACTTCTGGAATCGGAGCGGAACCACAAATTTCCTTCCACCCAGCGTTCCCCCAAGTCTCCCGATAAAAATAATACCTCACTTGTGTGGGTAGGGCTAGCGCCCGCGACAGGAAATGCCCCAAAGCGCAACGTGGACACATCCCATTTTTTGAAAGAAAACAGAGGTGTTTTTTGCAAAGTGCCTACCTGTAGATTTTGGCCTCTAGCTCAGCCGGCACCTAGGGAAACCTACCAAACCTGTGCATTTTTTAAAACTAGAGACGTAGGGGAATCCAAGATGGGGTGACTTGTGGGGCTCTGACCAGGTTCTGTTACCCAGAATCCTTTGCAAACCTCAAAATTTGGCTAAAAAAACACATTTTCATCACATTATGGTGATAGAAAGTTCTGGAATCTGAGAGGAGCCACATATTTCCTTCCACCCAGCGTTCCCCCAAGTCTCCCGATAAAAATGATACCTCACTTGTGTGGGTAGGCCTAGCACCCGCAACAGGAAATGCCCCAAAACGCAACGTGGACACATCCCATTTTTTTAAAGAAAACAGAAGTGTTTTTTGCAAAGTGCCTACCTGTAGATTTTGGCCTGTAGCTCAGCCGGCACCTAGGGAAACCTACCAAACCTGTGCATTTTTGAAAACTAGAGACGTAGGGGAATCTAAGATGGGGTGACTTGTGGGGCTCTGACCAGGTTCTGTTACCCAGAATCCTTTGCATACCTCAAAATTTGGCTAAAAAAACACATGTTCCTCACATTTCTGTGGCAGAAAGTTCTAAAATCTGAGAGGAGCCACAAATTTCCTTCCACCCAGCGTTCCCCCAAGTCTCCCGATAAAAATGATACCTCACTTGTGTGGGTAGGTCTAGCGCCCACGACAGGAAATGCCCCAAAGCACAACGTGGGCACATCCCATTTTTTGACAGAAAACAGAGGTGTTTTTTGCAAAGTGCCTACCTGTAGATTTTGGCCTCTAGCTCAGCCGGCACCTAGGGAAACCTACCAAACCTGTGCATTTTTTAAAACTAGAGACCTAGGGGAATCCAAGATGGGGTGACTTGTGGGGCTCTGACCAGGTTCTATTACCCAGAATCCTTTGCAAACCTCAAAATTTGGCTAAAAAAACACATTTTCCTCACATTTCACTGACACAAACTTCTGGAATCGGAGCGGAACCACAAATTTCCTTCCACCCAGCGTTCCCCCAAGTCTCCCGATAAAAATGATACCTCACTTGTGTGGGTAGGGCTAGCGCCCGCGACAGGAAATGCCCCAAAGCGCAACGTGGACACATCCCATTTTTTTAAAGAAAACAGAGGTGTTTTTTGCAAAGTGCCTACCTGTAGATTTTGGCCTCTAGCTCAGCCGGCACCTAGGGAAACCTACCAAACCTGTGCATTTTTTAAAACTAGAGACGTAGGGGAATCCAAGATGGGGTGACTTGTGGGGCTCTGACCAGGTTCTGTTACCCAGAATCCTTTGCAAATCTCAAAATGTGGTTAAAAAAACACATGTTCCTCACATTTCTCTGGCAGAAAGTTCTGGAATCTGAGAGGAGCCACAAATTTCCTTCCACCCAGGGTTCCCCCAAGTCTCCCGATAAAAACGATACCTCACTTGTGTGGGTAGGCCTAGCGCCCGCGACAGGAAATGCCCCAAAGCGCAACGTGGACACATCCCATTTTTTGAAAGAAAACAGAGGTGTTTTTTGCAAAGTGCCTACCTGTAGATTTTGGCCTCTAGCTCAGCCGGCACCTAGGGAAACCTACCAAACCTGTGCTTTTTTTAAAACTAGAGACGTAGGGGAATCCAAGATGGGGTGACTTGTGGGGCTCTGACCAGGTTCTGTTACCCAGAATCCTTTGCAAACCTCAAACGGTGGCTAAAAAAGACATTTTCCTCATATTTCGCTGACACAAAGTTCTGGAATCGGAGAGGAACCACAAATTTCCTTCCACCCAGCGTTCCCCCAAGTCTCCCTATAAAAATGATACCTCACTTGTGTGGGTAGGGCTAGCGCCCGCGACAGGAAATGCCCCAAAGCGCAACGTGGACACATCCCATTTTTTTAAAGAAAACAGAGGTGTTTTTTGCAAAGTGCCTACCTGTAGATTTTGGCCTCTAGCTCAGCCGGCACCTAGGGAAACCTACCAAACCTGTGCATTTTTTAAAACTAGAGACGTAGGGGAATCCAAGATGGGGTGACTTGTGGGGCTCTGACCAGGTTCTGTTACCCAGAATCCTTTGCAAATCTCAAAATGTGGTTAAAAAAACACATGTTCCTCACATTTCTCTGGCAGAAAGTTCTGGAATCTGAGAGGAGCCACAAATTTCCTTCCACCCAGCGTTCCCCCAAGTCTCCCGATAAAAATGATACCTCACTTGTGTGGGTAGGCCTAGCGCCCGCGACAGGAAATGCCCCAAAGCGCAACGTGGACACATCCCATTTTTTGAAAGAAAACAGAGGTGTTTTTTGCAAAGTGCCTACCTGTAGATTTTGGCCTCTAGCTCAGCCGGCACCTAGGGAAACCTACCAAACCTGTGCTTTTTTTAAAACTAGAGACGTAGGGGAATCCAAGATGGGGTGACTTGTGGGGCTGTGACCAGGTTCTGTTACCCAGAATCCTTTGCAAACCTCAAACGGTGGCTAAAAAAGACATTTTCCTCATATTTCGCTGACACAAAGTTCTGGAATCGGAGAGGAACCACAAATTTCCTTCCACCCAGCGTTCCCCCAAGTCTCCCGATAAAAATGATACCTCACTTGTGTGGGTAGGCCTAGCGCAAGCGACAGGAAATGCCCCAAAGCGCAACGTGGACACATCCAATTTTTTAAAAGAAAACAGAGGTGTTTTTTGCAAAGGGCCTACCTGTAGATTTTGGCCTCTAGCTTAGCCGGCACCTAGGGAAACCTACCAAACCTGTGTATTTTTGAAAACTAGAGACCTGGGGGAGTCCAAGATGGGGTGACTTGTGGGGCTCTGACCAGGTTCTGTTACCCAGAATCCTTTGCAAACCTCAAAATGTGGCTAAAAAAACACATGTTCCTCATATTTCTGTGGCAGAAAGTTCTGGAATATGAGAGGAGGTACAAATTTCCTTCCACGAAGCGTTCCCCCAAGTCTCCTGATAAAAATGATACCTCACTTGTGTGGGTAGGCCTAGCGCCCGCGACAGGAAATGCCCCAAAACGCAAGGTGGACTCATCCCATTTTTTGAAAGAAAACAGAGGTGTTTTTTTCAAAGTGCCTACCTGTAGATTTTGGCCTCTAGCTCAGCCGGCACCTAGGGAAACCTACCAACCCTGTGCATTTTTTAAAACTAGAGACGTAGGGCAATCCAAGATGGGGTGACTTGTGGGGCTCTGACCAGGTTCTGTTACCCAGAATCCTTTGTAAACCTCAAAATTTGGCTAAAAAAACACATTTTCCTCACATTTCGCTGACACAAAGTTCTGGAATTGGAGAGGAACCACAAATTTCCTTCCACCCAGCGTTCCCCCAAGTCTCCCGATAAAAATGATACCTCACTTGTGTGGGTAGGCCTAGCGCCCGCGACAGGAATTGCCCCAAAGCGCAATGTGGACACATCCCATTTTTTGAAAGAAAACAGAGGTGTTTTTTGCAAAGTACCTACCTGTAGATTATGGCCTCTAGCTCAGCCGGCACCTAGGAAAACCTACCAAACCTGTGCATTTTTTAAAACTAGAGACCTAGGGCAATCCAAGATGGGGAGACTTGTGGGGCTCTGAACAGGTTCTGTTACCCAGAATCCTTTGCAAACCTCAACATTTGGCTAAAAAAACACATTTTCCTCACATTATGGTGACAAAAAGTTCTGGAATCTGAGAGGAGCCACGAATTTCCTTCCACCCAGCATTCCCCCTAGTCTCCCGATAAAAATGATACCTCACTTGTGTGGGTAGGCCTAGTGCCCGCGACAGGAAATGCCCCAAAGCGCAACGTGGACACATCCCATTTTTTTAAAGAAAACAGAGGTGTTTTTTGCAAAGTGCCTACCTGTAGATTATGGGCTCTAGCTCAGCCGGCACCTAGGGAAACCTACCAAACCTGTGCATTTTTTAAAACTAGAGACCTAGGGGAATCTAAGTTGGGGTGACTTGTGGGGCTCTGACCAGGTTCTGTTACCCGGAATCCTTTGCAAACCTCAAACTTTGGCTAAAAAAACACATTTTCATCACATTATGGTGACAGAAAGTTCTGGAATCAGAGAGGAGCCACAAATTTCCTTCCACCCAGCGTTCCCCCAAGTCTCCCGATAAAAATGATACCTCACTTGTGTGGGTAGGCCTAGCACCCGCAACAGGAAATGCCCCAAAACGCAACGTGGACACATCCCATTTTTTGAAAGAAAACAGAAGTGTTTTTTGCAAAGTGCCTACCTGTAGATTGTGGCCTCTAGCTCAGCCGGCACCTAGGGAAATCTACCAAACCTGTGCATTTTTGAAAACTAGAGACGTAGGGGAATCTAAGATGGGGTGACTTGTGGGGCTCTGACCAGGTTCTGTTACCCAGAATCCTTTGCATACCTCAAAATTTGGCTAAAAAAACACATGTTCCTCACATCTCTGTGGCAGAAAGTTCTAAAATCTGAGAGGAGGCACAAATTTCCTTCCACCCAGCGTTCCCCCAAGTCTCCCGATAAAAATGATACCTCACTTGTGTGGGTAGGCCTAGCGCCCGCAACAGGAAATGCCCCAAAACGCAACGTGGACACATCCCATTTTTTGAAAGAAAACAGAATTGTTTTTTGCAAAGTGCCTACCTGTAGATTTTGGCCTCTAGCTCAGCCGGCACCTAGGGAAACCTACCAAACCTGTGCATTTTTGAAAACTAGAGACCTAGGGGAATCCAAGATGGGGTGACTTGTGGGGCTCTGACCAGGTTCTGTTACCCAGAATCCTTTGCAAACCTCAAAATTTGGCTAAAAAAACACATTTTCCTCACATTTCACTGACTCAAACTTTTGGAATCGGAGCGGAACCACAAATTTCCTTCCACCCAGCGTTCCCCCAAGTCTCCCGATAAAAATGATACCTCACTTGTGTGGGTAGGGCTAGCGCCCGCGACAGGAAATGCCCCAAAGCGCAACGTGGACACATCCCATTTTTTGAAAGAAAACAGAGGTGTTTTTTAGAAAGTGCCTACCTGTAGATTTTGGCCTCTAGCTCAGCCGGCACCTAGGGAAACCTACCAAACCTGTGCATTTTTTAAAACTAGAGACGTAGGGGAATCCAAGATGGGGTGACTTGTGGGGCTCTGACCAGGTTCTGTTACCCAGAATCCTTTGCAAACCTCAAAATTTGGCTAAAAAAACACATTTTCATCACATTATGGTGTTAGAAAGTTCTGGAATCTGAGAGGAGCCACAAATTTCCTTCCACCCAGCGTTCCCCCAAGTCTCCCGATAAAAATGATACCTCACTTGTGTGGGTAGGCCTAGCACCCACAACAGGAAATGCCCCAAAACGCAACGTGGACACATCCCATTTTTTGAAAGAAAACAGAAGTGTTTTTTGCAAAGTGCCTACCTGTAGATTTTGGCCTCTAGCTCAGCCGGCACCTAGGGAAACCTACCAAACCTGTGCATTTTTGAAAACTAGAGACGTAGGGGAATCTAAGATGGGGTGACTTGTGGGGCTCTGACCAGGTTCTGTTACCCAGAATCCTTTGCATACCTCAAAATTTGGATAAAAAAACACATGTTCCTCACATTTCTGTGGCAGAAAGTTCTAAAATCTGAGAGGAGGCACAAATTTCCTTCCACCCAGCGTTCCCCCAAGTCTCCCGATAAAAATGATACCTCACTTGTGTGGGTAGGTCTAGCGCCCACGACAGGAAATGCCCCAAAGCACAACGTGGGCACATCCCATTTTTTGACAGAAAACAGAGGTGTTTTTTGCAAAGTGCCTACCTGTAGATTTTGGCCTCTAGCTCAGCCGGCACCTAGGGAAACCTACCAAACCTGTGCATTTTTGAAAACTAGAGACCTAGGGGAATCCAAGATGGGGTGACTTGTGGGGCTCTGACCAGGTTCTATTACCCAGAATCCTTTGCAAACCTCAAAATTTGGCTAAAAAAACACATTTTCCTCACATTTCACTGACACAAACTTCTGGAATCGGAGCGGAACCACAAATTTCCTTCCACCCAGCGTTCCCCCAAGTCTCCCGATAAAAATGATACCTCACTTGTGTGGGTAGGGCTAGCGCCCGCGACAGGAAATGCCCCAAAGCGCAACGTGGACACATCCCATTTTTTGAAAGAAAACAGAGGTGTTTTTTGCAAAGTGCCTACCTGTAGATTTTGGCCTCTAGCTCAGCCGGCACCTAGGGAAACCTACCAAACCTGTGCATTTTTTAAAACTAGAGACGTAGGGCAATCCAAGATGGGGTGACTTGTGGGGCTCTGACCAGGTTCTGTTACCCAGAATCCTTTGCAAACCTCAACATTTGGCTAAAAAAACACATTTTCCTCACATTATGGTGACAAAAAGTTCTGGAATCTGAGAGGAGCCACGAATTTCCTTCCACCCAGCATTCCCCCTAGTCTCCCGATAAAAATGATACCTCACTTGTGTGGGTAGGCCTAGTGCACGCGACAGGAAATGCCCCAAAGCGCAACGTGGACACATCCCATTTTTTTAAAGAAAACATAGGTGTTTTTTGCAAAGTGCCTACCTGTAGATTATGGGCTCTAGCTCAGCCGGCACCTAGGGAAACCTACCAAACCTGTGCATTTTTTAAAACTAGAGACCTAGGGGAATCTAAGTTGGGGTGACTTGTGGGGCTCTGACCAGGTTCTGTTACCCGGAATCCTTTGCAAACCTCAAACTTTGGCTAAAAAAACACATTTTCATCACATTATGGTGACAGAAAGTTCTGGAATCTGAGAGGAGCCACAAATTTCCTTCCACCCAGCGTTCCCCCAAGTCTCCCGATAAAAATGATACCTCACTTGTGTGGGTAGGCCTAGCACCCGCAACAGGAAATGCCCCAAAACGCAACGTGGACACATCCCATTTTTTGAAAGAAAACAGAAGTGTTTTTTGCAAAGTGCCTACCTGTAGATTGTGGCCTCTAGCTCAGCCGGCACCTAGGGAAATCTACCAAACCTGTGCATTTTTGAAAACTAGAGACGTAGGGGAATCTAAGATGGGGTGACTTGTGGGGCTCTGACCAGGTTCTGTTACCCAGAATCCTTTGCATACCTCAAAATTTGGCTAAAAAAACACATGTTCCTCACATCTCTGTGGCAGAAAGTTCTAAAATCTGAGAGGAGGCACAAATTTCCTTCCACCCAGCGTTCCCCCAAGTCTCCCGATAAAAATGATACCTCACTTGTGTGGGTAGGCCTAGCGCCCGCAACAGGAAATGCCCCAAAACGCAACGTGGACACATCCCATTTTTTGAAAGAAAACAGAATTGTTTTTTGCAAAGTGCCTAACTGTAGATTTTGGCCTCTAGCTCAGCCGGCACCTAGGGAAACCTACCAAACCTGTGCATTTTTGAAAACTAGAGACCTAGGGGAATCCAAGATGGGGTGACTTGTGGGGCTCTGACCAGGTTCTGTTACCCAGAATCCTTTGCAAACCTCAAAATTTGGCTAAAAAAACACATTTTCCTCACATTTCACTGACACAAACTTCTGGAATCGGAGCGGAACCACAAATTTCCTTCCACCCAGCGTTCCCCCAAGTCTCCCGATAAAAATGATACCTCACTTGTGTGAGTAGGGCTAGCGCCCGCGACAGGAAATGCCCCAAAGCGCAACGTGGACACATCCCATTTTTTGAAAGAAAACAGAAGTGTTTTTTGCAAAGTGCCTACCTGTAGATTTTGGCCTCTAGCTCAGCCGGCACCTAGGGAAACCTACCAAACCTGTGCATTTTTTAAAACTAGAGACGTAGGGGAATCCAAGATGGGGTGACTTGTGGGGCTCTGACCAGGTTCTGTTACCCAGAATCCTTTGCAAACCTCAAAATTTGGCTAAAAAAACACATTTTCATCACATTATGGTGATAGAAAGTTCTGGAATCTGAGAGGAGCCACAAATTTCCTTCCACCCAGCGTTCCCCCAAGTCCCCCGATAAAAATGATACCTCACTTGTGTGGGTAGGCCTAGCACCCGCAACAGGAAATGCCCCAAAACGCAACGTGGACACATCCCATTTTTTTAAAGAAAACAGAAGTGTTTTTTGCAAAGTGCCTACCTGTAGATTTTGGCCTCTAGCTCAGCCGGCACCTAGGGAAACCTACCAAACCTGTGCATTTTTGAAAACTAGAGACGTAGGGGAATCTAAGATGGGGTGACTTGTGGGGCTCTGACCAGGTTCTGTTACCCAGAATCCTTTGCATACCTCAAAATTTGGATAAAAAAACACATGTTCCTCACATTTCTGTGGCAGAAAGTTCTAAAATCTGAGAGGAGGCACAAATTTCCTTCCACCCAGCGTTCCCCCAAGTCTCCCGATAAAAATGATACCTCACTTGTGTGGGTAGGTCTAGCGCCCACGACAGGAAATGCCCCAAAGCACAACGTGGGCACATCCCATTTTTTGACAGAAAACAGAGGTGTTTTTTGCAAAGTGCCTACCTGTAGATTTTGGCCTCTAGCTCAGCCGGCACCTAGGGAAACCTACCAAACCTGTGCATTTTTGAAAACTAGAGACCTAGGGGAATCCAAGATGGGGTGACTTGTGGGGCTCTGACCAGGTTCTATTACCCAGAATCCTTTGCAAACCTCAAAATTTGGCTAAAAAAACACATTTTCCTCACATTTCACTGACACAAACTTCTGGAATCGGAGCGGAACCACAAATTTCCTTCCACCCAGCGTTCCCCCAAGTCTCCCGATAAAAATGATACCTCACTTGTGTGGGTAGGGCTAGCGCCCGCGACAGGAAATGCCCCAAAGCGCAACGTGGACACATCCCATTTTTTGAAAGAAAACAGAGGTGTTTTTTGCAAAGTGCCTACCTGTAGATTTTGGCCTCTAGCTCAGCCGGCACCTAGGGAAACCTACCAAACCTGTGCATTTTTTAAAACTAGAGACGTAGGGCAATCCAAGATGGGGTGACTTGTGGGGCTCTGACCAGGTTCTGTTACCCAGAATCCTTTGCAAACCTCAACATTTGGCTAAAAAAACACATTTTCCTCACATTATGGTGACAAAAAGTTCTGGAATCTGAGAGGAGCCACGAATTTCCTTCCACCCAGCATTCCCCCTAGTCTCCCGATAAAAATGATACCTCACTTGTGTGGGTAGGCCTAGTGCACGCGACAGGAAATGCCCCAAAGCGCAACGTGGACACATCCCATTTTTTTAAAGAAAACAGAGGTGTTTTTTGCAAAGTGCCTACCTGTAGATTATGGGCTCTAGCTCAGCCGGCACCTAGGGAAACCTACCAAACCTGTGCATTTTTTAAAACTAGAGACCTAGGGGAATCTAAGTTGGGGTGACTTGTGGGGCTCTGACCAGGTTCTGTTACCCGGAATCCTTTGCAAACCTCAAACTTTGGCTAAAAAAACACATTTTCATCACATTATGGTGACAGAAAGTTCTGGAATCTGAGAGGAGCCACAAATTTCCTTCCACCCAGCGTTCCCCCAAGTCTCCCGATAAAAATGATACCTCACTTGTGTGGGTAGGCCTAGCACCCGCAACAGGAAATGCCCCAAAACGCAACGTGGACACATCCCATTTTTTGAAAGAAAACAGAAGTGTTTTTTGCAAAGTGCCTACCTGTAGATTGTGGCCTCTAGCTCAGCCGGCACCTAGGGAAATCTACCAAACCTGTGCATTTTTGAAAACTAGAGACGTAGGGGAATCTAAGATGGGGTGACTTGTGGGGCTCTGACCAGGTTCTGTTACCCAGAATCCTTTGCATACCTCAAAATTTGGCTAAAAAAACACATGTTCCTCACATCTCTGTGGCAGAAAGTTCTAAAATCTGAGAGGAGGCACAAATTTCCTTCCACCCAGCGTTCCCCCAAGTCTCCCGATAAAAATGATACCTCACTTGTGTGGGTAGGCCTAGCGCCCGCAACAGGAAATGCCCCAAAACGCAACGTGGACACATCCCATTTTTTGAAAGAAAACAGAATTGTTTTTTGCAAAGTGCCTAACTGTAGATTTTGGCCTCTAGCTCAGCCGGCACCTAGGGAAACCTACCAAACCTGTGCATTTTTGAAAACTAGAGACCTAGGGGAATCCAAGATGGGGTGACTTGTGGGGCTCTGACCAGGTTCTGTTACCCAGAATCCTTTGCAAACCTCAAAATTTGGCTAAAAAAACACATTTTCCTCACATTTCACTGACACAAACTTCTGGAATCGGAGCGGAACCACAAATTTCCTTCCACCCAGCGTTCCCCCAAGTCTCCCGATAAAAATGATACCTCACTTGTGTGAGTAGGGCTAGCGCCCGCGACAGGAAATGCCCCAAAGCGCAACGTGGACACATCCCATTTTTTGAAAGAAAACAGAAGTGTTTTTTGCAAAGTGCCTACCTGTAGATTTTGGCCTCTAGCTCAGCCGGCACCTAGGGAAACCTACCAAACCTGTGCATTTTTTAAAACTAGAGACGTAGGGGAATCCAAGATGGGGTGACTTGTGGGGCTCTGACCAGGTTCTGTTACCCAGAATCCTTTGCAAACCTCAAAATTTGGCTAAAAAAACACATTTTCATCACATTATGGTGATAGAAAGTTCTGGAATCTGAGAGGAGCCACAAATTTCCTTCCACCCAGCGTTCCCCCAAGTCCCCCGATAAAAATGATACCTCACTTGTGTGGGTAGGCCTAGCACCCGCAACAGGAAATGCCCCAAAACGCAACGTGGACACATCCCATTTTTTTAAAGAAAACAGAAGTGTTTTTTGCAAAGTGCCTACCTGTAGATTTTGGCCTCTAGCTCAGCCGGCACCTAGGGAAACCTACCAAACCTGTGCATTTTTGAAAACTAGAGACGTAGGGGAATCTAAGATGGGGTGACTTGTGGGGCTCTGACCAGGTTCTGTTACCCAGAATCCTTTGCATACCTCAAAATTTGGCTAAAAAAACACATGTTCCTCACATCTCTGTGGCAGAAAGTTCTAAAATCTGAGAGGAGGCACAAATTTCCTTCCACCCAGCGTTCCCCCAAGTCTCCCGATAAAAATGATACCTCACTTGTGTGGGTAGGCCTAGCGCCCGCAACAGGAAATGCCCCAAAACGCAACGTGGACACATCCCATTTTTTGAAAGAAAACAGAATTGTTTTTTGCAAAGTGCCTAACTGTAGATTTTGGCCTCTAGCTCAGCCGGCACCTAGGGAAACCTACCAAACCTGTGCATTTTTGAAAACTAGAGACCTAGGGGAATCCAAGATGGGGTGACTTGTGGGGCTCTGACCAGGTTCTGTTACCCAGAATCCTTTGCAAACCTCAAAATTTGGCTAAAAAAACACATTTTCCTCACATTTCACTGACACAAACTTCTGGAATCGGAGCGGAACCACAAATTTCCTTCCACCCAGCGTTCCCCCAAGTCTCCCGATAAAAATGATACCTCACTTGTGTGAGTAGGGCTAGCGCCCGCGACAGGAAATGCCCCAAAGCGCAACGTGGACACATCCCATTTTTTGAAAGAAAACAGAGGTGTTTTTTGCAAAGTGCCTACCTGTAGATTTTGGCCTCTAGCTCAGCCGGCACCTAGGGAAACCTACCAAACCTGTGCATTTTTTAAAACTAGAGACGTAGGGGAATCCAAGATGGGGTGACTTGTGGGGCTCTGACCAGGTTCTGTTACCCAGAATCCTTTGCAAACCTCAAAATTTGGCTAAAAAAACACATTTTCATCACATTATGGTGATAGAAAGTTCTGGAATCTGAGAGGAGCCACAAATTTCCTTCCACCCAGCGTTCCCCCAAGTCCCCCGATAAAAATGATACCTCACTTGTGTGGGTAGGCCTAGCACCCGCAACAGGAAATGCCCCAAAACGCAACGTGGACACATCCCATTTTTTTAAAGAAAACAGAAGTGTTTTTTGCAAAGTGCCTACCTGTAGATTTTGGCCTCTAGCTCAGCCGGCACCTAGGGAAACCTACCAAACCTGTGCATTTTTGAAAACTAGAGACGTAGGGGAATCTAAGATGGGGTGACTTGTGGGGCTCTGACCAGGTTCTGTTACCCAGAATCCTTTGCATACCTCAAAATTTGGCTAAAAAAACACATGTTCCTCACATTTTTGTGGCAGAAAGTTCTAAAATCTGAGAGGAGGCACAAATTTCCTTCCACCCAGCGTTCCCCCAAGTCTCCCGATAAAAATGATACCTCACTTGTGTGGGTAGGTCTAGCGCCCACGACAGGAAATGCCCCAAAGCACAACGTGGGCACATCACATTTTTTGACAGAAAACAGAGGTGTTTTTTGCAAAGTGCCTACCTGTAGATTTTGGCCTCTAGCTCAGCCGACACCTAGGGAAACCTACCAAACCTGTGCATTTTTTAAAACTAGAGACCTAGGGGAATCCAAGATGGGGTGACTTGTGGGGCTCTGACCAGGTTCTATTACCCAGAATCCTTTGCAAACCTCAAAATTTGGCTAAAAAAACACATTTTCCTCACATTTCACTGACACAAACTTCTGGAATCGGAGCGGAACCACAAATTTCCTTCCACCCAGCGTTCCCCCAAGTCTCCCGATAAAAATGATACCTCACTTGTGTGGGTAGGGCTAGCGCCCGCGACAGGAAATGCCCCAAAGCGCAACGTGGACACATCCCATTTTTTGAAAGAAAACAGAGGTGTTTTTTGCAAAGTGCCTACCTGTAGATTTTGGCCTCTAGCTCAGCCGGCACCTAGGGAAACCTACCAAACCTGTGCATTTTTTAAAACTAGAGACGTAGGGGAATCCAAGATGGGGTGACTTGTGGGGCTCTGACCAGGTTCTGTTACCCAGAATCCTTTGCAAACCTCAAAATTTGGCTAAAAAAACACATTTTCATCACATTATGGTGATAGAAAGTTCTGGAATCTGAGAGGAGCCACAAATTTCCTTCCACCCAGCGTTCCCACAAGTCTCCCGATAAAAATGATACCTCACTTGTGTGGGTAGGCCTAGAGCCCGCGACAGGAAATGCCCCAAAGCGCAACGTGGACACATCCCATTTTTTTAAAGAAAACAGAGGTGTTTTTTGCAAAGTGCCTACCTGTAGATTTTGGCCTCTAGCTCAGCCGGCACCTAGGGAAACCTACCAAACCTGTGCATTTTTGAAAACTAGAGACCTAGGGGAATCCAAGTTGGGGTGACTTGTGGGGCTCTGACCAGGTTCTGTTACCCAGAATCCTTTGCAAACCTCAAAATTTGGCTAAAAAAACACATTTTCCTCACATTTCACTGACACAAACTTCTGGAATCGGAGCGGAACCACAAATTTCCTTCCACCCAGCGTTCCCCCAAGTCTCCCGATAAAAATGATACCTCACTTGTGTGGGTAGGGCTAGCGCCCGCGACAGGAAATGCCCCAAAGCGCAACGTGGACACATCCCATTTTTTGAAAGAAAACAGAGGTGTTTTTTGCAAAGTGCCTACCTGTAGATTTTGGCCTCTAGCTCAGCCGGCACCTAGGGAAACCTACCAAACCTGTGCATTTTTTAAAACTAGAGACGTAGGGGAATCCAAGATGGGGTGACTTGTGGGGCTCTGACCAGGTTCTGTTACCCAGAATCCTTTGCAAACCTCAAAATTTGGCTAAAAAAACACATTTTCATCACATTATGGTGATAGAAAGTTCTGGAATCTGAGAGGAGCCACAAATTTCCTTCCACCCAGCGTTCCCCCAAGTCTCCCGATAAAAATGATACCTCACTTGTGTGGGTAGGCCTAGCACCCGCAACAGGAAATGCCCCAAAACGCAACGTGGACACATCCCATTTTTTGAAAGAAAACAGAAGTGTTTTTTGCAAAGTGCCTACCTGTAGATTTTGGCCTCTAGCTCAGCCGGCACCTAGGGAAACCTACCAAACCTGTGCATTTTTGAAAACTAGAGACCTAGGGGAATCTAAGATGGGGTGACTTGTGGGGCTCTGACCAGGTTCTGTTACCCAGAATCCTTTGCATACCTCAAAATTTGGCTAAAAAAACACATGTTCCTCACATCTCTGTGGCAGAAAGTTCTAAAATCTGAGAGGAGGCACAAATTTCCTTCCACCCAGCGTTCCCCCAAGTATCCCGATAAAAATGATACCTCACTTGTGTGGGTAGGCCTAGCGCCCGCAACAGGAAATGCCCCAAAACGCAACGTGGACACATCCCATTTTTTGAAAGAAAACAGAATTGTTTTTTGCAAAGTGCCTAACTGTAGATTTTGGCCTCTAGCTCAGCCGGCACCTAGGGAAACCTACCAAACCTGTGCATTTTTGAAAACTAGAGACCTAGGGGAATCCAAGATGGGGTGACTTGTGGGGCTCTGACCAGGTTCTGTTACCCAGAATCCTTTGCAAACCTCAAAATTTGGCTAAAAAAACACATTTTCCTCACATTTCACTGACACAAACTTCTGGAATCGGAGCGGAACCACAAATTTCCTTCCACCCAGCGTTCCCCCAAGTCTCCCGATAAAAATGATACCTCACTTGTGTGAGTAGGGCTAGCGCCCGCGACAGGAAATGCCCCAAAGCGCAACGTGGACACATCCCATTTTTTGAAAGAAAACAGAGGTGTTTTTTGCAAAGTGCCTACCTGTAGATTTTGGCCTCTAGCTCAGCCGGCACCTAGGGAAACCTACCAAACCTGTGCATTTTTTAAAACTAGAGACGTAGGGGAATCCAAGATGGGGTGACTTGTGGGGCTCTGACCAGGTTCTGTTAGCCAGAATCCTTTGCAAACCTCAAAATTTGGCTAAAAAAACACATTTTCATCACATTATGGTGATAGAAAGTTCTGGAATCTGAGAGGAGCCACAAATTTCCTTCCACCCAGCGTTCCCCCAAGTCTCCCGATAAAAATGATACCTCACTTGTGTGGGTAGGCCTAGCACCCGCAACAGGAAATGCCCCAAAACGCAACGTGGACACATCCCATTTTTTGAAAGAAAACAGAAGTGTTTTTTGCAAAGTGCCTACCTGTAGATTGTGGCCTCTAGCTCAGCCGGCACCTAGGGAAATCTACCAAACCTGTGCATTTTTGAAAACTAGAGACGTAGGGGAATCTAAGATGGGGTGACTTGTGGGGCTCTGACCAGGTTCTGTTACCCAGAATCCTTTGCATACCTCAAAATTTGGCTAAAAAAACACATGTTCCTCACATCTCTGTGGCAGAAAGTTCTAAAATCTGAGAGGAGGCACAAATTTCCTTCCACCCAGCGTTCCCCCAAGTCTCCCGATAAAAATGATACCTCACTTGTGTGGGTAGGTCTAGCGCCCACGACAGGAAATGCCCCAAAGCACAACGTGGGCACATCCCATTTTTTGACAGAAAACAGAGGTGTTTTTTGCAAAGTGCCTACCTGTAGACTTTGGCCTCTAGCTCAGCCGGCACCTAGGGAAACCTACCAAACCTGTGCATTTTTGAAAACTAGAGACCTAGGGGAATCCAAGATGGGGTGACTTGTGGGGCTCTTACCAGGTTCTGTTACCCAGAATCCTTTGCAAACCTCAAAATTTGGCTAAAAAAACACATTTTCCTCACATTTCACTGACACAAACTTCTGGAATCGGAGCGGAACCACAAATTTCCTTCCACCCAGCGTTCCCCCAAGTCTCCCGATAAAAATGATACCTCACTTGTGTGGGTAGGGCTAGCGCCCGCGACAGGAAATGCCCCAAAGCGCAACATGGACACATCCCATTTTTTTAAAGAAAACAGAGGTGTTTTTTGCAAAGTGCCTACCTGTAGATTTTGGCCTCTAGCTCAGCCGGCACCTAGGGAAACCTACCAAACCTGTGCATTTTTTAAAACTAGAGACGTAGGGGAATCCAAGATGGGGTGACTTGTGGGGCTCTGACCAGGTTCTGTTACCCAGAATCCTTTGCAAACCTCAAAATGTGCCTAAAAACACATTTTCATCACATTATGGTAATAGAAAGTTCTGGAATCTGAGAGGAGCCACAAATTTCCTTCCACCCAGCATTCCCCCAAGTCTCCCGATAAAAATGATACCTCACTTGTGTGGGTAGGCCTAGCACCCGCAACAGGAAATGCCCCAAAACGCAACGTGGACACATCCCATTTTTTGAAAGAAAACAGAAGTGTTTTTTGCAAAGTGCCTACCTGTAGATTTTGGCCTCTAGCTCAGCCGGCACCTAGGGAAACCTACCAAACCTGTGCATTTTTGAAAACTAGAGACGTAGGGGAATCTAAGATGGGGTGACTTGTGGGGCTCTGACCAGGTTCTGTTACCCAGAATCCTTTGCATACCTCAAAATTTGGCTAAAAAAACACATGTTCCTCACATTTCTGTGGCAGAAAGTTCTAAAATCTGAGAGGAGGCACAAATTTCCTTCCACCCAGCGTTCCCCCAAGTCTCCCGATAAAAATGATACCTCACTTGTGTGGGTAGGTCTAGCGCCCACGACAGGAAATGCCCCAAAGCACAACGTGGGCACATCCCATTTTTTGACAGAAAACAGAGGTGTTTTTTGCAAAGTGCCTACCTGTAGATTTTGGCCTCTAGCTCAGCCGGCACCGAGGGAAACCTACCAAACCTGTGCATTTTTGAAAACTAGAGACCTAGGGGAATCCAAGATGGGGTGACTTGTGGGGCTCTGACCAGGTTCTGTTACCCAGAATCCTTTGCAAACCTCAAAATTTGGCTAAAAAAACACATTTTCCTCACATTTCACTGACACAAACTTCTGGAATCGGAGCGGAACCACAAATTTCCTTCCACCCAGCGTTCCCCCAAGTCTCCCGATAAAAATGATACCTCACTTGTGTGGGTAGGGCTAGCGCCCGCGACAGGAAATGCCCCAAAGCGCAACGTGGGCACATCCCATTTTTTGACAGAAAACAGAGGTGTTTTTTGCAAAGTGCCTACCTGTAGATTTTGGCCTCTAGCTCAGCCGGCACCTAGGGAAACCTACCAAACCTGTGCATTTTTGAAAACTAGAGACCTAGGGGAATCCAAGATGGGGTGACTTGTGGGGCTCTGACCAGGTTCTATTACCCAGAATCCTTTGCAAACCTCAAAATTTGGCTAAAAAAACACATTTTCCTCACATTTCACTGACACAAACTTCTGGAATCGGAGCGGAACCACAAATTTCCTTCCACCCAGCGTTCCCCCAAGTCTCCCGATAAAAATGATACCTCACTTGTGTGGGTAGGGCTAGCGCCCGCGACAGGAAATGCCCCAAAGCGCAACGTGGACACATCCCATTTTTTGAAAGAAAACAGAGGTGTTTTTTGCAAAGTGCCTACCTGTAGATTTTGGCCTCTAGCTCAGCCGGCACCTAGGGAAACCTACTAAACCTGTGCATTTTTTAAAACTAGAGACGTAGGGGAATCCAAGATGGGGTGACTTGTGGGGCTCTGACCAGGTTCTGTTACCCAGAATCCTTTGCAAACCTCAAAATTTGGCTAAAAAAACACATTTTCATCACATTATGGTGATAGAAAGTTCTGGAATCTGAGAGGAGCCACAAATTTCCTTCCACCCAGCGTTCCCACAAGTCTCCCGATAAAAATGATACCTCACTTGTGTGGGTAGGCCTAGAGCCCGCGACAGGAAATGCCCCAAAGCGCAACGTGGACACATCCCATTTTTTTAAAGAAAACAGAGGTGTTTTTTGCAAAGTGCCTACCTGTAGATTTTGGCCTCTAGCTCAGCCGGCACCTAGGGAAACCTACCAAACCTGTGCATTTTTGAAAACTAGAGACCTAGGGGAATCCAAGTTGGGGTGACTTGTGGGGCTCTGACCAGGTTCTGTTACCCAGAATCCTTTGCAAACCTCAAAATTTGGCTAAAAAAACACATTTTCCTCACATTTCACTGACACAAACTTCTGGAATCGGAGCGGAACCACAAATTTCCTTCCACCCAGCGTTCCCCCAAGTCTCCCGATAAAAATGATACCTCACTTGTGTGGGTAGGGCTAGCGCCCGCGACAGGAAATGCCCCAAAGCGCAACGTGGACACATCCCATTTTTTGAAAGAAAACAGAGGTGTTTTTTGCAAAGTGCCTACCTGTAGATTTTGGCCTCTAGCTCAGCCGGCACCTAGGGAAACCTACCAAACCTGTGCATTTTTTAAAACTAGAGACGTAGGGGAATCCAAGATGGGGTGACTTGTGGGGCTCTGACCAGGTTCTGTTACCCAGAATCCTTTGCAAACCTCAAAATTTGGCTAAAAAAACACATTTTCATCACATTATGGTGATAGAAAGTTCTGGAATCTGAGAGGAGCCACAAATTTCCTTCCACCCAGCGTTCCCCCAAGTCTCCCGATAAAAATGATACCTCACTTGTGTGGGTAGGGCTAGCGCCCGCGACAGGAAATGCCCCAAAGCGCAACGTGGACACATCCCATTTTTTGAAAGAAAACAGAGGTGTTTTTTGCAAAGTGCCTACCTGTAGATTTTGGCCTCTAGCTCAGCCGGCACCTAGGGAAACCTACCAAACCTGTGCATTTTTTAAAACTAGAGACGTAGGGGAATCCAAGATGGGGTGACTTGTGGGGCTCTGACCAGGGTCTGTTACCCAGAATCCTTTGCAAACCTCAAAATTTTGCTAAAAAAACACATTTTCATCACATTATGGTGATAGAAAGTTCTGGAATCTGAGAGGAGCCACAAATTTCCTTCCACCCAGCGTTCCCACAAGTCTCCCGATAAAAATGATACCTCACTTGTGTGGGTAGGCCTAGAGCCCGCGACAGGAAATGCCCCAAAGCGCAACGTGGACACATCCCATTTTTTTAAAGAAAACAGAGGTGTTTTTTGCAAAGTGCCTACCTGTAGATTTTGGCCTCTAGCTCAGCCGGCACCTAGGGAAACCTACCAAACCTGTGCATTTTTGAAAACTAGAGACCTAGGGGAATCCAAGTTGGGGTGACTTGTGGGGCTCTGACCAGGTTCTGTTACCCAGAATCCTTTGCAAACCTCAAAATTTGGCTAAAAAAACACATTTTTCTCACATTTCACTGACACAAACTTCTGGAATCGGAGCGGAACCACAAATTTCCTTCCACCCAGCGTTCCCCCAAGTCTCCCGATAAAAATGATACCTCACTTGTGTGGGTAGGGCTAGCGCCCGCGACAGGAAATGCCCCAAAGCGCAACGTGGACACATCCCATTTTTTGAAAGAAAACAGAGGTGTTTTTTGCAAAGTGCCTACCTGTAGATTTTGGCCTCTAGCTCAGCCGGCACCTAGGGAAACCTACCAAACCTGTGCATTTTTTAAAACTAGAGACGTAGGGGAATCCAAGATGGGGTGACTTGTGGGGCTCTGACCAGGTTCTGTTACCCAGAATCCTTTGCAAACCTCAAAATTTGGCTAAAAAAACACATTTTCATCACATTATGGTGATAGAAAGTTCTGGAATCTGAGAGGAGCCACAAATTTCCTTCCACCCAGCGTTCCCCCAAGTCTCCCGATAAAAATGATACCTCACTTGTGTGGGTAGGCCTAGCACCCGCAACAGGAAATGCCCCAAAACGCAACGTGGACACATCCCATTTTTTTAAAGAAAACAGAAGTGTTTTTTGCAAAGTGCCTACCTGTAGATTTTGGCCTCTAGCTCAGCCGGCACCTAGGGAAACCTACCAAACCTGTGCATTTTTTAAAACTAGAGACATAGGGGAATCTAAGATGGGGTGACTTGTGGGGCTCTGACCAGGTTCTGTTACCCAGAATCCTTTGCATACCTCAAAATTTGGCTAAAAAAACACATGTTCCTCACATTTCTGTGGCAGAAAGTTCTAAAATCTTAGAGGAGGCACAAATTTCCTTCCACCCAGCGTTCCCCCAAGTCTCCCGATAAAAATGATACCTCACTTGTGTGGGTAGGTCTAGCGCCCACGACAGGAAATGCCCCAAAGCACAACGTGGGCACATCCCATTTTTTGACAGAAAACAGAGGTGTTTTTTGCAAAGTGCCTACCTGTAGATTTTGGCCTCTAGCTCAGCCGGCACCTAGGGAAACCTACCAAACCTGTGCATTTTTTAAAACTAGAGACCTAGGGGAATCCAAGTTGGGGTGACTTGTGGGGCTCTGACCAGGTTCTGTTACCCAGAATCCTTTGCAAACCTCAAAATGTGGCTAAAAAAACACATTTTCCTCACATTTCACTGACACAAACTTCTGGAATCGGAGCGGAACCACAAATTTCCTTCCACCCAGCGTTCCCCCAAGTCTCCCGATAAAAATGATACCTCACTTGTGTGGGTAGGGCTAGCGCCCGCGACAGGAAATGCCCCAAAGCGCAACGTGGACACATCCCAGTTTTTGAAAGAAAACAGAGGTGTTTTTTGCAAAGTGCCTACCTGTAGACTTTGGCCTCTAGCTCAGCCGGCACCTAGGGAAACCTACCAAACCTGTGCATTTTTGAGAACTAGAGACCTAGGGGAATCCAAGATGGGGTGACTTGTGGGGCTCTTACCAGGTTCTGTTACCCAGAATCCTTTGCAAACCTCAAAATTTGGCTAAAAAAACACATTTTCCTCACATTTCACTGACACAAACTTCTGGAATCTGAGAGGAGCCACAAATTTCCTTCCACCCAGCGTTCCCCCAAGTCTCCCGATAAAAATGATACCTCACTTGTGTGGGTAGGGCTAGCGCCCGCGACAGGAAATGCCCCAAAGCGCAACGTGGACACATCCCATTTTTTGAAAGAAAACAGAGGTGTTTTTTGCAAAGTGCCTACCTGTAGATTTTGGCCTCTAGCTCAGCCGGCACCTAGGGAAACCTACCAAACCTGTGCATTTTTTAAAACTAGAGACGTAGGGGAATCCAAGATGGGGTGACTTGTGGGGCTCTGACCAGGTTCTGTTACCCAGAATCCTTTGCAAACCTCAAAATGTGGCTAAAAAAACACATTTTCATCACATTATGGTGATAGAAAGTTCTGGAATCTGAGAGGAGCCACAAATTTCCTTCCACCCTGCATTCCCCCAAGTCTCCCGATAAAAATGATACCTCACTTGTGTGGGTAGGCCTAGCACCCGCAACAGGAAATGCCCCAAAACGCAACGTGGACACATCCCATTTTTTGAAAGAAAACAGAAGTGTTTTTTGCAAAGTGCCTACCTGTAGATTTTGGCCTCTAGCTCAGCCGGCACCTAGGGAAACCTACCAAACCTGTGCATTTTTGAAAACTAGAGACGTAGGGGAACCTAAGATGGGGTGACTTGTGGGGCTCTGACCAGGTTCTGTTACCCAGAATCCTTTGCATACCTCAAAATTTGGCTAAAAAAACACATGTTCCTCACATTTCTGTGGCAGAAAGTTCTAAAATCTGAGAGGAGGCACAAATTTCCTTCCACCCAGCGTTCCCCCAAGTCTCCCGATAAAAATGATACCTCACTTGTGTGGGTAGGTCTAGCGCCCACGACAGGAAATGCCCCAAAGCACAACGTGGGCACATCCCATTTTTTGACAGAAAACAGAGGTGTTTTTTGCAAAGTGCCTACCTGTAGATTTTGGCCTCTAGCTCAGCCGGCACCTAGGGAAACCTACCAAACCTGTGCATTTTTGAAAACTAGAGACCTAGGGGAATCCAAGATGGGGTGACTTGTGGGGCTCTGACCAGGTTCTGTTACCCAGAATCCTTTGCAAACCTCAAAATTTGGCTAAAAAAACACATTTTCCTCACATTTCACTGACACAAACTTCTGGAATCGGAGCGGAACCACAAATTTCCTTCCACCCAGCGTTCCCCCAAGTCTCCCGATAAAAATGATACCTCACTTGTGTGGGTAGGTCTAGCGCCCGCGACAGGAAATGCCCCAAAGCGCAACGTGGACACATCCCATTTTTTGAAAGAAAACAGAGGTGTTTTTTGCAAAGTGCCTACCTGTAGATTTTGGCCTCTAGCTCAGCCGGCACCTAGGGAAACCTACCAAACCTGTGCATTTTTTAAAACTAGAGACGTAGGGGAATCCAAGATGGGGTGACTTGTGGGGCTCTGACCAGGTTCTGTTACCCAGAATCCTTTGCAAACCTCAAAATTTGGCTAAAAAAACACATTTTCATCACATTATGGTGATAGAAAGTTCTGGAATCTGAGAGGAGCCACAAATTTCCTTCCACCCAGCGTTCCCCCAAGTCTCCCGATAAAAATGATACCTCACTTGTGTGGGTAGGCCTAGCACCCGCAACAGGAAATGCCCCAAAACGCAACGTGGACACATCCCATTTTTTGAAAGAAAACAGAAGTGTTTTTTGCAAAGTGCCTACCTGTAGATTTTGGCCTCTAGCTCAGCCGGCACCTAGGGAAACCTACCAAACCTGTGCATTTTTGAAAACTAGAGACGTAGGGGAATCTAAGATGGGGTGACTTGTGGGGCTCTGACCAGGTTCTGTTACCCAGAATCCTTTGCATACCTCAAAATTTGGCTAAAAAAACACATGTTCCTCACATTTCTGTGGCAGAAAGTTCTAAAATCTGAGAGGAGGCACAAATTTCCTTCCACCCAGCCTTCCCCCAAGTCTCCCGATAAAAATTATACCTCACTTGTGTGGGTAGGTCTAGCGCCCACGACAGGAAATGCCCCAAAGCACAACGTGGGCACATCCCATTTTTTGACAGAAAACAGAGGTGTTTTTTGCAAAGTGCCTACCTGTAGATTTTGGCCTCTAGCTCAGCCGGCACCTAGGGAAACCTACCAAACCTGTGCATTTTTGAAAACTAGAGACCTAGGGGAATCCAAGTTGGGGTGACTTGTGGGGCTCTGACCAGGTTCTGTTACCCAGAATCCTTTGCAAACCTCAAAATTTGGCTAAAAAAACACATTTTCCTCACATTTCACTGACACAAACTTCTGGAATCGGAGCGGAACCACAAATTTCCTTCCACCCAGCGTTCCCCCAAGTCTCCCGATAAAAATGATACCTCACTTGTGTGGGTAGGGCTAGCGCCCGCGACAGGAAATGCCCCAAAGCGCAACGTGGACACATCCCAGTTTTTGAAAGAAAACAGAGGTGTTTTTTGCAAAGTGCCTACCTGTAGACTTTGGCCTCTAGCTCAGCCGGCACCTAGGGAAACCTACCAAACCTGTGCATTTTTGAGAACTAGAGACCTAGGGGAATCCAAGATGGGGTGACTTGTGGGGCTCTTACCAGGTTCTGTTACCCAGAATCCTTTGCAAACCTCAAAATTTGGCTAAAAAAACACATTTTCCTCACATTTCACTGACACAAACTTCTGGAATCTGAGAGGAGCCACAAATTTCCTTCCACCCAGCGTTCCCCCAAGTCTCCCGATAAAAATGATACCTCACTTGTGTGGGTAGGGCTAGCGCCCGCGACAGGAAATGCCCCAAAGCGCAACGTGGACACATCCCATTTTTTGAAAGAAAACAGAGGTGTTTTTTGCAAAGTGCCTACCTGTAGATTTTGGCCTCTAGCTCAGCCGGCACCTAGGGAAACCTACCAAACCTGTGCATTTTTTAAAACTAGAGACGTAGGGGAATCCAAGATGGGGTGACTTGTGGGGCTCTGACCAGGTTCTGTTACCCAGAATCCTTTGCAAACCTCAAAATGTGGCTAAAAAAACACATTTTCATCACATTATGGTGATAGAAAGTTCTGGAATCTGAGAGGAGCCACAAATTTCCTTCCACCCTGCATTCCCCCAAGTCTCCCGATAAAAATGATACCTCACTTGTGTGGGTAGGCCTAGCACCCGCAACAGGAAATGCCCCAAAACGCAACGTGGACACATCCCATTTTTTGAAAGAAAACAGAAGTGTTTTTTGCAAAGTGCCTACCTGTAGATTTTGGCCTCTAGCTCAGCCGGCACCTAGGGAAACCTACCAAACCTGTGCATTTTTGAAAACTAGAGACGTAGGGGAACCTAAGATGGGGTGACTTGTGGGGCTCTGACCAGGTTCTGTTACCCAGAATCCTTTGCATACCTCAAAATTTGTCTAAAAAAACACATGTTCCTCACATTTCTGTGGCAGAAAGTTCTAAAATCTGAGAGGAGGCACAAATTTCCTTCCACCCAGCGTTCCCCCAAGTCTCCCGATAAAAATGATACCTCACTTGTGTGGGTAGGTCTAGCGCCCACGACAGGAAATGCCCCAAAGCACAACGTGGGCACATCCCATTTTTTGACAGAAAACAGAGGTGTTTTTTGCAAAGTGCCTACCTGTAGATTTTGGCCTCTAGCTCAGCCGGCACCTAGGGAAACCTACCAAACCTGTGCATTTTTGAAAACTAGAGACCTAGGGGAATCCAAGATGGGGTGACTTGTGGGGCTCTGACCAGGTTCTGTTACCCAGAATCCTTTGCAAACCTCAAAATTTGGCTAAAAAAACACATTTTCCTCACATTTCACTGACACAAACTTCTGGAATCGGAGCGGAACCACAAATTTCCTTCCACCCAGCGTTCCCCCAAGTCTCCCGATAAAAATGATACCTCACTTGTGTGGGTAGGTCTAGCGCCCGCGACAGGAAATGCCCCAAAGCGCAACGTGGACACATCCCATTTTTTGAAAGAAAACAGAGGTGTTTTTTGCAAAGTGCCTACCTGTAGATTTTGGCCTCTAGCTCAGCCGGCACCTAGGGAAACCTACCAAACCTGTGCATTTTTTAAAACTAGAGACGTAGGGGAATCCAAGATGGGGTGACTTGTGGGGCTCTGACCAGGTTCTGTTACCCAGAATCCTTTGCAAACCTCAAAATTTGGCTAAAAAAACACATTTTCATCACATTATGGTGATAGAAAGTTCTGGAATCTGAGAGGAGCCACAAATTTCCTTCCACCCAGCGTTCCCCCAAGTCTCCCGATAAAAATGATACCTCACTTGTGTGGGTAGGCCTAGCACCCGCAACAGGAAATGCCCCAAAACGCAACGTGGACACATCCCATTTTTTGAAAGAAAACAGAAGTGTTTTTTGCAAAGTGCCTACCTGTAGATTTTGGCCTCTAGCTCAGCCGGCACCTAGGGAAACCTACCAAACCTGTGCATTTTTGAAAACTAGAGACGTAGGGGAATCTAAGATGGGGTGACTTGTGGGGCTCTGACCAGGTTCTGTTACCCAGAATCCTTTGCATACCTCAAAATTTGGCTAAAAAAACACATGTTCCTCACATTTCTGTGGCAGAAAGTTCTAAAATCTGAGAGGAGGCACAAATTTCCTTCCACCCAGCCTTCCCCCAAGTCTCCCGATAAAAATGATACCTCACTTGTGTGGGTAGGTCTAGCGCCCACGACAGGAAATGCCCCAAAGCACAACGTGGGCACATCCCATTTTTTGACAGAAAACAGAGGTGTTTTTTGCAAAGTGCCTACCTGTAGATTTTGGCCTCTAGCTCAGCCGGCACCTAGGGAAACCTACCAAACCTGTGCATTTTTGAAAACTAGAGACCTAGGGGAATCCAAGATGGGGTGACTTGTGGGGCTCTGACCAGGTTCTATTACCCAGAATCCTTTGCAAACCTCAAAATTTGGCTAAAAAAACACATTTTCCTCACATTTCACTGACACAAACTTCTGGAATCGGAGCGGAACCACAAATTTCCTTCCAACCAGCGTTCCCCCAAGTCTCCCGATAAAAATGATACCTCACTTGTGTGGGTAGGGCTAGCGCCCGCGACAGGAAATGCCCCAAAGCGCAACGTGGACACATCCCATTTTTTGAAAGAAAACAGAGGTGTTTTTTGCAAAGTGCCTACCTGTAGATTTTGGCCTCTAGCTCAGCCGGCACCTAGGGAAACCTACTAAACCTGTGCATTTTTTAAAACTAGAGACGTAGGGGAATCCAAGATGGGGTGACTTGTGGGGCTCTGACCAGGTTCTGTTACCCAGAATCCTTTGCAAACCTCAAAATTTGGCTAAAAAAACACATTTTCATCACATTATGGTGATAGAAAGTTCTGGAATCTGAGAGGAGCCACAAATTTCCTTCCACCCAGCGTTCCCACAAGTCTCCCGATAAAAATGATACCTCACTTGTTTGGGTAGGCCTAGAGCCCGCGACAGGAAATGCCCCAAAGCGCAACGTGGACACATCCCATTTTTTTAAAGAAAACAGAGGTGTTTTTTGCAAAGTGCCTACCTGTAGATTTTGGCCTCTAGCTCAGCCGGCACCTAGGGAAACCTACCAAACCTGTGCATTTTTGAAAACTAGAGACCTAGGGGAATCCAAGTTGGGGTGACTTGTGGGGCTCTGACCAGGTTCTGTTACCCAGAATCCTTTGCAAACCTCAAAATTTGGCTAAAAAACAAATTTTCCTCACATTTCACTGACACAAACTTCTGGAATCGGAGCGGAACCACAAATTTCCTTCCACCCAGCGTTCCCCCAAGTCTCCCGATAAAAATGATACCTCACTTGTGTGGGTAGGGCTAGCGCCCGCGACAGGAAATGCCCCAAAGCGCAACGTGGACACATCCCATTTTTTGAAAGAAAACAGAGGTGTTTTTTGCAAAGTGCCTACCTGTAGATTTTGGCCTCTAGCTCAGCCGGCACCTAGGGAAACCTACCAAACCTGTGCATTTTTGAAAACTAGAGACCTAGGGGAATCCAAGATGGGGTGACTTGTGGGGCTCTGACCAGGTTCTGTTACCCAGAATCCTTTGCAAACCTCAAAATTTGGCTAAAAAAACACATTTTCATCACATTATGGTGATAGAAAGTTCTGGAATCTGAGAGGAGCCACAAATTTCCTTCCACCCAGCGTTCCCCCAAGTCTCCCG
Source organism: Pleurodeles waltl (assembly GCF_031143425.1). NCBI lineage: Eukaryota > Metazoa > Chordata > Amphibia > Caudata > Salamandridae > Pleurodeles > Pleurodeles waltl. Next base: position 252,438,633 of record NC_090446.1, on the reverse strand, counting down.
ATAAAAATGATACCTCACTTGTGTGGGTAGGCCTAGCACCCGCAACAGGAAATGCCCCAAAACGCAACGTGGACACATCCCATTTTTTGAAAGAAAACAGAAGTGTTTTTTGCAAAGTGCCTACCTGTAGATTTTGGCCTCTAGCTCAGCCGGCACCTAGGGAAACCTACCAAACCTGTGCATTTTTGAAAACTAGAGACGTAGGGGAATCTAAGATGGGGTGACTTGTGGGGCTCTGACCAGGTTCTGTTACCCAGAATCCTTTGCATACCTCAAAATTTGGCTAAAAAAACACATGTTCCTCACATTTCTGTGGCAGAAAGTTCTAAAATCTGAGAGGAGGCACAAATTTCCTTCCACCCAGCGTTCCCCCAAGTCTCCCGATAAAAATGATACCTCACTTGTGTGGGTAGGTCTAGCGCCCACGACAGGAAATGCCCCAAAGCACAACGTGGGCACATCCCATTTTTTGACAGAAAACAGAGGTGTTTTTTGCAAAGTGCCTACCTGTAGATTTTGGCCTCTAGCTCAGCCGGCACCTAGGGAAACCTACCAAACCTGTGCATTTTTGAAAACTAGAGACCTAGGGGAATCCAAGATGGGGTGACTTGTGGGGCTCTGACCAGGTTCTATTACCCAGAATCCTTTGCAAACCTCAAAATTTGGCTAAAAAAACACATTTTCCTCACATTTCACTGACACAAACTTCTGGAATCGGAGCGGAACCACAAATTTCCTTCCACCCAGCGTTCCCCCAAGTCTCCCGATAAAAATGATACCTCACTTGTGTGGGTAGGGCTAGCACCCGCGACAGGAAATGCCCCAAAGCGCAACGTGGACACATCCCATTTTTTGAAAGAAAACAGAGGTGTTTTTTGCAAAGTGCCTACCTGTAGATTTTGGCCTCTAGCTCAGCCGGCACCTAGGGAAACCTACTAAACCTGTGCATTTTTTAAAACTAGAGACGTAGGGGAATCCAAGATGGGGTGACTTGTGGGGCTCTGACCAGGTTCTGTTACCCAGAATCCTTTGCAAACCTCAAAATTTGGCTAAAAAAACACATTTTCATCACATTATGGTGATAGAAAGTTCTGGAATCTGAGAGGAGCCACAAATTTCCTTCCACCCAGCGTTCCCACAAGTCTCCCGATAAAAATGATACCTCACTTGTGTGGGTAGGCATAGAGCCCGCGACAGGAAATGCCCCAAAGCGCAACGTGGACACATCCCATTTTTTTAAAGAAAACAGAGGTGTTTTTTGCAAAGTGCCTACCTGTAGATTTTGGCCTCTAGCTCAGCCGGCACCTAGGGAAACCTACCAAACCTGTGCATTTTTGAAAACTAGAGACCTAGGGGAATCCAAGTTGGGGTGACTTGTGGGGCTCTGACCAGGTTCTGTTACCCAGAATCCTTTGCAAACCTCAAAATTTGGCTAAAAAAACACATTTTCCTCACATTTCACTGACACAAACTTCTGGAATCAGAGCGGAACCACAAATTTCCTTCCACCCAGCGTTCCCCCAAGTCTCCCGATAAAAATGATACCTCACTTGTGTGGGTAGGGCTAGCGCCCGCGACAGGAAGTGCCCCAAAGCGCAACGTGGACACATCCCATTTTTTGAAAGAAAACAGAGGTGTTTTTTGCAAAGTGCCTACCTGTAGATTTTGGCCTCTAGCTCAGCCGGCACCTAGGGAAACCTACCAAACCTGTGCATTTTTTAAAACTAGAGACGTAGGGGAATCCAAGATGGGGTGACTTGTGGGGCTCTGACCAGGTTCTGTTACCCAGAATCCTTTGCAAACCTCAAAATTTGGCTAAAAAAACACATTTTCATCACATTATGGTGATAGAAAGTTCTGGAATCTGAGAGGAGCCACAAATTTCCTTCCACCCAGCGTTCCCCCAAGTCTCCCGATAAAAATGATACCTCACTTGTGTGGGTAGGGCTAGCGCCCGCGACAGGAAATGCCCCAAAGCGCAACGTGGACACATCCCATTTTTTGAAAGAAAACAGAGGTGTTTTTTGCAAAGTGCCTACCTGTAGATTTTGGCCTCTAGCTCAGCCGGCACCTAGGGAAACCTACCAAACCTGTGCATTTTTTAAAACTAGAGACGTAGGGGAATCCAAGATGGGGTGACTTGTGGGGCTCTGACCAGGGTCTGTTACCCAGAATCCTTTGCAAACCTCAAAATTTGGCTAAAAAAACACATTTTCATCACATTATGGTGATAGAAAGTTCTGGAATCTGAGAGGAGCCACAAATTTCCTTCCACCCAGCGTTCCCACAAGTCTCCCGATAAAAATGATACCTCACTTGTGTGGGTAGGCCTAGAGCCCGCGACAGGAAATGCCCCAAAGCGCAACGTGGACACATCCCATTTTTTTAAAGAAAACAGAGGTGTTTTTTGCAAAGTGCCTACCTGTAGATTTTGGCCTCTAGCTCAGCCGGCACCTAGGGAAACCTACCAAACCTGTGCATTTTTGAAAACTAGAGACCTAGGGGAATCCAAGTTGGGGTGACTTGTGGGGCTCTGACCAGGTTCTGTTACCCAGAATCCTTTGCAAACCTCAAAATTTGGCTAAAAAAACACATTTTCCTCATATTTCACTGACACAAACTTCTGGAATCGGAGCGGAACCACAAATTTCCTTCCACCCAGCGTTCCCCCAAGTCTCCCGATAAAAATGATACCTCACTTGTGTGGGTAGGGCTAGCGCCCGCGACAGGACATGCCCCAAAGCGCAACGTGGACACATCCCATTTTTTGAAAGAAAACAGAGGTGTTTTTTGCAAAGTGCCTACCTGTAGATTTTGGCCTCTAGCTCAGCCGGCACCTAGGGAAACCTACCAAACCTGTGCATTTTTTAAAACTAGAGACGTAGGGGAATCCAAGATGGGGTGACTTGTGGGGCTCTGACCAGGTTCTGTTACCCAGAATCCTTTGCAAACCTCAAAATTTGGCTAAAAAAACACATTTTCATCACATTATGGTGATAGAAAGTTCTGGAATCTGAGAGGAGCCACAAATTTCCTTCCACCCAGCGTTCCCCCAAGTCTCCCGATAAAAATGATACCTCACTTGTGTGGGTAGGCCTAGCACCCGCAACAGGAAATGCCCCAAAACGCAACGTGGACACATCCCATTTTTTGAAAGAAAACAGAAGTGTTTTTTGCAAAGTGCCTACCTGTAGATTTTGGCCTCTAGCTCAGCCGGCACCTAGGGAAACCTACCAAACCTGTGCATTTTTTAAAACTAGAGACATAGGGGAATCTAAGATGGGGTGACTTGTGGGGCTCTGACCAGGTTCTGTTACCCAGAATCCTTTGCATACCTCAAAATTTGGCTAAAAAAACACATGTTCCTCACATTTCTGTGGCAGAAAGTTCTAAAATCTGAGAGGAGGCACAAATTTCCTTCCACCCAGCGTTCCCCCAAGTCTCCCGATAAAAATGATACCTCACTTGTGTGGGTAGGTCTAGCGCCCACGACAGGAAATGCCCCAAAGCACAACGTGGGCACATCCCATTTTTTGACAGAAAACAGAGGTGTTTTTTGCAAAGTGCCTACCTGTAGATTTTGGCCTCTAGCTCAGCCGGCACCTAGGGAAACCTACCAAACCTGTGCATTTTTGAAAACTAGAGACCTAGGGGAATCCAAGTTGGGGTGACTTGTGGGGCTCTGACCAGGTTCTGTTACCCAGAATCCTTTGCAAACCTCAAAATGTGGCTAAAAAAACACATTTTCCTCACATTTCACTGACACAAACTTCTGGAATCGGAGCGGAACCACAAATTTCCTTCCACCCAGCGTTCCCCCAAGTCTCCCGATAAAAATGATACCTCACTTGTGTGGGTAGGGCTAGCGCCCGCGACAGGAAATGCCCCAAAGCGCAACGTGGACACATCCCAGTTTTTGAAAGAAAACAGAGGTGTTTTTTGCAAAGTGCCTACCTGTAGACTTTGGCCTCTAGCTCAGCCGGCACCTAGGGAAACCTACCAAACCTGTGCATTTTTGAGAACTAGAGACCTAGGGGAATCCAAGATGGGGTGACTTGTGGGGCTCTTACCAGGTTCTGTTACCCAGAATCCTTTGCAAACCTCAAAATTTGGCTAAAAAAACACATTTTCCTCACATTTCACTGACACAAACTTCTGGAATCTGAGAGGAGCCACAAATTTCCTTCCACCCAGCGTTCCCCCAAGTCTCCCGATAAAAATGATACCTCACTTGTGTGGGTAGGGCTAGCGCCCGCGACAGGAAATGCCCCAAAGCGCAACGTGGACACATCCCATTTTTTGAAAGAAAACAGAGGTGTTTTTTGCAAAGTGCCTACCTGTAGATTTTGGCCTCTAGCTCAGCCGGCACCTAGGGAAACCTACCAAACCTGTGCATTTTTTAAAACTAGAGACGTAGGGGAATCCAAGATGGGGTGACTTGTGGGGCTCTGACCAGGTTCTGTTACCCAGAATCCTTTGCAAACCTCAAAATGTGGCTAAAAAAACACATTTTCATCACATTATGGTGATAGAAAGTTCTGGAATCTGAGAGGAGCCACAAATTTCCTTCCACCCAGCATTCCCCCAAGTCTCCCGATAAAAATGATACCTCACTTGTGTGGGTAGGCCTAGCACCCGCAACAGGAAATGCCCCAAAACGCAACGTGGACACATCCCATTTTTTGAAAGAAAACAGAAGTGTTTTTTGCAAAGTGCCTACCTGTAGATTTTGGCCTCTAGCTCAGCCGGCACCTAGGGAAACCTACCAAACCTGTGCATTTTTGAAAACTAGAGACGTAGGGGAATCTAAGATGGGGTGACTTGTGGGGCTCTGACCAGGTTCTGTTACCCAGAATCCTTTGCATACCTCAAAATTTGGCTAAAAAAACACATGTTCCTCACATTTCTGTGGCAGAAAGTTCTAAAATCTGAGAGGAGGCACAAATTTCCTTCCACCCAGCGTTCCCCCAAGTCTCCCGATAAAAATGATACCTCACTTGTGTGGGTAGGTCTAGCGCCCACGACAGGAAATGCCCCAAAGCACAACGTGGGCACATCCCATTTTTTGACAGAAAACAGAGGTGTTTTTTGCAAAGTGCCTACCTGTAGATTTTGGCCTCTAGCTCAGCCGGCACCTAGGGAAACCTACCAAACCTGTGCATTTTTGAAAACTAGAGACCTAGGGGAATCCAAGATGGGGTGACTTGTGGGGCTCTGACCAGGTTCTGTTACCCAGAATCCTTTGCAAACCTCAAAATTTGGCTAAAAAAACACATTTTCCTCACATTTCACTGACACAAACTTCTGGAATCGGAGCGGAACCACAAATTTCCTTCCACCCAGCGTTCCCCCAAGTCTCCCGATAAAAATGATACCTCACTTGTGTGGGTAGGTCTAGCGCCCGCGACAGGAAATGCCCCAAAGCGCAACGTGGACACATCCCATTTTTTGAAAGAAAACAGAGGTGTTTTTTGCAAAGTGCCTACCTGTAGATTTTGGCCTCTAGCTCAGCCGGCACCTAGGGAAACCTACCAAACCTGTGCATTTTTGAAAACTAGAGACCTAGGGGAATCCAAGATGGGGTGACTTGTGGGGCTCTGACCAGGTTCTATTACCCAGAATCCTTTGCAAACCTCAAAATTTGGCTAAAAAAACACATTTTCATCACATTATGGTGATAGAAAGTTCTGGAATCTGAGAGGAGCCACAAATTTCCTTCCACCCAGCGTTCCCCCAAGTCTCCCGATAAAAATGATACCTCACTTGTGTGGGTAGGCCTAGCACCCGCAACAGGAAATGCCCCAAAACGCAACGTGGACACATCCCATTTTTTGAAAGAAAACAGAAGTGTTTTTTGCAAAGTGCCTACCTGTAGATTTTGGCCTCTAGCTCAGCCGGCACCTAGGGAAACCTACCAAACCTGTGCATTTTTTAAAACTAGAGACATAGGGGAATCTAAGATGGGGTGACTTGTGGGGCTCTGACCAGGTTCTGTTACCCAGAATCCTTTGCATACCTCAAAATTTGGCTAAAAAAACACATGTTCCTCACATTTCTGTGGCAGAAAGTTCTAAAATCTGAGAGGAGGCACAAATTTCCTTCCACCCAGCGTTCCCCAAAGTCTCCCGATAAAAATGATACCTCACTTGTGTGGGTAGGTCTAGCGCCCACGACAGGAAATGCCCCAAAGCACAACGTGGGCACATCCCATTTTTTGACAGAAAACAGAGGTGTTTTTTGCAAAGTGCCTACCTGTAGATTTTGGCCTCTAGCTCAGCCGGCACCTAGGGAAACCTACCAAACCTGTGCATTTTTGAAAACTAGAGACCTAGGGGAATCCAAGTTGGGGTGACTTGTGGGGCTCTGACCAAGTTCTGTTACCCAGAATCCTTTGCAAACCTCAAAATGTGGCTAAAAAAACACATTTTCCTCACATTTCACTGACACAAACTTCTGGAATCGGAGCGGAACCACAAATTTCCTTCCACCCAGCGTTCCCCCAAGTCTCCCGATAAAAATGATACCTCACTTGTGTGGGTAGGTCTAGCGCCCGCGACAGGAAATGCCCCAAAGCGCAACGTGGACACATCCCAGTTTTTGAAAGAAAACAGAGGTGTTTTTTGCAAAGTGCCTACCTGTAGACTTTGGCCTCTAGCTCAGCCGGCACCTAGGGAAACCTACCAAACCTGTGCATTTTTGAGAACTAGAGACCTAGGGGAATCCAAGATGGGGTGACTTGTGGGGCTCTTACCAGGTTCTGTTACCCAGAATCCTTTGCAAACCTCAAAATTTGGCTAAAAAAACACATTTTCCTCACATTTCACTGACACAAACTTCTGGAATCTGAGAGGAGCCACAAATTTCCTTCCACCCAGCGTTCCCCCAAGTCTCCCGATAAAAATGATACCTCACTTGTGTGGGTAGGGCTAGCGCCCGCGACAGGAAATGCCCCAAAGCGCAACGTGGACACATCCCATTTTTTGAAAGAAAACAGAGGTGTTTTTTGCAAAGTGCCTACCTGTAGATTTTGGCCTCTAGCTCAGCCGGCACCTAGGGAAACCTACCAAACCTGTGCATTTTTTAAAACTAGAGACGTAGGGGAATCCAAGATGGGGTGACTTGTGGGGCTCTGACCAGGTTCTGTTACCCAGAATCCTTTGCAAACCTCAAAATGTGGCTAAAAAAACACATTTTCATCACATTATGGTGATAGAAAGTTCTGGAATCTGAGAGGAGCCACAAATTTCCTTCCACCCAGCATTCCCCCAAGTCTCCCGATAAAAATGATACCTCACTTGTGTGGGTAGGCCTAGCACCCGCAACAGGAAATGCCCCAAAACGCAACGTGGACACATCCCATTTTTTGAAAGAAAACAGAAGTGTTTTTTGCAAAGTGCCTACCTGTAGATTTTGGCCTCTAGCTCAGCCGGCACCTAGGGAAACCTACCAAACCTGTGCATTTTTGAAAACTAGAGACGTAGGGGAATCTAAGATGGGGTGACTTGTGGGGCTCTGACCAGGTTCTGTTACCCAGAATCCTTTGCATACCTCAAAATTTGGCTAAAAAAACACATGTTCCTCACATTTCTGTGGCAGAAAGTTCTAAAATCTGAGAGGAGGCACAAATTTCCTTCCACCCAGCGTTCCCCCAAGTCTCCCGATAAAAATGATACCTCACTTGTGTGGGTAGGTCTAGCGCCCACGACAGGAAATGCCCCAAAGCACAACGTGGGCACATCCCATTTTTTGACAGAAAACAGAGGTGTTTTTTGCAAAGTGCCTACCTGTAGATTTTGGCCTCTAGCTCAGCCGGCACCTAGGGAAACCTACCAAACCTGTGCATTTTTGAAAACTAGAGACCTAGGGGAATCCAAGATGGGGTGACTTGTGGGGCTCTGACCAGGTTCTGTTACCCAGAATCCTTTGCAAACCTCCAAATTTGGCTAAAAAAACACATTTTCCTCACATTTCACTGACACAAACTTCTGGAATCGGAGCGGAACCACAAATTTCCTTCCACCCAGCGTTCCCCCAAGTCTCCCGATAAAAATGATACCTCACTTGTGTGGGTAGGTCTAGCGCCCGCGACAGGAAATGCCCCAAAGCGCAACGTGGACACATCCCATTTTTTGAAAGAAAACAGAGGTGTTTTTTGCAAAGTGCCTACCTGTAGATTTTGGCCTCTAGCTCAGCCGGCACCTAGGGAAACCTACCAAACCTGTGCATTTTTTAAAACTAGAGACGTAGGGGAATCCAAGATGGGGTGACTTGTGGGGCTCTGACCAGGTTCTGTTACCCAGAATCCTTTGCAAACCTCAAAATTTGGCTAAAAAAACACATTTTCATCACATTATGGTGATAGAAAGTTCTGGAATCTGAGAGGAGCCACAAATTTCCTTCCACCCAGCGTTCCCCCAAGTCTCCCGATAAAAATGATACCTCACTTGTGTGGGTAGGCCTAGCACCCGCAACAGGAAATGCCCCAAAACGCAACGTGGACACATCCCATTTTTTGAAAGAAAACAGAAGTGTTTTTTGCAAAGTGCCTACCTGTAGATTTTGGCCTCTAGCTCAGCCGGCACCTAGGGAAACCTACCAAACCTGTGCATTTTTGAAAACTAGAGACGTAGGGGAATCTAAGATGGGGTGACTTGTGGGGCTCTGACCAGGTTCTGTTACCCAGAATCCTTTGCATACCTCAAAATTTGGCTAAAAAAACACATGTTCCTCACATTTCTGTGGCAGAAAGTTCTAAAATCTGAGAGGAGGCACAAATTTCCTTCCACCCAGCATTCCCCCAAGTCTCCCGATAAAAATGATACCTCACTTGTGTGGGTAGGTCTAGCGCCCACGACAGGAAATGCCCCAAAGCACAACGTGGGCACATCCCATTTTTTGACAGAAAACAGAGGTGTTTTTTGCAAAGTGCCTACCTGTAGATTTTGGCCTCTAGCTCAGCCGGCACCTAGGGAAACCTACCAAACCTGTGCATTTTTGAAAACTAGAGACCTAGGGGAATCCAAGATGGGGTGACTTGTGGGGCTCTGACCAGGTTCTATTACCCAGAATCCTTTGCAAACCTCAAAATTTGGCTAAAAAAACACATTTTCCTCACATTTCACTGACACAAACTTCTGGAATCGGAGCGGAACCACAAATTTCCTTCCACCCAGCGTTCCCCCAAGTCTCCCGATAAAAATGATACCTCACTTGTGTGGGTAGGGCTAGCGCCCGCGACAGGAAATGCCCCAAAGCGCAACGTGGACACATCCCATTTTTTGAAAGAAAACAGAGGTGTTTTTTGCAAAGTGCCTACCTGTAGATTTTGGCCTCTAGCTCAGCCGGCACCTAGGGAAACCTACTAAACCTGTGCATTTTTTAAAACTAGAGACGTAGGGGAATCCAAGATGGGGTGACTTGTGGGGCTCTGACCAGGTTCTGTTACCCAGAATCCTTTGCAAACCTCAAAATTTGGCTAAAAAAACACATTTTCATCACATTATGGTGATAGAAAGTTCTGGAATCTGAGAGGAGCCACAAATTTCCTTCCACCCAGCGTTCCCACAAGTCTCCCGATAAAAATGATACCTCACTTGTGTGGGTAGGCCTAGAGCCCGCGACAGGAAATGCCCCAAAGCGCAACGTGGACACATCCCATTTTTTTAAAGAAAACAGAGGTGTTTTTTGCAAAGTGCCTACCTGTAGATTTTGGCCTCTAGCTCAGCCGGCACCTAGGGAAACCTACCAAACCTGTGCATTTTTGAAAACTAGAGACCTAGGGGAATCCAAGTTGGGGTGACTTGTGGGGCTCTGACCAGGTTCTGTTACCCAGAATCCTTTGCAAACCTCAAAATTTGGCTAAAAAAACACATTTTCCTCTCATTTCACTGACACAAACTTCTGGAATCAGAGCGGAACCACAAATTTCCTTCCACCCAGCGTTCCCCCAAGTCTCCCGATAAAAATGATACCTCACTTGTGTGGGTAGGGCTAGCGCCCGCGACAGGAAGTGCCCCAAAGCGCAACGTGGACACATCCCATTTTTTGAAAGAAAACAGAGGTGTTTTTTGCAAAGTGCCTACCTGTAGATTTTGGCCTCTAGCTCAGCCGGCACCTAGGGAAACCTACCAAACCTGTGCATTTTTTAAAACTAGAGACGTAGGGGAATCCAAGATGGGGTGACTTGTGGGGCTCTGACCAGGTTCTGTTACCCAGAATCCTTTGCAAACCTCAAAATTTGGCTAAAAAAACACATTTTCATCACATTATGGTGATAGAAAGTTCTGGAATCTGAGAGGAGCCACAAATTTCCTTCCACCCAGCGTTCCCCCAAGTCTCCCGATAAAAATGATACCTCACTTGTGTGGGTAGGCCTAGCACCCGCAACAGGAAATGCCCCAAAACGCAACGTGGACACATCCCATTTTTTGAAAGAAAACAGAAGTGTTTTTTGCAAAGTGCCTACCTGTAGATTTTGGCCTCTAGCTCAGCCGGCACCTAGGGAAACCTACCAAACCTGTGCATTTTTTAAAACTAGAGACATAGGGGAATCTAAGATGGGGTGACTTGTGGGGCTCTGACCAGGTTCTGTTACCCAGAATCCTTTGCATACCTCAAAATTTGGCTAAAAAAACACATGTTCCTCACATTTCTGTGGCAGAAAGTTCTAAAATCTGAGAGGAGGCACAAATTTCCTTCCACCCAGCGTTCCCCAAAGTCTCCCGATAAAAATGATACCTCACTTGTGTGGGTAGGTCTAGCGCCCACGACAGGAAATGCCCCAAAGCACAACGTGGGCACATCCCATTTTTTGACAGAAAACAGAGGTGTTTTTTGCAAAGTGCCTACCTGTAGATTTTGGCCTCTAGCTCAGCCGGCACCTAGGGAAACCTACCAAACCTGTGCATTTTTGAAAACTAGAGACCTAGGGGAATCCAAGTTGGGGTGACTTGTGGGGCTCTGACCAAGTTCTGTTACCCAGAATCCTTTGCAAACCTCAAAATGTGGCTAAAAAAACACATTTTCCTCACATTTCACTGACACAAACTTCTGGAATCGGAGCGGAACCACAAATTTCCTTCCACCCAGCGTTCCCCCAAGTCTCCCGATAAAAATGATACCTCACTTGTGTGGGTAGGTCTAGCGCCCGCGACAGGAAATGCCCCAAAGCGCAACATGGACACATCCCAGTTTTTGAAAGAAAACAGAGGTGTTTTTTGCAAAGTGCCTACCTGTAGATTTTGGCCTCTAGCTCAGCCGGCACCTAGGGAAACCTACCAAACCTGTGCATTTTTGAGAACTAGAGACCTAGGGGAATCCAAGATGGGGTGACTTGTGGGGCTCTGACCAGGTTCTGTTACCCAGAATCCTTTGCAAACCTCAAAATTTGGCTAAAAAAACACATTTTCATCACATTATGGTGATAGAAAGTTCTGGAATCTGAGAGGAGCCACAAATTTCCTTCCACCCAGCGTTCCCCCAAGTCTCCCGATAAAAATGATACCTCACTTGTGTGGGTAGGCCTAGCGCCCGCAACAGGAAATGCCCCAAAACGCAACGTGGACACATCCCATTTTTTGAAAGAAAACAGAAGTGTTTTTTGCAAAATGCCTACCTGTAGATTTTGGCCTCTAGCTCAGCCGGCACCTAGGTAAACCTGCCAAACCTGTGCATTTTTTAAAACTAGAGACATAGGGGAATCCAAGATGGGGTGACTTGTGTGGCTCTGACCAGGTTCTGTTACCCAGAATCCTTTCCAAACCTCAAAATTTGGCTAAAAAAACACATGTTCCTCACATTTCTGTGGCAGAAAGTTCTGGAATCTGAGAGGAGGCACAAATTTCCTTTCACCCAGCGTTCCCCAATTCTCCCAATAAAAATGATACCTCACTTGTGTGGGTAGGCCTAGCGCCCGCGACAATAAATGCCCCGAAGCACAACGTGGGCACATCCCATTTTTTGACAGAAAACAGAGCTGTTTTTTGCAAAGTGCCTACCTGTAGATTTTGGCCTCTAGCTCAGCCGGCACCTAGGGAAACCTACCAAACCTGTGCCTTTTTGAAAACTAGAGACCTAGGGGAATCCAAGATGGGGTGACTTGTGGGGCTCTGACCAGTTTCTGTTACCCAGAATCCTTTGCAAACCTCAACATTTGGCTAAAAAAACACATTTTCCTCACATTATGGTGACAGAAAGTTCTGGAATCTGAGAGGAGCCACAAATTTCCTACCACCCAGCGTTCCCCCAAGTCTCCCGATAAAAATGATACCTCACTTGTGTGGGTAGGCCTAGAGCCCGCTACAGGAAATGCCCCAAAGTGCAACGTGGACACATCCCATTTTTTGAAAGAAAACAGAGGTGTTTTTTGCAAAGTGCCTACCTGTAGATTTTGGCCTCTAGCTCAGCCGGCACCTAGGGAAACCTACCAAACCTGTGCTTTTTTGAAAACTAGAGACATAGGGGAATCCAAGTTGGGGTGACTTGTGGGGCTCTGACCAGGTTCTGTTACCCAGAATCCTTTGCAAACCCCAAACGGTGGCTAAAAAAAGACATTTTCCTCATATTTCGCTGACACAAAGTTCTGGAATCGGAGAGGAACCACAAATTTCCTTCCACCCAGCGTTCGCCCAAGTCTCCCGATAAAAATGATACCTCACTTGTGTGGGTAGGCCTAGCGCACGCGACAGGAAATGCCCCAAAGCGCAACGTGGACACATCCCATTTTTTGAAAGAAAACAGAGGTGTTTTTTGCAAAGTGCCTACCTGTAGATTTTGGCCTCTAGCTCAGCCGGCACCTAGGTAAACCTACCAAACCTTTGCATTTTTGAAAACTAGAGACATAGGGGAATCCAAGATGGGGTGACTTGTGGGGCTCTGACCAGGTTCTGTTACCCAGAATCCTTTGCAAACCTCAAAATTTGGCTAAAAAAACACATGTTCCTCACATTTCTGTGGCAGAAAGTTCTGGAATCTGAGAGGAGGCACAAATTTCCTTTCACCCAGCGTTCCCCCAAGTCTCCCAATAAAAATGATATCTCACTTGTGAGGGTAGGCCTAGCGCCCGCGACAGTAAATGCCCCAAAGCACAATGTGGGCACATCCCATTTTTTTAAAGAAAACAGAGGTGTTTTTTGCAAAGTGCCTACCTGTAGATTTTGGCCTCTAGCTCAGCCGGCACCTAGGGAAACCTACCAAACCTGTGCATTTTTGAAAACTAGAGACCTAGGGGAATCCAAGATGGGGTGACTTGTGGGGCTCTGACCAGGTTCTCTTACCCAGAATCCTTTGCAAACCTCAAAATTTGGCTAAAAAAACACATTTTCCTCACATTATTGTGACAGAAAGTTCTGGAATCTGAGAGGAGCCACAAATTTCCTTCCACCCAGCGTTCCCCCAAGTCTCCCGATAAAAATGATACCTCACTTGTGTGGGTAGGCCTAGCGCCCGCAACAGGAAATGCCCCAAAGCGCAACGTGGACACATCCCATTTTTTTAAAGAAAACAGAGGTGTTTTTTGCAAAGTGCATACCTGTAGATTTTGGCCTCTAGCTCATCCGGCACCTAGGGAAACCTACCAAACCTGTGCATTGTTGAAAACTAGAGACCTAGGGGAATCCAAAATGGGGTGACTTGTGGGGCTCTGACCAGGTTCTGTTACCCAGAATCCTTTACAAACCTCAAAATTTGGCTAAAAAAACACATTTTCCTCACATTATGGTGTCAGAAAGTTCTGGAATGTGAGAGGAGCCACAAATTTCCTTCCACTCAACGTTCCCCCAAGTCTCCCGATAAAAATGATACCTCACTTGTGTGGGTAGGGCTAGCGCCCGCGACAGGAAATGCCCCAAAGCACAACGTGGACACATCCCATTTTTTGAAAGAAAACAGAGGTGTTTTTTGCAAAGTGCCTACCTGTAGATTTTGGCCTCTAGCTCAGCCGGCACCTAGGGAAACCTACCAAACCTGTGCATTTTTTAAAACTAGAGACGTAGGGGAATCCAAGATGGGGTGACTTGTGGGGCTCTGACCAGGTTCTGTTACCCAGAATCCTTTGCAAACCTCAAAATTTGGCTAAAAAAACACATTTTCATCACATTATGGTGATAGAAAGTTCTGGAATCTGAGAGGAGCCACAAATTTCCTTCCACCCAGTGTTCCCCCAAGTCTCCCGATAAAAATGATACCTCACTTGTGTGGGTAGGCCTAGCACCCGCAACAGGAAATGCCCCAAAACGCAACGTGGACACATCCCATTTTTTGAAAGAAAACAGAAGTGTTTTTTGCAAAGTGCCTACCTGTAGATTTTGGCCTCTAGCTCAGCCGGCACCTAGGGAAACCTACCAAACCTGTGCATTTTTGAAAACTAGAGACGTAGGGGAATCTAAGATGGGGTGACTTGTGGGGCTCTGACCAGGTTCTGTTACCCAGAATCCTTTGCATACCTCAAAATTTGGCTAAAAAAACACATGTTCCTCACATTTCTGTGCAGAAAGTTCTAAAATCTGAGAGGAGGCACAAATTTCCTTCCACCCAGCGTTCCCCCAAGTCTCCCGATAAAAATGATACCTCACTTGTGTGGGTAGGTCTAGCGCCCACGACAGGAAATGCCCCAAAGCACAACGTGGGCACATCCCATTTTTTGACAGAAAACAGAGGTGTTTTTTGCAAAGTGCCTACCTGTAGATTTTGGCCTCTAGCTCAGCCGGCACCTAGGGAAACCTACCAAACCTGTGCATTTTTGAAAACTAGAGACCTAGGGGAATCCAAGATGGGGTGACTTGTGGGGCTCTGACCAGGTTCTATTACCCAGAATCCTTTGCAAACCTCAAAATTTGGCTAAAAAAACACATTTTCCTCACATTTCACTGACACAAACTTCTGGAATCGGAGCGGAACCACAAATTTCCTTCCACCCAGCGTTCCCCCAAGTCTCCCGATAAAAATGATACCTCACTTGTGTGGGTAGGGCTAGCGCCCGCGACAGGAAATGCCCCAAAGCGCAACGTGGACACATCCCATTTTTTGAAAGAAAACAGAGGTGTTTTTTGCAAAGTGCCTACCTGTAGATTTTGGCCTCTAGCTCAGCCGGCACCTAGGGAAACCTACTAAACCTGTGCATTTTTTAAAACTAGAGACGTAGGGGAATCCAAGATGGGGTGACTTGTGGGGCTCTGACAAGGTTCTGTTACCCAGAATCCTTTGCAAACCTCAAAATTTGGCTAAAAAAACACATTTTCATCACATTATGGTGATAGAAAGTTCTGGAATCTGAGAGGAGCCACAAATTTCCTTCCACCCAGCGTTCCCACAAGTCTCCCGATAAAAATGATACCTCACTTGTGTGGGTAGGCCTAGAGCCCGCGACAGGAAATGCCCCAAAGCGCAACGTGGACACATCCCATTTTTTTAAAGAAAACAGAGGTGTTTTTTGCAAAGTGCCTACCTGTAGATTTTGGCCTCTAGCTCAGCCGGCACCTAGGGAAACCTACCAAACCTGTGCATTTTTGAAAACTAGAGACCTAGGGGAATCCAAGTTGGGGTGACTTGTGGGGCTCTGACCAGGTTCTGTTACCCAGAATCCTTTGCAAACCTCAAAATTTGGCTAAAAAAACACATTTTCCTCACATTTCACTGACACAAACTTCTGTAATCGGAGCGGAACCACAAATTTCCTTCCACCCAGCGTTCCCCCAAGTCTCCCGATAAAAATGATACCTCACTTGTGTGGGTAGGGCTAGCGCCCGCGACAGGAAATGCCCCAAAGCGCAACGTGGACACATCCCATTTTTTGAAAGAAAACAGAGGTGTTTTTTGCAAAGTGCCTACCTGTAGATTTTGGCCTCTAGCTCAGCCGGCACCTAGGGAAACCTACCAAACCTGTGCATTTTTTAAAACTAGAGACGTAGGGGAATCCAAGATGGGGTGACTTGTGGGGCTCTGACCAGGTTCTGTTACCCAGAATCCTTGGCAAACCTCAAAATTTGGCTAAAAAAACACATTTTCATCACATTATGGTGATAGAAAGTTCTGGAATCTGAGAGGAGCCACAAATTTCCTTCCACCCAGCGTTCCCCCAAGTCTCCCGATAAAAATGATACCTCACTTGTGTGGGTAGGCCTAGCACCCGCAACAGGAAATGCCCCAAAACGCAACGTGGACACATCCCATTTTTTGAAAGAAAACAGAAGTGTTTTTTGCAAAGTGCCTACCTGTAGATTTTGGCCTCTAGCTCAGCCGGCACCTAGGGAAACCTACCAAACCTGTGCATTTTTTAAAACTAGAGACATAGGGGAATCTAAGATGGGGTGACTTTTGGGGCTCTGACCAGGTTCTGTTACCCAGAATCCTTTGCATACCTCAAAATTTGGCTAAAAAAACACATGTTCCTCACATTTCTGTGGCAGAAAGTTCTAAAATCTGAGAGGAGGCACAAATTTCCTTCCACCCAGCGTTCCCCCAAGTCTCCCGATAAAAATGATACCTCACTTGTGTGGGTAGGTCTAGCGCCCACGACAGGAAATGCCCCAAAGCACAACGTGGGCACATCCCATTTTTTGACAGAAAACAGAGGTGTTTTTTGCAAAGTGCCTACCTGTAGATTTTGGCCTCTAGCTCAGCCGGCACCTAGGGAAACCTACCAAACCTGTGCATTTTTGAAAACTAGAGACCTAGGGGAATCCAAGTTGGGGTGACTTGTGGGGCTCTGACCAGGTTCTGTTACCCAGAATCCTTTACAAACCTCAAAATGTGGCTAAAAAAACACATTTTCCTCACATTTCACTGACACAAACTTCTGGAATCGGAGCGGAACCACAAATTTCCTTCCACCCAGCGTTCCCCCAAGTCTCCCGATAAAAATGATACCTCACTTGTGTGGGTAGGGCTAGCGCCCGCGACAGGAAATGCCCCAAAGCGCAACATGGACACATCCCAGTTTTTGAAAGAAAACAGAGGTGTTTTTTGCAAAGTGCCTACCTGTAGATTTTGGCCTCTAGCTCAGCCGGCACCTAGGGAAACCTACCAAACCTGTGCATTTTTTAAAACTAGAGACGTAGGGGAATCCAAGATGGGGTGACTTGTGGGGCTCTGACCAGGTTCTGTTACCCAGAATCCTTTGCAAACCTCAAAATTTGGCTAAAAAAACACATTTTCATCACATTATGGTGATAGAAAGTTCTGGAATCTGAGAGGAGCCACAAATTTCCTTCCACCCAGCGTTCCCCCAAGTCTCCCGATAAAAATGATACCTCACTTGTGTGGGTAGGCCTAGCGCCCGCGACAGGAAATGCCCCAAAACGCAACGTGGACACATCCCATTTTTTGAAAGAAAACAGAAGTGTTTTTTGCAAAATGCCTACCTCTAGATTTTGGCCTCTAGCTCAGCCGGCACCTAGGTAAACCTGCCAAACCTGTGCATTTTTGAAAACTAGAGACATAGGGGAATCCAAGATGGGGTGACTTGTGGGGCTCTGACCAGGTTCTGTTACCCAGAATCCTTTGCAAACCTCAAAATTTGGCTAAAAAAACACATGTTCCTCACATTTCTGTGGCAGAAAGTTCTGGAATCTGAGAGGAGGCACAAATTTCCTTTCACCCAGCGTTCCCCCAAGTCTCCCAATAAAAATGATACCTCACTTGTGTGGGTAGGCCTAGCGCCCGCGACAATAAATGCCCCGAAGCACAACGTGGGCACATCCCATTTTTTGACAGAAAACAGAGCTGTTTTTTGCAAAGTGCCTACCTGTAGATTTTGGCCTCTAGCTCAGCCGGCACCTAGGGAAACCTACCAAACCTGTGCCTTTTTGAAAACTAGAGACCTAGGGGAATCCAAGATGGGGTGACTTGTGGGGCTCTGACCAGGTTCTGTTACCCAGAATCCTTTGCAAACCTCAAAATTTGGCTAAAAAACACATTTTCCTCACATTTCACTGACACAAACTTCTGGAATCGGAGCGGAACCACAATATTCCTTCCACCCAGCGTTCCCCCAAGTCTCCCGATAAAAATGATACCTCACTTGTGTGGGTAGGGCTAGCGCCCGCGACAGGAAATGCCCCAAAGCGCAACGTGGACACATCCCATTTTTTGAAAGAAAACAGAGGTGTTTTTTGCAAAGTGCCTACCTGTAGATTTTGGCCTCTAGCTCAGCCGGCACCTAGGGAAACCTACCAAACCCGTGCATTTTTTAAAACTAGAGACGTAGGGGAATCCAAGATGGGGTGACTTGTGGGGCTCTGACCAGGTTCTGTTACCCAGAATCCTTTGCAAACCTCAAAATGTGGCTAAAAAAACACATTTTCATCACATTATGGTGATAGAAAGTTCTGGAATCTGAGAGGAGCCACAAATTTCCTTCCACCCAGCATTCCCCCAAGTCTCCCGATAAAAATGATACCTCACTTGTGTGGGTAGGCCTAGCACCCACAACAGGAAATGCCCCAAAACGCAACGTGGACACATCCCATTTTTTGAAAGAAAACAGAAGTGTTTTTTGCAAAGTGCCTACCTGTAGATTTTGGCCTCTAGCTCAGCCGGCACCTAGGGAAACCTACCAAACCTGTGCATTTTTGAAAACTAGAGACGTAGGGGAATCTAAGATGGGGTGACTTGTGGGGCTCTGACCAGGTTCTGTTACCCAGAATCCTTTGCAAACCTCAAAATTTGGCTAAAAAAACACATGTTCCTCACATTTCTGTGGCAGAAAGTTCTAAAATCTGAGAGGAGGCACAAATTTCCTTCCACCCAGCGTTCCCCCAAGTCTCCCGATAAAAATGATACCTCACTTGTGTGGGTAGGTCTAGCGCCCACGACAGGAAATGCCCCAAAGCACAACGTGGGCACATCCCATTTTTTGACAGAAAACAGAGGTGTTTTTTGCAAAGTGCCTACCTGTAGATTTTGGCCTCTAGCTCAGCCGGCACCTAGGGAAACCTACCAAACCTGTGCATTTTTGAAAACTAGAGACCTAGGGGAATCCAAGATGGGGTGACTTGTGGGGCTCTGACCAGGTTCTGTTACCCAGAATCCTTTGCAAACCTCAAAATTTGGCTAAAAAAACACATTTTCCTCACATTTCACTGACACAAACTTCTGGAATCGGAGCGGAACCACAAATTTCCTTCCACCCAGCGTTCCCCCAAGTCTCCCGATAAAAATGATACCTCACTTGTGTGGGTAGGGCTAGCGCCCGCGACAGGAAATGCCCCAAAGCGCAACGTGGACACATCCCATTTTTTGAAAGAAAACAGAGGTGTTTTTTGCAAAGTGCCTACCTGTAGATTTTGGCCTCTAGCTCAGCCGGCACCTAGGGAAACCTACCAAACCTGTGCATTTTTGAAAACTAGAGACCTAGGGGAATCCAAGTTGGGGTGACTTGTGGGGCTCTGACCAGGTTCTGTTATCCAGAATCCTTTACAAACCTCAAAATGTGGCTAAAAAAACACATTTTCCTCACATTTCACTGACACAAACTTCTGGAATCGGAGCGGAACCACAAATTTCCTTCCACCCAGCGTTCCCCCAAGTCTCCCGATAAAAATGATACCTCACTTGTGTGGGTAGGGCTAGCGCCCGCGACAGGAAATGCCCCAAAGCGCAACATGGACACATCCCAGTTTTTGAAAGAAAACAGAGGTGTTTTTTGCAAAGTGCCTACCTGTAGATTTTGGCCTCTAGCTCAGCCGGCACCTAGGGAAACCTACCAAACCTGTGCATTTTTTAAAACTAGAGACGTAGGGGAATCCAAGATGGGGTGACTTGTGGGGCTCTGACCAGGTTCTGTTACCCAGAATCCTTTGCAAACCTCAAAATGTGGCTAAAAAAACACATTTTCATCACATTATGGTGATAGAAAGTTCTGGAATCTGAGAGGAGCCACAAATTTCCTTCCACCCAGCGTTCCCCCAAGTCTCCCGATAAAAATGATACCTCACTTGTGTGGGTAGGCCTAGCGCCCGCGACAGGAAATGCCCCAAAACGCAATGAGGACACATCCCATTTTTTGAAAGAAAACAGAAGAGTTTTTTGCAAAATGCCTACCTGTAGATTTTGGCCTCTAGCTCAGCCGGCACCTAGGTAAACCTGCCAAACCTGTGCATTTTTGAAAACTAGAGACATAGGGGAATCCAAGATGGGGTGACTTGTGGGGCTCTGACCAGGTTCTGTTACCCAGAATCCTTTGCAAACCTCAAAATTTGGCTAAAAAAACACATGTTCCTCACATTTCTGTGACAGAAAGTTCTGGAATCTGAGAGGAGGCACAAATTTCCTTTCACCCAGCGTTCCCCCAAGTCTCCCAATAAAAATGATACCTCACTTGTGTGGGTAGGCCTAGCGCCCGCGACAATAAATGCCCCGAAGCACAACGTGGGCACATCCCATTTTTTGACAGAAAACAGAGCTGTTTTTTGCAAAGTGCCTACCTGTAGATTTTGGCCTCTAGCTCAGCCGGCACCTAGGGAAACCTACCAAACCTGTGCCTTTTTGAAAACTAGAGACCTAGGGGAATCCAAGATGGGGTGACTTGTGGGGCTCTGACCAGGTTCTGCTACACAGAATCCTTTGCAAACCTCAACATTTGGCTAAAAAAACAAATTATCCTCACATTATGGTGACAGAAAGTTCTGGAATCTGAGAGGAGCCACAAATTTCCTTCCACCCAGTGTTCCCCCAAGTCTCCCGATAAAAATGATACCTCACTTGTGTGGGTAGGCCTAGAGCCCGCGACAGGAAATGCCCCAAAGCGCAACGTGGACACATCCCATTTTTTTAAAGAAAACAGAGGTGTTTTTTGCAAAGTGCCTACCTGTAGATTTTGGCCTCTAGCTCAGCCGGCACCTAGGGAAACCTACCAAACCTGTGCTTTTTTGAAAACTAGAGACATAGGGGAATCCAAGATGGGGTGACTTGTGGGGCTCTGACCAGGTTCTGTTACCCAGAATCCTTTGCAAACCCCAAACGGTGGCTAAAAAAAGACATTTTCCTCATATTTCGCTGACACAAAGTTCTGGAATCGGAGAGGAACCACAAATTTCCTTCCACCCAGCGTTCGCCCAAGTCTCCCGATAAAAATGATACCTCACTTGTGTGGGTAGGCCTAGCTCACGCGACAGGAAATGCCCCAAAGCGCAACGTGGACACATCCCATTTTTTGAAAGAAAACAGAGGTGTTTTTTGCAAAGTGCCTACCTGTAGATTTTGGCCTCTAGCTCAGCCGGCACCTAGGTAAACCTACCAAACCTGTGCATTTTTGAAAACTAGAGACATAGGGGAATCCAAGATGGGGTGACTTGTGGGGCTCTGACCAGGTTCTGTTACCCAGAATCCTTTGCAAACCTCAAAATTTGGCTAAAAAAACACATGTTCCTCACATTTCTGTGGCAGAAAGTTCTGGAATCTGAGAGGAGGCACAAATTTCCTTTCACCCAGCGTTCCCCCAAGTCTCCCAATAAAAATGATACCTCACTTGTGTGGGTAGGCCTAGCGCCCGCGACAGTAAATGCCCCAAAGCACAACGTGGGCACATCCCATTTTTTGAAAGAAAACAGAGGTGTTTTTTGCAAAGTGCCTACCTGTAGATTTTGGCCTCTAGCTCAGCCGGCACCTAGGGAAACCTACCAAACCTGTGCATTTTTTAAAACTAGAGACGTAGGGGAATCTAAGATGGGGTGACTTGTGGGGCTCTGACCAGGTTCTGTTACCCAGAATCCTTTGCAAACCTCAAAATTTCGCTAAAAAAACACATTTTCCTCCCATTTCGCTGACTCAAAGTTCTGGAATTAGAGAGGAACCACAAATTTCCTTCCACCCAGCATTCCCCCACGTCTCCCGATAAAAATGATACCTCACTTGTGTGGGTAGGCCTAGCGCCCGCGACAGGAAAAGCCCCAAAGCGCAATGTGGACACATCCCATTTTTTGAAAGTAAATAGAGGTGTTTTTTGCAAAGTACCTACCTGTAGATTATGGCCTCTAGCTCAGCCGGCACCTAGGGAAACCTACCAAACCTGTGCATTTTTGAAAACTAGAGACCTAGGGGAATCCAAGATGGGGAGACTTGTGGGGCTCTGAACAGGTTCTGTTACCCAGAATCCTTTGCAAACCTCGACATTTGGCTAAAAAAACACATTTTCCTCACATTATTGTGACAGAAAGTTCCTGGAATCTGAGAGGAGCCACAAATTTCCTTCCACCCAGCGTTCCCCCAAGTCTCCCGATAAAAATGATACCTCACTTGTGTGGGTAGGCCTAGCGCCTGCGACAGGAAATACCCCAAAGCGCAACGTGGACACATCCCATTTTTTGAAAGAAAACAGAGGTGTTTTTTGCAAAGTGCCTACCTGTAGATTTTGGCCTCTAGCTCATCCGGCACCTAGGGAAACCTACCAAACCTGTGCATTTTTTAAAACTAGAGACCTAGGGGAATCCAAGATGGGGTGACTTGTGGGGCTCTGACCAGGTTCTGTTACCCAGAATCCTTTACAAACCTCAAAATGTGGCTAAAAAAACACATTTTCCTCACATTTCACTGACACAAACTTCTGGAATCGGAGCGGAACCACAAATTTCCTTCCACCCAGCGTTCCCCCAAGTCTCCCGATAAAAATGATACCTCACTTGTGTGGGTAGGGCTAGCGCCCGCGACAGGAAATGCCCCAAAGCGCAACATGGACACATCCCAGTTTTTGAAAGAAAACAGAGGTGTTTTTTGCAAAGTGCCTACCTGTAGATTTTGGCCTCTAGCTCAGCCGGCACCTAGGGAAACCTACCAAACCTGTGCATTTTTTAAAACTAGAGACGTAGGGGAATCCAAGATGGGGTGACTTGTGGGGCTCTGACCAGGTTCTGTTACCCAGAATCCTTTGCAAACCTCAAAATTTGGCTAAAAAAACACATTTTCATCACATTATGGTGATAGAAAGTTCTGGAATCTGAGAGGAGCCACAAATTTCCTTCCACCCAGCGTTCCCCCAAGTCTCCCGATAAAAATGATACCTCACTTGTGTGGGTAGGCCTAGCGCCCGCGACAGGAAATGCCCCAAAACGCAACGTGGACACATCCCATTTTTTGAAAGAAAACAGAAGTGTTTTTTGCAAAATGCCTACCTGTAGATTTTGGCCTCTAGCTCAGCCGGCACCTAGGTAAACCTGCCAAACCTGTGCATTTTTGAAAACTAGAGACATAGGGGAATCCAAGATGGGGTGACTTGTGGGGCTCTGACCAGGTTCTGTTACCCAGAATCCTTTGCAAACCTCAAAATTTGGCTAAAAAAACACATGTTCCTCACATTTCTGTGGCAGAAAGTTCTGGAATCTGAGAGGAGGCACAAATTTCCTTTCACCCAGCGTTCCCCCAAGTCTCCCAATAAAAATGATACCTCACTTGTGTGGGTAGGCCTAGCGCCCGCGACAATAAATGCCCCGAAGCACAACGTGGGCACATCCCATTTTTTGACAGAAAACAGAGCTGTTTTTTGCAAAGTGCCTACCTGTAGATTTTGGCCTCTAGCTCAGCCGGCACCTAGGGAAACCTACCAAACCTGTGCCTTTTTGAAAACTAGAGACCTAGGGGAATCCAAGATGGGGTGACTTGTGGGGCTCTGACCAGGTTCTGTTACCCAGAATCCTTTGCAAACCTCAACATTTGGCTAAAAAAACAAATTATCCTCACATTATGGTGACAGAAAGTTCTGGAATCTGAGAGGAGCCACAAATTTCCTTCCACCCAGTGTTCCCCCTAGTCTCCCGATAAAAATGATACCTCACTTGTGTGGGTAGGCCTAGAGCCCGCGACAGGAAATGCCCCAAAGCGCAACGTGGACACATCCCATTTTTTGAAAGAAAACAGAGGTGTTTTTTGCAAAGTGCCTACCTGTAGATTTTGGCCTCTAGCTCAGCCGGCACCTAGGGAAACCTACCAAACCTGTGCTTTTTTGAAAACTAGAGACAGGGGAATCCAAGATGGGGTGACTTGTGGGGCTCTGACCAGGTTCTGTTACCCAGAATCCTTTGCAAACCCCAAACGGTGGCAAAAAAAGACATTTTCCTCATATTTCGCTGACACAAAGTTCTGGAATCGGAGAGGAACCACAAATTTCCTTCCACCCAGCGTTCGCCCAAGTCTCCCGATAAAAATGATACCTCACTTGTGTGGGTAGGCCTAGCGCACGCGACAGGAAATGCCCCAAAGCGCAACGTGGACACATCCCATTTTTTGAAAGAAAACAGAGGTGTTTTTTGCAAAGTGCCTACCTGTAGATTTTGGCCTCTAGCTCAGCCGGCACCTAGGTAAACCTACCAAACCTGTGCATTTTTGAAAACTAGAGACATAGGGGAATCCAAGATGGGGTGACTTGTGGGGCTCTGACCAGGTTCTGTTACCCAGAATCCTTTGCAAACCTCAAAATTTGGCTAAAAAAACACATGTTCCTCACATTTCTGTGGCAGAAAGTTCTGGAATCTGAGAGGAGGCACAAATTTCCTTTCACCCAGCGTTCCCCCAAGTCTCCCAATAAAAATGATACCTCACTTGTGTGGGTAGGCCTAGCGCCCGCGACAGTAAATGCCCCAAAGCACAACGTGGGCACATCCCATTTTTTGAAAGAAAACAGAGGTGTTTTTTGCAAAGTGCCTACCTGTAGATTTTGGCCTCTAGCTCAGCCGGCACCTAGGGAAACCTACCAAACCTGTGCATTTTTTAAAACTAGAGACGTAGGGGAATCTAAGATGGGGTGACTTGTGGGGCTCTGACCAGGTTCTGTTACCCAGAATCCTTTGCAAACCTCAAAATTTCGCTAAAAAAACACATTTTCCTCCCATTTCGCTGACTCAAAGTTCTGGAATTAGAGAGGAACCACAAATTTCCTTCCACCCAGCATTCCCCCACGTCTCCCGATAAAAATGATACCTCACTTGTGTGGGTAGGCCTAGCGCCCGCGACAGGAAAAGCCCCAAAGCGCAATGTGGACACATCCCATTTTTTGAAAGTAAATAGAGGTGTTTTTTGCAAAGTACCTACCTGTAGATTATGGCCTCTAGCTCAGCCGGCACCTAGGGAAACCTACCAAACCTGTGCATTTTTGAAAGCTAGAGACCTAGGGGAATCCAAGATGGGGAGACTTGTGGGGCTCTGAACAGGTTCTGTTACCCAGAATCCTTTGCAAACCTCGACATTTGGCTAAAAAAACACATTTTCCTCACATTATTGTGACAGAAAGTTCCTGGAATCTGAGAGGAGCCACAAATTTCCTTCCACCCAGCGTTCCCCCAAGTCTCCCGATAAAAATGATACCTCACTTGTGTGGGTAGGCCTAGCGCCTGCGACAGGAAATACCCCAAAGCGCAACGTGGACACATCCCATTTTTTGAAAGAAAACAGAGGTGTTTTTTGCAAAGTGCCTACCTGTAGATTTTGGCCTCTAGCTCATCCGGCACCTAGGGAAACCTACCAAACCTGTGCATTTTTGAAAACTAGAGACCTAGGGGAATCCAAAATGGTGTGACTTGTGGGGCTCTGACCAGGTTCTGTTACCCAGAATCCTTTACAAACCTCAAAATTTGGCTAAAAAAACACATTTTCCTCACATTATGGTGTCAGAAAGTTCTGGAATGTGAGAGGAGCCACAAATTTCCTTCCACTCAACGTTCCCCCAAGTCTCCAGATAAAAATGATACCTCACTTGTGTGGGTAGGCCTAGCGCCCGCGACAAGAAATGCCCCAAAGTGCAACGTGGACACATCCCATTTTTTGAAAGAAAACAGAAGTGTTTTTTGCAAAGTGCCTACCTGTAGATTTTGGCCTCTAGCTCAGCCGGCACCTAGGGAAACCTACCAAACCTGTGCATTTTTGAAAACTAGAGACGTAGGGGAATCTAAGTTGGGGTGACTTGTGGGGCTCTGACCAGGTTCTGTTACCCGGAATCCTTTGCAAACCTCAAACTTTGGCTAAAAAAACACATTTTCATCACATTATGGTGACAGAAAGTTCTGGAATCTGAGAGGAGCCACACATTTCCTTCCACCCAGCGTTCCCCCAAGTCTCCCGATAAAAATGATATCTCACTTGTGTGGGTAGGCCTAGCACCCACAACAGGAAATGCCCCAAAATGCAACGTGGACACATCCCATTTTTTGAAAGAAAACAGAGGTGTTTTTTGCAAAGTGCCTACCTGTAGATTTTGGCCTCTAGCTCAGCCGGCACCTAGGTAAACCTACCAAACCTGTGCATTTTTGAAAACTAGAGACATAGGGGAATCCAAGATGGGGTGACTTGTGGGGCTCTGACCAGGTTCTGTTACCCAGAATCCTTTGCAAACCTCAAAATTTGGCTAAAAAAACACATGTTCCTCACATTTCTGTGGCAGAAAGTTCTGGAATCTGAGAGGAGGCACAAATTTCCTTTCACCCAGCGTTCCCCCAAGTCTCCCAATAAAAATGATACCTCACTTGTGTGGGTAGGCCTAGCGCCCGCGACAGTAAATGCCCCAAAGCACAACGTGGGCACATCCCATTTTTTGAAAGAAAACAGAGGTGTTTTTTGCAAAGTGCCTATCTGTAGATTTTGGCCTCTAGCTCAGCCGGCACCTAGGGAAACCTACCAAACCTGTGCATTTTTTAAAACTAGAGACGTAGGGGAATCTAAGATGGGGTGACTTGTGGGGCTCTGACCAGGTTCTGTTACCCAGAATCCTTTGCAAACCTCAAAATTTCGCTAAAAAAACACATTTTCCTCCCATTTCGCTGACTCAATGTTCTGGAATTAGAGAGGAACCACAAATTTCCTTCCACCCAGCATTCCCCCACGTCTCCCGATAAAAATGATACCTCATTTGTGTGGGTAGGCCTAGCGCCCGCGACAGGAAAAGCCCCAAAGCGCAATGTGGACACATCCCATTTTTTGAAAGTAAATAGAGGTGTTTTTTGCAAAGTACCTACCTGTAGATTATGGCCTCTAGCTCAGCCGGCACCTAGGGAAACCTACCAAACCTGTGCATTTTTGAAAGCTAGAGACCTAGGGGAATCCAAGATGGGGAGACTTGTGGGGCTCTGAACAGGTTCTGTTACCCAGAATCCTTTGCAAACCTCGACATTTGGCTAAAAAAAACACATTTTCCTCACATTATTGTGACAGAAAGTTCCTGGAATCTGAGAGGAGCCACAAATTTCCTTCCACCCAGCGTTCCCCCAAGTCTCCCGATAAAAATGATACCTCACTTGTGTGGGTAGGCCTAGCGCCTGCGACAGGAAATACCCCAAAGCGCAACGTGGACACATCCCATTTTTTGAAAGAAAACAGAGGTGTTTTTTGCAAAGTGCCTACCTGTAGATTTTGGCCTCTAGCTCATCCGGCACCTAGGGAAACCTACCAAACCTGTGCATTTTTGAAAACTAGAGACCTAGGGGAATCCAAAATGGGGTGACTTGTGGGGCTCTGACCAGGTTCTGTTACCCAGAATCCTTTACAAACCTCAAAATTTGGCTAAAAAAACACATTTTCCTCACATTATGGTGTCAGAAAGTTCTGGAATGTGAGAGGAGCCACAAATTTCCTTCCACTCAACGTTCCCCCAAGTCTCCAGATAAAAATGATACCTCACTTGTGTGGGTAGGCCTAGCGCCCGCGACAAGAAATGCCCCAAAGTGCAACGTGGACACATCCCATTTTTTGAAAGAAAACAGAAGTTTTTTTTGCAAAGTGCCTACCTGTAGATTTTGGCCTCTAGCTCAGCCGGCACCTAGGGAAACCTACCAAACCTGTGCATTTTTGAAAACTAGAGACGTAGGGGAATCTAAGTTGGGGTGACTTGTGGGGCTCTGACCAGGTTCTGTTACCCGGAATCCTTTGCAAACCTCAAACTTTGGCTAAAAAAAACACATTTTCATCACATTATGGTGACAGAAAGTTCTGGAATCTGAGAGGAGCCACAAATTTCCTTCCACCCAGCGTTCCCCCAAGTCTCCCGATAAAAATGATACCTCACTTGTGTGGGTAGGCCTAGCACCCACAACAGGAAATGCCCCAAAATGCAACGTGGACACATCCCATTTTTTGAAAGAAAACAGAAGTGTTTTTTGCAAAGTGCCTACCTGTAGATTTTGGCCTCTAGCTCAGCCGGCACCTAGGGAAACCTACCAAACCTGTGCATTTTTGAAAACTAGAGACGTATGGGAATCTAAGATGGGGTGACTTGTGGGGCTCTGACCAGGTTCTGTTACCCAGAATCCTTTGCATACCTCAAAATTTGCTAAAAAAACACATGTTCCTCACATTTCTGTGGCAGAAAGTTCTGAAATCTGAGAGGAGGCACAAATTTCCTTCCACCCAGCGTTCCCCCAAGTCTCCAGATAAAAATGATACCTCACTTGTGTGGGTAGGTCTAGCGCCCACGACAGGAAATGCCCCAAAGCACAACGTGGGCACATCCCATTTTTTGTCAGAAAGCAGAGGTGTTTTTTGCAAAGTGCCTACCTGTAGATTTTGGCCTCTAGCTCAGCCGGCACATTTTGAAACCTACCAAACCTGTGCATTTTTGAAAACTAGAGACCTAGGGGAATACAAGATGGGGTGACTTGTGGGGCTCTGACCAGGTTCTGTTACCCAGAATCCTTTGCAAACCTCAAAATTTGGCTAAAAAAACACATTTTCCTCACATTTCACTGACACAAACTTCTGGAATCGGAGCGGAACCACAAATTTCCTTCCACCCAGCGTTACCCCAAGTCTCCCGATAAAAATGATACCTCACTTGTGTGGGTAGGGCTAGCGCCCGCGACAGGAAATGCCCCAAAGCGCAACGTGGACACATCCCATTTTTTGAAAGAAAACAGAGGTGTTTTTTGCAAAGTGCCTACATGTAGATTTTGGCCTCTAGCTCAGCCGGCACCTAGGGAAACCTACCAAACCTGTGCATTTTTGAAAACTAGAGACGTAGGGGAATCCAAGATGGGGTGACTTGTGGGGCTCTGACCAGGTTCTGTTACCCAGAATCCTTTGCAAACCTCAAAATTTGGCTAAAAAAACACATTTTCATCACATTATGGTGATAGAAAGTTCTGGAATCTGAGAGGAGCCACAAATTTCCTTCCACCCAGCGTTCCCCCAAGTCTCCCGATAAAAATGATACCTCCCTTGTGTGGGTAGGCCTAGCGCCCGCGACAGGAAATGCCCCAAAACGCAACGTGGACACATCCCATTTTTTGAAAGAAAACAGAAGTGTTTTTTGGAAAGTGCCTACCTGTAGATTTTGGCCTCTAGCTCAGCCGACACCTAGGTAAACCTGCCAAACCTGTGCATTTTTGAAAACTAGAGACATAGGGGAATCCAAGATGGGGTGACTTGTGGGGCTCTGACCAGGTTCTGTTACCCAGAATCCTTTCCAAACCTCAAAATTTGGCTAAAAAAACACATGTTCCTCACATTTCTGTGGCAGAAAGTTCTGGAATCTGAGAGGAGGCACAAATTTCCTTTCACCCAGCGTTCCCCAAGTCTCCCAATAAAAATGATACCTCACTTGTGTGGGTAGGCCTAGCGCCCGCGACAATAAATGCCCCGAAGCACAACGTGGGCACATCCCATTTTTTGACAGAAAACAGAGCTGTTTTTTGCAAAGTGCCTACCTGTAGATTTTGGCCTCTAGCTCAGCCGGCACCTAGGGAAACCTACCAAACCTGTGCCTTTTAGAAAACTAGAGACCTAGGGGAATCCAAGATGGGGTGACTTGTGGGGCTCTGACCAGTTTCTGTTACCCAGAATCCTTTGCAAACCTCAACATTTGGCTAAAAAAACACATTTTCCTCACATTATGGTGACAGAAAGTTCTGGAATCTGAGAGGAGCCACAAATTTCCTTCCACCCAGCGTTCCCCCAAGTCTCCCGATAAAAATGATACCTCACTTGTGTGGGTAGGCCTAGAGCCACGCTACAGGAAATGCCCCAAAGCGCAACGTGGACACATCCCATTTTTTGAAAGAAAACAGAGGTGTTTTTTGCAAAGTGCCTACCTGTAGATTTTGGCCTCTAGCTCAGCCGGCACCTAGGGAAACCTACCAAACCTGTGCTTTTTTGAAAACTAGAGACATAGGGGAATCCAAGTTGGGGTGACTTGTGGGGCTCTGACCAGGTTCTGTTACCCAGAATCCTTTGCAAACCCCCAAACGGTGGCTAAAAAAAGACATTTTCCTCATATTTCGCTGACACAAAGTTCTGGAATCGGAGAGGAACCACAAATTTCCTTCCACCCAGCGTTCGCCCAAGTCTCCCGATAAAAATGATACCTCACTTGTGTGGGTAGGCCTAGCGCACGCGACAGGAAATGCCCCCAAAGCGCAACGTGGACACATCCCATTTTTTGAAAGAAAACAGAGGTGTTTTTTGCAAAGTGCCTACCTGTAGATTTTGGCCTCTAGCTCAGCCGGCACCTAGGTAAACCTACCAAACCTTTGCATTTTTGAAAACTAGAGACATAGGGGAATCCAAGATGGGGTGACTTGTGGGGCTCTGACCAGGTTCTGTTACCCAGAATCCTTTGCAAACCTCAAAATTTGGCTAAAAAAACACATGTTCCTCACATTTCTGTGGCAGAAAGTTCTGGAATCTGAGAGGAGGCACAAATTTCCTTTCACCCAGCGTATCCCCCAAGTCTCCCAATAAAAATGATACCTCACTTGTGAGGGTAGGCCTAGCGCCCGCGACAGTAAATGCCCCAAAGCACAACGTGGGCACATCCCATTTTTTGAAAGAAAACAGAGGTGTTTTTTGCAAAGTGCCTACCTGTAGATTTTGGCCTCTAGCTCAGCCGGCACCTAGGGAAACCTACCAAACCTGTGCCTTTTTGAAAACTAGAGACCTAGGGGAATCCAAGATGGGGTGACTTGTGGGGCTCTGACCAGGTTCTGTTACCCAGAATCCTTTGCAAACCTCAAAATTTGGCTAAAAAAACACATTTTCCTCACATTATTGTGACAGAAAGTTCTGGAATCTGAGAGGAGCCACAAATTTCCTTCCACCCAGCGTTCCCCCAAGTCTCCCGATAAAAATGATACCTCACTTGTGTGGGTAGCCTAGCGCCCGCAACAGGAAATGCCCCAAAGCGCAACGTGGACACATCCCATTTTTTTAAAGAAAACAGAGGTGTTTTTTGCAAAGTGCATACCTGTAGATTTTGGCCTCTAGCTCATCCGGCACCTAGGGAAACCTACCAAACCTGTGCATTGTTGAAAACTAGAGACCTAGGGGAATCCAAAATGGGGTGACTTGTGGGGCTCTGACCAGGTTCTGTTACCCAGAATCCTTTACAAACCTCAAAATTTGGCTAAAAAAAACACATTTTCCTCACATTATGGTGTCAGAAAGTTCTGGAATGTGAGAGGAGCCACAAATTTCCTTCCACTCAACGTTCCCCCAAGTCTCCAGATAAAAATGATACCTCACTTGTGTGGGTAGGGCTAGCGCCCGCGACAGGAAATGCCCTAAAGCGCAACGTGGGACACATCCCAGTTTTTGAAAGAAAACAGAGGTGTTTTTTTGCAAAGTGCCTACCTGTAGATTTTGGCCTCTAGCTCAGCCGGCACCTAGGGAAACCTACCAAACCTGTGCATTTTTTAAAACTAGAGACGTAGGGGAATCCAAGATGGGGTGACTTGTGGGGCTCTGACCAGGTTCTGTTACCCAGAATCCTTTGCAAACCTCAAAATTTGGCTAAAAAAACACATTTTCATCACATTATGGTGATAGAAAGTTCTGGAATCTGAGAGGAGCCACAAATTTCCTTCCACCCAGCGTTCCCCCAAGTCTCCCGATAAAAATGATACCTCACTTGTGTGGGTAGGCCTAGCGCCCGCGACAGGAAATGCCCCAAAGCGCAATGTGGACACATCCCATTTTTTGAAAGAAAACAGAGGTGTTTTTTGCAAAGTACCTACCTGTAGATTATGGCCTCTAGCTCAGCCGGCACCTAGGAAAACCTACCAAACCTGTGCATTTTTGAAAACTAGAGACCTAGGGCAATCCAAGATGGGGAGACTTGTGGGGCTCTGAACAGGTTCTGTTACCCAGAATCCTTTGCAAACCTCAACATTTGGCTAAAAAAACACATTTTCCTCACATTATGGTGACAAAAAGTTCTGGAATCTGAGAGGAGCCACGAATTTCCTTCCACCCAGCATTCCCCCTAGTCTCCCGATAAAAATGATACCTCACTTGTGTGGGTAGGCCTAGTGCCCGCGACAGGAAATGCCCCAAAGCGCAACGTGGACACATCCCATTTTTTTAAAGAAAACAGAGGTGTTTTTTGCAAAGTGCCTACCTGTAGATTATGGGCTCTAGCTCAGCCGGCACCTAGGGAAACCTACCAAACCTGTGCATTTTTTAAAACTAGAGACCTAGGGGAATCTAAGTTGGGGTGACTTGTGGGGCTCTGACCAGGTTCTGTTACCCGGAATCCTTTGCAAACCTCAAACTTTGGCAAAAAAAACACATTTTCATCACATTATGGTGACAGAAAGTTCTGGAATCTGAGAGGAGCCACAAATTTCCTTCCACCCAGTGTTCCCCCAAGTCTCCCGATAAAAATGATACCTCACTTGTGTGGGTAGGCCTAGCACCCGCAACAGGAAATGCCCCAAAACGCAACATGGACACATCCCATTTTTTGAAAGAAAACAGAAGTGTTTTTTGCAAAGTGCCTACCTGTAGATTGTGGCCTCTAGCTCAGCCGGCACCTAGGGAAATCTACCAAACCTGTGCATTTTTTAAAACTAGAGACGTAGGGGAATCTAAGATGGGGTGACTTGTGGGGCTCTGACCAGGTTCTGTTACCCAGAATCCTTTGCATACCTCAAAATTTGGCTAAAAAAACACATGTTCCTCACATCTCTGTGGCAGAAAGTTCTAAAATCTGAGAGGAGGCACAAATTTCCTTCCACCCAGCGTTCCCCCAAGTCTCCCGATAAAAATGATACCTCACTTGTGTGGGTAGGTCTAGCGCCCACGACAGGAAATGCCCCAAAGCACAACGTGGGCACATCCCATTTTTTGAAAGAAAACAGAGGTGTTTTTTGCAAAGTGCCTACCTGTAGACTTTGGCCTCTAGCTCAGCCGGCACCTAGGGAAACCTACCAAACCTGTGCATTTTTGAAAACTAGAGACCTAGGGGAATCCAAGATGGGGTGACTTGTGGGGCTCTGACCAGGTTCTGTTACCCAGAATCCTTTGCAAACCTCAAAATTTGGCTAAAAAAACACATTTTCCTCACATTTCACTGACACAAACTTCTGGAATCGGAGCGGAACCACAAATTTCCTTCCACCCAGCGTTCCCCCAAGTCTCCCGATAAAAATGATACCTCACTTGTGTGGGTAGGGCTAGCGCCCGCGACAGGAAATGCCCCAAAGCGCAACGTGGACACATCCCATTTTTTGAAAGAAAACAGAGGTGTTTTTTGCAAAGTGCCTACCTGTAGATTTTGGCCTCTAGCTCAGCCGGCACCTAGGGAAACCTACCAAACCTGTGCATTTTTTAAAACTAGAGACGTAGGGGAATCCAAGATGGGGTGACTTGTGGGGCTCTGACCAGGTTCTGTTACCCAGAATCCTTTGCAAACCTCAAAATGTGGCTAAAAAAACACATTTTCATCACATTATGGTGATAGAAAGTTCTGGAATCTGAGAGGAGCCACAAATTTCCTTCCACCCCAGCATTCCCCCAAGTCTCCCCGATAAAAATGATACCTCACTTGTGTGGGTAGGCCTAGCACCCGCAACAGGAAATGCCCCAAAACGCAACGTGGACACATCCCATTTTTTGAAAGAAACAGAAGTGTTTTTTGCAAAGTGCCTACCTGTAGATTTTGG